>NC_091255.1:35022500-35647500 GCF_042477335.2 Ovis canadensis | reverse complement strand
CAGGGGCCCAAAGCCCGGGAGCGCAGGATCCGCGGTGCAGGGGCAGGGATCCAGCCGGAATCCTCAGGGAGGGGGAGGGATCTAGTCGATCCCGAGGGCGGGCGGGAGGGGGAGGTCCAGGGAGTCGGAGGAGGGCGGGAGCCGAGTCTGGAGCCCCGGGGCGGGGGTCGGCGCTGATCCTAGGAGGGAAATTGGGGGTAAGCGAGAGGCTTCGGGGAAAGCTCAGCAGCCGGGAGGCCCGGACTCCTGGCCCCGCGCGCCAGGGCCCTCCCGCCCCGCGTCCATCCCAGCCCGAGAGTGATGATCCGCCGGCGGAGCAGCCGCAGCAGCCCCGCGCGTCACCGCGCGGCCGCCTCCCCCGCCCCCTGCCGAGAGAGCGGCGCACACCCCTTGCTAGCACCCGCCTGCCCGCCCGCCCTCCAGAGTGTGGGGGGAACTGGAGAAGGTGGAAGGGGGCGGGAGTGGACAGACCGACGGACGGACGAAGCAGGCCAGGGCAGGGTGGAAACATCCCCCCCGCCCCATGATCTCCCAGCCTCGGGGTTCTGACTATTAGTTGGGGGACGGGGAAGAAGGGGGTGGTGAACTCTAAGGGGCGGGGCATCACACGAAGAAGGCGGAGCCTTCTGGTCGGGAGGAGGGGCTTTGGTTAACGGGCGTGGTTTAAGGTGATGGGTGGGGCTTCGTTATCCGTGGGTCCGCCTCTTTGGGGGAGTGGGTCTGGTTTAAAGCTGAAGAGGAGGAGCTTGTGGGGAAAGGGGCGGAGCTTTGCCTAGGGACCGGGATCTTTGGAAATTGACCGGTGGTTGGGGTGGGGGAAGGTGTTAGGAGAGGCTATCAACTTGGAAAGTGGGCCAGTCCGTGACGCAAATCCTCTAGTCCCGCCCCCCACAACCCCGCCTACACTGCTCAGCTCCTTCGGTTTTAATTGGTTCTGGTTTCTCCGCCCGCCAGACGTCTTCGCCACTCAACAAAGGTTTTACAAAGGTCCAAGTACCCGGGTGAGGACCTGGACGCTAAAATGAACACGGCCCGGATTGGGCACCCGTAGACCTTATTTGCATGGGAAATCGGGATTGGCTGGCTTCTTGGGGGGCCCGGGCGGTGTTCGTTCGGCTCGTGACCGTCGACTGCCATGGCGGGTCCCGGGGCTGCTTTCCGCCGCCTGGGTGCCTTGTCCGGAGCTGGGGCCTTAGGCTTGGCCTCCTACGGGGCGCACGGTCAGGGGGTTGGGGATGGAACTGGGATTGTGCTGGGGGAGATCTTTAGGATCTGGTGCATAGGCAGAGTCTAAAGGAAATGTCGGCCCTCCCGTCGACCAGACTGCCCGCGGAACCCTGAACCTTTTAAAAAACCTCTCAGCCGGGTCCACTGGGTTCCCAGAACTGTCCGTGCGTGTTTCCACCTATCAGAAGCCTCCTGGGGGCTCCCTTTCTTGTCGGCGTCCACCCGGGTCCACCACCACCACCACCACAGAAGTGGGGACTGTCTGGGTTGGCGCTAGGACTGGTAACCTTTGCTTCTCCTTTCCACAGGAGCCCAGTTTCCGGATGCCTACGGGAAGGAGGTGAAGTAACCGTGCTGGGGCTCCTCGATTTTGAGGCCTCAGAGGGCGCAAAGTCTGGGGTCCCTGAGAGGAGGGGAGGGACGAAACGCGCGGGTCTTTGGAGTGGCAAGGAATGCAAGTCTGAGGCCTGGGTACCTCAGGGAGGGGCAAGCTGGGGCTTGAGACATCGAGTTGGACGTTCCTGTCCACTGTGACTCTGCCCCAGCCTCCGGTGTCTTGCGTTGCTTAGGAAGTACCCCCATTTCTTTTTTTCTTACAGCTCTTTGACACGTCCAACAAACACCACTTCTTACACAGCCTGGCCCTGTTAGCGGTACCCCTGTGCAGAAAGCCCGTCTGGGTAATTCCCCCCCTCCCCACCCCTAACCCTGACCAAGCCCCACCCCCACCCCTAACCCTGACCAAGCCCCACCCATTCCCTCTAACTCGCCGGGTTTTTACTGGCCTGAATTCTGCCTTATATCTTCTTCAGGCTGGGTTACTGCTAGCTTCTGGAACTACCTTATTCTGCACCACCTTTTACTACCAGGCTCTGAGTGGAGACCCCAGCTTCCAGAATTTGGCTCCTGTGGGAGGGAGCCTACTATTCTTCGGCTGGCTTGCCTTGGCTCTTTGAGCTTTCGTGTGTTTAATTTCTGGGTACTTTTTTTTTTTTTAAGTATTGGAGCAGGGAAGGAATTAAAAGAGAAAGGCAAATAAAGAACTTCGGAGTTTTTGTTCATCTAACCTCATAAAAGAGAAAGGGCAAAAATTGTCAACCTTTGAACTCCTTCCCTTTCCCAAGACCAAATCAGCGAGGCTTGGGTTTGGGTTGGAGTCACTGTTCACTTAAGGTTAACTTGTTATGAGGTTCTTAAACTGGTGGGCGTTAGAGTCATATAGAATGCTTGAACTAACACAGATTCTTACCAAAGCCCTCTTTGGGGCCTGGGAATCTATTCTATTCTAACAAGCTCATCTTGTGGTTCTGATGCTCACTAGCATTAAGCCTAGATTTTGGTAGGGTAGTGGTTTTCTGGGGCACCCACTTACTCTAGAAGTCAAGGTTAAGGCAAGGTGGGATGGGGTGTCATTACTTACAAAATACTTTGGGGTTCAAAGCTGAGACCGAACATCATGTGTTGGGAGTCAGAAAATGCTTCACAGTGCTTGAGATGATTCTTAAAAAGAGCTCTGTTGTGTGGCTGAAACACGGGGAACAAAGAGAAGGAGATGGGAAGGGAGGGGCATGGGGCCACCTGAGTCCCCAGTGTGGGCTGAGTTTCTTAAGGCAGAAAAGGAGTGAGAAAAGGTGGCCAGGCAGGCTGGAGTAGCACCCACAGCAGAGAACTGGATGGTATTTAGGGGGCTGATTTTTATTAAAGTGTTCAAGTGTTGGGTCATGTGTCAGACAAATGTTACAAGGAAATTGAACCAAATGGTTGGACAAGACAGATACTATCTTTCCCTAGTGGGGTTTTCATCTAATACTGGAAACAGACATTAAACAACTGAATACAAATATATCACTATGAGATGTGCTATGTGCTTGAAGGAAAAGAATAGAGAGGCCAGAACAATGGGCAGGGAGGGGTGTGTCCCTTGAGTTAGGAAGGCCTCACAGAGCAGGGCCCCTTAAGGCTGGAATCAACCATGCACAGAGTGGTGGGAAAATGTGGTTTTTGGCAGAAAGAATACCTGGTAAACAGGCTGAAATGGAGCACTTTGAAATCCTTGAGGCTGGAGAGAATTGAGCAGATTGGAGAAAGCAAAAGCAGCTTGGCTGACATACAGTGATTAGAGGGTCTCCCATGGCCAGTGCAGGCCTTGCAGGCAGTGGTGGTGAAGCACTCAGAATTTATTTCCAGCGTGACAGTAAATCATTGAAAGGTTTAAAGTGAGAGAGTGCTAGAGTCTGATTTATATGTTCAAAAGGTTTGGAGAACCAATCAGAGGACAGCCCAGAAGCCACTGGAGGTCCAGCTGTGAGATGGTGATGGTGGCTTGGCTGAGGGGGAAAGAAGTGGTGAAAATGGTCCAATTTAGAAGATGAAAGAGAGGGAGATTTCTGGTTTATGGACCTGGCTAGGTGGAGGTGCTGTTACTCAGATAAGAAACTGAAGAAGGGACAGATTGAAGGAGGTCAGTTTTGGACACTTGCTTCTGAAATGACTGGGAGACATCTGAGTGGAGATACCAAGCAGGTAACTGGGGAGCTCAGGGAGAGTGATCTGGCCTGAAGTTTACTTCACAACCCTCTCTGGTCAGTCTTCTATCCCACCTCTTCCCCATTCGTGGGAAAGTTTCCATGAATCACTATGATCTCATTTGCCAGACCCAGTGGATGATTTTCAGTCTCATCTCCCTCAGCCTCTGCAGCATTTGACACAGTTGGCCACACTGTGCTCAAAAACATCCTATTTCTTCTGTGACACCACTCTCCTGGTCTTCTCTCTCTATGGCTGCTTTACCAGATTCTTGTCTACCTGGTTTAACCAAATTTTAATTAAAAGAGAACTTATATGCAAATGTATACATATTTTAATTTCACCTTTTAAAATGTCTATTTTTGTGTATATCTTATAAACATGGATATCTGTATAGTATCCTGTCAGTGCATACTTAATTTTTGTGAAGGGGTGCATTCAAAAAAGTGCAGATCATTCAGCTGAGTGAGATAGTTTCTAGGTAATTTCATTTGGCCCTATAGCCTTAATTACAGGTTGCATACTTCTATTTATTTGGCTGCACCGGGTCTTAGTTGTGGCATATGGGATCTAGTTCCCCAAGCAGAGATTATAAGAACCCAGGCCCTCTGCATTGGAAGTGCAGAGTCTTAGCAATTGGACCATCAGGGAAGTCCCTCCATACTTTTAAATCCAGAATTTATCTCTGACCCTAGTCCCTGCTAAACTCCATACCCCTGTAGCATCTACAGTGTATCATAGTGTTTAGTGGAGACCTGTAGGAATTAGGTGATGAGGAGAGAAAGGGGCATCTTCCAGACCAGGGCAAGTGCTTTGAAGGCAAGAACCCCATGCCTTCGAGACTGGAAAGGATTCCTGGTGGCTGGCTTAAAGATCATGAGATGGTCAACAGTGAAAGATGAGAACAGATGGGGCCAAATGATGGAGTGCCTTGTGCTGAGGGGTTGGACTCTTCTGAGGGTAATGGCGGGGGCCAGGTGGCTGGAGCATTTATATCCAGAGGGGAGGCATAAACTGAGGTGTATTAGTAGAGGATCAAAATATCACTTGATTGTAAAGATGAGGGGATGTCCTTGGCAGTCCAATGGCTAGGGCTCTGTGCTTTCAATGCTGTGGGCCCAGGTTCAATCCCTGGTTAGGGAACTAAGATCCCACAAGCTGTACGGTGTGGCCAAAAAAATGAAGATGAATAAAATAAGGCCTCAGGAGATCTCCAGAGTGCCAGTGGCAGAGCCAACATTGGATCCCCAGGCTCCTACCTCCCAGTCCAGTGCCCTTCATCTCAGGCAGCATTTGGAGTGCAGGGAACCTCTGGGCAGAGGAGACCTGGACAGTCCATAGACTGTATCCCTATTACGTTTGCTTTGATCCTCTGAGTGGGTCAGACTCTTGAGGAACCAAGCTAAATAAGGCCCACGTGGTAATTGGTAATTACTACACATTGTATCCACTTCCCACTGAACAGTCCTACTAGTCAGTGGAAAGTGAAGCTATGAGAGGTGAAGCAACTTCTCCTATATCCTACAGCCAAGACCTGGGGAAGCTGTGATTCAAACTCTCTTCTATCCAATTCCCAAAGCTAAGATTTTTTTTCTTTGTATGTACCAAGAAATTCAAAATTTCAGCAGTGAAAATAGACCCTTTAATTTGATATAATGTGTTCAGGTTACAAGTAGATATTGAACTTGTTTTGCCTTTGGGGACTGGTAAGACTCATTTGCTGAGTTCAGCATGCATAGTTCACCAGAGAAGGAGACTAGATTATACTGGTAGTAAATCAATTGGAGAATCAGAGTGCTTAGAGCTCAGGATGGAATGGGCGGGCAGGAAATGACCAACCAATTAGAGTGAAGGGCCTCCTGGACCAAGTCTGAGTCAGCTTTGACTTCCATTTTCCTTACATCCTATATCCAAGCTATCATGAAATCCTGTTGGCTCAAATACAGAACTTAAAACTGACCATTTCTCACTACCTCCATTGCTACTACCCTGACAGCTGGTCCAAGCCACCATCAAATCTCTAGTTTTTTGCAAGAACTTCCCTTGAGTTCCCTGTTGAATTCTCAAAAGGTTCCTATGTCTGCACCTCACTTCAGATATGTGCTTGTGCTTAGCCACTCAGTCATGTCTGACTCGTGACCCCATGGACTGTAGCCCATGGGGCTACAGAGGACCAGGCTCCTCTGTTCATGGGATTATCCAGGCAAGAATACTTGAGTAGGTTGCCATGCCCTCCTCCAGGGGGTTTTCCCAACCCAGGTCTCCTACATTGCAGGTAGATTCTTTACTGTCTGCGCCACCAGGGAAGCCCTTACTTCAGATATTCTAATGTAACTGAAATGAAGTGGGACCCAGCCAGAGGTTTTTTTAGTTTAGTTTTGTTGTATAGTTGCTCAGTTGTGTCTGACTGCGACTCCATGGACTGTAGCCCGCCAGGCTCCTCTATCCATGGGATTTGTTTAGATTTAATATGTATTTAGCCGTGATACATCTTAGTTGCACCACCTGGGATCATCCATCTTTGTTGCAGCATGTGGGATCTTAAGTTGTGGCATTCGAACTGTTAGTTGAGGCACCTGAGTTGATTCCTGACCAGGAATGAAACCTGGGCCCTCTGCTTTGGGAGCGCAGAGTCTTAGCCACTGGACCACCACAGAAGTCCCAGAGGTATTTTTTAAAGCACCCCAGATGATTTGAACTTGTGGCTAAGGTTGAAGACCACTCTTTCAATATGTGAATCTCATGTCTCCTCTCTGGCCAAATCCTCCAACACTTT
This sequence comes from Ovis canadensis, assembly GCF_042477335.2. Taxonomy (NCBI): domain Eukaryota; kingdom Metazoa; phylum Chordata; class Mammalia; order Artiodactyla; family Bovidae; genus Ovis; species Ovis canadensis. The sequence continues at coordinate 35,640,971 of NC_091255.1, read as the reverse complement.
GCCTTTCATTCAGTAGAAGCCAGTGGTCTACAGGGCCATATGTGATCTGGCCTCCTGTGACCTCTCTTTCCTCCTTATTCTTTTCATTGCAGCCACACTGGGCTTTGGTTAACTGAACAAACAAGGTACACTTCTACCTCTGGGCCTTTGCTCTTGTCCCCTCTACCTGAAAAACTCTTCACCTAGCAATTGTCATGGCTTAATCCTCAACCCTCTTAATGCTCAACCATCACCTCAGTGATGATGCCTTTCTACTTCACCCTCTTTAAAATTGCAACTCCTGCTCACCATTCTTCTTTCCCTGCTCTATTTTTCCTTATAACACTTGTCACAGTGTGACTTCTGATGTATTTTATGTACATTGTTTCTTCCTGGGGCGATTAGGAATTTTGTTACTTTTTAAAAAAATGCCACATACTTTTTTGATTGCCTGTCTGAAATACAGTAGGGGCTCATTAAATCTACACTGAATAACTGAATTTCCGTTTGTGTTTTGGTGGAGGTTGGTGCATGGTTTGGGCCAGGTAGGCACTAAGGGATACCAGGAGAGAGGTCTGGCACTTGGGTTTGAAGCAGATGACTGAAGCTGTAGGACCAGCCCAGAGGAACAGGGACAGAGGAGCCGGCAAACCTGCTTCTCCCTATGTTCATCTTGCTGGGTGGGACCCCCATCTGCCTGGTCACCAGACAGGCAACAGAAGTCATCCTGGACTCCTCACCTCTGCATCTCACCTCTCAAGCAAGTTCTCTATTATTGTCTAAATATAGCCAAAGTCTGCCGCTTCCCGTCTGTCTACACTATCACAGCCATCCCATCCCCCAGACTACTGGCAACAACCCAGTCTTAGGTGCCTCTGTTCCCCACCACACAGTTTAAATGGTTTTCTAAAATAGCTGACCTCCCTCCGTCTTCGTAAAATCTTTCAGTGGGCTCCTGCTGCCCTGGGGGCCAAAGCCCAGCTCCCACAAGGCCTTCTGCGCACGTGGCCCGAATTCTTATCTAAAAGGGCATTTCTTGCCACTAAGCCTTTAGGCCCCCAAGGCGCAGGACCCCCTCACACCTCCTGGCCTGGGCTCAGGACTCCAAGCCGAGGAAGTGATGCCTGTTGGGGAAGGCCTGCCTGCGTCCGGGCTGCCTCCTTAGCCTCGCCTCTCGCACGCTCTTTACTGACACTGTCTGGCGGCCTGTCGCGTGGCTGGGGGCGCCTGAAGGAAGGATTGTAATTGCAAAGTGTCCGTGTGTGTCACTGCTGCGTCAGGTAGAGAAAATGGGCAAGGTAGCCCCAAGGAGGCAGAAGGGGAGCCAGGAGCCAGTCGGAAAAGCCAATGGGTGAGAGTGTAGGGTGCTTGGCTGCGTCAGCGAGGCCCGAACCGCCCTCAGGAGGAGGAGCCTGGGGTCCAGCGCCGCGCGAGCGGCCCTCTCTCCCACTAAGGGTCACTGGTCACTCTCCGCCCGCAGACCTGGCGGGGGTCGCAGGGTTAGGTCTCACCCGACTGCCCTCCCAGGCGAGCTTCAGCATCCGAGCGGAAAGGGCGGGGACGCCCGCCAAGCCACGGGGCCCCACCGGAAAGCAAGCATTATTTCTGCGCAGGCGCGCCGCTCTGGCCGGGAGGGGCGGGACCTGGACGGGTCGGGGGCGGAGTCACCTCTGGGCCCGCCTCCACTAGCTCCTCGGGCCGCCGAGTGCTGGGCACCCGGGCTATTCTAGGGGCTTCAGGTGAGCAGGGGGAACAGAGGGGTCAGGAGACCTCCTTCGAGGTCGGGTCGTCGGTCTGACTGCAGGCCCATCTGTCCTGCGGTCTGCCAACAGCCGCCTCCGCGGAGAATGGGAGAACAAAGGGAGGGGGCGGTACTGGGGCCCCTGCGGGAATCCAGGGTCCCAGCGCCCCCGCCTTGCCCGCTGACACTTTCGGTTTCTCCCCGAGTCAGACGCGCCGCCCTAGAGACCCTGGGCCGGCGCTGGGCGCAGCCGCCTCTCCGCGTTTGCCTGTCGGTCTTTGTGTCTGTCTTTGTGTCTGTCTGCTGTCTTCGAGCTTGCCTCCACTTCTAGAACTAAACCTCTGGGACACCGAGATCCCGCGAATCCTCGCCTCTCTCCCATGGCAGGTAAGTGGGCGCAAGGTCGAGGGTCTCCGTTATCCCCCCCACGGACTTGGTAGCCCGGTGTCAGACGCATCCTCCGGGAATGTGCTCGGACTGGCTGCGTGGGGCCCCTCCCTTCCTCCCCGAGAAGCCGCCGCCCTGCTCCCCCGCCCCATCTTTCTCATTCTCTTCTCATCACAATTTCCCCGCAGCCTCGCGGCCTGTGGGCCAAGGGGTAAAGGGATGAAGTCAGGGACCCCTTCTAACCTACTCTTGTCCCCCCCACAGGCTACTTGACCCCCAAAGGGTATGCCCCTTCGCCCCCACCTCCCTACCCTGTGACTGCTGGATACCCGGAGCCGGCACTGCATCCTGGGCCTGGGCCCGGCCAGGTGTCCGGGCCCGGGCAGGCACCAGTGCCTGCCCACGTGCCTGCCCCTGCGCCGGGCTTTGCTCTCTTCCCCTCGCCTGGCCCTGGGGCCCCGGGACCAGCTGCCCCCTTCTTGCCATTGCCAGGGGTGCCTTCCGGCCTCGAATTCCTGATGCAGGTGAGTGGGAGGGAGGGAGGGAGGGAGGAAGGAAGGGAGGAGTGACAGGGAGGGGACCCAGGCGACTAGGCAGGCCAGCTGATGTCCGCCTGGCCCCTACTGTCTTTCCAGATTGATCAGATCTTGATTCACCAGAAGGCTGAGCCGGTGGAAAGTGAGTGGAAGGAGGAATAGGTTGGGCCTCATCACGGGGGCAAATAGTGGGCTCTGGGGCAGGCGCTGGTGTCGGAGCCTCAGCATGTCACCCCTTGGCAGCGCTCTTGGGCTGGGAGACCTGTAACCGCTACGAACTGCGCTCTGGGGCCGGACAACCCCTGGGTCAGGCGGCGGAGGAGAGCAACTGCTGTGCCCGGCTGTGCTGTGGTGCCCGCCGGCCCCTGCGAGTCCGCTTGGTGGACCCCGGGGACAGAGAGGTGCTGCGCCTGCTCCGCCCCCTCCACTGTGGCTGCAGCTGCTGTCCGTGTGGCCTCCAGGAGGTGAGTGGGGAAGGCTGGGGCCGGAGAGAAACTCGGGTAAGGGGCTGGCCAGTGATGGCGGCAGAACCTGGGTGAGGCATGGGATGAGATGGTCTTCTGATTGGAGTTGGCCAGCAGCAGGTGGGATGGGAGGCCTAGTGAGAGGGAAGACAGGTGGTCTAGTGAAGGGGATGGAAGGTCTCATGAGGGGAAACAGATGATAGAGCTAGACTGGTGAGAGTTTGGGGGCCAGGGTACCCGGCTGGGCAGTGATCCTGTCTGTTTCCCACTCCAGATGGAAGTCCAGGCTCCACCGGGCACCACCATTGGCCATGTTCTACAGACCTGGCATCCTTTCATCCCCAAGTTCTCCATTCAGGATGCTGACCGCCAAACCCTCCTGAGAGTGGTGGGGCCCTGCTGGACGTGTGGCTGTGGCACGGACACTAACTTTGAGGTATCAGGAATAAGGGGAGATTCCTGGGACCTTCATAAACCAAGGCATCCATGAAGCAGGATAGTCAAGAGCTCATTAATCCAAACCTGCTGTGATGCCTACCACATTGCTGGCTTTTCTCTACTCAGAAATAAGATGGACCAGGATCTTATAAAACATGGCTGAGGATTTCATCTGAAGGGCCAATGCTGATTGCGATCTGCAACCTTGTGTTGAGGGAGAAAAAAATTAGCTTAGGCCAGGCTGGAGTTAGGGTGAAGGATGATTATTGAGTGTACCTTGGGCTGGGCCCACATGGCTCCTGTGTGTGTGAGTTCGTGAGCCCAGGCCCTGGAGCAAGCACTGATTTCACTTGTTAATATCCTGTGGCTTACCTTGCCAAATGTCCACCCATCCACCCCTAGTCTGAAATCCAGGTGATGTCCTTCTTACCATACATTCTGGTTACCAACCCAGAGCCTAGAGAATCCAAGTGGTGACCATTTAAGAGTAAAGCCTGGGAAGCACCTTCTTTTCTAGAAGATAAAGGCACTTGAATACTTTAAGAGATAATTATATGTGTAGATAAGGGAGGAAACAACAGGTATAGTCTGGTAGGCTTTCCAAGGCTTCTGATAAGGTGCTCTACCTAAGGTTACTTTTTAAAACTGAGTCACCTTGGTACCTGGGGAAAGCTTCTTTGATAGGAACTCATTGGCAAAGAGATAACTTGATGATCTCTGGATGGGAATATGTAGACTGCATGGTTCTTATCAGGTCAATCTTCCTTTTATGTAATATGAATGGTCCACATTTGGGGTTGTGCTCTTGGGACCACAGGGCTGGCTGGGAGAGGCCCTGCCCAACCTGGGACTGGTCTGCAGGAAGTGCCCCAGGGCTGTAGGACCTTCGGGGAAGGGGATGGGCAGGACATCACTCCAGTTCTAGCCACAGGAGAATGAGCGGAGGATAAAGTCCAGGCAGTCATTGTGAATTACCACCCATATTGGCAGGGCCTGTTGCTGCTGGGCTGAGAGAGGCCAGTGAAGACCCTGGTCCTCAGAGGCCACTTTCTGCTGCCCCCTCCTCCCACTGGATGGACTTGTATCCACCCAGGATGAGGCTTGCATGCTGCACTAGACAGAGCCCTCACTACCTTGCAGATAAGAGGACAGACAGCCCTCTGGGCCATCTAGCAGCCTGGTTGGCTGAGCACAATCAGGCATTTAGCAGCTTCTTTTAGCCCATCTGGCCAGGCTACTCTGTACAGGGCACAAACTGCACCAACTGTTGGTGGCAAGGACTTTGGTAACCAAAACAAACCTAGCAACTGGCCATCCGCTAAGGAGATTAGATTGTATTGTGCTTCTGTTTCTCCCAACACTGATGTTTAGCAGTCACGTGTGGCCTTTCAAGAGCAACAGATCCAAGTTGCCACCCCGATTTTTGTTGTGGACTCACAGGGTAACTTCAGGTGGGTCAGTGTCCCCAGATGTCACATGGAACCCAAAGGCTTTCGGAGGATTCACTATGTGTACCGCCTGCACAGTTCATAACCGGGGACTGTGGAAGTGGGACGGGAGACAGAGATCAGGCACAACCCTTCTACGTGGGATCTCCCTCCCTCCCTCTCTCCTGCCAGGTGAAGACCCCAGACGAATCCCGCAGTGTGGGCCGCATCAGCAAGCAGTGGGGGGGCCTGCTCCGAGAAGCCCTCACTGACACAGATGACTTCGGCCTGCAGTTCCCACTGGACCTGGACGTGAGGGTGAAGGCTGTGCTGCTTGGAGCCACGTTCCTCATTGTGAGTCGGCGGCCCTTGCTCCTCCCCCCACTACCCCTCTGCTCTCACTCAGAGGTTCTGAGTGCTTCTTGGCCTCCTGCTAGGAGAGGTTCAGAGACAGAGTCTTTAGGGGTTTGGGGTTCCAGACCTGGGTTTTGATAGCTGAGCCAGGCTGGCCCAGCCAGATATCCTGCTGACCATGCCCTCCCCTCAGGACTACATGTTCTTCGAGAAGCGAGGAGGCGCTGGGCCCTCTGCCATCACCAGTTAGAGGCCCTCTCTGGGTGAGGAGACCATCAACTCAACCAGAATTCAGGATGGTCACTCGCCCTGGCCCCTGCTCAGAGGTAGCCCCTTTCCTCTGTGTACACTGCAGGCGAGAGACAGGGAGGCCTGCGAGGCTGGGGGCTTGGTGCCCCATCCCTCCCCTGCTCCCCTGGCCTCCTTCACCTGTGGCCCCTACAGAAGGGTATGTATGAGAGCCCTTCCCCTGCTACTTCCCGCCACATCTCCCGTGGCCCCTCAGCATGCAGGCATATCGGCTTTCAAATGTTTCCTACCCACTTCCTCCCAACCCCTTCCAGGGTCTCTGCTCCAGACGAGGCCTTAGAACGCGGGACTCTGGGGTTCTCTGACGGGGCTGGGGGTGGGAAAGACACCAAAGATGGCGGACCTGGCCACCCTTTCCCCACATCCGCTTGGCCAATTAGTTCAGCCTCAGACAATGGCACTCTGAGGGCATCCTACCTCCCCACTAGGGCCAGGACCCCAGTGCCAACTTCCTCTCCCTCAGCTGGTGCTTGCTGCGACTTCCTGTGCCTTAACCACCCGTTCCTTCCTTTGTCCCAGGAAGGAAGCTGTATCTTTTTATGTTATATTCATATAAACTTTGTAACTTTTTGCACACTGGAAGATGTTTGTAATAGGAGAGGGTAGGAGAAAGAGTTGGGTGTGGGAAGAGATAAAGGGAAATAAGACAGCTGTGATGGGCAGGGTCTGGCCCATCTCATAATCCACACTGCCAAGATCATGTGTCCTTGAGTCTAAGAGAGCCCCTTTGATCACCCATGATGGCCCCAGACCACGCCAAGGCAGCTGAGGCTGTATTCCCCAAGTCATCCAAGATGGTTACCCCCAGAGCACAGTGTGGTAGCTGATGGCAGTTCAGGATGGCTTCTCCCGTGACCCAGAATGGCCTTGTGCTCATTTTCTGTAGTGACAGAAGCTTCCTGTGGGTATGATGTGCCACAGCTCCGCTCCTCCAAGTATTCCCTCTTGTTGGGCAGAGTGGACTAGATCCTCCTATGGCCAAGGGAGCTTGTGGCCTCAGAGGCCAAGGGGCAGGTGAGGAGACAACAGTGCCTGATGCTGGGCTCCTCCTGTACCTACCACAGGCCTGTTGGGACCTTGTTCTGCTTCTGCCTTGTCTCATGTGGCTAGGCCCTTGGTCTGTCTAGTGTCTGTGCCCAAAGGAACGGAGCTCAGGGCCGGGCCAAGACATAGCGGCTGGCAGCTGAGAGGTCCCACTGGTAACGCTCCAGGATGCGCCGGCAATCTGCTCTGGACCAGCTGCTGAGGTAGAAGAGCTGCTCTACCTGTGGGGGTGGGAAGACAGGCAGCTGACTGCCAGAGGGCAGGGCCAGGAAGGGCAGGAACCAGGGGAAGGGTCGGACTTTACCTTGAGGTTCCGTATGGCAGAAACCACATCTCCCCCGGTGGCTCTTAGAGCAGCCTGGCACTCCTGGTAGGTGACTCCGTGCACACTCAGCTCTACCTGCCAGGGATGAAGCCTCATTTAGGCCCCTCCTCCAGTCTGTAGCCCCTCTGGACACCGGGCCACTTCAGGGAGACCTCACCTCCATAACCCTCCTCTGCAGCTCAGGGTCAGACAAGGGTCCTCCGGAGGGGATGGTGGCTTTGCTGGCTCCAGGTGCTCCTACGGGGTGACTGTGGGGAAATTCTCTTTTGGGCCAGGGAGGCCGCTCCCTGGGAGGCTGGGAAGAGCTGGCAGCCATGGGAAGACGGGGTGACCGGCCTGGGGGTCCCTGGGGCCCAGTTCTGGCATGTCGAAGTTCAGGGGGACTCGACCCGCCTCCTGTGGGACGGGGACCCAGGGATAGAACCGACTCCAGACTCTTGGAAATGCCTGCATATTTGAGAAAGAAACCACAACTTGAGAGGAAGCCCAGCTGCCTTCTTTCTCTGGCTATCTGTCCTCGGGGTGGTCCTCTGTCCAGGCAGACCAGAACCCAGATGTGCAGGATGGATGCCCATATCCAGGCACCCAGGGGGCCCAGAGAGCGGCCCAGGGCTGCAGGGGGGAGATGCTGCCTGAAGTCCAGCCAGCATGTCAGCAGGCAGAGGAAGGGCAGGACCCGATAGGTGGGGAGATCACAGATACAATCAGAGCAAGGGGCACTGTTGGAGGGTGATTCCAGACCTCCTGGGAGACCCTGTAGGCTCTGTCCCCACCACCACACCTACCTTTAGTCCTCTGCAGAGCCACATTCCTTCTCTGGCCCCGAGCCTGAGGGGCATCCTGAAGCTTTGCCTTCCCTCTGTCCCTGTCGGAGAGTATTCCAGTTCATTCTCCGCCCCCACCCCAGAGAGCAGTTCCCTCCCCCAAAGAATTTCTGGGGCCTCCAAGCAGGCTGAGACCTGAGGCACCTCCAGCCTGCCCTCCACCTTTACCCCTTCCCCTCCAGCTTCCCCTCTCTGGGGCCTCCAGGCAGGCTGAGACCTGAGGCACATCCAGCCTCCTCTCCATCTTTACCCACCTCCCTCCAACTTCACCCTTCTCCCCTCCATCTTCACCTCCCCGACAGGCTCCCCTTCCAGAAAAGTTGCTGGGCTTGGTTGGTTCCTAGCCTAGCTCTGGCCCCCACTCTTTTGGGTCCTTACCCATCTGCGTTTCTCTGGTGTCGCTCTCCCCGGGCAGGGGTGCCTCTGAGGATGGGGCGGGTGGCTGGTAGGTCTACCAGTGTCACCGCCGAGGCTGCGAAGCTGCCCACTTTGAATGTGCGACCGTTCTGGCCCTTCCAAGTTGTGGAGTCAGGGCTGTGGGAAGAGGCGTGGGTGAAAGGGCTGGGCCCCAGGGGAGAGTGGGGGCTGGGCCCCGTCCACATTCAGCTCACAAGCTGTGCGCTATGGAGCCACATCTGCCCGGAGGAAGGGACGCTTTTTTCTCTCTAACACAAAAGGGCTCTATGGGCCAGCGGTGGCTCTAGCAGGGAGGCCAGGACTGTGGTAGAGTGCTCGGGGCCCAACGGGGGAGAGGAGGCAGAGGCCTGGGGTTCAAGGAGCTGGGGGGAAGCTGAGCCGGGACCAGCATCAGGAGGGTTGGGAGGGAGTCCTCCTGGGGCTGGGTGGGAGGCATGAGACCCTCACCTGCCCTCAATGATAGTGATGGGGTCACCAGGTTCCATCCTCAGGGCACCAGGCTCCATGACCTCCCTCACACAACGTCCCTCAGGAGGCCAGGCCTGTAGAGATAGGAGGAAAGGGTAGCTGGGCTTGTGGCATGAGTCACAAGGGTAATGTCATGGGAACAGAGGAGAGACTCTTCATGTACCCATCAAGCAAACCCCTACCAGGTGTGTCCTGGGCCCAGGGGGGGGATGGTCCCTGTCTCAGCTGTAATCCAGTGGTAGCAGACCTGGATTCCATGCCAAGCTGGACACAGCCCAGGGGTCAGGAAGTAACAAAAGGGGACCCTGCCTCTATCTAGGGGGGGTCAAGGGGAGAGTCACCCTGTACACTTTCACTCCATACCCAGGCCCATCACCTCTGCCTCCCAAGGACCTCTGGGAATTCTCCACTGCCTCCACCTTCATCCAGACCTCTTCATCTCACATCTGCTTCACAGTCATTGCAGTCTACTGGTCTTCCCATCTTCAGCCTCATCCTTCTAATCCATTTTTGCACCAAACCAGAGTGTGTGCTATGCTAAGTTGCTTCAGTTGTATTCAACTCTTTGTGACCCTATGGACTGTAGCCCACCAGGCTCCTCTGTTCATAGGGTTCTCCAGGCAAGAATACTGGAGTGGGTTGCCATGCCCTCCTCCAGGCTATTTTCCCAGCCCAGGGACAGAACCCATGTCTCTTAGTCACCTGCATGGCAGGTGGGTTCTTTACCAATAATACCACCAAGGAAACCAGAGTGACATATATCTAAGGATGGCCTATAACTCTCCTGCTCACAACCCTTCTGTGGCCCCTAGATGTCCTCAGAGTTAAGAACTAAACTCCTTTAATGTTAGAGTATATAGTGATTTAGGGCACAGCTCTGCAGTCAGTGACTGGTTCAGCTCTCCATTCCTCCACTTCCTTAGGCAAATCACTTAAACTCAGTGTCTTAACTGCCCCCTCCCTAAGATCGAGCTGGGTTGTTGTAAGGACTGAATGAGTGAAGATGCATCAGGATACATGGAGAGCACTTAGTACGGTATCTTGCACACACCAAGCGCTCTCGGTGCTAACACCGGTTATTTACCATGTCTTACAAGTCTCTCCTTGGTGCACCCCGAAAGTGCCTCTGCCACCCTGGTCACTGTACTTCCCCCTCCCACGCTTAACCTTTCCTCTGTCTGTCAAACACCCACTGCATCCTGCCTCTCTGGGCTCCCCTCTCTCTTCCCCAGCCAGCATAAACTAGACCTCAGCTGTCTCCCTGGGGCTCTGAGGACCCTAATGGTGGGGAATGAATCTGCTTTGTTCAGAATCAGGTCCCAGACCCCAAACTGGGAGTCAGTATACGTCCATCTTGTGCATGGGACCCTGGGAAAGAAAACAGAGGCAAGAAAGATTGGGGGTTTCCGGGGAGACAGAAGCTCCCACCTCTTGGAGCAGCCCCTCTAGGTCGGAAAAGGTGGGCCGGTCAGCAGGGTGGTAGGCCCAGCAGCGCAAGGCCAGGGTGTAGAGGGCCCTGGAGCAGAGAGGAGGCCTGGGCAGGCGGGCTCGGTCCTTCTCCAGCCGTTGCAGGATGAGGTATGGCGGGACCCCGGCCCAGGGCTCCTCGCCCCCAGCGAACATCTCCCACAGCGTCACCCCATACATCCACACGTCCGAGGCAGATGAGAAGGCCCCGTGGCGCAGGCTTTCGGGCGCACACCTGTGGAAGCGGAGCTGAAGGGGGCCGGATGTGTGCACAGGGTGTGTGCCCGGAGCGCCCACCTGCCACTGGGCACGCCCCCTTAATGCGCCCCGCGGGCCTGCGTTCCTTCCAAAGTCCTTTCTCTGCCCTTCCAGACCGGAAGACTCCTCTAGTCCCCGCCTCCCTCAGAGGACCACCCCCTCAGCTCCTGCCCTCAGATCCTGCCCTACCGCCCAGGTTCTCACCATGCAAAGGGGATGCGGCGGGGCCCACCCATGATGTAGCGGCCCCGGGCGCCGCCCAGCGGTCGCACCAGCCCGAAGTCAGCCACCTTGATGGTGCGCGGTGAAGCCAGTAGCAGGTTGCGCGTGGCCAGGTCTCGGTGGACCAGCCCACGGGCCCCCAGGTACGCCATGGCCCCCGCCACCTGCCGCAGGAAGAGGCAGAGCAAGGCCAGGGCCAGCGGGGGCGTGGGGGCTGGGGCCGTCAGACGCGCGTGCAGGGAGCCCAGGGGCGCCAGCTCCATCACCTGCAGGAGCACGTCGGTGTGAGCGGTGGTCTGTCCCCATGAGACCCTAGCACTCACCCTCCTGTAGCCCATCGGCCTGGGGACTGTCCCAGGTGCCAGCATCAGGGTTTGCTCACCATCTGCAGAGGCTGGCCTAGTACAAGGCCGTGCAGACGCAGCACGTGTGGATGCTCCAAGTTCATCATGACGGACACTTCTCTCAGGAAGTCCTCTAGCTCAGTGCCCTCGGGACCTTCGGGACCCACCCGGAGGGACTTGACAGCCACTGGGACCTGGGCGTGGGGGGAAGCACCGTAAGGCACAGGAGCAAACAGTTAAGCCAAGGCCAGAGCAGAGAGGGCCCTCAGAGAGGGGGCAGCTGGCCCAAGATCCCAGAATGAAGTAGGTTCCCTGGACACTCACAGTCTGGCCGCTGGGTAGTGTCCACAGCCCTCGGTGCACCATGCCAAAGCAGCCGGAGCCCAGAAGCTCCCCTCGGCACACAGCCCGGTCGGGGATCAGACACTTGAGTCTCCCATCTGGCTCAGGGAGGGATGGAAGGCTATCTGAGGGTGGGGTGGTCTCCTTCTGCCCAGAGGCAAAGCCCCCAAGGATCTGAAACAAGGATGGGAAATCAGGTGTGTGGAACTCTGTTTACACTCTCCTCTGCCACTCAGCCTGCCCCCTGCCCAGGCCTGAGCGGGCCCTGAGAAGCCTCTCGCCCCCACCCCAAAACACACACCTTGTAGACCCAGTTCTTAGACTTGAGCCCCGAACGGTGCCTCTTCAGAGCTTCAGCCAGTCTACGTTGGGCTGAGGGAGGCCAGAATCAGAGGGATGGGGTAATGGGGGCGGCAGGGAGCAGGATGCAAGAGATTTACAAGCAAGAAGGCTGGGGTGTGTGGTGGTTGGAGGAGAGTCCCAACTAACAGGCTGGGGAAGGAAACAGTAGGGCCTAAGGGCAGGGGACTCTCACCAGGCCGGCCCATGCCAATGCCATCCAGATCTTCAGCTCTTACAAAGTCGAAGTGCTCCGGCCGAGTCACGTTAAGCTCCTCCAGGATGGGCCGGTAAAACTGGGCCAGCTGGAGGTCTCGGAGCAGCCGCAGCAGCCACAGGGAACCCGCCTCGGGGAGCATGTCTGGAGGAGGGACCCCTGTGAGGCCCCGTCCTCCAGTCACATGGTCCAGGGTAGTCACCTGAGACACTCAGGCACCAGAGACATGGTCGCCAGCTCCACCCTCAAATCCTCAGAAACACTCAGGTACAGAGGGAGGGATCTCAGGGTCAGCCAGGAATCCTGCCCCTCATACACACAAACCCCACCCAGGAAGAACGTTCTCCTCACACCTAAGATTTTAGCACCTAGCAGACTTCAGATGTGTGGCCCCGCTCTGAGATATGGCACACTGCCTGTACCCCCGTGCATGCTAAGTCGCTTCAGTCATGTCCAGCTCTTTGCAACCCTATGGACTGTAACCCACCAGGCTCCTCTGTCCTTGGAATTCTCCACGCAAGAAGACTAGAGTGGGTTGCCATGCCCTCCTCCAGGGAATCTTCCTGACCCAGAGATGGAACCCTCATCTCTTTATGTTTTCTGCACTGGCAGGTGGGTTCTTTACTACTAGTGCCACCTGGGAAGCCCTGCCTGTACCCCTAGGCCACTCAGACATACTGCCTCTTAGACTTGAGGTGCACCCTTGTACACACCCACTCAGGTACACCAGAGACATTCTGATCCACCACATACACTCCAGAGATGCCCAGATACACTAACCACACTTCAGACACACACACACACACACACACGTCACACCTATAGATCCCCTAGAAATGTGATGCAAAAGACACCAGAGACACATGATACATGTCCACTCCCAGCTGAGCCATACACTAGTTGCCGCAAGACACCAGGATTCCTGCCACGTACCCCTCACACACACCCTCCTTGAGACATGTTGAGTTTACTGCCTCCAAGATTCACCTGCCCTCACGTGTGAGACACCCAGGTCTACACAAACACAGCACACAAGACATCAAGCTTTGGTGTCCACATGTACCTGAGATATGCCGGTAGGCTGCCCCCTCTGCCCAGAGCCGCCCAGAGTCATTGCCTCTTCCACACCCTAGGCAGCAACATGTGAAATCAAATCGGGCATTTGTGACGGGCGGTAAACCTCAGGTACTGCTCAGAGACACCCAGGCTGCCAGGTACACAGTCCCTTCCCCACCCACCTGAGCTCAGATCCCAAGACAGAGCCCGGCCGGCACACGTGAGTCCCAGGCAACTCCACCAGTCTTTATTCAATAAGGCTCTCGGCGCCGGCTGTCTGCGCACACACTCTCCCTCACACACACCTGCCCCCCTCGCACCCCTAACTTAGTTAAGCCCGGAGGAAGCGGACGGCCCCAGGCTGGGTCCCGAGGGACGCTCGGAGGTGGCGAGGAATCGCGGGCCAGAGCAGGGGCGGCGGGAGGAGAAAGCCAGGATAGCTAAGACATCCGGCCCAGTGGCAAGGTGAGAAGGGGACGGACAGCGCGAGATGGGGGACAGGAGGAGACGTGGCCGCGGAGGAGAAGGACCGGCGAGGGGAGGCTCGCACCGCCAGACGCGCCCCCAAACGAAGGCCGCCCCGCCAGCCCGGCCCCCAGAGCCCCTGCCTCTCCCGACCCTCACCTGGCGGAGGCGGAAGCAGCGGCTGGGGAGCCGCCCAAGCTGCCGGGACTAAATCCCGGGGAGGGCAGGACCGAAGCCGCGGGGCGGGGCCTGGCGGCTGGGCCCGGGTTCCCCGAGGGATGGGGGGTGGGTGGAGGAGGTGGGGGTTGATGCTGGCGGCCGGCCAGCCAGGCCAGACCCTGGCGGGGGGCCTCTCTTCTCCGGTCCTTTGCTCGCCCCCTTCCCACCCTCTCTCCACCTTCCCACCCTCTTTCCAGACTTCTCTAAAGAACTTCTCACCCCTCCCCAGACTTCCTCCTCGGTGTCTCGTTCTCCCTTCACCCCTGCCCCGTGCCCCCTTCAACCGAATCCTCCACCTGCCTCAACCAGGGCCCCACCCACGAAATGAATAACCCCTGGTAGAGAGACCCGCCCAGGGCCCGGGGATAAAGCTAAACCGGACAGAGTCCCTGAGAGGGCTTCATGGCACTCTGATGCAGAAAGCCGGCCTGGCGAAGCTTTCTGGGCTGTGAAATGGCGCCACGACCGAGGTGTTGATGGTGGCGCAGGTAGTCAGCTCCAGACCGCACCGAGTCCCTAAGACTAAAGCCCTTGGCCTTTCCCCCTGCTCTGAATGTCCTTTCCCAGTCTCATGTGCTGCCCCCGAAATGGACCTTTTGGGGAGCTCCCCAGGGTGGAACGGGGCGGGGGGGGGGGGGCTCTGGAGCCAGTGGGGCGGAGACAGCTTCTGAGTGGCCCCTCAGCCCGATTCCAGCTTGGTACCTGGTCTTGGTGATCCAGGGCAGCGCTCCATACCTCAGGGCACAACTTCCCATCTCTGGCACTTCCTGGCCTCCTTCTGGCCCCTCCCACCTGTTACCTCTGCTGACACCAGGGTTCTGTACACTTATGCTTGCCCTGTGGGGCAGGACAGTCTGGCTCCAAGAAGGCTCTGAGAAGCAGTAAGCCCTCTTCCTTTCCCTCACGGGTCTCAGGACCAGTCTTAGGCTATCTGGCCTGTGTCCTTCTGTCCCAGGGATAGATGTGTGAGCATAGCAGATGCAGTCTCCAGAGTCCCGTGGGGGGCAAAGCCCCCTCATCTTGGTAAACATATGGAAAACTCCAGCACTGATGGGAAAATCGTAGTTCACAGTTCTCCTCCTGTGGTTTTCTTGCCAGCTCTCTTGCCCTCCCACCAGGGCAGATAACAGATGTGACTGTTCCCTGCACATGTCTCATCTCTGATTTGCTGTGGACTGGCTCCACACGGGAGGGGCTGGATCTGTCAGGTGTCCTGAGGTACCTGGGACAATGTAGGCCTATAATAGGTACGGTGTGTATTGTCTATGAAGTCTGCTCAGTCTAACTGCCGAGCCCTGGGCGGTGAAAAGTGTGGAGTCCTGACTGCTAGATCGCCAGGGAATTCTCCAGCAATTACTATTCCCATTTATAAAACCCAGAGATGGTTTCTGCCTGCTCTTGACCTTTCGGTCAACAGAATCACACGCTTTATTGTTTGCATTTGGCTTCTTTCACTCAACATTTTTTTGTTTGGTTGAGGTTCTTCTTTTTTCCCAAATTTTTATTTATATATTTTTAGCTGTACTGGGTCTTTGTTGCTGCGGGAGGGCTTTCTCTAGTTGCTGAGAGAGGGGGCTACTCTCTAGTTGTGGTGGTTGGGCTTATTGCAGTGACTTCTCACTGCAGAGCATGAGCTCTAAGTTTCGCAAATTATAGAGCACAGGCTCAGTAGTTGTGGCCAGTGGGCTTAGTTACCCTGTGGCATGTGGGATCTTCCTGGCACAGAGATCGAACCTGTGTCCCCTCCATCGGCAAGCAGATTCTTAACCACTGGACCACCAGGGAAGTCCCTTGTCCAGTTTCTTGATGGGAAACACAGCAATTCCATGAGCATCTTCAGGAAAGAGCAGGTGAAACCTGATTTTCCTGTGGATGTCCAGTGTCCTCACAGATCTGGGTGCACAGGAAGTCCTCTGGGTATTGAATGAATGAATACATGCGTGTGGAGCACATGGTGGGATATGAAGGCCGATGCAGCCGGAGAGGCTGGCAGAAGCCAAACTAGGTGTCAGATCATCCTTCCAGCAGGCTTTCACTGTGCCAGGTTCTGGGGACCCAGGTGAACAAGCTGGCACGATCCCTGACCTGGTTGGGTTCAGTCTGCAGGGCCTTGCAGAACAGGCTCAGGAACTCAGGCCTTTCCTTAGGGCTTTGGTACCCCCTGAAAAGTTTTAACAGGAGAGTGACAGAACCAACCCCAGGTGTAAAGAGGCTGCGAAAAGGTGAGAGAGAAAAAGGAGGGAACTCAAGGAAGAGGCTGTGACCATTGGCTCAGGGGAGAAAGGCTGCCCTGCTGGCCTTGGTGTGGGATGGAGAGGAGACTGAGGAGGGGGCGCTCCTGACTGGACTCTTGGCCTGGTTCCTCTGTGCTCCAGCAGGAAACCAGAGGCAGAGGCTCCACCCACCTTTGTCTTTCACTTGGGAAAAAAACCCAGGAAATCAGAGGCCTCTGTATCCCCCTTTGTTTCTTATTTTTGGAATTAAGCTTCTCTCCTCCCCCACCTTTGCCAATAAAGATGATGGGGTATGGAGGAGCAGAGCCTGATGATTCTCACCCCCGCCTCGGGAGGCCTGCCTCCCGGCTGAGATGGGGCATCCAGCTAACACTTAAACTTGGAGTCCCAGAGCACCACCCCCTCCACTCTCTCCATCTGCCTTTCCCCAACTTCTGCCTGGCCCTGCAGGCTCTGCATCCAAGAAAGATGAGCGCATTCACACCACCAGAGCCAAGTTTTCCCCACAGGGCAGAGAACCAGGAGGACAAGCAGAGATGGCGGCCCAGTGGCCAACCTCCCCTCCCCCACCTTGGGTTTGGCAGACAGGTAGGACCCATCCTTCATCAGGAACCATGCTGGTGCCTCTGCCTTCTCCCTTGCTGCCCTGATCCCTGAGATCACTGAGCTTTTCCCCTTCTCCCTGACCACATCAACCTCTCAGCAGAGGAAAGCCCCCCAATATTCTGGTTCTCTCTCTCCTCTGAGCCTTTGCATGACTATTCCCTCTTCTTGAAAGTCTTCCCACCCTTCTCCAAATCTGGCCTTGCCAAATTCAGGCAGCCTACCCCTAATCTAGTCTGGACTCTTCCCCTACACCCTAAGATCCTTGTGCTTTCTTCTCATTGCACTCATTGCTCTGATAGAATTTGCCAGTAACTTGTCTTATCTCTCCTGCTAGATTCCAAGCTCCAGGTAGAATATGACTTCATCTTGTCTGGGCATTGCTATGTCCCTCATGCCCAGTATGGTGTCTGACTCATATGATAAGTGCTCAGTAACCTTTGTTGAACAAATGGACGAGTCAGAGTCATCTGGATAGAGTGAAGCAAAGGAGATTTTTGACATCAGGAGCTCCTTTGATGGGAGTGATGGGGATGGGAGTTTCTAAACTTAATCCATAAGTGTTCTCCTGGTGAGCCCACCCCTGCCCCTCCCCATGTGACACTCCCTGACCCCACATAGTTAGCTCTCCCCAGACCCTTGAGTAACAGCCTCTTGTTCCATTACCCCATCTCCATCTCCCAGGACCCTGAGGTCTCATTCTTTTCCAGTTTACATTTGCTCACTAGTTAATGGAGTCACCAGCCCACCACCTTGTTTCTATCTGACAGTTTTCTTTCCAAAGTGGAAGCAGTCTTAAATCTTCCATATTCCGACAGGCTCATAATGGAGCTGAGGGCCTTTACAGAACAATAGCTCTGGGACATCCCAGGTGGTCCAGTGGCTAAGACTCTAAGCTCCCAATGCAGGGGGCTCGGGTTCCATCCCTGATCAGGGGACTAAATCCAACATACCGAAAATAAGAGTTTGCATGCTGCAACTAAAGATCCCATGTCCTGCAACTAAGATCTATTGCAACCTAATTAATTATTATTATTATTTTTAACCAGTAGCTGAGAGCTCACTTCTGGAGTCTGACTACCTGAGTTTGGATCCCAGCTTGATCACTTACCATCCTATAAATCTGGGCAAGTTACTTCATGTTTGTACACCTCTGTTTCCTCATCTTCAAGATGAGATTATTATGAGTATCTACCTTGTGGGGCTATTGAATTAACTGTGCCCATGTGTGTGGTAGCTGGTCTCCAAATCAGCTCCCAGTGAACCTCCCCAGCTGGTATCACAGTGTCGTGCTTTTCCACAATGATCTGTGTAATCAATGGGGTTCCCAGGTGTTGCAGTAGTAAAGAACCTGCCTGCCAATGCAGGAGATGCAAGAGACACAAGTTCGATCCATGGGTCAGGAAGATCCCTGGAGAAGGGAATGGCAACCCACTCCAGTATTATTGCCTGGAGAATCCCATGGACAAGGAGCCTGGCACGCTATAGTCCATGGGGTCACAAAGAGTGTAATCAATGGGATATTGTGAGTATGGTGTGTGACTTCAGAGCTAGGTAGTGAAAGGCAGTGTGGCTTCCACCTCCCTCTCTTGGATCACTCACTCTGGAGGAGGCCAGCCACCATGTCCTGACAGTCAAGTAGCCCAATGGAGAAGCTCCACTTTTCGAGAAGTTGAGGGCTCCTGCCATCAGCCGACACCAACCAGCCAGCCAGACATTTGAGTGAGCTATCTTGGAATCTTGGAAGCTGATCCACTAGCCCTTAGATGTCTACAACCCTGACCTACATCTGGACAACATCCTCACCAGAAACTCTGAGCCGGAAACACCCATTTTAGCTGCTTCTATATTTCTGATTCACAGAAACCATGAGATAATAAGGGTTTACTGTTTCAGACAATTGAGTTGTAGAATAATTTGTTCCACAGCTATAGGTAAATAACACATAGTCTCCATATCTGTTAACCATCATTAACTCCATCTTACAGGTAGGAAGACTAAAGCTCAGGTTGGTGAACTGATGTTTTTCATGTACATATACGGCTATTAATAGGAAGTGGCAGTCAGACACGACTGAAGCGACGCAGCAGCAGCAGCAGCAGCAGCAGCAGCAGCAGTGCCAGCCATATCCTCAATCCAGGGCGTTTTTTTGTTGTTGTTGTTGTTATTACTTTTGGCCACACCACCATGGCATGCAGTATCTTAGTTCCCTGACCAGGGATCATCGAACCCAAGGTCCCTGCAGTAGAAGCACCAAGTCTTAACCACTGGGCCCCAAGGAAAGTCCCAACCCAGGGCTTTTAGTGCCAGGTTCTAGGCTCTTCTTTCTGTCCCACCATCCCAGTTATCCATTGTTGAATAACAATACCTAGTGGCATTAAATAACTATTTTATTATGCTCTGGACTTTGTGTCTGGAACTCCAACAGGACACTGTGGGAATGGTTTATCTCTGCTCTACTATGTCTGCGGCCTTGGGTGGAAAACCTGATAGTCTGGGGATGATGATCTGAGAGTGGAGGGCTGCGTTACTTACACATCCGGCAGCAGATACTGGCTTTTGGCCAAATCCCTCCATGGGGACCCTTAAAATAGGCCGGGCATCCTCATAGCATGACGACTGAATTCCAGAGTGAGTGTCCCAAAAGGCAGAAGGTGACAGATTCTTAAGGCCTGGGCTCAGAAAGTGGCTCAGTGTCACTTCTGCCACATTCAGTGAGCCAGCTAGCCATGGAACCCAGGTTCAAGGGAAGGATACATAGCACCTACCTCTAGATAGGCAGCATGTCAGAGAGTATGGGGCCATTGTTTAAAACTGCCACACCCATAGCAACCTCCTGATTGGTGAGGGGCTCTGAAAAACCATCCCTGCCCTGATAGGCCACACGCTGGTAGGTTGGCCTCATGTGCACAAAACAAATACTAACTCTACCAGCCTCCTGTGCGAAGTGTTCATGAAAGGCTTACCCAAGGAAGGCCTATCACAAGGGTTCAGAGAAGGTGCTGCAGTCATCAGTGACACTTCCTGGCATCTACCATGTGCCAGGCTCTGAGGGAACAGACCCAGAACCTTAAGCAGTGGCTTTAGAGAGTAGTGTGTGGTACAGCAGGAAGATGTGTAAAGAAACACCACTACCCAAGGTAAACAGGTGCCACACAAGAGAAGCCTGGAGCAGACTCACTCCACTTAGCCTTGGGGGCTCAGAGAAGGTTTCTCAGAAGAGGGGATATCTGAGCCAAAGGAGAAAGTCTTTCCAGACAGAGGAACAAGCCTGGGCAAAGGAAGGAGATATGAGGTAACAGTATTTGGGCAACTAGAAGTGACTCAGGGTGGCTGTGGGGTGGGCAGAGCTGAGGTGAAGCCCCAGCGGACAACAGGGGGTTGGATTCCAAGAGGCATTACCTACCGAGGTAGACCACTTACTGGTGAGAAGTGGGCGCATGGCATGAGGGGAGGAGGATGGCTGTGGCCCTGTTGGAAAATAGGTCTAGAAAGGTGGACATGTGGAGTCGGAGATGCCTGTGGGGCTTTCAAGCGGGATTCCAGCTCTGTGTCTGGACAGTTCTGGCCTGAGGACTAAAGAAGACGAGGGGAGCTGCGGGTGGAGAGTCTTGAATGTCAGGATCAAGGGCCAACTCTATATTCTATAGGCAAAGACAAGCTAGGGAAGGTTTTAAGTAAGAGATTATAATGGCTAATACTTAATGAGGGCCCATTACATGTTGGGCAAAGTCCCAAGCATTTTATATGAACTGATTTGGACCTCACAGTCATTCTGTAAGGAAAGTGCCACTGCACTGAATTTAAGATATTTTCGATTATAATATATACCATTATGCTATGACATGTCTTCAATTTAAAATGGGTCCTTCAGAGATGTTAAAATGTAGATCGAAGGAAAAAAGGCCAAGGAATCAAAGAAATACATGGTCCGCATTTAAAACATGAGGAAACAGGAACAGAAAAATAACTTTCCCAAGGTTTGGTAAGTGCCAGAGCCAGGATTTGAAATCACGCAGCCCAACTCCAGAGCCCAAGTTTTCAAGCATCATTTGATGCTGGACAGGAGGGTCTAGTGATGTGGAATTTTAAGAAGACCAGTGTGGGGACTTCCCTGGTGGGCCAGTGGTTAAGAATCTGCCTTCCAATGCAGAGGGCACAGGTTCGAGCCCTGGTCGGGGGACTAAGATCCCACAAGCAGCAGGCAAACTAAGCCCAAGCATGATAACTAGAGAGTCCCCACCCCGCAAGTAAGATCCAACACAGCCAGGAAAATAAAATAAATATTAAAAAAAAAAAAAAAGACCAGTGTGGCTGCTAAGGGTGCAGAGTGGGCTTTAGGGGATTGAGCAGAGTCAGATGCACATTTGGGAGACTGGGCTCCACGGGGAGAAAGAGGGTTCCAGAGAGGGCTGGGGCCCATAGAGCAGGAGAAGGGGCAGAGAGGAGCAAGGTCCTTCAGAGATGGGCAAAACTGTTGACCCACTGCATGTTGGGTGTGAGAAGGAGGACAGCTCTAAAATGCTGAGCCTGGAAAGAGGGCACATTCTTGGGGGGCTTGAGACAGCTCCTGGAGACAAAGGAGAGCTGCTGTGGCTGGGGTGTCAGCAGGGCGCTTCTCACCCCAGTGTGGGTGTCAGCGTTGTCCGGTGCCTGGCTGGCAATCACTTAGTATTTATCAAATGAGTGAATGTTTCAATTGTTGTATGAGCTTGGGCATGCCATATGATCTCTGGGTTCCATTTTCGGTGTAAAATGAAAGCATTGGACTAGAATATGTAAAACAAAATGGAAGGTGTTTCTCCAGAAGGGATAAATTACTCCTTTCTCTCTATCCCCAGCACCTTTACAGATTCCCCCAAATAGTGGTTCTAACCCTGGCTGGCTGTAAATTAGATTAACTGAGGCCCCATATGAGACCACTAAACTCTGAATCTCTGGAGACAAGACCCAGCAACAGGTAGCTTTTTTTTTTTTTCTTAGGTAGTTTTTTTAAGATGACCAGATGACTCTATGTGCAGTCTCCCAAGTGGTGCTAGTGGTAAAGAACCCACCTGCCAATGCAGGAGGCATAAGAGATGCAGGTTCCATCCCTGGGTAGGGAAGATCCCTTGGAAGAGGGCATGGTAACCCACTCCAGTATTCTTGCCTGGAGAATCCCATGGACAGAAGAGTCTGGTGGGCTACAGTCCATAGGGTCGTGGAGTCGGACACGACTGAAGTGACTTAGCACGCACACACGCAGCTGGTTGAGAACCGGGAGCTTCGTTTCCAGTTTGAACTTCAGTATCCAGTTTGAAAACCACGGGGCTGTGTGAAGGCAAGGATCCCTCCCAGGCCTAGGCCCTTGGACTGTGACTTATAGCTGGAGTAGGCCTCTCTTTTCATGTCCCATCTCCCATCCCCCAAATCCAAACTCCTGCTAACCAAGGGACCAGACACCAGGGTTTCTCAACCATATATTGCTGACTGTTTAGACCAGATCATTCTTTGTCCTGGAGGACATTCCCATGCATTTTCAGATGTTTATCAGCATCCCTGGTCTCTAACAGATGTCAGTACTACATTCCCCACCCCACCCCCCATCAAAACAATCAAAAAATCTCCTCTGGTGCAAAATCCCCACCTCCCCAAGTTGAGAACCACTGTGCTACATGAGCCTCTCTCTCCCCCTGCCCTACCCAGCTGCAGACAGAGGCCAGACAGAGGCGGAGGCCATTTGACAGCACGTTTAATTGGGCCTGGCAGGAGGGAGGCCTCTCTCTGTGGGAGGCTTCACAATGTTAAATGGAAGGGGAGCATGCCAGCAGGCTGACTGATGTGGTCTCACTCAAGGGGGAGGGACTTTTCCAGAACACTCATTCCCGGATTCCCAATCAGTCACAGGAGGGCCAAGAGGAGTTTCTGGGGCCTGGCAGCTCCCACGTCCGGGAACAGGCAGAAAGGGGATGTGGGAGTGGTGGTGAGCAGAGGGGATTCTTTCCTTCTGTAGATATTTTCCTGGCACGGGGACTGCCCCCGTCTGATTGGTTGAGGGATGAAGGGGAGGAACTTTCCAGCTGTGGGTGCCTGGGTCCCTGGCGACCATCTGACACTGGGACTATGGGGTATGTCTGAGTATCAGGGTCTGGAAGATTGAACCACTTGGGGCTGGAACTTAGGGTCTGGCTGTCCCCCACCCTCCCCACCCCACCCCCAACCCAAAGAGAGAAGTGGACGTCGTGGGTACACGAGCTCCTTAGAACTGGAGGCTAGGCTCTGTCCTCCTTTTCACGTCAACTTTTTGCTCGGAAGTGGTTGTACCTGAGGGAAAACAGAGGGTGGGAGGCCTGGGAAAGGAGGAGGGAAGGGCCGCGAGGGCAGGAGGAAGGATGAGGGGGTACTGGTGGGAAGTGGTGAGGCTGTCTCCCGCCCTGATCCCGCAACTCACTCCACCGCGAGGCTCGGAACACCCAGGAGCAGGGCAGTTCCGCACACAAAGAGGAGCAGGATCCGAGCTTCCCAAAGATCGTGACTTCCTATAGGGGACCCAAGAGGCAGTGAGTGATCCTGGGGACCACACCCATCGATGCTGGGGGAGCCTCAAAGCTCAGAGATTTGGGTGGGGGTGAGGCAGATGTGGGGAGTAAGGACCTGGGAAGCAGCGCTTTCGGGGCCAACAGTACACCTCGAAACCCTGGCAGGTGGAACAGTTGTACAGGATGGTGCTGCCCCCTGCAGGAGACAGTAGGGCTAGCAGTGCGGCGGGAAGCCTCCGTTTCTCTCTGCTTCCACCGCCCTCCGTGGCCGCTCTCCCGAAGTGCCCCAAGCCCCTGGCTCTCGCTACCCCTTCCCTTTCCTACTCACGGCAGGCGGGAGGGCAGAGAGCTGAAATGAAAGACAAGGCAGGGTGGGGGCGGGTGAGCTCAGCCATACACCCCTTTGCCCAAGGACCTAGGCACCCCCTGGTCCTTCCCCTCATCCGTACCTTCTCTGTTGTACTCCAGGAGCTTGGTCTTTTGAAGCCATTGCCAATATGAAGGGAGTGAGTAGAGAGACCCTTTGATCTCTGGGGAGGCAGAAAGCAGCTAGAGTGCCCAGGGCCTCAGCAGGGCTGGTTCACCTCCACCCCTTCACCCAGCACCACCCCATCACGCTCTCCTGTCTCCATCTGCCCTCCACCCTTCCCTACTCCCCCTCCCCCTCCTTGGTTGTGCCTTCCCCCTTGACTTCACCCACGACTCTCAGGACTCTGTGAGTCTTCTCTGTGATTTTGTTCAAGGATGCATCATCTGTGGAGATGGGTAAGGACAGGGTGATTCCCTCATTGACCTGGAAGGAGGTTCTGGGCCCTTTCCCAGGGTCCAAAGAAGCTCTCCCAGAGGGAGCAGAAAGTGTGTCCAGAGAGGGCTGTGGACTGAGGAGATGGCTGAGAGGCAGAGCTGTGAGGCCACTTGCAGGCCCGTTGGGGCACAGGGGTGACTGTTGCTAGGCCCATCCCTGGATGTCTGATTTTACCTAAGGCAAAGGCCGAGAATGTCCAGGAGACCTCACAGTCCTTCCACTGGACCTCCATCTGGCTGCAGAGCCGAGCCAGGCGGCCCGACAACTCACGGTCTGGGAAGCGGCAGAAGACACAAGCCTCAACAGCTGCCAGGAAGATCCCACCTAGTGCCAGTGTCCACATGAGGCCTGCTGGGGGCTGCTGGAGGGAGGGCTGGCCCCACCTAGGCTGGGAAGGCATTGGAATGCTCTGTGATCCTGATTCCAGCCCTTTGTCTGGAGGTTCTAGAGCATTCTAGCACAGTGACACTGCCCCATCTCTGGCTGGGGTAAACTTGGGGCCCAATGAACTGAGGACTGGAAGAAAATTCTTCTAGTGGGAGATGGATAGAGAAAGCAGGGCTTCTGCTATACCCCCAACCTAGCCCTCAGCAGCCTTCATGAGTTGGTGATTCCAAAAGCAATTTTATTTTTCTTCCTGTAAATCATGACCAGTGATAAACAGTAAGTGACTCCCCAGTGAAGAAGCTGTTTGTGAGTATCCCATACCCCCAGAGACTCAGAAACCCATCCCTGTCCACATCCTCCCCCACTCTTTCAAACTCTTCTGTTCATCTCTTCTTCTCTCTGAGCAGCCTTGGGCCTTCCCCAGCTATCTCCTAGCAACAGGCTCATGGTTGCCTTAGAAACAGAGAGTTCTATACAGGCCTCCAAGGCCTAGCTAAGCCCAGTGACTTCTCTTACCTTTCATTAGAAGATCCTAGTGACTCAAAGCTCAGCAGGCCCCTCCTGCCTACGTGGATGTGTGAAGCACATGTGCACACACACCCCTTGTGATTAAACTAATTGTCAGTCTACTCACACCCATACCACAGACACACCTGGTACCAAAACAGTTGCTGGGCAACCCCAAACAGGCCTGGACATGCAGAGGCCACAGAAGACCAGCATACAGACACCACCTCCAGCAACATGGCTGAGAGTCAGTATGCAGGGATCCACGCATCAGTCAGAGCCACTGGCTGACAGGCACGTACACATGAAGGAAGGAAGGCCAGGACCCAAGAAGATGCCCTGCTCTTCCCTATAGCCACCCCCACCTTCAACATGGGATTCTTTAAAACACCTGGATCTCCAGAGGGATGCTCCAGCCCCACAGTTAATGGGGATTCTCCTAGCTCCCTTATGCCAACCTAAGGTGGGGCGTAGCCCTCGCTGTCTCCCTCAGTGGTGGCTTAGGACACAGCAAGGAACCTCCCTTCCCATATTTCACAGTGTTCTGACCTCTCATTTGTCAGGCCAGGCGAGGCCACCATCTCCAGGAGAAGTCACAGTCCAGGAGACCACATTAGAGCAATCCAAAGTTCCTCTTTCCCTCAGACCTCACCGTCCTTCCACAGTCCTGCTAAGTTGAGCCTGGGCAGAGAAGCATACCTGCTTTTCCAGACACTGAATACTGAGCTCCAAGCAAGGAAACACCGAAGGTCCCCAGATTCAGGCAGGACCAGCCAGGGAAGCCTCCCCAGCCCTCCCAGGATTGGCTCCAGTCCAGACCCATTGATCTTGTGGGCTCTTGGTGGGCTCCCTCCAGTGTGGGGAGTCCTGTCCATACTTGGGCTCTCCAGTCAGGTGCAATGGGGCCTCTGACTCTCACAGCTCCCGGAGCAGAGCTAGGAAAAGGCCTCAGGAGAATCTTCAACCCCTTTAATGACCCGTTCTTTCTCCCCCTCGCCCCTCCGTGAAGTCAAACTGAGGGCAGCATTCCCAGGTCTCAGTTCCTAGTGCCGAACAAAGCGTAGAGATCGGGAGTTGAGGAGGTCTTCAGGATCAGGGAAGACAGAGTCGAGACGGAAGCCATGCTCCAGAGCCACCCGCAGCACCTCCTCCAGGAAGCTGGGTGTGCCCACCACCTCCCGTGGCTCTCCTGGTGCCCCGGTCCACAGTGGCTGCAGCCCCAGTCTGCGGTACTCCACTTCGGGGAGTTCCGCGGGGCGGGGGGCCCATTCCAGACGGAAGTGTGGGCCTCCCTCTGCCCTGTCCTCATTGGTCACACCAAATCGGGCCCGCAGGGCACCCAGACACTCAGGATCGGTGCAGAAGAGATTGGCCCGGAAGGTGTCCACCTGGACAGAACTCAGCTCATAGTGGTGTGGGCCTCGACGAGCAGAGAAGTGCACCAGGCGGGGGCTGCTATCTACATCTGCGTGGAGCAGGGCGGCTGTGTGAGCTGGGGTCCCCCGAGAGGCCTCCAGTTCCCGCAGGGCATCCAGGAGGGGTCGGATCTGGTAAAAGTCTGCCTCTGCCCTGAGAAGCGCTGTCTCCCCATATCCAAGGGGCAGGTCTAGGCGGCCCAGCCGGAGGAAATTGAGGATGTGCCGGAAGGCCTTGCCATCTCGATCGATGAAGTAGTGGCCACCTCCCTCGGGATTGAGTTTGGGGGTCATGGGGGTACCAGCCCTAAACATAGCCCCCAGCATGGAGTCTGGGAATCGAGTCAAGGTCTCCAACGTAGTGGAATATAGCGTTCCCCCGACATTCAGGGTCACGGGGCCCCCGAAGGAGGGGGGCGAAGAGGGCACAGTAGGAGGAGAAATTTTGAGGAGTATAGAAGACACTGAAAGAGAAGAAAAGGCAGAACTTCCTGGATGTGTGCAGAACTGGGTGGTAAGGTTCAGACTCTCTCTGAGTGGGAGGCACAGGTTGGAGTACAAGGCAGCAAGATTTGGGGCTCACCCTAGCTGCCTTGGTGGTGGGGGATGGTTTCTGGGCACAGAGACGCCGGAAAGGTCGAGAGAACGGATGAAAAGAGCAGAGGGAAGTCAGAGAGGTACGGGAGATATAGATCCGATTCTGGGTGGTCAGCGATTCCTTTCTGTGGTCTTCAGACGGTGGCTTTCCAGAATCCAACCAGCAGGTGACGGTGGCGAGCACAAGGCCAACTCTGAAGGGTCCAGCTTCTCGGGCAGATCGCTGTCACCGTGGGCAAGTCCACGCAGGGCTCCGGGGGCCAGTTTGAGGCCTTGCCTTGCCTGATTCCGGCGCGGGTCCCAGGAGATGGAGGCGAGGCTGATCGGAGCTGATGGCGGGAGGGGGGAGGGGTGCCTCTGTATCGGCTGGGGACCGCAGATGCACGTTCGGTACAAGCTGGGAGTGTCCGAGGACTCCGATGGAAGCAGCCGGGAGTCTCGGGACCCGGGCGCCGACGCCTTCCTCGGGTTTCGCTGCAACCGCTTAAGTCCTTTCCGCCCCCAGGAAGTGGCCTAAGGGCAGCGGCCGGGGGCCCTTTAAGAGGCAGCCCCGCCCCCTGGCGCCCCGCCCCTCGCCCCCGCCCCCCGTGGTGGAAGCTGAGTGGCGAACCCGAGAGACGGGGCGGACAGGCTGGACCAGCGCACGCTAGTGGGGGTGGGGTCCGGAGGGTGACTCAGTTACGTCGTTCCGGATGTACCCGCGACTGCCTCACGGGCCCCCAGGTGTGCCCGACCTCACGTCTGCAATTCAGTGGATGCCGGCATCTCCAATCCCGCCGCTCAAGAAACTGAGGGCCAGCCCTCAGGGGTTGGGGACCTGTTCCTTTTCTGTCACTCCCACGGGGAATTCCCGAGGGGGCGGGTGCTGAGCATCCACATTCCAGGGATGCCTCCGGGCCAGGGTGGCCTGAGCCAGCCTCGCCATCCCTGCCGGATGCCAGCCGGCCCCCCCTCCCCAAGGCTAGACCCAACCCACGCCGCGCAAGCGGCCTCCGCCTGGCCGGACTGGTCTGGCCACGTCGCCTGAGCCCGCGAGCCCCCGCCCTGGAGGCCGAAGCTCCCACTTCACTCCCAGGAGTTGCCCCTCCAGTAACTCCAGTTCGAAAACTCCCAATCGCTCCTGCACCCCAAGAGTCGCAGTGCCCTATCTCTCACCAGCCGGAAAAGGGTGGCCAATAAATGAACTTTGAAGAGCAAAGCACAAAGGCTTTAATGGAAAGGGCGGGCGGTGGGGAGGGAAGGGATGGGGGTGCGAGCCCTTGAAGGCCTGGGATCAAAGCGTGTGGAGGTCCTGACTACGCCGGCTCAGCTTCTCCGGGTCGTCGGATGCCATGAGGGAGAAATCACGGAAGATGTCAAGATATGTCTCGTCTCCTGAAGGGAGGGAGAAAGGGCTGAGAGGCTGGGTCCTAGCACGAATAGCACAATAGGGACAGCCCGGCCTGGTAAGAGCACGCGCTTCCAGCGCGGGTGGAGGAGATGTCTGTACTGTCAGGGCAGCGCCCTCGCCTATTCTCTGCTTTGTTTCAAGGACCTGGAGCGCAGGATGCGCCCAATACGTGTTTGTTGAATAAATAATGTAATTAATTAATGAAGCTGAGGACAGGGAGTTGGGGACAGGTCACCAGGGGCCAGAAGCCCACAGTTACAATGTTGCACAGGGCGGAGGGGAGGTGTACTTTACCAGCCTGGCCCTGGGCCGCGTCGGCCTCCCGCATTTTTGCCAATCGTAGCCTGAAGGGGGAGAGAATTAAGGAATGGACGACATTCTCACCCCACCCCCACCCCCACCCTCCCAGCCTTTGAGCTGGGTTGTTTCATTCACCTGTTTTCCCAGGGTCTAGTATTTTACAGATTCCTGACAACGTTAATGAATGATGCCTCTCTCAGAATAAACCCACCAAGGAAGGTGAGTTTATCCTGTCCTCTCCCCTTCCTACTCCAAGCCTCAGTCAACACCTGGAGAAGCCTTTCTCAGTCTGGTCCAGGAGCTGGCCCCGCCCCTTCCCAGGCCCCGCCTGGCAAGCTGGGGTCTGGCGTGAGCCCCGCCCAAGTGGATAGTGCAAGCGCGAGCCCCGCCTCCCCAGGCACCCTCACAGAGTGACGATGTCAGCGTTGGCTGTTTCCACGGCGATGGTCAGGGGGTCTCTGCCTTCAGAGTCTCGAACTCCCAGATCGGCCCCCCGTTTCAGAAACAGGCAGGCCAGCCTGGACAAGATAGCCAAGTTCAGCGGGCCCCTCACCCTGTCTGGAGCCTTCCTCCCCAGGCCATCATCCCTGTCATCCCTACCCCGTGTGGCCAAGAATGGTCGCGTGGTGGAGCGGGCCCCGGCCTTGATTGTCCACCTGGTTCACGTTTGCCCCGTTCTGGAGGAGAAACTCACAGGCCAGAAGAGAATTCTGCATGGAGAAATAGAGAAGGGGAGAAACCATGGCAAATTAGAGACAAAAGATATTTTGGAGTCGGGTCAGTTCAGTGGTATGGGATGGCAGGCTCTGCCTTTTTTTTTTTTTTTTTTTTAAGCTTTATTTATTGACGGCACCAAGGGACATCTGGGATCTGTTCTCCAATAAGGGACTGAACCCACAGCCCCTGCCTTGGAAGTACGGAATCTTAACCACTGGACCACCACCAGGGAAGTCCCTCTGCTCTGGCTCTTTACATGTTATTACATCCATAGTATAACCTAATAAGGCATGTTATCCCTATTTTACAGATGAGGAAACTGAGGCACAAGGAGGTTCACAGCTGTAAGTAGTGAGGGTCTGGATCCAAACCCAGGTTTCTCAGCCTCCAAATCTCACCCTCTTAGCAATCTAACTCTACTGGTTATCACTCCCTAGGGGCTGGGGCGAGGGTTAAGAGCTGGGACCAAGGTCAGGAGAGGGAAGAGAGGAGGAGACCAAACGTGTTGTAGGGAGGTCACCAAGACTCTCACAGCAGCTGTGGCCTGGATCAGTGGTGTGGCATTCTCCTGACCCCCGTTGACCCAGTTGACATCGGCTCCATGGGCAAGGGCATCAGCCATGGTAGGAAGGGATGGAGGGTGCCCAGCAGCTCGAAAGAGCAGGGCCCCGGGGTGCAGGCTCTCCAGGTCCTCAGAGGGGGGCTCTGTGAAGGGGAACCAGCCATGAATCTGAGAAGGAAACCCCCAGCACAGACCCCTGACATTGTGATGGGATAGGTCACTTCTCAATTGTGGGGAGGACTCCAAGACCAGAAATTGTGGTGGGGGGTGATAGAGGGTGTGAGAGGATATGGGTGGGTCCCTAGGCATATAGTATAGACAAATCTTTCACCTCTTCCTGTCTGACCACCTCAACTGGCAGGGATGATGGGGATGAGCTGATCGTCAACCTCAGCTCTCTTGATTCCCTCTCTCTGGCCAAGCCCCCACCCTCATCCACAGGCCTCTGGAGACCTTCACTCATTCTCCTGACTCATCTCATGCTGTTGGCACCCTCCACAGCCCTTCCTGCTTCCTCCCAGCCCCATGGTCCTTCCCATCCTTCACTTTAATCCCCGAAACTCTTGCCTTATAAAACCAGTGCTGGTACAGTCTGGCCCCTCGAACACTCTCAAGGGGAGGACCTAGACCCGGGACTCTGTGCCTCCTCAATGGGCTTGGCACTGTGCTGAGTGCCCAGCAGGTGCTCACAGATGCCCAACCAACTATATACCTGGCTTAGAGCTGAAGCTCCCCGGCTTGGGCCTGATACGCCCCGGCTTTGGGGGCACAGGAGGATGTCCCCTGGGGGGCCCCCGGCCACCTCTTCGCCCTCGAATCTCGGGAAACTTGGTCAGGAACTTCTTCTCCACGTATTTAGCATGAATCCAGGCCTCCTTCTCTTGCCTGGCGGGGGAGCGTTGCAGGGGAAGGAGACAGTCTTCCCTCCTCTTGTCCTGGGCCCTCCCTCCCTCCCCACATGGAGGGTGGCCCCAGCCTCACCGGGAGCAGCGGGGTCCTGGCTTCTTCACAGCCATGGCCTCAACTCGGGCTTCATAGATCTGGTTTATGACGACATTTCCCAGCTCACACATGAGCTGCAGGTGGCCCAGGTGGAGACAGAGACAGACAGGTAGGGTGTGGGTGAGTGTCTGAGCCTCAGGACTCTGCGGCCCTGCCCTTACCCAACCCCATACACTCAACAGCATCCCAAGTCACCTTCACGAGTTCTGGCTCCCATGAGTCAAGGGTCAGAGACCGGACTTTGGAGAAATGAACTCCAAGGCTCCTAGAGAGCAAGAGGGGATATGTTAGGCCCTCTGTGGGGGCAGCTGCTACTCCTGGAAAGACTTCAGGGGCAAGGTCCTGTGTGGGGAGGCCCATGCAGATGCACTGGGCCAGGAGGCAGAGGGCAGCCAGGGCCACGTGCTCTTGACCTAGATCAAGCAGGATTCTGCCTGTTCACCATTCCCTCTCCTCCCTTCTCCTCATCTTCTCCAGCCTCCTCCCCTCTCTCCAGGCATTCTGGCCTGGACAACTCTTGCCATGCCACTCCCCTCCCCGCTCCCCCCTGAGGGCTATATAGACCTGCTAAGGCCTCATAACATCATCTCTCTCTGCTTTTCATCAGCTCCCCAACCCTCAGCAGTCCTAACCCCACCCCTCCTCCAGACAAATGGATCAACTCCCCTGGGTGTCCTCCTGCCCTGGCCAGACCAGGACACTGAGGGCCTGGGCCCACCTGGGTCCACCTTGGGCCCCAGAAGCTCAGCCCAGGGAACAGGCAGAGTGTGAGAGGAAACCCAGGAAGTCTCCTGCCCCCAACCCAGGAGGAGCAGGGGCCCATGCTTGGGACCCGGAAGGGAGAGACCTGTGAATGCCAGAGCACTGAATGCAGAGGGTGACGCCAAGGTTGATGCTGGCCCACTCGGGGGCGGGCTCCCGGCAGTCACAGCACTGGGCATTGCCGTCCACGCTCTGCACCTGGGCTGCCACATGTCCCACTCCACCAGGCTCCCTTCCCCTGGTCAACCCGCCAGGGCCCAGGGTGGCAGCGGAGCTTATGGCCAGGTGTCCCGAGCCCTGTGGGGATAGGGGAAGAAAGAGTGGCTGCAAGGGAAGGGATCTCCTAGCTCGCTGGGCAGCCCAGCCCTGCACTGCCAGTTAAGGTACCTGGCCTAGACCCCGGGGGCTGTCATCAAGTCGAGCCTGGCTGAAGGCTGTGGCGATGCTGCTCTGCACGGCGCTGACCCACAGCTGCATGAGGCGCTCTGAGTCAGCCTGCAGGAGGCAGGACCTGGACCAGAGGGGAATGGAGAGCAGGGAGGGGTCTAAGCCCTGGGGAGTCAAGTGGCAGGATGGGCAGGCTGACATTCAGCGAGTGTGTGGCGGGTGCCAGTCATATGGAAATACCTCTGCACCAATTGGTAAATACCCTTCTAGATACGCCCCTTTGCCCTATACTCTCCCCTCAAGTTGATCACAAAAGGTTAACATCTGGGGCAGCAGGAGGGGCCTCCAAGACCCTTGCCAGCCGGTAAGATTGAGACACACAGGCCATCACCCCTGGGCACTGTACTCACTTGCTGGGGGACACGACCTCAAAGCAGAACCGTCTTTCTGAGTCAGGACAGAGCTTCACTGTGCAGAGACGAAGGTCATCCACCACCACAGTCACAGGGTCCTGGTTGGGGGAGGGCAGATGTCCAGGTAGCCACAGCAGGGCTGAGTCCTCCTGGGGCCCAGTACCCAAGACCCAGCCTACTCACCTTGTACCTCTTCTGATAGACCAGTTGGTTGCTCTGAATAGTGAACCAGCGTCTGGAAGAGGTGGAAATAGCGTTCATGATGTGGGGGTATGGCTCAGGAGAGGGACAGGAGGAATGTGGTGCTCTCAGCTTCACAGAATCTCACTGAGAAGAGAGCCCTGGGCTGCCCATCCCAGGAGATGTTGCAGAGGAGGGGCATCTGGGGACACGTGAGGGGTGCTGGTCACATCTCAGCACCCAGTTGTGATAGATTCACAAAGACAAGTTTCCAGCAGATGGCAGTAAAAATGCTTTGTCTAATAACATAAGTCCATTGCTACAACATTTTGGCAAATATAAGTATCTTGGAGAAGGGGCTCCGTTTCTTAATTTGCACAAAGATCCCTCAGGGGCCAGCGGTGGCCCTGGAAGGGGAAGGGGTCACATCAGAGCAGGTCACCACCCTGCTCCACACCCTCCCATGGCGCCCCACTTCCCTCAGAGCACAGCCAACGAGGCTGTCATGATTCATACCCCGTTAGCTCCACCTGCATCTTCTACCACTTCCTCCTCCCTCCCTCTGTCCACACCCAGGGCCTCCCCTCTGTTCCTTGAACGCTCCAGGTTCCTCAGGGCCTTGGAAGGGCTCCTCCTTCAGCCTAGAACGTTCTCCCCCTATATATCCTTCCAGTCCTCACTCAGCAGTCACCTTTCCAGGAGGCCTAGACTGACCATCCTACTCAAAGTCACAGCTCCTTTCTGGCTGCGTCCACATTGCTTCTTTGTTGTTTTTTGCCTATGATATTCTTACCTTCTAAGATAACATATAATTCACTTAATTACCATGTCACTATCTTTGCTGATGGAACATAAAGTCTCTGAAGGAGGCAGCGGGGGGCGGGGGCGGGGGGTAGAGGCAGTCTGTCTGTTTTTCCTGGCTGTATTTAACACATGGTGTGTGCATGCGTGCATGCTCAGTTGCTTCAGTCATGTCCGACTCTTTGTGACCCTATGGACTATAGCCCCCCAGGCTCCCCTCCCCATGGGATTCTCCAGGCAAGAATACTGGACTGGATTGTCATGCCCTCCTCAGGGGGCATGGGGGATCTTCCCAACCCAGGGATTGAACCCAGGTCTCCTCTGGAGGAGGATTCTTTACCCACTGAACCACCTGGGAAACCCCATTTAACACACTATAACCACTCAAAAATAAACCCAAAACCGATGGTTTTGGCCGATTGGATGTTCACTCCTCACCTGCTCCAGGTCTTAAATGCATTGCTGGCCCTTTTGAAGAGATGTCCTTCCATGACCAAGCCACCAGGCCCCTCCCTTAGGCTTGGCTCTGGCTCCTCCCCACCCAGCTCCTGGGGGCACAAAGTGTCAAAGGGCAACTGAAGGGGCCAGAGACCAAGGCCCCAGGGCCATCCGCCTCCTGTCTGCGGCCCCAGTCCTCACCTTCTGTTTTAGCAGCACATGTCTCTGCTCCATGTCCCTCTTCTCACGGGCTGAATTCAGGACCAGCTGGTGTAACTGAGCACAGGAAGAGTATCATCAGATGGCCCCAGCCTCACCCACCAGGCCAGGAGAGTCATCTCAGAGCCCCTTCCCTCCCTCTTCCACCTCCCTGCTCCCTGGGGCTCTACCTGGCCACTCAGCTCCTTACGATACTGGGCCAGCTGGCTCAGCTCTTCGTGGCCCTGCTGGAAGTGGGTAGCCTGGGCCTCCACCAAACGCAGCACCTGGGGACAAGGTGGGCAGGGGGCAGACCCCTCTCTTTCCCCGGTCCCTCAAGCTATCAGCAGGCCCCTCCCCACCCCCACCCCCACCTCAACTCACAAACTCCATGATGTCAAACTTCCTCTTGTCCTCAATCACATTGATCTGAGAGCCCAAAAGATCTCAGGTCAGTCTTGAAGACACACACCCCACCCCTCCCACTACACATCAGTGACTCCAGCCTCAAGGTAATTGAGGCCCTGGTACCCCAGGAGGACAGGTAGGGACAGGCACCTGCAGGGCATAGTCCAGGGCCCGGCCCCGGTACCCAGCTCGAGCAACCTTCAAAGCAGCTCCAGCCTCTTCTGCCTCCTGGGCCCGGCGCCTGGGAACCTCTGCATTGTGGGTAAGAGCAGCCTCCAGGCTCTCGGCCCCCCGCCAGAAATCCCGGCCAGCCTCTCGGAAGCTCCGGAGACCTCTGGAGGTGCAGGAATAACACAGAATTACCCATACACCCACCGACCCCAGCAGAGAAATCCCTAAGGTTTATTCACAGCCTTGTAGCTATGGACACTCAGGACTTTGAGGGGATCCTTGAGGTAGGGGATAATGATCAGGCCACCAGAAGCCTCCAATCTCACAACTCCTTTATTCAGGGAGGCCCCCATGGTAGTGGGAGAGAGGCCAGAAGACTGGTTTCCCTCCCAACTCACTCCTTGACCAAGGTCTGAATTTGCCGCTGCAGTGTTTGCTGGGTGGCGTCCAGAAGCTCCTGAGGGAAGCAGAAGTTGGCAGATGGGGGTCAGGACCACAGACTTTCTTGCTCCCCCCACCAGCCGCCCCCCCCCGCCCCCCCTTACAGCATGGCTGTCCAGCTTGTGGCTCAGGCTCTGAGTAAATTTGTCCAGACACTCCTAGGCAAGAAGATGCAGAGAGAGAGTACCAGACAAGGGCGGTCGGGTCCTCCCATCCCTAGATTTCTGACCTGGGACCAGCAGACCCCAGACCAACCCTCCCCTCACCTTCCCCAGGGTTTCTCCACATCCCAGACCCCACCACAGCCTGCACTGGACCCTCCACATACCGCCATCATGGGCTCAGGTGGTCCCAGGTGGGCGAGATCACAAATGCCCACAATGAAGGCCCGGCTGGCAGCAAGGTAGTTCCGCCCACTTTCCAGGAGGCCATTCCCCAGTTTGAGGAGCTGGGAAACAACAGAGCAACAAGGAGTCCTGCCGGTGCCACCAGTACCCAGTGCTGCTCCTCTCCTGTCTGACTTGTCTCCCCTTTCCCAGGGCTGAGCCTCTCCCTCCCCCACCTACACTTCTCTGCGGCCCAGTCTGGTTTCTAATACACACGAGCTGCTTTCTTATCTCGGTTTCTTTGCTCCCACTGCTCTGGGCCTGGATCAAAATCCATCCCAGTCTGACAGCGGAGCCAGTTGGTTTCACCTCCCGGACATCTCTCCTGGCCTGCGACATCTGCTTGAATCCAGAGTTCCCCAGAAACGCCATCCTCAAACAGTGTCTGGCTCTCAGGATGAAACCTGAGCTTTACCTGCTCAGTATTAAATTCTACAGAAATGGGGGATACCCTGGCTGTCCAGTGGTTAGGACTCTGAGCTCTCACTGCCAAGTGCCCAGGTATGACCTCTGGTTGGGGAATTAAGATCCCACATGCCTTGCCCCCCTCAAAAAAATCTATACAGTATTTACTGTCTGGAGGTGTCCATTCTATGCTTAGTGAACATTTCCTCATAAATAGTAATCAGTCAGCCAGGCCACAGGGTCAGGGCAGAGATGGTGCTCTTAGGGCCCATTCTGTCTGGCCCTAAATTACAAACAAGGAGGCTTAAAAAAAATAATATTGGAACCAGTCCATTCTGAAGGAGATCAGCCCTGGGATTTCTTTGGAAGGAATTGAAACTCCAGTACTTTGGCCACCTCATGCGAAGAGTTGACTCATTGGAAAAGACTCTGATGCTGGGAGGGATTGGAGGCAGAAGCAGAAGGTGACGACAGAGGATGAGATGGTTGGATGGCATCACTGACTCGATGGACGTGAGTCTGAGTGAACTCCGGGAGTTGGTGATGGACAAGGAGGCCTGGTGTGCTGCGACTCATGGGGTTGCAAAGAGTCGGACACGACTGAGCGACTGAACTGAACTGAACTGATAGTTACTTTACAATGTTGTTAGTTTCTGCTGTACAGCTAAGTGAATCAGCCATTTATATACACAAATCCCCTCTTCTTAAGATTTCCTTTCCATTTAGGGCATCAAAGAACACAGAATAGAGTTCTCTGAGCTATGCAGTGGGTTCTTATGAATTATCTATTTTATACACAGTGTTAATAGTTTAAATATGTATGTCAATCCCAATCTCCCAGTTCATTCCACCTGCCTAGGAGGCTTGATAAATAAAGGACCAGTGATTGGCCTGAGGAGGGTCTCTGGGAGGCCCCTGTGGCAGTAGGAATAGCCTGAAGACTGGTTTCCCTCCCACTCACTCCTTGAGGTGGCCGACTCAGAAGCCAGAGCTAGGTTTTCTGACCCCTGGTTCTTTTCACCTGCAGGAACTGCATGGCTCCTGGAGATGACACCATTGGTTCCAGCCTGAGTCACTGTATCTGGGAAGGGGCAAGAGTTCATGGAGCCTGTCAGTTCAGCCTGGGGATCTAGAGACCACCAGGGCAGTTCTATGAGGAAATCTTGGGTAGCAGGGGCTCAGAAAACATGGGCTACAGAGGTTTGCTCAAGGAACTTTTGTTAAACTGAAAAACACTTTTTCAGGCTAGTGAAGGCTTCAGGGAACTATAGCATGACTTGAAGATGGCTGGCAGGGTCAGTAACGGTCAGGAAACAGACCACAATCAAATTTTATCAGATGTCACCCTTGAGTGTCCGTAATAAGGGACAAGGACTCAGAGGATCACAACTCCCCTGCGGGACTGAGTGTCCAGTTTCTCCCTTATTCACCCTGCCTGCCCAAATAGTTGAATAAGGAACTTTCAGAAGACTGAACTAGTGACAAACTGGTACATCCATACAATAGCACGGGCTCAGCAATGCAAAAGGCATGAGTTCCTCATCAACTATTAATGAACTGCTGATAACTACTGATAGGCCACAACTTGAATAAACCTAAAGACATTATTTTGAGAGGGGAAAAAAAGGCCAATCTTGAAAGGTCACATACTGTATGATTCCACCTAGATAACCTAGAAATGAGAAGTCTAGAGATAGAAAAGAGATGAGTGGTTGTCATAGATAAAGCAGGGGGTGGGGACGGAGGGTACCATTATAAAAAAGCTCAAAAGAGTTTCTTTGTAATGACAGGAGTTTTGTATCTTGAGTGTGATGCTGGTTATAAGAATCTATACATGTGATAAAGTGCCACTGAATTATACACAAAGATTTTTTTTTTAAAGAGTATATTCAGGGATTTCCCCGGGTGGGTCCAGTGGCTAACTAACACTCCGTCCTCCCAGTGTTAGGGGGCCCAGGTTCCATCCCTGCTCAGAAATTGGATCCCACATGCTGCAACTAAAGATCCTATGTGCAGCAACTAAGACACAGCACAGCTAAATAAATAAATGAATTTTTTTTAAAAAGGGTATATGCAAAGCAGGTAAAATCCAAGTGAAGTCTTTAGACAGCTTACTGTATCATGCTAGAAGCAGTTTCCTGGTTTGAGCAGTATACTACAGTTATGGAAGATGCTACCATTGGGGGAAGCTGGGAGATGGGTGCCTGTGCCTCTCTCTGCTATTTTTGCAATTTCCTGTGATCTGCAATTAGTTAAAAATAAAAAGTTTAACTTAAAAATATATGTATATATTCATGTGTACAACTGTGTACAACACCAGAAACTAACACAACATTGTAAATCAGCTATACACCAATTTAAATGTATCTGTTTCATTAATAAATGTATCTATTAGTTGGTTACCTACTAACTTCCAGGTCATGGCAAAGGCCCTGGGGATTGAGGGGGGGGCGGGGGAGGGGAAATGTAAAAGTCCCTCACGATGCTTCCAATCCAGGAGAGAAAAGTAGACAAGAAACAAACTAGGCAAGTGGGACAGACACAGGCTAAGGGAACCCCTGTGACTCCCGCCTTTGCATAATCCTCACTCCTTGAGTGTGGCTGAGTAAGGATTATGCTTCTCACCATGTGGCAAGGGCAATAGGATGGTGCCCCCAAATGACAGAGGTAACGGATTTGCCCCGTGATCACATTCTGACATACACTGATGGCATCTTGTCAGCACACGCTTGGGAAAGCCTACTACTGGCCTTGAAGAAGAAGCAAGCTGTTATGAAATAAACTGTCTATGGACAGGGCTCGGGGCCAGGGAACTGTGGGTGGCCTCTGGGAGATGAGGGCCTCAATCCCACAACAGCAAGGACTGAACTCTGCTTTGAGCAGAGCAGAGCACAGTTAAGCTGTGCTGACCCACAACTATGCTAATACCTGTGCACTATTTGAAGTCAGGGAATGTGTAATCATTTGTTATACAATAGAAAACTACTACAGCAAGTAAACACAGAACATAGTTGAGATAAATGTTGTAGAGGGGGAAAAAAAGCCAAATAAGGGGGATGGGAGCGTGGTGCTGCTTTTGTAAAGAGCAGCCAGGAAGCCAGGAACGCCTGACTGCATCGTGTCAGTGTTTTACTGATTTGTTGCCCACAGTCTGAGAGTCCCCTGAGGGCAGAAACTTCTGGGGGCTCAGGGTCCCGCATAACACAGGTCTTCAGAAGGAAGTTCACAGGTGAGTCTTGTTTTCCAAAATTCCGAGCTCCTTAAGGATACAGAACCACCTTTTGGTTTCTCTGTAGCCCCCAGTATCCACCCAACCTGGTTAATGTTTGGTAATCTCCAGAATTTATACTTAGTCTCTACTTTTCTCCCCAGCCCTGCCCTTCTTGTCTCACTCGCACCCTGGGTCACCCCTCCACATTCGGATCACCTTTTCCAGCCGGGTCTCCAATTCTGACACTTCGGCTTCCACCAGCTCGACAGAGGCTCTAGGAAAGGACGGACAGTGTCATGGGAACAGAGCTTGGGCCTATCTGGTCTGTCCAGTCGGCAGGGTCAGGGGTTGGGGTTGGGAGCCGAGGGTTTGGACAGAAAAAGCTGATGGGTTAAGAACTTCCCACCCACCCGCTCTGGCTCGCTCACCCTGCACAGTGTGGGAGCTACTAAGGCCCAGGCCAGAGCAGGAAGGTAGAAAGAGGGTGGATGTGGCGAGGGCAGGAAGTTGCTAACCGCCCAGAGCAGGTGCTGGGGGAGGGGAGGGGTCCCCAAGAGAGGGAAGAGGGAGTGCCAGCTCTGGGGTTGAGAGAAGCTGGAGGGACCCCCTCCACACTGGCAGAGGGTGGCGAGCATCAGAGCAAGGGATCTGACACCAGAGGTATGGCTTTGACTTCTATGCTGGATCTTGCCCCTCTGAGACCTACGCCCTGGAAAGACATCCTCCGTCCAACATGGGGAAGGTTGTGTATATTAGGGAGTGTCGGACCTCCCCACCTCTGCCCCTGGACACCTGTGTACACTTACCGGAAGCGGGGTGAATCCTTAAGACACTCCTCAAAATCCAGCTTGACCGTCATCTCAGCTAGACCGCTCCGGGGCCAGTGGGCCCTCGGGCCTGGAGGGGGAGCTGCAAGTACGGGCACTCCCCTCGCCTGGGGATGTGCTGATGAGGGAGGAGGGGAGGGTCCTCCCCTGGGGCGAGCCTGGGGGTGGGGGACAGGATTCTTTCCCTAGGGGCAAGGGGTGTCCTAGGAGAAGCTCTCACCCCTCACTTTCAGGCAGTGCTGGGAGGGGTGGAGGCGGGGCCAGGGGTGGAGAAGGGCCTGAGATCAGAGAAGCCACAGCCCCGCCCTCGGAGACTATCTGCAGTCACCTTCCTAGGGCCCTGGTCTCTCTCAGCTTGTCCTCCTTCAGTGGTTGAGTCATGGAGGCCTGAGAGATACAAGTTCAAACCTGATTGCCTGACCCTGGGCAAGCTGATTCCTCAGTTTCCTCATCTGAAAGATGGGGATGATAACTCCTACCTCCAGGGTGGTTTTAAGAATTAAAGAGGATACTGGTAAGTGTGTGGTTGAATCACACCAGTCATTGTCAGCTCACTGCAGGTGGGTCTTCCTGGGCTCCTGGGTACCTGTTGAGTCCAGTCCCCCTGGCTATGCCAAGCTTTTTGCTCTGCTCTGCCTGCGGTTTCCTGCATGTGAACTTCCATCTCTGCCCTCCTTCTCCTCAACGACAGCTCAGGATCAGCCTGGGACCCCAATTCACAGCACCTAGACTCCTGCTCTTCTCTTTATTGTCTATCCCGATTGACCAAGGGTGGTAAGGGCAGGGAAAGTTGGCTCCCACCCCATCCCCAGCTGGCTACAGTTTCCATTGTCTGGTTTCCTCCTCCTGAGTCCACTGGAGCCGCAGGGTTTCCTCTGGAAGAGGAGGGGCTGGGTTAGTGGCTTTCTTGCCACAGGCAGAAGATGTGGCCCACGATCCCCAGACTCCCTAGAATCTACCCACTTAGCACCTCGCCCTCCCCAGCCTGCCCCTTTCCCCTGCTCAGGCTCACGTCTGTGCTGGTTTTGGTTTGGGAAGTTTGGGTGACTTCCAGGTTCCCTCTCTGAGCCTTCCTTGCTTTGCCAGTTCAGCCCCTTGGATACCAGCCACTGACACCAGTCAGACATTGCTTGGGACCCACTATCTTTGGAGCACCGGGCAGTACCTGGAGCGGGGTAGGTGGCAGAGAGGAATCAGGGAGGAGGCATGGGGGCAGCGGTGGTACCAAGCTGGGGGGCTGGTACCCATCCCTCTGAGCCTCCCTGGGTCCTCTC
The DNA here is from genome assembly GCF_042477335.2 of Ovis canadensis. NCBI lineage: Eukaryota > Metazoa > Chordata > Mammalia > Artiodactyla > Bovidae > Ovis > Ovis canadensis. The sequence goes on along the minus strand of NC_091255.1, from coordinate 35,599,990 downwards.
CATACAATCCACATTGCACACAAGAATGTGGAGGGCCTCTCTCATCACCTTTGCCGATCTGCTGGCCTGAAGGGAGCAGGGGGTTGGGAAGATGGGAGCTTGCCAAGAGCCAGGCCTGGTGAGATGGTGGCCTGGTGCCCTCACCAAGCTTCGATGATGTCACTATCACCTTCCGGGAGCTCTCAGTGGCCTGGAAATCCTGGGAGGAGCTTCCCGTGTGGTCCAGCAGACGGACCTCAGTGCTCATGGGACTCTCGATCACCCAGTTCAAGTTTGTGGGGCCTGGAAGTGTCAGAGGACCAGGGTTGACACACCCATCAGTCTGCTGGCCCTCCCGCTCCTGGGCTGACCCAGCTGAACTCTCACTGCTCTGCTGCTCATCTTCTGTGTCCTCCTCAAGCTCAGGGTGGGGCCAGCACCTCAGGTATCTTCCTTTGCTGTAATACTCCTTGCGCTGCAGATCAATTTCCTTCTCCAACACCACAGTGGCGGATGAAGTTGGGGACAGATTTCTGAAGGCAGGGGAAGCTGAGGAATCACCCAAATCAATGTGAGTCATAAGGGCACCTAGAGAATACAGGGCACCAGCTTCACTGTGACCCCTAAGCAGCCATGAGAAGCTCAAGCCTGAGGTTCTCATCTCACTTCTATCCCCTCCTCCCATTTTAGAAAAACATCAGTGACCTTTCCACCCCCTCAGAGTTCTGTGGGGCTTTCTGTTCCTCCTTCCCAGCCAGCCTTCCTTGGGGCCTGATGGGGACCCCACCCCAGCTGCCCTCTGTCTACCTTGGGGACAACAGCCAGCACGACTTCCCTCTTAGGCAGCAGGGCCCTGGGCTGACACCCACTGAGGAAGACAAGCTCTGGTGGAGAAGGTTCTGGACTACAATTCCCTTGGGTGTCTGGGGCCCCCCCATAGCTAACCTTTGGCTTCTAGGATGTGGTTTCTGGCCACTAGGCCAATCTGGCCCTTGACTCCTCCAGTCATTCTTCCTGCCCCACCTCTTTCCACAGGCCTGGGCTCTGAGTCCAGCATCTCACTTCGACTGCCACTGCTCATACTCACACCACCCACACTGCTGTTCTTGCTGTTATCCAAGGGAGGGTTTTTCTGAGGTTTCAGGAACTTCCCTTCATTGTAGTGTGCCTTGCGGCGCTTTTCAAAATCATTGGATTCTGTGGGCCAGTGTCAGAGCATGGCTTTCCTGCCAGGCTCTCCGCTGAGCTCTCACTCCACCTCCCCTTCCACTTAACCCCACCCCTCATCTCACGTGTCTTGGAAAAGCTGTCTGAAGACCCCGAGCTTCTGTTATCACTGTACAGGACCTTGGGGCAGACATTGTCCATTGCTGCAAACCTGAAAGGGAGGGAGACCAGCTGGAAGCACAGAGAGAACAAAAAATGGGAGCAGGTGGTAGCTGGGGCCAAGCTGGCAGACTCCCCGACCTTGGCCTGAGTGAGTCCTGGTCCAAATTGTAGTACCTCCCATTTGGAGAGCCAACAAGCAGAGCTGGCTCAGACCCTAGCTCAGGGGTGGAGGGGGCAGGAGGCCGCAGGTCCCTACTGACGGCTGGCAGGACTCTCACCTCTCTGCTAACTTCTCAGGAGTCATTGCGTGAGAGGTACCGGCAAGCAGGTCTTCATCGCTGTCTTGCAGCCTGCAAGGGAGGGAGACAGCAGTGCCTCAGAGCAGGCAGCAGGCACTCCCCTTCTCCTCAGAGAGTAGGAGCTGAAGGGCTACAGCTGCAGACTCGCACCTGAGGAAGGGAGTGCTGGGCTCATCCACCTTCATAAAGCCATAGTTCTTGTCAGCAGGGTGGTAGGTCGCCAGGATATTCATTTCATCCCAGTGCTGAGACTTTCTCCTTCGGGTGAGGAAAGGATACAAAAAAAGGGGGAGGAAATCTCCTAATGCTCAGTCCTCCCTCACTCTTTCAGTCATTCAAAACTTTTTCTGACGTGTAGGAGGCTGAGGTGGGGTCACACTTGATGATAATCAAGTGCTATGTAATCAAGGGTTTATCCTATACCTGCCTCTCTCTCAAAGGCCAGGAACCTCGGATTCCCCACCCAATTACCCCCACTTACTCTCACTTACTCTCACTTTTAGTTCTTGGGACTCCACCCCCTTTCCCCTGCCTTGGTTTCCTCCTGTGTCTGGAATCCCTTTCTTCCTCCCCGGCTTCTTACCTCTCCGCCCGGGGGGATTTGTGCACCGTGATGGAGCTGCTGTTTTTTAGGATGCTCCGGGGCCGGTCCTCACAGGGTCTGTCTTGGCGCATGCAAGTTGACTCGGATATCGTAATGTTTGCCGAGTTGTACAACCCAGACGCCCCGGACCCCGGGTTGAACGTCCCGGATACACTGGTTCCAGGGAAGGGGGGATTAAATCCGTCAGGTTTTGTACGGGACCCAAAGCTGTGGCCCGCGACTTCCCCAGGATGCTGGTTGAGCCCGGTACCGAGGACTGCTGTCCCTCCGGAGGGCTGGCTAGAATCAGGACTGCGAATTATAGTTCCCCCATTGTGCGTGGAGGGCCCAGAACCGTGAAACATGGTTACTCCGGAGAGCAACCCGGCGCCTGACTCGACTCCTCCGATGCCTCCTGGCACCCCCCTGATACCCCCACCAGGGGATTCTCCATTGAGGCCGCCAGCAGCCCCCACACTTTCCTGCTTCTCCATGGCCCCACTAGGGGGCCACTCTCAGCTACCTCGCCCCGCCTCCCTGCTCCACATAGCCCCGCCCCAGGCCCCGCCCCCACCGCGGCTGGAGAGGGACGCTTGGGCGAGGCCTGGGTCCCCTCCCCCACCGCTCCCTGGAGCAGTGGGGGGCGGAATCAAAACTGTTTAGGGACCTCCGACTGGAAGCCTCTCAGGTTGCCCCTCCCTTTCTGTCCCACCCTAAAACCTTTCTTTGTCTTTGGGATTTGTTCCCGCCCTTCTCCCCCATCACCCTTATCCGAATTATCCAATCATAGTCATGGTCCCGGACGCCGTGCGAGAAACCTAATTGTGACGTCACACACAGTCCAACTGAAGCGTGAGCATCTAGGGAGTCTTGCTGGGGGGTTGTTGATAGCTCTGGGGGTGGCTGTCTTTGAGGGCTGTCAGCGTCGTTGCCTGAAACTACCTGCCAGGGTTCCTTTGGACTCTTTATTCGTGGCTTTAAAACCTAAGTTTGGTTGAACTAGAGTTCAAGATGGGCTTGTCTAGAAACATCGCGAACTCTTTTCGCCCCGAAATCCAGCCCGCTCTGTTTCTGCGGAGAAGTGGAGGGATTGCGACACTGTCGAAAGACATATCCGGTCTCAAGTGGTACGGAGTGTGACCCTCTTTATTTACAAAGCTACCTCTATGTGCTCAGGGCCCGCTCACACCGCTTCCGGGCGCTTGGAGCGAAGGAAAGCCCCCTGCCTCCTCCTGCCGTAAAGCGAATACTTCAAAGTGTTGCCTGTCCTCGACGAAGGCAGGGTCGTCGGTGTCGCAAAGCTGAAAGTGTTTGGGCACTACCCCTAAGTCGTAAAAGTGCCTGCGGCAGTCGTTTCTTCCACTGTCGCAAAAGCTCCCGGCCCGTCTTCGCCCCTCTGGAGCCACTCCGTCACCTCGCCCGTGCCGTAAAGCAAACCTGCCCGACTCTGTCGTCCTTTCTCTTCCCACCGTAGTGGTCCTTAGTTCCTTACTCCGGGATGCTTTATTGCCCGGCACTGCCGTAAAGCATATCTGGCCCCAGCCCCCGAGTCCTATTCCCCCAGGGCGTCTGTGCACCGCGGTTGCCACGGTGCCGCCAAGCGCGGCTGTCGCGCGGCCCCGGTGTCAGCGGCGATGGCGGCGGGGTCGGGTGGGAATGGGGGCTCCGGGGGAGGCCCCGGGCCGGGGCCGGGTGGGGGTGGGGGTGGTGGCCCCGGCGGGAGCGGCCCAGGGCCGGGGTCCGGCGGGGGTCTGGGCAGCGGCGGGGAGCTGCACCCGCGCACCGGGCGCTTGGTGAGCTTGTCGGCCTGTGGGCGTACAGCGCGGCGGCAGCAGCCAGGCCAGGAGTTTAACCACGGGCTGGTGTTGAGTCGAGAACCCTTGCGCGATGGACGCGTCTTCACCGTCCGCATCGACCGCAAGGTGCGGAGCTGGGGCCGCGGAAGCGAGATGTGGAGGGTGGTGGGAGGGGACCAGAAGGCGATGGGGGAGGACAGCTAGGGTAGCCCACATTACCGGATACCGAGAGGGAACCGCTAGCCAGAACACCAGGTGATGAGCAGGAAGGGAGCATGAAGCGGAAACATTAAGTCACAAAAATAGGAGGCAAGGAGAGCTTGATTTTTGTCAAGACTCAGGAGCATGGAAGGGACACGGGGCCCCACCCACTATAATGATTAAAGAACAATCCTCCTGGGATAATTTCTGGGAGATGGAGGATGGAGAGATGTCAGATATGTGATGGAAGGAGAAGAAAGATAACCAAGAAAAGAACAACCACTGAAGGACAAAAGCACACCGATGGGGACAGAAAGATGGGTGAGGAGAGATACTCAAAGCAAGAGATGTGTATGCCTGTGCGGTGATGCAGCGGAAATGCCAGGTGCACAGAGGTAGAATTTGGGAAGAGAGTGAGTTTGAGTGCAGCCAGAGCCTAGGAGAGAGGCCCAGAGAGAAAGAGCGAGCAATATACCAGCGAGTATGGAGAGCTGTGAATTTGACTGGTTGAGGAGCTACAGAGACCAGAGCAATTAGAGATGGCAGGAGCCTGGAGCCAGGGAATTTAACCAGCTTGGTGAGCCAGCGTGGGAAGAGCATGGGATCATAGACAGCGTGCACCCAGAGTACAGAAGAGAGTTGCTAACGGAGAGCAAGTCTAATCATTCCCTGAGACCAGAGTCCAGATAATACTTTGTGGGACTGGATCTCTGGATTGGGGATGTCTTGTATCTCAAGAGAGTAAAGCCCAGTTAGCTAAGAGGTGGGAAGAGGGGGACACAGTGGCCTATGAAGTGTGGGAGACCCATTCGTAGCCCACCCTGAGCCACTGTCCACTGCCCCATCACAGGTCAACTCCTGGAGTGGCTCCATTGAGATTGGGGTGACGGCACTGGACCCCAATGTGCTGGACTTCCCAAGCAGCGCCACAGGGCTGAAGGGAGGCTCGTGGGTAGTGTCGGGCTGCTCGGTGCTGAGGGATGGACGGTCTGTGCTGGAGGAGTATGGGCAGGACCTCGACCAGCTTGGCGAAGGGGACCGTGTGGGTGTGGAGCGCACGGCTGCCGGGGAGCTGCGGCTCTGGGTGAACGGGCGGGATTGCGGCGTGGCTGCCACGGGCCTTCCGGCTCGTGTCTGGGCCGTCGTGGACCTTTACGGCAAGTGCACCCAGATCACTGTGCTCCCCCCTGAGCCGGGCTTCAGCCCCCCTACTCCCAGCCCCACACCTCCCCTTGATCCCTCCGCCCCCCCTGAAGATTCTGCCTTGGCTGAACAAGGGACCTCTGGGGATGAAGGTGAGAATGCAGTTAGGGCAGTGGTGGGGGGACGGGGCAGACAGAATGGCTGAAGGAACGGGGGCGGGCAAGGCAATGACAAGTGAGGCTGGGTGTGGGCTGGGAGAACAGGGGCTAGTGGAGGGGTCTCCTGGCTGTGGTCCCTGCAGCAGGGGCTGAACCCTTATTCCCCTCCCATCCCACCTGGTCCCCAGCCTTCATGGTATCCCCAGCGCAGGCCCGACCGGAGACGTTTCCTAACAGCCTTGAGTCGCATAATGGTGAAGGTTCCTGGGAGGCCTGGGAAGGGGAGCGGGACATGAGGTGGACAGGGGGGGACCTCAGGAGAGGGGTAGGGAGAGCTTGGTGAGCCTGAGACTGAGAATACTCATTTCTGCTCCCTTCCTGTGTCCTGCTGTTGCAGACTTTGCCAGCATGGAGCTCTCCGAGGTGGTGAGCAATGCCATCCTGTCTGCGTACAACGGGGGGCTCCTGAATGTGAACCTGAGCTCCCCCCCAGCAGAGGAAGCACCAGGGCCTAGCGGTGCTGCCACCTCACCCATTGTCACCTCCAACGATGCTCTCCTTTTCCATGAGAAGTGTGGAACCCTCATCAAGCTCAGCAACAACAATAAGACTGCTGAGCGCCGCCGGCCCCTGGATGAATTCAACAACGGGGTTGTCATGACCAACCGCCCACTCCGGGACAATGAGATGTTTGAGGTGTGCAAGGTGTTGGGGCCTGGCCAGCGTCTCACCCTCTGGGAACTAGAGATGGGGCTCAATCCCCAATGCTAGCAGAGGGTGGAGGTGGCCTAGGGAAGCTCAAAGGGCGGAGAGACTTTTTTCTCTGAGTTTACATTTCCCCTCTCCCTTCCACTGTCATTCCACCCAAGATCCGCATCGATAAGCTCGTAGATAAGTGGTCAGGCTCCATTGAGATTGGTGTCACCACCCACAACCCCAACAATCTGGAGTACCCAGCCACCATGACCAACCTGCAGTCAGGTACCAGCCCCTGGCATGGTGGGGGCGTGGCCTGTGGTCACTGAGGTGCAGGGAGCCCATACCCTAACCAAAGTGTCTGCTTTCCCAGGCACCATCATGATGAGCGGCTGTGGGATCCTGACCAATGGCAAGGGCACCCGCCGGGAGTACTGTGAATTCAGCCTGGATGAGCTGCAGGTGAGGGTGGACACAGTGCCGGCCTCTCTCCAGGGGCACCCCTGTATATACCGAGCAGTCCTGCCTGGGCCCCATATTCTCTGATCTGGAGCAAGGCCCTTTATCTTTTGTCTGAAGGGTCCTTCTGAGAAGGGCTTCCCTGGTGGCTCAAATGATAGTCTGCCTGCAAAGCAGGAGACCTGGGTTTGATCCCTGGTTTGGGAAGATCCCCTGGAGATGGGAACGGATACCTGCTCCAGTATTCTGGCCTGGAGAATTCCATGGACAGAGGAGCCTGGCAGGCTACAGTCCGTGGGGTCACAAAGAGTTGGACACAAATGATTGACTTTCACTTTTCCTTCTGAGAAGGCAGGGTTGCCCAACTGTTAAGCACTCAGATTTTGCAGTCAGATGGGTTGCATTCTTCTTTCAATTTGGCCTTTGGTGGTGGTGACCTGTGGCCAGAAGCTCATCTTTTTGGGTAGTTTTTTTTTCCTTAATGTCTGAAAACGAGCCTGTTAGTACTATTTGATAGAGTGCCGTGAAGGTTGAGCTGGTGTTGATAAGATAGTTTAACATAGTGCCTGACTTGCCTTGAACATTCAGAGTGGTCTGGGATGCATGGGAACCAGTTGTTCCCCTGTCGCATCGGTTGATGGGAAGGCTGGAGGACTACTCTGTTCTCAGTGTCCAGGACAAGTCTGGACCCCAGCTGTTGAAAGATTCCAGGTTTTTATTTTTCTGCTTTGAATAGGAGGGTGACCACATTGGTCTCACGAGGAAGTCCAACTCTGCCCTACACTTCTTCATTAATGGCATTGATCAGGGTAAGGAGAAGCTCAGAGAGGGTGGCTGGGCCAGGGCTTTCACTGAGGGGGGTCTGTGTCATTCTCCCTTTATTGATTCTTCTCCCCTCATCCCATACACAATGAGGCCATCATTCCTCCATTCCCTGTGCCTTCCACTCCTGCAGGTGTGGCGACCCCCTTGACGCCCCCAGTGGTGTACGGTGTGGTGGACTTGTATGGAATGGCTGTGAAGGTGACCATCGTCCACAATAACAACCACAGTGACCGCCTTCGCCGGAACAATGCCATCCTGCGGGCTCTGTCCCCTGAGGGTGCTCTCCGCCGGGCTGCTCCTACAACCCAGGCAGAACCTGAGCGCCTGCTCTTCCACCCCAACTGTGGGCAGAAGGCAGCCATCACCCACGAGGGACGCACTGCCCTGAGGCCCCAGTATGGCCCATGGGGTGGGGAGAAGCCTGCGGAGGGGCTATGAGGGGATTGGGGGAGGGGTGGGCAAGTGGGAGGCAGTGGGAGTCTGGTTGGGGGGCCTCCTGGAATGCGGACCGTGGGTGCTTGACTTGGGCAGTGGGTGTCGGCTGGGTGTTGCAGTGCTGAGCTTTGGAGCAGTGTGTTGGGGGGGGATCTGAGTCCCCACTTGCCATGCCCTCAGTGCCACCGACGACTTCAATCATGGCGTGGTGCTGAGCAGCAGAGCCCTGCGGGACGGAGAGGTGTTCCAGGTGCGCATCGACAAGATGGTGGACAAGTGGGCTGGCTCCATTGAGATTGGCGTCACCACCCACAACCCTGCCTACCTCCAGTTGCCCTCCACCATGACCAACTTGCGCTCTGGTGAGCTCCCAGGAAGGGCAGGGCCAGGATAAGATGCTAGAGGGGATGCCGTCCCTGTTTTCCAGACCTTTGACTTGTCAGGTTTGTGATGACACATTCAGTGCCTAAAGTGTGCCACGTGGATAGGGCCTGTGGTTGGCATGAGAACCGCAGAATTTTCTTGCTCTGCCCTGAGAAAAAAAGGCAGGCTGGACTGGTAGCTTCCGGAAGTAACTGGGGGACTGCTGTGTAAAGGAAAGAAGCCTTGGCTTCCTCTTCATGGCTTTTGCCACTCATTGTCCACTAGGGACCTGGATGATGACAGGGAATGGGGTGATGCACAATGGGACGACCATCTTGGATGAATACGGGCACAACCTGGACCGACTCAAGGTGGGAGACTGGGGGAGCCGCCACCTGTCGGTAGCGGGGAGGCAGGCCAGGTGGGGCTGCTGGAGGACGAGCCCAGGCAGGAACTCGGCCTGACTCCTCACTCCAGCCCCGCTTCTTCCAAGGCAGGGGACACGGTGGGCGTGGTGCGGCGGGAGGACGGGACTCTCCACTTCTTTGTCAACGGCATGACTCAGGGTCCTGCTGCCTGGAATGTGCCCCCAGGCGTCTATGCTGTCGTGGATCTCTATGGCCAGGCGGCCCAGGCCACCATTGTGGACGACGTGGGTGAGGGCCGGGCTGGGCAGGAGCTGGGGTGGCCTTGGGAGGCCTCAGAGATGACTGTAGGCCTAAAGGGTGATGTCCACTTGCAGAGGTGCCCCCAGTCCCTGAACCACTCCCTGAGGGGAACAACCAGGTGTCTCCAAGCTCCCCATCATCTGGGGCTGGGGGCTCAGACCTCCGCTTCCACCAGCTGCACGGCAGCAATGCGGTCATCACCAACGGGGGCCGTACTGCACTCCGCCACAATTGCCGCAGCGAGTTCAACGACGCCATTGTCATCTCCAACCGGTCAGTGTCTGGACTTTTATGTCCCCACTTCACTTCCCCACTACTCAGTATCAGCCACCCAAGTGGGGCCTGTCTGACGGCCATTCTCCTGGCAGAGCCCTGAGAGATGGCGAGCTGTTTGAAATCGTCATTCAGAAGATGGTAGACCGCTGGTCAGGCTCCATTGAGGCTGGTGAGGGGCATGTGTGTGTGTGTGTGTGTGTACATATACATGTGCTGGGGAGGTGCTTTCTGCCAGAGGCTGGAGACTCGGCTCTGACCCACCCCTGCTTCCTTCTAGGAGTGACTGCTATTCGGCCGGAGGACCTTGAATTCCCCAACACTATGACAGACATTGACTATGACACATGGATGCTGAGGTTGGGCTGTCTGCTTTGGCAGCCAGCTTGGTGGAGCTGGCCGGGATGAGGGAAGCAGGGTTTGGAGCCTATGGTAGCTGTAGACCATGACAGACCTAGGTGGCCTGGCTGTTCCCTCCCCCTAGACCCTTAGGGTAGCTTCTACTTTTGCCAGGGGGTTTCCAGGGTGCAGGCGACAAGATTGCATCTCACACCCCAGGTTAATATCCCAGTCCAAGGCCCTGGACGGTTCCGACAAGCAGAGATGGGGCAGAGGCCTGTGTGGGGAGGAAGCTGGGAGGCCGATCTACCCGTTCTGTTATCCCTGCAGTGGCACAGCCATCATGCAAGATGGGAACACCATGCGCAACAACTACGGGTGTGATCTTGATGCACTGGGCACTGGCGCCCGCATCGGTATGATGCGCACGGCCAAGGGCGACCTGCACTACTTCATCAACGGCCAGGACCAAGGCGCTGCGTGCTCAGGCTTGCCTCCCGGTAAAGGTGACTATTCTGTGGCTTTCGACCTGCCACCTTCGGCCCAGCCCACCCCAGGCTATTGGGCTGCTGACACCTTCCGTTCTTACGCAGAAGTGTATGCGGTAGTGGATCTGTACGGCCAGTGCGTCCAAGTGTCCATCACCAATGCCACTGGCCCCATGGACAACAGCCTGGCGACCAGCAACACTGCCACTGAGAAGTCGTTCCCCCTGCACTCCCCAGGTTTAGCCGGCAGGGAGAGGGTGGCAGGGAGGGAGCGGGGAGGGGCTCTGCCTGCCTGTGGTGGGCCTGAGGGGTGCAGCCTCCAGGTCAGGCAAGCTGTTTAAGACAGGCTGGCTGCAGCAGCCGTAGACCAAGGGGAAGGAGGAGGGCTTAGCCCCTGGTGGGGAGCAGCCAAGAAGAGGGAAGTTCTACCTGGACGCAGGGCCTGGATGCTTCCCTGCCACCAAAGGGCTGGGACACCATCACTGGGCACGGCAGGTTTGGGACTGAGTCCTGCTGTGGTGAAAGAGGTGTCACAGTTCTTGAGGAAAGACTGGAGGTGGGACTGTCATGTCGACTTCTGCTGCATCTGAAAGCCTCGCCCTGTCCTTTGTGAAGCTTGCTGCTCCAATCCTACCCCTCCTCTGGTGCTGTCTTCCCACAGTGGCTGGCGTGGCCCACCGATTCCACAGCACCTGCGGCAAGAACATTGCTCTGGAGGAAGACGGCACGAGGGCAGTGCGAGCAGCCGGCTACGCCCATGGCCTCGTCTTCAGCACCAAGGAGCTCAAGACTGAGGAAATCTTCGAGGTGGGCTGTGGCGATGTGACCCGGGGGCCACCAAACCTCCATGGCAGGGCCAGCCTGCCTCCCATCCTCCTGCATTGCTCTGAGGGTTCTTCTGTCTCCCAGGTAAAGGTGGAGGAGCTAGATGAGAAGTGGGCCGGCTCCCTCCGTCTAGGGCTGACCACACTAGCACCTGGGGACATGGGGCCTGGTGCAGGTGGGGGCCCGGGACTGCCTCCCTCCCTGCCAGAGCTCCGGACAAAGACCACTTGGATGGTGTCCAGCTGTGAAGTGAGGCGTGACGGGCAACTCCAGAGGATGAACTATGGCCGGAACCTGGAGAGGCTGGGGGTGAGGCAGCCGACCCCGGGGCTGGGGGTGGGCCCGGGAGTAGGGGCGGCAGGGAGAGGTGGACTGAGCCCTTGTCCTTGCCGTACCTTGGCCCTAGGTGGGAAGCCGTGTGGGCATTCGCCGAGGGGCAGACGACACAATGCACATCCTGGTAGACGGAGAGGATATGGGTCCTGCAGCCACTGGCATCGCCAAGGTAGACCCCAGACCTTCCATGGGGCTGGAGGAGGATCGAGGTCCTCTGCTAATTCCTAACTTCCGGTCTGTGTGCCCACAGAGTGTGTGGGCTGTGTTGGATCTATATGGGCCAGTGCGGAGTGTCTCTATTGTCAGCTCCACCCATCTGGATGAGCCAGAAGGCACTCAGCCTCCTTCCCCCAGCTCAGACACCGGCAGTGAGGGCGAGGAGGATGACGAAGGCGAGGAGCATGTCCTGGAAGTAAGAGGTGGCAGCAGGAACCATTGGGCTCAGGGATGGACTGTTGGTGGGCCATCAGCCACCAGGTCATTTTCGGATTCCCTGATCTAGTCCTGGATGGCCAGAGGCTTATTGGCAGGCTCTATGTCCATCCTGGTGGGGTGGCTATGGTTTTGAGTCGGCACCCTCCAGCAGCTCAGTCTCTCCTCCTTACCAGAGCCAGAACCAAGTGGCCATTATGCCCACAGCCCTTGAGTTCCTGGAGAACCATGGGAAGAATATTCTCTTGTCCAATGGGAACCGTACAGCCACACGAGTGGCCAGCTACAACCAGGGCATCGTTGTCATCAACCAGCCCCTGGTGCCTCAGCTGCTGGTCCAGGTGAGCCACACCTCCTTATCCCCAGCTCCTCTTGCTCCAGGTGACCCAGGGCCAACTCTCCTGTAGAAAGGCTTTTTTTTCCCAAGTGAAGGATGAAGTGGAAGCCATGCCGGTTCAGGGATGGCTTTCTGGGTGTTTGTTCATATCCTGTGGTGGGAGTTGTAGATCAGTTTCCAGGAAGTACCCACCTGAGGGCTGTGATGAGGGAAGCAGTGTGGAGGGGCTTGGGGAGGCCAGGAAGGCTCCTGATCCTGTATGTGGGAACGGGGCATGCTTTCCAGGGGAGGGGGCATTATGCTGCGAAGATGTCAGTTAGGCAGGTGAAGGAAACCCCCAGGGACAAGAATCCTTTTAAAGGCATATCAAGACCAAGGCTGAAAGAGGGAAGGACACAAACAAATTGGCCATTTCGGGTCCCTCCAGGTATCAGAACAGGCTGCATCCCTGGCTGCACTCTGGGGTGCCGTCTTCTCTCCCTGGCGGGGGTGAGGAGCCCGGTCCTGCTGGATGGGGGACCTCTTCGCAGGAGGCTATGATTGTGGAGCAGTTGCCTTCTCCCCAGGTGCGGATAGACTTCCTGAACCGGCAGTGGACATCTTCCCTTGTTCTCGGAGTCATCACCTGCCCACCGGAGAGGCTCAACTTTCCTGCTTCCGCCTGTGCCCTCAAACGGGCAGCTTGGCTGCTGCGGGGCCGAGGGGTCTTCCACAACGGCCTCAAGGTGGGTGGGGAGCAGGGAGAGGGCCCTATCTCTGAGAGTGAGTGGCTGGCTGAGGGAGAAGTGGGGCCCTGAGCCCTGGAGATAGGAGCAGAGGTGTATAGCGGCCCTGTAGCAGGTGGGCAGAGGTATGAGTGCCATTACCTGGACAGCCTCAGGCTCACTGCCTACTCCGACATCCCTGCCATTGAGAATGTTGCAAGGGGGGAAGGGGAAGGTGGAGTTTAGGTAACTGAAGCAGTGGGCAAGGGTAGAGGCAAAACCCAGCGACTGGCAAAGCTTAGTGAAGGGCGGCGGTGGCTGCTGCCAGTGGGGAGTCTGATCTCCCTGAAGAGAATAGATCTTTCCTTCTAGATCTGTGAGAAATTTGGGCCGAATCTGGACACGTGTCCAGAAGGCACCATCCTGGGACTGCGGCTGGACAGCTCTGGGGGGCTGCACCTCCATATCAACGGAATGGACCAGGGGGTGGCTGTGCCAGATGTCCCCCAGCCCTGCCACGCGCTCGTGGACCTCTATGGGCAGTGTGAGCAGGTGAGTGGCCGTGGGAGGAGTGGCACCTGGGAGGCTGGGTGGTCCCAGGAAAGGGGAAGCTGGTAGTTCATGAAGGGATCAGCAGCCCCTGGGGGCTGATCACACCCTGACTGATCACCCCTCTCTGTAGGTGACAATTGTGAGCCCTGAACCAGGGGCTGCCAGTGGGAAAAGTGCTGGAACCCAAGGGGACATGGAGAAAGCTGACATGGTGGATGGTGAGCCCGCCCAAGGGGCCAGGGCCCACCTCACCCCAACTTTGTGCTTCTGTACTTTGTACTTCTTTGTACTTCTCCAGCCCCTGTGACATGGGCCTACTCTGCTCCCTCAGGTATCAAGGAGAGTGTGTGCTGGGGCCCGCCACCCACCACTAGCCCCCTCAAAAGCTGCGAGTACCATGCCCTTTGCTCCCGTTTCCAGGAACTGCTGTTGCTTCCTGGTGAGTCCCCAGGCCCCCAGAACCCACCTTATTCCCGGCCCAGCCCCGGGCCGCGGCTGAGCCCCAGGGTGGGGGCCATGCCACAAAGTGTGCTGCTCACTCTCCACAGAGGACTATTTCATGCCTCCGCCGAAGCGTAGCCTGTGCTACTGTGAGTCTTGCCGAAAACTTCGAGGGGATGAGGCCCACAGGCGCCGAGGGGAGCCCCCCCGTGAATACGCTCTGCCTTTTGGCTGGTGCAGGTTCAACCTCAGGTACATAGAGGGAAGGATTGTGCACTTCCCGCACTATCCTTTACCCCCCTTGAGAAAAGGTCCTGAGAGGGTGTGTAGAAGACAAAACTTGCTGTCTGGGGAATGACCTTCGGGAGCCAATGACCTTTGTCCTGTCTGTCCATTTGCTAGGGTGAACCCCCGCCTGGAGGCTGGGACGCTAACCAAGAAGTGGCATATGGCCTACCATGGGAGCAATGTGGCGGCTGTCCGGAGGGTGCTGGACCGAGGGGAGCTAGGGGCAGGTATGTAGCACCAGCGGAAGCAGGGCAGGTGGGCCTGTGGGTGGCAGGAGGCCCCCTCTGACCCAGCTTTCCTCCCTCACAGGCACTGCTTCCATCCTGAGCTGCCGGCCCTTGAAGGGAGAGCCTGGGACAGGGTTCGAGGAGCCTGGAGAGAACTGTGCGCCTCCCCGGGAGGAGCAGCCGCCTCCAGTGCTGCTTTCCCCCTCCCTCCAATATGCTGGGGCTGAGACCCTGGCATCCAAAGTGCAGTGAGTACACGGGAGGGGGCTCAGGGCCACATGGATCTCCATGATTCCCTCCTGTCCACCTTGTCTCCCTGGTTCCTCAGTCTCCAGCCAGCTCTTCATTCACAGTCTTTGTACAAGTTCCATTTATTTTGTTCTATCACAAAGAACAAAGAAGGGAACCCTGGTCACATGGAAGTTATGTCCTCTCTTGCTGTAGAATGTTTATCCATAGTTATTTAGTATTTTTGAAGGTGACAAGTAAGTACTATGGAAGCGGAAAGTAGAGCAGAGTGAAGTGCATCAGGAGTGTGGTTGGAGCACACAAGATCAGGTAGTCCAGGTAGATATCACTAGGATGAATCTGAGCAAAGACTTGGGCAGGACAAAGTCAGTAGAACAGGCATTGGGAGGAAGACCATTTCAGGTAGAGATGAGGCTGCAGCCAAGCCCCTGTAAGGAAGGAGTGACTACTAGGAACAGCAGGGCCTGTTGCTAATTGAGGTGGTTGCAGGTGCCAAGGGGCAGAGGTACTGGGGCCAGAGGCCTCACTGCCCTATTTCTGCTTGTTACCTGACAGATTCCGGGACCCCAAATCCCAGCGGACGCACCAGGCCCAGGTGGCGTTCCAGGTGTGTGTGCGCCCTGGCTCCTACACCCCGGGACCCCCTTCTGTGGCCCTCAGAGAGCCTCCCGATCCTCACTTCAGCCCAGCTGAACTTGAGTGGGTGACCAAGGAGAAAGGGGCCACGCTCCTCTATGCCCTGCTGGTACGGGTGGAGTGAGGGGTGAGGCCGCACCACTACAAGCACAGTTGGGCCTCGGCCCGTGGACTCGGAATGATGACTGCCTCCAGGTCATTCCAGCGCTCCGCGACATGCATGGTGCTCAGCCTGGCAGATGCACAGGAGCGTGTGGGCAGGCTCCTAGACTAGCTGGGAAGCGGAGCTTGGCTCCGTGCCCCGGCCGGAAGGGGACGTCCCTCCCTCCGCGGTGAGGGCGCAGTGGGGAGCCCGGCCGCAGACCCCGGGAAACCCTCTCCATGCACTGATCTGGGGAGCATGACTCCCCGCGACTCCTCCCCCATACACTTAATTTATTTCCGTTTCTGTTCCCTGGTTACTGTGAATCCCAGAGGCGTCTCCTCGTGCCCCAACGAAGCTGCTGTTCCGGCCCGGGCGGGAGTGGGGAAGGCGGGGGCCGGGGCTCGGGCCTCTGTACAGTTGTTACTGACTCTGATTTATAAGGAGCCAATAAACGAAGTCTAAGAGCAGCCGCCTCGGCCCCTGTTTCGCGTGCCTCTCGTCCACGGGAGGAGCCCCGGCCCCGCCAACTTCGGGGGCTCCGCCCGCTGGGCGGGCCGGGTCGGGGAGTCTCGTGGGGCACATAGCGGGGGTTTGGACACCACGAGCACCCGTCGCCGGCACTTCCGTCTGCGCCGCTCCGCCCAACCAGCGAGCCCGCGGAGGCCCGACTCCGGAAGGATTCGGCCCAGCGGCCGGATGTGACGCCGCGGTCCTGCAGCTCGGGAGGCCACAGAGAAAGCGACGAGAAGGCGAGTAGGGTGGGGCGGGCGCCCGGGTGGCGGGCAGGGGCGGGAGCACGGAGACCGAGACCCAGGCCCGCGCACGCGGAAGAGCCGCGCTGTGGGCCCGGCCGGGCGGCGGGCACGTGACCGGGGCGGCGGGCGGCGGCTTCCGCCTGGACGCGGCCCGCTCCCACTGAGCTGCCGCCTCCCCGCAGGCCCGGCCAGAGGTCTGGCAGCCAGCGACAGAGCCGGGCGCTCACGGCCCGAGCGTCCCCAGCAGCACCATGCCTGCGCTTCTGGAGCGTCCGAAGCTGTCCAACGCCATGGCCAGGGCGTTGCACCGACACATCATGATGGAGCGGGAGCGCAAGCGGCAGGGTGAGCCGGGCTCAAAGCGGGAGGACACACGGTTCGGGCGCTCCGCGGTCCACGGTGACCCCCACCCACGGGCAGACCAGTGCACGACGGCCGAAGCCAGAGGGACAGCTAGCCCCGTGGTGATGGTGGTGGGAGTTAAAAAAGGCCACGCCCGGAGCTGGGAAGGACCTTGGAGAGCACCTAATAAACCTCCCCGTTCCAGCCCCCTCACAGTGATGAAGCCTATTCCAGAGCACTGGGATAACCAGTTTTTGCTGTTCTTCAGTTCTAATATTTTAACACCCTGCCGCTTGCCCATTCTGCCTCTTATTTCAGAGGAGGAAGAAGTGGACAAGATGATGGAACAGAAGATGAAGGAAGAGCAGGAGAGAAGGAAGAAAAAGGAGATGGAAGAGAGAATGTCACTAGAGGAGACCAAGGAACAAGTAAGCAGTCCCTCCATCTCTCCCACTTCTTTCTTCTCTTGGCTCTCCTGCTTTCATCTTCTCTCCCCTCCCCAGATCCTGAAGTTGCAGGAGAAGCTTTTAGCTCTACAGGAAGAGAAGCATCAACTTTTCCTGCAGCTCAAGAAAGTTTTACATGAGGAAGAAAAACGGAGGCGAAAAGAGCAGAGGTGAGATTAAAGAACTAAAAATAAAATCGAGGCCAAAGTGTAACAGGGATCAGGTAACAAAAGATCAGTGTTTAATGGCAAATGGGAAGGGAAGTGTGTGGGGGTGGAGACAGGACAGACTTGTCTTTGACCCGCTTTCCTTTCGCTCCAGTGACCTGACCACTCTGACATCAGCAGCATACCAGCAAGGCCTGACCGTTCACACCGGAACTCACCTCCTCAGCATGCAGGGTGAGGATTAAGAAACTGCTGGTCAGAATGGGCCCTCCTGGGAGTTGCAACATCATGAAGCACCCCTCTCCCTCTCTAGGGAGCCCTGGAGGACACAATCGCCCAGGCACCCTCATGGCAGCTGACAGAGCCAAACAGATGTTTGGACCCCAAGTACTTACGGTAAAAGCAGGAAGATTGGGTGTCTAGGCTGAATTTTTTTTTCCTACTTCCACCCAGACCCTAGCATCTTCACCAGCCAGCACTCAAGTCTTGAGTGTGTCTACATCTGAATAGGGGGAATGGGGGTGCTGTCACTTGAATTTCTGCTTCATGGAGTTTACAGGCAGTGAATTTTCATCCTTCCTTCTTAGACCCGGCACTACGTGGGCTCAGCAGCTGCTTTCGCAGGGACCCCGGAGCATGGGCAATTCCAAGGTAGCCCGGGTGGCGCCTATGGAGCTGCTCAACCCCCACCTCACTATGGACCCACGCAGCCTGCCTACAGTCCTAGTCAGCAGCTCAGAGGTGAGGTGGGAAGAGGAATTTTCCTCAAGACCCAAAGGGAGGAGTGTTGAACAGGCTACAAGGAAGTTCTAATGGCCTCCTGCCTTCCTCAGCACCTTCCGCGTTTCCTGCAGTGCAGTACTTGTCTCAGCCACAGCCACAGCCCTATGCCGTGCACAGCCACTTTCAGCCCACCCAGACAGGTGATGGGAACACCCCATGCTGGGGCCCAGTTCCATGCGTCCTACCTTCCTCCTTTCCCCCTTCTCTATTCACTTCACACTCCTCCTTCCCCGCCTAGGGTTTCTCCAGCCTGGTGGTGCCCTGTCCTTACAAAAGCAGATGGAACACGCTAACCAGCAGACTGGCTTCTCTGACTCAGTGAGTAGAACCTTGCAAAGTCAAGGGCTGCCTATGCTAAGGGGAACCTCAGGCTGCCTCAGTTGCTGACACTGTTCTCTGCAGTCCTCCCTGCGTCCCATGCATCCCCAAGCTCTGCATCCTGCCCCTGGACTCCTGGCTTCACCCCAGCTCCCTGTGCAGATGCAACCAGCAGGAAAGGTAAGGGTGGTGATCGGGTCCCTCAGAATCCCTGCATTGCACCGTTTTCCCTTCCCCTCCCTGGGGTGGCTCTCTGGTGTGGAGTAGACAGGAGGGTGTGCACACTGACAAGGCCCTCCTTTCATCACCACTGCCAGTCGGGCTTTGCAACCACCAGCCAGCCTGGCCCTCGGCTCCCCTTCATCCAGCACAGCCAGAATCCACGATTCTACCACAAGTGACCATCAGATTTATCTTCAGCCTTGACCCCAACCCCTGCCCTTGGGGAGGATCCCCGGTATCCCAGTACCAGGCCAATAAAATCTACCTGCCACTGCCCCTGGCTGCTGTCTGTGTTGCCTCCCACTGGACTGTAAAGGGTGGGCAGTGGCTGGCAGGAATCACAGGGCGACAGCAGGGTTGGTTGTAATGAACTCAGCAGCAGAGTTCATTCAACCTGTACTCTTCAGATTTCCAAATAAATACCCATTTAATTCAAAAAAGCAGTTGAGTTGGGGACTTCATATTAAACTTGTAGTTTTATTCAGGTTTGATTTTAACAAATGTGTCGGGGAGAGAGCCTGCAGGAAAGGATGAAGCCCATGGGAGCAGGGCCCTCCCAGATGCCTGAGGAGGGGGCATGTCCCCTCCCCTCTCCTCCTCTTCCCTCCCCATCTTTAGATGGGGAGAGACATAGGCAGGGGAGGGGGCTGGTCCCCAGTCTGTGGGGGTGGTGCTTGGGATAGAGGGCTATGGAGGAAATAAGGGGTCAGATTAAGTAAGAGTTGGGGAAGGGCACAAGGACCATTTGCCAGAATCCACAGCTTTCTGATTCCAGATTGAATTGAATTAAAAAAAAAAAAAAACTAAACCACAAGCAGCACCCACCCCGTCTCCCCCACCAGGGTTGTAGTGCGAGGGGAGAAGAGGAGGGCAGCTTCACCAAGGCCATGGTGCACTCACTCCTGGCCAAGGGAGCAGGGTGAAGGGCAGGGGCTCCCCGACAGATTGAAGGGGTAAGGGAAACCAAAATAAAACGTCAAATAAATCGTGTAGGAGGAGTCCAGCCAAGGGCCAGGCCAGAGCTGGGCCAGGCTGGGGGAGGGGGCCTCTGCAGGCTGGAGGATCGCTGCTGCCATCACAGCCACCCTGGGTAGGAGAGAGAAACCAGGTAAGACAGGGTAAACCTTCACAGGGAAAAAGGGTGAGGGGGCAGGACCATGCTAGGGGGCAGAAAGTAAGCCATTAAGACTAATCTAGCTCTTTGATGGAAATAAAGTGTGTGAAAGGGGGGAGTCACACTCACCTGGGAGCCAGTTATTTTGCCATGGCCTTGATTGCAACAGCCGCCTCCTCTGTCATGGCGGACAGCACCGTGATCTGGAAGAGCACAGGGAAGGGGAGTCATGTCTGAGTGCAAAGCAGGGGAAGAAGCACAAAGAACAAAGCTGGGTACAAAGTTAGGAGCACCATACCAGGATCTCTTCTCCACAGTCGTATTTCTGCTCAATCTCCTTGCCAAGGTCTCCCTCAGGCAGACGGAGGTCCTCTCGCACCTCCCCGCTGTCTTGGAGCAGTGATAGGTACCCATCCTGGATGCCAATCAGCTAGGGGCAGATAGAGAAGAAAGCTGAAGATGGGCACAAGTAACCTGAGAATGAAGGGAGTGATGGGCAAACTAGGGCGGCAAACAGCTAACACCAAATACCCTCTCTTGCCCATCTCCCTTCTCTCAGCACAAGGTCTTTGGTCAGTCTCAACTTCTACTGTCCACCCCCCCAGACTACTACTACTAACCCACCTACGTACCTGAAAATCGTTCCTTTTGATGTTGGGGACATCCATATTATGAGTTGACGGGCAGATATCTTCGTATTTCTTCCCAGTGAAGATGTCAATACCAACCAGATGGACCTACATCACATCAAAGAAATCCAATTATGCTCTAGGATGGAGGAGATCCCTGGCTCGTGGGGGGAAGTCACACTAGGTTGTCAGGACAAGGAGTTGGAATTGAACCAATCAACTCAAAAAGGAAAACACTAAAAGGCTCACTGAAGGGCTCTAAAAAGAGCCTGAGGCCAAAAGACCACCACTGAAATTGTAGCTGACCACACAGGTAAGGTTGTAGGGCAGCCTTGGAGCAGTCAGTTACCTCAAGCTATCAAAACATTAACAAGAGACCAAGATTCTACGAGAGTAGGAGGAACCTAGGTAAAAGTTTACAAGAACTTTTATTGACATGAGCATAAAAGGCCGAGAACTTGGAAGGTAGAAAAGAATTCAGAAAACAAGAATAAGAACTGAAAATAAAAAGGAGTTGGGAGGGAGCAGAACTACACATATAGGAATTAAGGGAACTGCAAAGAACAGAGAATGAGCTAGACATTTGGGGATAACCCATGACGAATGCCAAGTCAATAGAAAACAGAAAAAGTGATTAAGGAACAAAAGCAGAGGAAATTCAAAGATGAATCAGGTTGAAGTTTTGGGTGGGGGGGAGGTGGGGAGTCTGAAGTTACAAGGAAAGCTGTAAGGAAAATGTTGACCAAGTAAGCAAGCAGGCTCCAAGAAGAGGGGGCAGGTAGAGGCACTCTGACCTTGCATCAGAGATGTGATGGGAAAGCTGGAACTGGAGAGTGGAGCAATGATGTACAGAGGTGCAGAGATGTGCACTGGTGCCCTGCCAGGGAGGGGTGCATTTTATGTTAGGATTGAAGAAAACATGGGCAAAGTCATGGAAACAAAGAGCACCTACAAAGACTCAAACAGAGAAACAAATACAAAAAGCAAAGGCCAGGAAAAAGAACAGAGCAACTGAACAGCCAGAGCATAGAGGACCATGAAGAAAAATTGGAGACACACAAAGATGGAAAAAGGAAGGGGCTCCAAGGATGCTGGGGCACAGGAGGGTAACCGAGGAGGAAGCTGAAGGCTGGTGCAATAATTGAAAAAGGTGTCCAGGGCTGAGTACTGACCACCAGAAGCCAAATGGTAATAAGTAAAACAAGAGCTAAGTAAGATAGAGGGCTAGCACTGACGACAGCAGGTGGGGAAGGCAAGGTACAGAAATGAAATTCTAACCTTGGCATGGCCATGCTTGCCAGTCTTAGAAGTTGACATCTCCACAATCTTACATGGCCGGCCTTTGAGCACCACGAAGCCATTCTTACGTAATGCTGAGCACTGCATCGGGAAGGTGGCTGAGGCCCCTGCATCTCCTGTCTCGAAGTCCAAATCATCTGCCATTTTAAGAGGCTACGATTCCAACTAGAGTCAAAAAGAGAGCTAGGGTCAGTGAGGAAAGAATTAACAGGGTCTCCAATCCATCCCACTCCACTCTAGAAACATTGCTTCATTTTTTTCCCTAGCACTTTATCCCTTTACCCATGTAAAACAGCTTCTAGAATAAATGCTGATTAGATCAAAAATACCGAAGAACTGGTGTGTGTGGCAGTGGAGATAAGCTGGATCCCCACCCCAAATGAAAGCTAAAAGGGTGGCTCGAAATACCAAAAGCTCCAGGAATTTAGGATCCCAAATCTCTGATATGGGCAAAGGCCTAATTCTTGGTCGAGGGAGGACTCAGGTGTTACTTGCCACTGAAACCAACCACCCCTGTTCCCCACACATAACCAGGGCTATAATTAGGTGAGCAGCTATGAGCCAGCAAAAAGGCGGGGCTAATGTGGGGGGGAGGGGTGGAGACCGGAGGACTGGGAGCCCCACCCGTCTCTGTTACACCCCCCCCCACTCTATCCACACAAGAGCCCGTCATTGGTACAGGAAACCACAAGGGCGCTTTGGGGGATTCCCGCCTCTCCAACATGCATTTGCAGATGCAGCCGAGAGGGAGAAAGCAAAGTTGTTTTCTAACTGATCTCCCTGCCAAACACCTCTGGTTTCCCAAAGGGAACCCAGGAACCCAGCCTCTCCTCAAGGGCCCTCCCACTTTTCCCAGGATGCATCAGTCCTGTCGGCTTTTCAGGCCCGGCCTGTACAGTCAGTAGAAAGTGGGGGAGTGGGGAGTGGTGAATGACAATAAAATGAAAGCAAAAGGCTGGTAGTAGTGAGTAGTATAAATTATACTAGGCTAGCAGAGTTTAAGGACCCTAAAACCAGGCACTCTCAGGTCCGACACCACGACAAAGACAGTGACAAGGTGAAGAGCACCTATCACAGCGGGTAACTCATCTGCCCGGGACTTTAAGGCGCCGTCGGCAACGTCCGAGAGTTGGGCTCCCGTCCAATCGCCCTCGGTTTCCCCATTTCTCTGGCCTCCCAGCACGGACAAGCGTCACTTACACCTGGCTGGCCGCCTCACTTCACAGGAGGGCTGGGGGGAAAGCTCCAAAGATCCATGAGGTGGGGGGGAGCCGTAACATATGCCCACAGCGGGCTCTCCGAGGTGATCCGGATCCGGGCCTCCGGGCTCTCCCACTCCTCAAAATTCCAAGCTCCCTTAGGCGCCCGCGAAGACCAGCTCTCTCCGCGCTGGGGGTTGCCGGCTCCCGCCCACCATGTGGCCGCCCGGGGCTTCCGGTGGCCGGGACCTGGGGGGAGGGGTCCCCGCGCTGCCATGCGGCCCCCGTCCACGTTCGGCCATGCGGTCTCCGACCCCGAGGGCAGCCTCCCGTGGGGGGCACTTCCGGTACTGCAGCCTGCCCCCTCCTCAAAGGCCGCGCCAGGCCGGAGCCACGCCGCCTCCCCTCCCCCCCCCGCCAGCCGCCAACCCCCCCCATGCCCTCTCACCGAACAGCCCCCTCCCCCACCTCACGTGGCCTCGCGGCTCCCGGTTCACAACGGCGCAGGTACCCTTGCCCCGGCGGGCCGATCTGGCCCCCGGCTCTCGCCCTGGCGTGGCCGCCCGGCGGCCTCTCCCGCGTGGCGGCCTCGCGGCTCGCCGTCCCCCGCCCTGCGTCGCTCCAACGTCACCCGGCCAGCCCCAACCGTCACCTCGCGCGCCAACCGGGTCGCGCGCCCAAGTCTCTCCGCACCTCGCGCGGCTCGCAGACAGAACCCCGTGCGGCAGAGCCGCAGCTCCCCTCTGCCCCCTCCCCGACCCTCGCGCAGTTCCATCTCTACTCCCAGGCCCAAGTCAAGGTTTCGCGCACGCGCGCCCTGCCCGCTCTCACCTCGCGCGAACGCACTGACTCGACCCCGTCCGCTCGCCGCGAGCCCAACCGCTGCCTCCGAGCCCACTGCCGCCGCCGCCGCCGCCGCCGCCGCCGCCGCCGCCGCCGCCGCCGCCGCCGCCTCTACCGCCGCCGCCGCTGCTGCACACGGGTCTTAGTACGCAGGCGCCGACTCCCCACTGACCAACCAAGCAGCCCTGTGACAGCCGCGCAAGCGTGCTATCTATCTCCTCCGCCCTCCACCCCCGCACTGCGCAAGCGCACAGATACTCCCTGCTCTCCACCCTCCCTCCCACCTACCCATCCAGTGACGCGCATACGTGAACCCGCCCCTCACAAAGCCTAAGTTCGTCCCACCAGTAGGCAATGCGCAGGCGCATCCGGTTTTTTAATCCCTTCAACCTCCTCTGCCCTCCCCGTGTTAGACCACCAGCCCTACCGGACAATCCTTGCGCCTGCGCGATAAAGAGTCCTACACTCCACACCCTCTGAAGGAAACGCCTCGGCCTCAAGGCGCATGCGTGTTGGGAATGCTGAACGCCCCTTCCACCTCAGACGTCGTCTGTACGCCAGGCGTTGAAAAGACCACGCCACTGTATTGCTGGTCTTGTCTAGAACGCATGCGTCTTCGGAAACGCCCCACCTCGACTTTAGCTGGACTTGAAAGACTCACACGTTTCAGAAAACTTGTACTGTGGGGTGGGCCCCTTGTCGCAAAACCCATCTCTCTCCCCCTGCTTCCCCGTTCCAGACATGCGCGAGAGAGCTCTTTCCGCTTCACTCTTCCCCGCGCGCTAGTGTGGTCGAGTTACCACCCATTTCAGCTTCACTTCTGTAACACTGTGCGCCTCTACTCTGCCATAGAGTTTCACCCGGAAAGATAGAGCGGTCCCGTCCCAGCCACCATCTTGTTCAAATTCTTAGACTGTATTGGTCCCTATGGCTTCCATAGAGGCAATTCTACTGAATCCTGGAGTAAGATTTACATGGCATTTCTCTTTTCCCTTAGCTGTCCTCTGCGGTCTCCAAACAATTCTCTACGAGCACCCTGGGAAAATGGAGAAGGAAATGGTAACCCACTCCACTATTGTTGCCTGGAGAATTCCATAGACAGAGGAGCCTGGCAGGCTATATAGTCCATGGGGTCGCAAAGAGTCGGACACGACTGAGCGACTCTCACGCGCACACACACACCCTTAGAAAAGAATTCTCTATAAAGTGTGGTATATCGAATTCCACTGATGTTCCCTTTCATAAGAGGTGACCATGAAACCAGAAACTCTCAATGAATTTCCCTGGTCTTCGTTGTAGGGAAGAAAGCTGCTGCTTTTCCTGAAAATTTGTAGTCGTCTACCTCTGCTGCTGCTGCTGCTGCTGCTGCTGCTGCTGCTGCTGCTGCTGCTGCTGCTGCTGCTGCTGCTGCTGCTGCTGCTGCTGCTGCTAAGTCGCTTCAGTCGTGTCCGGCTCTGTGCGACCCCATAGACGGCAGCCCACCAGGCTCCCCCGTCCCTGGGATTCTCCAGGCAAGAACACTGCAGTGGGCTGCCATCTCCTCCAATGCATGAAGGTGAAAAGAGAAAGTGAAGTCGCTCAGTCATGTCCGACTCTTCGCGACCCCATGGACTGCAGCCTACCAGACTCCTCCGCCCATGGGGTTTTCCAGGCAAGAGTACTGGCGTGGGGTGCCGTTGCCTAGTTTCTAGGTTTTCAGCACTACCTTCGTGGCTACCTTGTTTGCTTCCGTAGACTGATGGACAGTATTGTGGAACAAGACAAGCAACTAAATAGCTGGGCTTGGAATCCAACATCCTGAATTTGGTTCCTGTTTAAGATGTGACACGGTAGATGTGCACTACGAACACTAGCTTGAATTAATACATTTACGTAGCACATTGTACTATCACCCCCAAATCCTCCCACTCAATTTTCTGAAATTTCTGCCATTTTCTTTGGGAAAAAAAAACAAATTTCTTGGATGCGTTGTTTAAAAGTCCAATTCCTGCTCTTCTCAAAGATGTCCATTATGACCCAAGAATTCCACTCCTAGGTATATTACCCCCAAATTAAGAACAAGTACTCAAATCATTGCAGCAAAGTACTTAGCGCTATTCAGTAGTAGTAAAAAGGTGGAAACAACGCAAATATCCATCAACAGATGAGTGAATAAACAAACTGCGGTGTATACATGTAATAGAATATTAATCACACAAAAGAATGAAGTATAAATGCATGCTATAACCAGATGAACTTTGAAGATGTTACAAGTAAAAGAAGCCAAACAAAAGCGTCACATATGATTCCACTAATGTGAGATATGCAGAATAGGCAAATTCAAAGAAACAAAAAGCAGACTGGTGGTCAGTAACGGCTTAATGGTCATGGGGTTTTAGAAAGATGAAGTCCTTTGGAATTAGATAGAGGTGGTGGCTGTACAACCCGTGAATTTGAATGCAGTGAACACCACTGAGCTGTTTATTTAAAAACGTGAATTCACCTCAGTTTTAAAACTCTTGTACACAGATGTTCATAATAGCCAAAAAGTAGAAACTACTCAAAGTTCATCAACTGATGAAGGAATGAATAAAATATGGTATATCCATACAATGAAATATTATTCAACAATAAAAAAGAATGAAGGACTTCCATGGTGATACAGGGATAAGAATCCACCTGCGAATGCATGGGACACAGGGTCATTCCTGGTCCAGGAGGATTCCACATACTGAGGAGCAAATAAAGCCTGTACTCCTTAACCACTGAGCCTGCCTGCTGCAACTAGTGAAGCCCACTTGCCTAGAGCCTGTGCTCCACAAGAAGCAGCCACTGCAAAGAGAAGCTCACAGGCCACAATGAAGAGCAGCCCCTGCTCATCACAACTAGAGAAAGCCTGTGTGCAACAACGAAGACCGAGTATTCAAAAATAAATTAAAATATTTTTAAAGAGAGGGGGGACAAAAAGGAATGATGTACTGGGTACACACTGCAACATGGCATAACTATGAAACGTATGCTAAATAAAAGTCACAAAAGACCACATACAGTAATGTATTATTCCATTTACATGAAATGCCCAGAATAGGCAAATCCATAGAGACAAAATTTGATAGATTGTGGTTGCCTGGTGCCTAGGGGGAAATGAAGACATGGAGAGAGATTACTAATGACTATAAGGAAAGGAGCAGAGGGTGTCTTTTGGTGTGATGAAAATGTTCTAAAATTGGAGTGATGCTTGCCCTCTTCAGATATTGAAAAAAGTTGAATTGTACACTTTAAATAATTAAATAGTATGGTATGTGAATTACATCTTGATAAAGCTGTTACTGTAAAAATGTATTGTTCGGGGGCTTCCCTGGTGGCTCAGTGGTAAAGAATCCGCCTGCCAATATAGGAGACACGGGTTTGATCCTTGGTCCAGGAAGATCCCACGTGCCGTGGGGCAACTAAGCCAGGGCACCACAACTACTGAGCCAGTGTGCTGCAATTACTGAAGCCTCCCCGCTCTAGAGCCTGCTCCACCATAAGGGAAGACACTGCAATAAGCCCACACACCACAGCAAAAAATAGTCCCCTCTCACTGCAACTAGAGAAAGCCCAAGGAGCAACGAAGACCCAACACCACCAAAAATAAATACTTTAAATTAATATACAAAATTATTTTTTAAAAAACCAAAATGTACTGTTAGGAATTCCCTGGCTATTCAGGTTTGATCCCTGGTCAGGAAACTAAGATTCCCACAAGCTGCACAGGGTGGCCAAAAAAAACCCAAAAATGTAATGTCATCTTTGTTCTTAATTGGTTTATTTCTCTGAGAAGAGTTCTAGATGACCTAAGTCACAAGCTCCATGATTTTTAAAAGGGGCTGAGTGATGACAGCTCCCAAGAATTCCCATTCAAAAAAGAAGGGGCACAAATAATTTTGATGGAAGGCTAAGACATACACACTCAGAGAAAGGAAAGGGCAGAATATGGCACAGTATTGTAGAGTAATGAGACAATCGGTATCTGGGAGACCATGCTGGCATTGCATCTATGGAATTACCACATCCCAGGGTACAGTCCTCTGCTTTGTAAGCCCCAGCATTTTATTTTGCCAATCAAGTCACTTCTTTAGGGAGCACTTTCCTGACCTACCAGACTAAGCCAACTTACTGTGTTATATATTCTCAGAGCAAACATTATAGCATTTACCCAGATTGTTGGTTCCCACAAATCCATTTATTTGTGTGATTACTTTATTAATGTCCGGTCTTCTCCATTAGAATATGACATATATAAGGACAGGAGTCTGACTGATTTTGTTTACCATTGTGCCCCCAGCTCCTAGAACTGTGCCTGGCAAATATTTGGTACATTGTAAATTTAACGTTGAGTGAAGATATACCTGACTGAAACCAAGTGAACTCACAAAAAATTGACAAAGAAATGGCATATCAACTTCTTTCTAAATGAATTGAATTGGTCAAGGAGAACAGAACATCTGTGTTGGCTGATCCATCTGTTCATCCTGTCTGTAAGAAAATATAAGTGGAAAGAAAAAACCTACTCAAGGAATCTTGAAATCAAAGTAAAGGAATTAACTGCACTTACTTCATGACAGCTCTAAGACCATAGTGCATTTGTCTTCAGTGTAAAAGAGGCCTAGCTGTCTTACCTTCGGAAAGAATCCTGGAATAGTAATAATCCTGGATTGAAACTGCCCTGAAAATTATTAGACAATCTTTCTGGCCTTTTTTTTTTTTTTTCTTCCTGATTGGCACACTGAGTATTGTCTTCAGTCCACACAGAAGACAAGAACTGATTTTGAGAACTGATTCAAAATACAATTGGTCAGATTCTATCTTGTCTTAATGACATTCACATTCCTTTCTCACTTTCTTATGATTACACCCACTCACTGAGTTTAGAATTCAAATATTCTTGAAAAACTCTCCAGTTACCCTTATATAGACTTTTTTTTTTTTTTTTTTTTGCCTCACTGCAGGGCTTGTGGAATTTTAGTTCTCTACCAGGGATTGAACCCAGGGTCCTTGGCAGTGAGAGGGCAGAGTCCTAACCACTTGACTGCAAAGGAATTCCCTCTATAGACTTTCATTGGCTTTGGAGGATGTCTTGGCAATTAATTGCATTCATTATTTCCTCATTCCCTTCTCAGATGGTAACAGTTTAGAGAGTACCCACATTTTGCTGAGAAAGAAGTTTGTCAAATGAGTCTAAAGCTGTTCTGGTAGACATTTTTGGTAGGCTTTTTAAAAGTTCTATTTTGAAATAATTTCAGATTTACAAAGAGCTGCAAGTATAGTACAAAGAGTATTTTAAAGAATGTCAATGAAGAGTTGTAAATGGGAACCAATGGTGTGGTGAAGGTTGATTATATAGGCATGTGTCTTTAGTCGCCAAGTCATGGCCAATTCTTTTGCAGCGCCATGGACTGTAGCCCACCGGGCTCCTCCGTCCATGGAATTTTCCCAGCAAGAATACTGGAGTGGGTTGCTATTTCCTTCTCCAGGGGATCTTCCTGATCCAAGGATTGAATCCATGTCTCCCGCACTGGCAGGTGGATTCTTTACCATTTACCAGGGAAACTGTTATATAGGCATATGAGAGCCAACTGTGCACACCTCCCACTAATTCTGAGTTCAATAAAGTCTTATTAGTAACTTAAAGTTGGCACTACAGAAGTATTTACACCACAGAAGTTAGCAGATATTGCAGATCGCGGTCCTTTTACCTTGCTGCTGCTGCTAAGTCACTTCAGTCGTGTCCAACTCTTTGCGACCCCATAGACAGCAGCCCACCAGGCTCCCCCATCCCTGGGATTCTCCAGGCAAGAACACTGGAGTGGGTTGCCATTTCCTTCTCCACCCTTTACCCTGAGCTGGCTGTTAAACATTTAGCAGCACACCACATATAAGGAAAATATAGGGAGGGCAGCTCTGATGTATTCAAATAGTGTTAGATCAAGATAGTCCAGCAACAGTGTTAAGAGGTGGGTTGAAACGGTGAGAGATTGGCGGTTAGAAGGCCCTTGGAAAGTTGTCATGTAGTTCAAACCACAAGCAATGAGAATTGGACTAGGAGTTCCTAGGGTAAGAAGTATTTAAATAACTGGACTTTGAAAAATGGGTGGAATTTGGGGGGGAAGGTAGAAATAAAGGAAAAGTGCATTCCAAACAATGGGAACCGTGGGAGCAAGAGTGTGGAGGAAGACGTGCGAGTGAAGAGAGAGAGTTGTGTCAGTGGTTGGGCACGGAGGGCAGAACTGGTAAACAAAACGTAGACGGGGAAGGGAAACCTGGACAAGACCATGGAGTCTTGCATCTGTGCAAAAGAGCACACTTTTTTTTTGTATGTATTGGAGAGACAATGCCAGTCACTGATGCCGCTGTGCTCTAGGAAACTCATCTCAGCCATGGGTGACAGATCAAAATGAAAAGGCAGTACACACAGAATTTTTAGGGCAATGAAACTACTGTGTATGATACTACTGTGGTAGATACAATCATAAATTCACCCAAACTCACAGAATTTATGACACCAAGAGTGAACCTAATGGAAACTATGGACTTGGTGATAATGATGTATCAATGTATGTTTGTCAATCACAAGTGTGCCGCTCTAATGGGAGATATTGATAATGTGGGAGGCGATGCATGTATATATGGGAAATCTCTATACCTGCCTCTCAGTTTTGATGTGAACCTTATAACTGCTCTGAAAAATTAAAGTTACTATGTTTGAGGGGAAACAATGGAGCTGGACTGGAAGCAAGGGACCAGTGAAGGGCCTCTGGCAGTAGCCCAAGCAGACAAGACTAAAGGTCTGGATCAAGGCATTGGTGGTGAGGCTGGGAGGAAAAGATGAGCACCAGAGACCTTTTGGAGATCTAATAGATGGAATTTGGTGGGTAGTTGAATGAGGAAGATGAGGTCAAAAGGTAGGTCAAAGATGTCTTCAATCTGTGTATTTGGGGGACATAATGTATTAATCAAGTCATTCCTGAGGATAAATGTAGTAAAACAGGAATGGGGAAATCCACTAAAGGTTCTTGGATTCTGAGATTCTTGGGGAGAATTCTTGCTCAGAGCCAGATGGTGCACGCTCGTTAGTCTCACAGCAAAGCTGGGCTTAGAAAGATGGGTAGGACTGGGGTTGAAGACATCTTTTTTTTCAATATTTGTTTATCTATTTGGGTGCCCTGGGTCTCAGTTGTGACATATGAGATCTTTGGTCTTTAGATTTAGTTGTGGCACATGGGAGCTATTTCCCTGACCAGGGATCGAACCCAGGCCCCCTGTAGTGGGAATTCGAAGTCTTAGCCACTGGACCACCATGCAAGTCCCCAGATCAGCTATGCTTTGTAACACGTTTCCTTTACCTGGAAGGGAAAGGTCTCCAGTTGTATCAAGAGGAATGGTTTTACATGGTTAAAAAGACTGTTAAGTTTCCTTTATTATAAAAATACAAATCTATTGTGGAAAAAATTTTGGAAGCTATAGAAAAGAATAAGAAAAAAACTAACCGCAAACCCAACACCAGAGGCAACTGCTATGAATCATGTATTCCGTCATCCTTTGTTTTATGCCCTTTAAAAAATACATCTCAGGACCTAGTGAACAGATTCTGTGTTGCATGTGAAGATAAATTGTCGGCTGATGGAAGGAATTTCCAGATGCAAAGAAAAGCGAGGCCAGAACTGGCAGGGGAGTGGTGGGGGTTTTCTGTGCTACAAATGTTTCACAGTGAGAATTTATCCTTATCAGAGGACCTGGGCAGGGACTATTTTCCCTTCTACCTTCAAGGGTTGCATGAAAGTCATATATACCAAATGAAGCTTTGGATGTGTGCTAAGTCACTTCAGTTGTGTCCAACTCTGTGTGACCCCATGGACTGTAGCCTGCCAGGCTTCTCTGTCCATGGGATTCTCCAGGCAAGAATACTGGAGTAGGTTGCCATTTCTTTTTCCAGGGAATCTTCCCAATCCAGGATCCAAACTGCATCTCTTATGTCTTCTGCATTGGCAGGTGGATTCTTTACCACTAGTACCATCTGGAATGCCAAATGAAGCTTGAGGATGAGCAAATGGGTAATGCTAAGGTGAGGGTGTGTGGTGAGGGGTTCTTGGACCCACTTTTGTAGCACCTAGCTGCTGGGATCAGAGCAGAAACCTTGACTGCATTTGCTCACTCATCCATTCATTCAGTTACTGAGTCAGTTAATGAGCTTCCCTGGTGGCTCAGATGGTAAAGCGTCTGCCTGCAATGCAGGAGACCAGAGTTCAATCCCTGGGTTGGGAAGATCTCCTGGAGAAGGAAATGGAAACCCACTCTAGTATTCTTGCCTGGAGAATCCCACGGATGGAGGAGCATGGCAGGCTACAGTCCATGGGGTCGCAAAGAGTCGGACACGACTGAGCGACTTCACGAGTCCATTAAGTGCCAGATACTCCTGATACAAGGGTGGTGAGTTTAGCAGTGTGGTCCCTGCTCCACAATTGGGAGGAGGAGATTAACAGATGTATAACCTTGGCTCAGTTCAGTATCAGTGACTGAGGGGTTTATGAGTGGCAGTTGGTATGAGATAAGAAGATCACTCTGAGAAGATGCCTGAGGGATGTTTTGTGATTTTTGACCTTGCTTCTTTGGAAGCTAAGAGGGTGGAGATGGAGAAGAATGAAACTGGAGTGGTTCTGGGCCTGAAAGAAAAGCCCAGAAATTCTCCCCACCCTTCATTCCCAGAGGTCTTGCAGAACCCAGGTGCTAGGGAGGGAAGTCAGATAGTTTCTTAAAAACTGGACCAAGCAAGTAGGGACTCAGGCTGGAGATGGAATAGGGACCCAGCTCATAGAGGAAGGAAACTCAGTGAGATCATCACAAATGACTCTAGAGCATTAGCTGTGATCATTCATTTGCTCAGTCATTCACTCTCCAGGTGGAAACTGAGGCCCACTTTGTGGCCAGAGTGAAGCAGTAAGCAGGTAGCTGCAGAGCAGAGCAGTGTGGCTGATGGCAGGGTAAATGGGGGCTGAGAGAGCACCAAGATGGGAACAAATCCAGTCTGGAAGCCTGGCAGTTCTTTTGGTGGCGAGACACCGGAGCTAAGGAACCTGGAGAAAGATTGATCTTCAACAGGATGAGGGACGGCCTGGGAGCTCAGTAGGAGGGGAAAAGCAAAATCGACTGGGTGTGAGCCCTTCTTGAAGGATTTAGACCCAAGAAAATAATACCTCAAGGTTGGAGGCGGGGAGAGGGGTGGAATGAATTGGGAGATTGGGATTGACATAAATACACGACTATGTATTTTATCTTCTTGGGCTCCGAAATCACTGCAGATGGTGACCACAGCCATGAAATTAAAAGATGCTTGCTCCCTGGAAAGAAAGTTAGGACAAACCTAGACAGCATATTAAAAAGCAGAAACATCACTTTGCCAACAAAGGTCCATACAGTCAAAGCCATGGTTTTTCCAGTAGTCATGTATGGTTGTGAGAGTTGGACCATAAAGAAGGCTGAGCACCAAAGAACTGATGCTTTCAAATTGTGCTGGAGAAGACTCTTGAGTTCCTTGGGCAGCAAGAAGATCAAACTAGTCAATCCTAAAGGAAATCAACCCTGAATATTTATTGGAAGGACTGATGCTGAAGCTGAAGCTCCAGTACTTTGGCCAACTGAAACAAAGAGCTAACTCACTGGAAAAGACCCTGATGCTGGGAAAGAGTGAGGGCAGGAGGAGAAGGGGGCGACAGACATGAGTTTGAGGAAACTTCAGGAGATCCTGTAAGACAGGGAAGCCTGGTGTGCTGCAGTACATGGGGTTTTAGAGTCGGACACAACTTAGCAACTGAACAACAATGATGAGAACTACTATATAGCACAGGGAATGTTACTCAGTGCTCTGTGGTGACCTGAAAGGGAAGGAAATCCAAAAAAGATGGGATATATGTGTATGTATAGCTGATTCACTTTGCTCTACAAGCAGAAACTAACAAGACATTGTAAAGCAACTATACTCCAATAAAAATTAATTTAGGAACTTGCCTGGTAGTCCAGTGGTTAAGAATTTACCTTCCAATGCAGGGGACATAGGCTCTATCCCTGATGGGGAAGCTAAGATCCCATATGCCTTGCAGCCAAAAAACCCACCCAAACACATAAAACAGAAGCAGTATTGTAACAAATTCAAAAAGACTTTAAAAGTGGTCCACATTTAAAAAAAAAAGATTAGGAGACCAAGGACTTCCAGGTGGTCTAATGGTTAATATTCCATGTTTCCACTGCTGGAGGGTATGGGTTCAGTTCCTGGTTGGGGAACTAAGATCCCAGAACAAAAAGAAAAAAAAAAAAAAAAGATTAAGAGACCACCTGAGAGAGGATTAAAGCAGTCCAGGCGAGCACACACACCCATATCTTACCCTTGAACCACTGCCATAAAAACTCTTCATTAATTCTTCCTGGGGTCTGGATACACAATTTTGAGAGGCATGAGTCCAGTGTGCCTCTCTTTGCCTGGCAAAGCAATAAAGCTATTCTTTTCTATTTCACCCAAAACTCTTGTCTGTCTCTGAGACTCGATTTGGCGCTGGTGCATAGAAGTTGTTTTCAGCACCACTTTGGTCCAGTCACTTAGCCTCTCTGAGACCAGCTCCTCACCTATGAGTTTAGGGAGCTCAGCACCTACTTCATAGGGAGCTCAGCCTGACCTGTGCCGTAATTCCTATCTATGCACAGGGCTCCAAATGCCTGACTTCAGTCCCAACTTTCTGCTGAGCCACAGACCCATCCCTCCAAATGCCTGCCTGAGCTCTCTTCTTGGATGTTTCAAAGAAGCTCCAGACCAAACTCCTGATTATGTTCCTCTTTCAGGGTTTTTCATGGAAATAAATAGCATCATCATCCACCCACATTCAAGTTAAAAACCTAGATTCCTTGATTTCTTTTCTCTCACCCCCACGTCCAGTCCACCACCAAACCCTGCAGACACTATTTTCAAAACATACTTCAAACTGGTCACTTTCTCTCCATCCTCATTCATCCACGCCGTATCATCTCTGCCTCCCTCCAATTTTTTTCCCCCAAAGCAACCAGCCAAGTAGTATTTTTTAAACATAAATCAAGTAAGGGAGATTGTATGTGCCTGGAGACAGAGAGTATATGAGAAATCCCTGTGTTGTCTCTTTAATTTTGCTGTAAACCTAACATTGTTTATACATATATAGGCTTCCCTGATGTCTCAGTAGTAAAAGAATCCCCTTGCAATGCAGGAGATGTGGGTTAGATCCCTGGGTCAGGAAGATCCCCTGGAGAAGGAAATGGCAACCATTCCAGTATTCTTGCCTTGAAAATCCCATGGGCAGAGGAGCCTGGCGGGCTATAGTCCAAGGGGTCGAATAGAGTCAGACATGACTGATCTACTGAGCACACAAATATATGTATATATAATTACATATTTATTTATTTTTGGTCACACTGCTAAGCATGTGGAATTTTTAGTTCTGCACCCCCTGCACAGGAAGTCCCTAAAACTGCTTTAAAAGATACAATTTATTGGGGATTTCCCTGGTGGTCTTCAGTAGTTAGGATTCCATGCTTTAACTGGTGAGGGTGTGGGTTCAATCTTGGTCAGGTAACTAAGATCCCACAAGCCATGAGGAGCAGCCTCCCCAAAAAATGCTTATTGAAAAACTAAAACAGATCATATCACTCACTCCCCCTTTTAAAACCCTTCAAAGACTTCCTATCATTCTTAGGATAAAATCCAGATTCCAAAGCTTTGGCTGGTCTGGCCCTACTTACGTCATTCTTCTTGTTCATATTTTCTTCCAGTCTTTTCTGCCTCAGGGCCTTTGCACTAATTTTTTTTCATGTGCCTGGAGTTCTCTTCCCTAATCCCGACATTTGGTTGCCTTCTTCTCATCCTTCAGGTTACAGCATAAACTGCAACACAACTCCTAGCAGTGTCTTCCTGAGAGCCTAATTCTAGATTATTCCCCTACATCCTCCTCTCCTCCATCACATCAATCTGTGCATTTCCTTCATGGCTTTTATTATATCTGTTATTATCATGTATCTCTGTTGACTTATTACCTCCTTTACTAGACTGTAAGTTGTGTGAGGGCAGGGAAGATCTTGTTGTTCAGTCACTCAGTCATGTCCAGCTCTATTTGAACCCATGGACTACAGCATGCCAGGTTTCCCTGTCCTTCACTGTCTCCCAGGGTTTGCTCAAACTCATGTCCATCAGGTTGGTGATGTCATCCAACCATCTCATCCTCTGTCGTCCCCTTCTCCTCCTGCCCTCAATCTTTCCTAGCATCAGGATCTTTTCCAATGAGTCAGCTCTTTGCATCAGGTGGCGAAAGTATTGGAGCTTTAGCTGCAGCATCAGTCTTTCCAATTCACCACTACTTCCTCAGCACTTTTTTTTTTTGCCACACCTCGAGGCATGTGGGATCCTAGTTCCCTGACCGGGGGTTGAGTATAAATATGCATATTTTATTGCAAAACACTGGAACAATTTTTGGTTATTTATTGGCCAATCTGCGCAGCTTGTGGGATCTTAGTTCCTCCACCAAGGATTGAACCCAGGCCCTCAGCAGTGAAAACATGGAGTCCGAACCACTAGACCACCAGATCTATTTTAGTCCCACCTGAAGTCCCACCTGAACTATTTTTAGAAGATACACAGAGTTGCTAAGGAGCACTGGGATGATCCCACCCTTGTCTTCCCCATCTCATGTTCAGAGGAAGATACTCAGTAAATGTCAGTGAAGTTAATTCAAACAGGGAATCCCTGGAACTTTGAGAACAGGTTTAGTATTGTGGAAGCTGAGGAAGAGGGTGGTCTGGGTGGGAGGCATCTGTGTTTGGGTTGTCTGTTTCCTAGGGTTTCTGTAACAAAGTGTCACAGACTTGGTACTGAAAACAACAGAAACATATTCTCAAAGTTCCATAGGACAGAAGTCTGAAGTCAAGATGCTGGCAAGGCTGTGCTCTCTTCCAAGTCTTGAAAAGAGGATCCTTCCTGGCCTCTTTCAGCTTCTGGTAGCTCGGGGGCTCCTTGACTTGCAGCTGCCACATTTCCGCCTCTGCTCCATCATCACACAGCAATGTCCCTATGTGTCTGTCTTTACATGGTACTTTCCTCTTAGAAGGACACCAGTCATATTGAATTAGGGCGCAGCCCAATGACCTCATCTTAATTTGAGTTCATCTGCAAAGATCTTATTTACAAATAAGGTCACATTCACAGGTACCAGAGGTTGGGGCTCCTACATATCTTCTAGGGGAACACAGTTCTACCTATAACAGGTGATCGCTGAAGCAGTGTGAGCGGACAAGCTCTCCAAAGGTTATAGAGCCAGGACAGAAGAACTAGGGACTCTGGCCTTTAGGAAGGGGCAAATAAAAGACTGAGGAGCCCACAGAGAAGTCTAAGAAGGGGACGGTCTCCAGTCACACCTGTCACACAGACAGAGGTGAAAGAACAAAGGCAAAAAAGTACCCCTTGAACTAAGTAACTGGGCAGATGTCAGTGTCTTTCCTCATGTACACCTGCCACCCCAAGGGAGGAAGCAGTGCCTGGGTAACACAAACAGTCTTTTAAGAAAGTTAGTTTTGAAGGCTGGAATATATAGAATGGATAAACAACAAGGCCCTACTGTAACAGCACAGGGAACTATATTCAATATTCTGTGATAAACCATAATGGAAAAGAATATGAAAACTAATGTGTATATATGTATAACTGAGTCACTTTGCTGGGCAGTAGTAATTAACACAGCACTGTAATTCAACTGTTTTTGCTGTTGATTAGTTGTTTCAGTCACGTCCAACTCTTTGCAACCCTATGGACTGTAGTCCACCAGGCTCCTCTGTCCATGGGATTTTCCAGGCAAGGATACTGGAGTGGGTTGCCATTTCCTTCTCCAAGGGATCTTTTCAACCCAGGGATGGAACCCTTGTCTCTTGCTTGGCAGGTGGATTCTTTACCACTGAGCTACCTTTAAAGCCCCAATTCAACTACAATTCAATTTTTAAAAGTAAGTTAAAAAAATTAGTTTTGAAGGAAAAGTCTGACATATGGAAAGGACTAGAGGGAAAGTGGGGCCAAGGGATTGTTAGGGAAGATGTGAAAGTGGAGTCCCAGCATAGTTGAAGGAGGTTGACAGCTTAGAAGCTGGGCTCTGGAGGTGGGCTACTCTGCACTGGATTCTTAGCTTGGCTTGTTCCACAACTGTGTGATTTTAGGCTGATTGCTTAACTTCATCACACCTCTGTTTCCTTATCTGGAAAATGGGCATAATTATACTAGTATCCACTTCCCAGGGCTGTTGTAAGGAGTAAATGAATGAAGACATTGAACGTGTTTACCATAGCATGTGGCACATACTAAGTGCTCAATAGATATTAACTCTTACTGCAATTAGGTTTAAAAAAAAAAACAAGCAAGACAAGGAGGAGGTTTCAAGAAGGAGGCAGGAAGTAATATCAGATATAGTAGCTAGGACAGGAGGTAGAGAGAGGGTAGAGAAAAGGTCAAGGATCTGGCAGAGTGCTAGCAAAACCTGGAAAAGGAGAGGGCAGAGCTAACACTAGCTAAAGAGCAAATGGGGGAAGAGAGAAGGAGCTGTAGGTATGAAACACTCGGTAGCAGCTGAGAAATAAGAGAGCAAATGTTAGAAGAGAGGAGAAGAAGCAGACCTTGTTTGGGGCTGCATGGAGAAAGTCAGAGGGGAAAGTTGCTGAGTGTTTGGTTCTAGGAGCCAGACAGAGGCAACCGTATCTTGTAAATCATTCAAATGTTTCAGTTTGGTACCATAAATCTTCACCTTTGCTGTGCTGAGCCTGGGCATCCAGGGGAAACTGTTTTACAAAGAATGAATGGCTACCAAGGAATGACTGTGGATAAATGGTGACATAAACCAGCATGGGAGTGGGAAAAGAAGAACCTGGATGAGGACTTAGGTTTCAGAAGCCTGAGGTGCAGTTGGCTAGAGGATGCCTGGCTCAGAGTCTGCCAAGAAGGTGGGAAAGATTCAGGGCTGGAGACACAGGGTTTAAGAATCATCAGTAGCAGAGTCATCAAAATCAGAGAAAAGGATAAAATGTACTACAGAAGGTAGGGAGCAGAAGACAGTCCAGGAAAGATTGAGGCTAGTGGAGAACAAGGCACAGGAAGACAGGTATGAAGGCATGGGGGGAAGGTTAGGCTGTGGAAGTTTTGGCAGGAATACTTCTGTGGTTGGAGTTGAAAGAGAACCCCAAACCAGGTCCCTCTTGTCTCAGCAAGAGGTTGTGGACCATTACCAAAGCTGTCTCAGTGGAGTGCTGGGGACAGAAACTAGGTTTGGGTTGGTGGGGTATGAAAGAAGGATGGGGAAGTAGAGACAGTAAAGACTTGTTTCTCAGGAAGTCTGCTGTTAAGGTGATGGACAGATGCAGAGCAAGAGTTGAGCAGGCAGGGGTTTTTATTTATTAACAGTGAACAAGATCGGCCAGATTGCAGGTGGGCAGGAAATGACAGAAAGAGAGGGACAGAAAGAGGAGAAAACCTGGAGCTCTTGTTATCTACAGCAGTTAAAAGTAATGAAATAACAGGAAAACTACATGTACAAACTCTTCAACTGAACAGGGATAGTAATTTGCAAATCTCTGTGGCACCTGCTACTTCTTATCCAAGGGAAAGGAGGGTTTATAACTGTTGCATGTCTAAGTATTGTTTCATGCCTCGTCTGCCAAAAGTCTTTTTCCTGTAGCACCATCCCACCCTTGGTCTCCTGACGTTTTCAATTTTACTACCAACAGGGCTCACGCTTCCTGTGAGCCTCCTCTCATCCTCTAACCTTAGTTACCAGTCACACCTGAGCTCCCTCTGTACCTTCCCCACGTTTCTGTGGTTTTTCTTTTGTTCCCCCAGCCTTGGTCTTCTGCTTCTCCTATTCCTGGAGCTCGGGCTGTGCATTCTAAGTTGCTTCAGTCTTGAAGCGGACTGTAGTCCGTCAGGCTCCTCTGTCCATGGAATTCTCTCGGCAAGAATACTGGAATGGGTTGACATTCCCCTCTTCAGGAGATCTTCCCAACTCAGGTATTGAACCCGCGTCTCTTACCTCTCTTGCATTGGCAGGCAGGTTCTTTACCACCACCTCCACCAGGGAAGCCAGGGAGGACACAGGTAAGTCGGTCCTTAATAGTCTAAAAGAGGGTGGTCATTTCTGTATCCTTTACATTCTGGACTTGATTTAGTTGTTTTCGCATCTTGTCTGTTTTTCCGGACCCGACGCCCTGGGCAAATAGAATCTTCAACTACGAAAGGGCTGGAGCGGTGGGGCGGGCTGGGTAGCAGTTGGGACAGAGAGGAAGCCAGGGCAGGCTGCCTCCCGAAGCGGCAGGCAGAGGGCGCGCGGGTACCGGGATTAGCAGCGGCCGCAGCTGGAAAGGGGACGCCTGCATGGCGGGCGGGGGGGGGGGCGGGGGGGGCGGGTGGAGCGCACGTGGGACCCGGCAGCGCGTGGCTGCACGTGTGGTGCCCTGGGGCTTGCTGTCCCGGCTAAAAATACCCGTCCTGCTGGGGTCAGGAGACTGCCCTCGGCGGGAGAGACCTCTGGAGCGGCATCTTTCTGGGTGGGAGATTGTGACTCCGAGGGCCTGACACCAGGGCTCCCAAGAAACCCGGGGCAAACCTCGCACCGGGCCTCAGTTTTCTCATCTGTGGAATGAAAGTGAACGTCTCTCAGTCATGTCCAACTCTTTGTGACCCCCATGGACTCTACAGTCCAAGGAATTCTCCAGGCCAGAATACCGGAGTGGGTAGCCTTTCCCTTCTCCAGGAGATCTTCCCGACCTAGGAATCGAAAAGGAGTCTCCTGCATTGCAGGCGGATTCTTTACCAGCTGAGCTATGAGGGAAGCCCCATCTGTGGAATGGGGACTGTTTATCTGCTCAAGAAATATTGAGCGCCTATGTTGTGCCAGACTCTGTTCCAGGCGTCAAACATAACTAAACAGTTCTTGCCATGGAGTTCACTGGTCTAGAGTTTCGGAGGAGGGGGCAGGAATAATGTAAATAAGCAATTTCTATTTCCAAAAATGCCATGAGAAAAGTAAAGGATGAAGTGATAGTGAGGAGTGATATATAAGATGATACTTGAAGAAGTCACCTATAGAGACATAGTAGTCACTATGTCACTTCGGCTTGAGTCTGAAGAGCCTGACTAGTTGGATAAAAGAAAGAAGGTAAAGGGAGCTGCCAGGGAGAGGGCAGGGAGCTGGAGAGCGAGGCTCAGCCGGAGACCAAAGCACCCAGTACTGTGGATCCTGAAACTGATCTCCGGTGGAAAAGATCGTTTGTGAGGAGTCTGGACCTGCCCGGAAAGGGTTCAAGAGCAAGGAAAAACACCTTGATTAGGGTGTTGATTGCATAGATGAACGCGTTTATCAAAACTCAGCGAAGAATTGTGCATTTTGCTGTATGCAAATCATACGTCAAAAACAACCCAACAAGTGTGAGAGTGCTCGGCTTGA
Source organism: Ovis canadensis (assembly GCF_042477335.2). Classification (NCBI taxonomy): domain Eukaryota; kingdom Metazoa; phylum Chordata; class Mammalia; order Artiodactyla; family Bovidae; genus Ovis; species Ovis canadensis. Next base: position 35,559,163 of record NC_091255.1, on the reverse strand, counting down.
GAGAGCAACCGTGACCTGGGAAAGTCTGGTTGGCCCCGCGGGCTGATCCCACAGACCAGGGTACAGGGCATCCTCTAGGGAGACTGTCGGGCAGGCTGGGAGAAAGCAACCACACCCGGCGGTGTGCGGGCAAAGGTGGTCTCTAGAGTGGAAGCGAGCCGTGCCGCCCACAGCCAGGACCAAGGTTACGAGCTCAGGCCCCCGCCCGGGTTGTCAGGGGCAACCTTGGAGCTGCGCCCTCGCCCCGCCCTTCGCGTAGAGGCCAGGTGGCGGTTGGGGCGCGACCAGCCCGTTTGATTTCCCGCGGCCGGTGGAAAGGGGCGGAGGGGGGAGGGGAAAGCGGCCGTCGGCCAATGGGTTGGGTTGGGGATGTCACGTGACGGCCTCGGGGCGGGGCCCAGGTGTACTTACTAGGCTGAGGGCGGGGGCCTCAGCCTCCCCGCGAAGTCCGGGAGGCGGGGCTGGCGTGCGGGCCCTGGGGTCGCTCCGCTAGGATTGGCCTGTGGTCGGGAGGCGGGGCCTGCACGCGCCGCGGCTGCGGGCTACGATTGGCCTCGGTTCAGGGCCGGCTGCCGGCGTGCAGGCTAGGCTCGGGGCGCGAGGACCGAGCGGGGCGGTGGGTTCGCGAGCCAGGGGGAGGGGCCGGGGCGGTGGCGGCGGCGGCGGAGGAGGTGGTGGTGGTGGTGGCGGCGGGGGCCGGTAGTGGACCCGGCGGGATGAGCGAGGCGGAGGCGGCAGTGGTGGCGACAGCGGCCCCCGCGGCGACGGTGCCCGCGACGGCGGCAGGGGTGGTAGCGGTGGTGGTCCCGGTGCCCGCAGGGGAGCCACAGAAAGCAGGCGGCGGGGCGGGCAGCGGCGGGGTCGGAACGGCCTCGGGCCCAGCTGTTGGGACCCCCTCGGCGCCAGGCCCCCGCACCCCTGGCAACCCGGCAACGGCGGCCTCGGGAACCCCCGCGCCCCCGGCCCGGAGTCAGGCGGACAAGCCGGTGCTGGGTGAGGGGCGGGGCACGTGCCAGGGCGGCTCTAAGGGGGAGGCGGGGGGAGGGGGGTCGACGGGCTGGGGGAGGGGCATCGTGGAGACCGGCGGGGTCCGGAAAGCCGAAGGCCGGTATGGCTCGAGGCTCAAAGGACCAGCGGACCTTAGTGAGTTTGCCTGGTGGGAAATTCTGCAGTGTCTTCCTGGATGAGAAGGAGTGGCTGGCCGGTCCAGCTAGGGTCTGACCACGCCCCCGGGGCAGGAGACTCGATCTTGTTGATTTGGTCTAGTATTAGGTAAATATTTGAGCCCTGGACGCAAGTGCACTAGTGACCCTTAAAATAGGAGGGCTAGAGAAACCCCAGTTATGACCTGAGGGCGGAACTTCGTGGACCAAGTAAGTACCCGCTTCTAGGTTAAGGGCCTAGATTTGTAGGATGTGAGGAACATGCCTTAGAATCGGAAGAGGTTTGAAACCCTGAGCCCCGCTGTATGGGCAGTTGCATTTAGTGGAATTGGGTAAGAATGCCTTGGAGCTACTTGGTAAAACCTGGTTGGCGTGAAGTTTAGCTTAATAGATAATAGGTTGGTTAGATTTTGGAGTGTCCCAAAACTGAGTCCAACTCCATCTCTTCCCCCTATCCTACTGCCCCCCACTGCATCTCTGCCTGGCAGCAATCCAAGTCCTGGGCACTGTCAAATGGTTCAACGTGCGGAATGGTTACGGATTCATCAACAGGTATCTGAGGAACCCAGGGAGGGGGTGGAATGGGTGTCTTCCAAACTGATCTATGGGACTGGACACCTTCCCAGCCTCATCTCTACCCCAGCAAGGCACATGGTTGCAATGTCCAGCTGATGCTGATTGAAAGTCTTTAACCACAGCACAGATGTGGGCATGATGAAGGCTTCTCCACATCTTCAAGGGCAGCAGAGGGTTAATGATCTAGGAAGTTGGCAAATCTGGCTCTGATCCTCGCAGCTGGTCTGTGTCACCTTCTGGTTCAGTTTGCCGCCGCCTTTGGGGCAGTATGTACCTGCTCTCTGTGCCTCCGGCCGGAATCCTCACTCATTTCCTGTTTTGGGCAGTACACATAGCACTCTCATAACTCATCTCCCTTAGAGAGCTGTTAGCTCATTGAATCCCCCACCTGACGGGACTGAGTCTGGTGAGGGTTGGGGAAAGAAGGCACCAGCCCAGCCTGAGGCTGCTGCTTTCCTTCTACAGCACCCCCACACCCCCAAAACTGGGAGGGGCCATAGTGTCAGATTCTGAGCGGAGTCAGGTCTCCCCCAGTGGGCCCTTCCCGAGTCCAGGCACCCTGCCCGGGCTAGCCCTCCTGGGAGGCCTCAGTTCCCTCTTAGCAGGCTGACCTTTGTGCAGATCCAAGTGCTTTAAAGCCAGAACACTTGTTCTAAGGAAGGGTCCTTCTCTAATTCTGGAAACTGAGGACTCCTGGGAGGTTCTGAGGGAAGACCTCTTCACACCAACCCCCCTACTGGGGTGCTAGGGTTAACTAGGGTGATGGGCAAGGTAGTGACAGAGAATGATCTAATATATTCTTTCTTACCCTTGATCTCTTGGTGTACTGAGGGGAACTGACCCTGGGATTCAACCCCAGGCTGAGAAGAGCCAGTTCTTGACACAGTTTTCCCTCCTCAAAGGTGTTCTGCACCTCTGCTCCTGTCTCTACTCACTCCCTCCTTGACTGCAGAAGGAAGGAGACTGAGAGGAATTCTCCACCCATGGGTTGGGGAGCAGGGGTTGTTGGCTGGCAGTACCAGGTTCTAAGGTGCCCCGGGGTAGAGGGTGGAGAGGTCCGCAGGTAAAGGCTGAACCAGCTCCTTCAAGGTGCCTTTACTGACCCTGCAGCCCTTTCCTCATGAAGCCCAGGTTTTTCATGGAGGTTTTAGGGATCTGCTCTTCATACCCGCTTCAGGGGGCCCTATTGGCTCTTGTCTCACTCTCTGGGCCCTGTTTAACCCCAAGCAGCAATGGAAGGTAGAGAGGAAGGGGCCACAGGTCTTGGGAATGGGCAGCTAGGGAGGCCTCAGCAGAGGTGAGTGCCTTACCAAAATCATCACCTAACACCCCATCCTGTCCTGCAGGAATGACACCAAGGAGGATGTCTTTGTTCACCAGGTAAGAGCTGGGATGGCTTTCTGATGGGAGGAACCTGCCCTCCCTGATGGTCTTTGCCACTGTCCTCTTAGCAGCACAAGTTCTGGCTCTCCAGCTTTCACCTCCCACCAGGAAATAGTTCCCTATCCATCCCACAGGTGCTGTATTAACTGCATTGGCCCCACTTGTGTTGGGTTGTCTCTCTAAGAAATGTGCTTGTTGCCCTCTGGGCACAGCACGGCTCACTCCCTTCTGGAACCTGTGAACATCCCAGGAACGAATCACAGGCGGTGTCCGAGGGAAAGGACACAGGCTAGCGCTACTTGGGCGCAGTGGTTCTCAAAGTGTGGTCCCCGCACCAGCAGCATCTCCTGACATCTGGAGTCTCAGGCCCACCCCAGACCTAGCCAATCAGTCAGGCTTGGGGGCGGGGCCAGTTGCCTGTTTTAACTAGCTCTCCAGGTGATTGTGATGCCTGCACAGTTTGAGAACCACTGCTTTGGTGGAAAGCGCGCTCAGTGGGACTGAGGTAAGAAACACAGTACCTGTTACCCACTTTGCAACTTAAGACTATTGGCTTTTTGTTTGGCTTTTGAGTTCATGTTTCTTGTTTCCCTTCTGGAAATCCCTGAGGGGTCAGGGGAAGAGGGAGTGAGTCCTGGGGACCATGGTAACTACACAGTTGTTCCAAGGCCCCTAGTTTGTGGCTTTTCCCCTGCTGAACTTTGCCTTCTCCTTGCTTCACACTCCAGCCCCAGCTCACAAGTAAAATTTTGAAAAGAATGGAAGTGGGTGGTGGGCCCCACAGGGGTGCGAGAGATCCTGGCCATTCTCACCTTTCTCCTGGCCTTTCCTTAACCAGACAGCTATTAAGAGAAACAACCCCAGGAAGTTTCTGCGCAGCGTTGGGGATGGGGAGACCGTGGAGTTCGATGTCGTGGAAGGAGAGAAGGTTCGGGGGCTGTGGTTGGAGAGCCCGCCAAACCAGGGGAGGGTGCCCTGGAGGTTCCCCCCAAGGCTGTGCCCGGGTAGCACAGGGCGTGGGACTGGGACCATGTTCTCGAGCAGAACTTGTCGTCCTTAAGGCTCTGGCTGCTTCAAGGGTGTCCTAAAGAAGGTGCCCCTGTCACAGTCAGGGCTCTCTCTGCAGTTCAACAGGCCCATGTCTGTTCTCCATGGGGCACCTGTGGCCATGTTCTCCTCTCAGAATCAGCCCTCCACGAGATGCTCCCCTGCTGCCAGCCCTGTTTCTCCATCCCCACCACACCTCCAGGCTAAGCCTCATGACGGTCCAGTGGCAGCTATTTCAAAAGGACCAGTTGCAGATGTGGCCCCTTCCAGAAGGGTCCAAACACCACTGGCCCCTGCTTCTCTGGGGAGGGTGGAAAGAACCAGAAGTTAGAGGAGCTGGAGAGGGGGCAGTTATCTGGAAGGATGGAAGACGGTGATTCAAGCCAGACTGGGAGGGTTGTGCATCTGTTGTGGTAGCTGGTTCTCACCAGTTCCTCCCCACCTCCTCCCCAGGGCGCAGAAGCTGCTAACGTAACTGGGCCTGGGGGGGTGCCAGTGAAGGGCAGCCGCTATGCCCCCAACCGACGCAGGTTCCGCCGATTCATCCCTCGGCCCCGCCCAGCTGCCCCGCCACCCATGGTGGCAGAGGCTCCATCGGGTGGAACAGAGCCAGGCAGCGAAGGGGAGCGTGCCGACGACTCCGGGCAGAGGCCCAGACGACGGCGCCCACCACCCTTCTTCTACCGACGGCGCTTCGTGCGAGGCCCTCGGCCCCCCAACCAGCAGCAGCCCATAGAGGTGAGGGGGACTGGCAACATGGGAACCAGCTGCCCACATCCTGGAGAAGGAGCGAGAGTTAATGAGGCCGGAGCCCAGAGGAAGCAGGGTGGAAGATGGGCTGGGAAGAGCTGTGGACACCGAAGCGGCTGGTGCCACCGGGCTCCCCCCTGGCCTTTGCATGTCCCCAGGGCACGGACGGGGTAGAACCCAAAGAGACAGCCCCGTTGGAGGGAGACCAGCAGCAGGGGGATGAGCGGATACCCCCACCCAGATTCCGGCCCAGGTACCGAAGGTGAGACTCCCTTTCCTGGGCCCTGGCTTCCCCTTCACCAGCCAGTGTGGGGACCCGGGGATGGGAAGGGGAGGGGCCTGAAGCCAGAGGTCAGGAGGGCTGGGCCACTGAGCCATTACTGCCCAGGTGCTCAGGGTTAGCAGGCACCCCTAGGATGGGACGGGAAGGCAAGCTAGTCTCCTCCTGGTGGGGGGATCCTAGGAGGGAGGGACGTGGTCTGCACTGGGCTCCTGTCCCTTCAGGGTCCTCACTTCTTGCCCCAGGCCTTTCCGCCCCAGGCCACCTCAGCAGCCCACCACAGAAGGTGGGGATGGCGAAACCAAGCCCAGCCAAGGCCCCACGGACGGCTCACGACCTGAGCCCCAGCGCCCACGAAACCGCCCCTACTTCCAGCGGAGACGGCAGCAGCCCCCGGGACCCAGGCAGTCCACAGCCCCAGAGGTGAGGACTTGGGACTGTCCGTGTAGGGGGCCAGAGAAGGAAAGAAAAGCCTGGAGCCAGCCAACTTCCCCCTGTCCCTTCTTCCCCCACTCCTGTCTTCCTTTCCCTTCCTACTCTTTGTCCCCCTTCTCCTGGCCCTGGCCCCACTCACCCTGGCTTCAAGGCAGCCTGACACCCAAGAGCCAGGACTGCCGGGTCCACCCCTGGCAGCCACTCCCCAACCCACCCACCAGGAGAGCCCAGCAGAGCCGTTGAAGCCCACATCGCCCCTTGTAGACTCCCTCGGCTCTGCTGGAGCCCCAGCACCAGCATGTGGATGGGAATTGAGGGAAGAACGGGAAGAGAAAAGGTGCAAGAGGTTGAAGCTGGGGGCCCTGAAGAACAAGAGGGTCTCAGTCGACCACCCTTGTTCTCTCTAGACCTCAGCCCCCATCAACAGTGGGGACCCCCCAACCACCATACTGGAGTGATTCCAACTCAAAGGACACCCAGAGCCACCATCTGGTGAGTGGCAGGCCCAGGGCTGGGTACCAAGAGGTGAGGGTGGGGCTGGGTGGTGATAAGTTGCTGGTGTGACTTTTTTCCATCTCTCTTCCTCTCAGGTATCTGCCAGTTTTTCCAACTGACCTGTATCTTACCCAGCACCTCCCTCCCCTCTTTCCCATAATTCATGACATCAAAACACCGGCTTTTCCCCCCATTCCTTGAGACTCAGGAGGGCCAAAGCAACAGCCTTTTGCTTTTTTTTTTCCTCTCTCCCTTACCAAGGGTTGAAGGAAGGGATCCATCCTTATTGTTCAGAGGCATCAACTCCCTCCCCTAAATCAGGCTGAGAAGGAACCAGCCAGCTCTTCCCTCCTCCTGGTTGTTTTTCTTTCCCACCCCAGTTTATTTTTTGTTTCCCTGCTCCCCCTACCTCTGAAGCCATTTTATGAACTGTCATGTGCCACCTGAGCCTCCAGTAAAAACAAAAACGGGCTTTCCTGTTGTCTTGGTCTCTGCCTCTTTTCTGTTTGGAGCCTTGTTGGTAATGCACTATTGAGGGTGGCAGGAGGGAGAGGGGTTGGTGGGCAGGGCCTACTCTCGGATCCTTGTTCCCATAGTTCTAGCTGTGCAGTTCTGCAGAAGTGCCTTCATCCCTGGGACACTGACTTTTCCCATCTGTGAAATGGGACAAACTGCCAAGAGCAGGGTCTGGCACCTACAGCTTCAACTTACTGAGGCTTTACTACTGTTAACAAAGGCAATGATTCCAGCTCTTAAGTGGAGGCATGAGTGACAGCGTCCAGTCCAGAAGATTGTGACCTGAAACTGAGGCAGGATGGAGAAGAGGCGGGGGTGGGGAGCCTGTGGTCTGGGTCTCAGCCCATCTTGGAGTGCCTCCACATGACAGGATGCATATCTCATACAGTAACTTTATATATGGATCTCTCTATATATACATTTAGTACAACAGACCTTCAGTTTTTTCTCCCTGCCCCTGCTTTTTCAAACATATACAAAAATATCTGAAGGCTCCTCCCAGCCCAGTGTTTACAGGCAGCCTTTCAAATCCCTCTTGCCCTTAGTTGGTCAAAAGCCCATGGGTATAATACCCTCCCAGGATGGGAGAGGAGGGAAGAGCCAGAGCCCCCACCTGGCAGCCTTGTGGAGCAACGGGGGTGGAGCCCAGAACCCTGAGTTTAGAGGGGAGCCCACTGTCCCTTCCTCTCGCCATGGATGGATGCGTGTTCCCTCTCGCCCTGGAAGGCTGAGCAAGAGGACTCAGCCTGCCATGTGAGAAGTGAGATTAAATCTTGGGAAGGGGGTGTGTCCTTTGCCCTGGAGGGGACAGACAGACCCCCTCCCCTTTCACCCAGAGTCTGTGGCAAGAATTCCAAGGAAGTGCCAGAAGGGGAGGAGTCCAAGGTGGCAGGAACTGGATCTCTCTTCTCCTGTCCTGCTCTCAGGCTTTGGTTCACCCCCACTGGAAAGTCAGTCCTAGAGTCTCTCCTCCCTGTAAATCCCCTTCACTAGCCAGGGCACAAGTATTCTGGAGCTGAGGTGGGGTGGGGATGGCTACTGAAGAGGGAGGGGATGGAGGGGAGACTGACCCACCCCACAGCCACTGCCTAGCCACAACACAAATAATCCAAGAGGTCACACGAGGGGAATGAGGGGGTGCTCAGACCACCCTTCCCTCCAGCTTCCCAACCCCACCAGGCTGCAGGGGTTTTCTCTGCCCTGGAAGTAATGGGGAAGAGAGGGTTAAAGTGCTGCAGAGGAAAGGAGGGGGGGTCTCTGGGCAAGTGGAGAGAACTGGCTCTCCCACCCCTGTGTGGACCCTCAGTCATTCTCATCCGGCCCTAAGTACTCCAGTTCTGTGCTGGGTTTCACTTCCTGCTCCAGAAGAGAAGGTGTCCGGCGGAAGACGGCTGAGATCTGGTCAAATGTCCTGCCACGGGTTTCAGGCACTTTTAAGAAGGTGAAGATGAAGAAGCCAAGCAGGAGGACCGCGAATAGAAGAAAGACGTAGGGACCCATAGCATCCTGGGACAAGTGGAGAAAGAGGTGTTGACAGAGGGGAGGGAACGGGTGGCCTTGGGCAAGCCAGGACTGAAGGACTGGCTTGGGGCCAAAGATCCTCACAGGGAACTGGGACACTGCACGAAGCAGGTGGCTCCTTGGTGGGCAATGGAAATTACCAGGAGAATTTAGTGAAAAGAGAATTCTCTGAACCCCATCTCTCCTGGTTTCTCACTCTCTTACCATCCTGAGTTACTGCACTCAGTGGATTCCTGGCCATTTGCACTGTTAATACAAAGTTTGTAGTTTTACTCCTAAGTAAGTTATGCCAGTAGTTGGCTTTGAAGACAGCTCTGTTGTTTTCCATCTAGCTCAGTTCCCTTCTTTGCTTTGATTCTAGTGGAGCAGGCGGTATTCAGAACCCATGTGGTCCACTAAAGTGATCCCCCAACCAGCAGTCTATGGGTGAGGCGGGCTGGGGGGATGCTGAGTGGAAAGCATCTGGGCTAGTGATGCGTTGCCCTCCTCTGGCTGACGGTGTGGGAGATGGGGGCGGGGGCAGGGGACCTACCGCCACATACTGGAAACCCATGCCAATGATGAAATTGCACGTCCAGTTGGAGAACCCAGCCACTGCCATGGCCGCTGGGCGGGGTCCCTGGCTGAAGAGCTCGGCCACGATGAACCAGGGGATGGGGCCAGGGCCAATTTCAAAGAAGGCCACGAAGCCAAAGATGGCCACAATGGAGATATAGCTCATGGCTGGAACTCGCTCCTGGGGGCCGGGCAGGGAGGGTGGCGAACTCAGGTCAGGTCTTTCAGGATCTTCCTTTGCCCTCCACCCAGGAAACTGGCATCAACCCTACCAGCCATTCACAGGCAGGGGACCTGCCACCTAGGTTAGAACAGGCCTTCAAGCATTTGACATTCAGCTGGCTGCCCTGTGCTGATTCAGGATCTTATGTCAATTCCCTCATGATTCTAGAGCTGGGTTCTTGGGAATTACTGTCCCTGAGGTTTGACAGGGGCTCTCCCCGCTGGCTGCCAGGCTGATGCTACGGTGTCCTAGAGCAGGAGGAAGTGCATGCAGCCTGGGTCCCTCAGGGGCATGGTCTTGGCACACAGCCTGGGCCCAAGGTAAAAGGCATATATGTTGAGGAATGACCCTGGCTGTCCACAGAGCCCCTTGGGGCAGTTCCCTGGGGTTGGGAGGCTGGTCCCCTCCCTCTCCTCAGGCCTCACCAGCAGAAGCAGAGCCACAGTCATCAAGATGGCGCAGCCACACATGCCTGCCAGGCCCAGGAGATGGAGGGTCCGGCGCCCAGCCCGTTCCACCAAGAACACCTGCAGAGAGAGTCAGGGCTTTCCAGGGGCCTTCAGGGCTTGGGACGTGGGAGGGATTGGGTGGTTGGGGTCAACCAAGGGTTGGATCTTTGGGACACCCAGGTATGTCTAGAAGTCAACAGTGGGGACCCTTCCAGAGGCCAGCAGTTACCGAGACTAAGGTGAAGACTGTGTTGACCACGCCGGCTCCGATGGTAGCATAGGCTGGTTTCTCTACCCCTGCTGACTCAAAGATGCTGGTCGAATAATAGAAAACCTAGAGGTGGGCCAGAAGAAAAGGTGATGAAAAGGAAGCTGGACTGACCCTGAATTTTAACGAAGCAGAGGCTTGCTCCCTTCTTCATTCCTCTGGGGCTATTCCCTAACCCTGCCCCTCCTGGAGGTGGCTGCGTCCACACGGCATTGATGCCCATACCGCATTGATGCCTGACAGCTGCTGGCTCAGCTGCAGCACAATGGCGATGACGAGGGGCTGCCGGTGGGTGTGGCTGCCCAGGAGCTGGAGCAAGGACAGGGGCCGCTCACGCTCCAGCTTCCGCTTCTCCTCCTTCAGCTCAGCCAACACCTCAGACACGTTGGCCCAGCCCGTCAGGCGCTTCAGACCTGGAAGTGAGGGGGGTCAGGCCTGAGAGGGCAGGCAGAAGGCCTGGGAGAGGCACAGGTGCCCGCAGGATGGCACGGGAGCTCACTCTTTCTGGCGGGCCCCTCCAGGTTCCGGATGATGTAGAGGTAGCGGGGGCTTTCCGGGCAGAGGGGCAGCAGGACCATCTGCAGGAGGGCAGGCAGCACGGTGATGCCCAGGAGGAGTGGCCATAAGGTGGCTGTGCCCAGCATGGATTCCAAGCCTAGCACCTATGGGAGAAGGCAGGGAAGGAGGGCAGGATGTTCAGCCTGTACCCAGAGCCCCAACCCCCTGCCCAACCCCCCAGGAGGCCAGGCCCAGTCACCTGGGCGATTAGGATGCCAGTGACGATGGCCAGTTGATTGAGTGTCCCCAGGGCGCCCCGCAGGTGAGTAGGGGCGATCTCCCCCAAGTACATGGGTACCAGCCCTGACGTCAGCCCTGAGCAGAGGGAAGAAGAGATCTTCTCAGGGCAGCTGCCCACCGCCTCCCCCGCCCCCACCCCCACCGCCACCCCCAAGGCCAGGGCTAGTGAAGGAGAGCAAGGCTCTGCGCAGGGCCACAGTGCCTGTAGGTACCTGAGTAGGCACCAATGAAGAACCGTCCAAGAATGAGCATCTCGTAGGAGGCAGCTGCCTTGGCCAGGCCCATGAGGGTGCCCCCCAGCACTGCCAGGGCGTTGTTGAACAGCATGGCCCTCTTCCTGGCAGACAGAGAGTGGGGCTGTGAGAGTCCAGGAACCCATGCTCTGGCTCTCTTCCTGTCCCTCCACCCTCACCCTCCAGCCCCATACCTTCCCAGCCACTGAGAGATGATGCCAATCAGGAAGGATGAGATCATGCCACCCACAGAGAAGATGGCCACAGAGAGAGCCCAGAGGGTGGTGAGGGTGCCTGGTGGGATGGAGCTTGGTCCCTCAGGCCCCTGCCTCCCCAGCCAGGTCTCATTGTAGCTCTGTTCAATCACCTGGGGGGCACAGCAAAGGAGTGATTAGCTGCTAGACTCTTCCCTCTCTGCTCACCCACTCCCCCCCACCTTGTCTGGGCACCCCACTCTGCCAACTGTAGCCCCTCACCTTCTGGGGGGCATTGATGACCCCAATGTTGTAGCCAAACTGCAGGGAGCCAAGAACAGCAGAGAATACGGCAAGGACCAAGGTCCCAGTGACTCGCTGCCGAGGGGGTTCCCCATCCTGGGCAGGCAGAAGCAGAGAGGAGGCATGTCACGTGGAACTGTGGCATCTTTCTTTTCTCCAGGGGCCCAGGCCCAATAGGAGTCTAAAGATGCTGGGTTTCATCCAACGTGTGGGATGAGGGAAAGTGGACCCATATTAGGAATCAATCGAAGATCTCAGTGTAAACAAGAGCAGGAAGAACCCAAGAGTACCAGGGCATGAAGGAGAAACTGATGTTTGAGTCCAGCAAGCAGAGAAACGTTTGAGAACCTGGGTCTCACAATTCCTCTCTAACCTAGGGACAGGCTTGGCATTAAGAGACCCCTGTTCAGATTTGTGCGACCTTAGGTAACTCACTTCCTCACTTTGAACTGAAGAGATGGGGGTGATGTTGCTTGTCAAGTGAAAGTGTGAAAATCAAAACTGAATGTTGAGTGGCCCCAGTGGTGCTGCCTTTATAAAGTAACAAGTGTGTTAGCATCATCAGTCTCTGTCCTCTTCTCTTCCATCTGCGGGTTCTCTCCGCGGGCTCCTGGAAGCCCCCAATAGGCTCAAGAAGGACAATTCCAAAAAGGACATCGCGGTCATTCCTCCTGGCTTATGGCCTTCTCTGTCTCCGCCCCAGCCTCCTCCCTTCCCCCTCCAAGCTGCGACAAAGGGCAGGGGGCCATGCTGGCTTTTGCCTGAGCGAGCCTTGCGCAGGGGATGGGGGCGGGAAGGTGGTGTGAGGGGCGGTAGCCTTGGTGGCTGACCGCTGGCGGCACAGACTGTCTCCAAAAGGAAACCTGAGCTCGGGGAGGGAGGGCTGACACTCCCCTCTACCCCTCCACCAACCGTAGGGCCGAGGGAAAGTTCAGCGTCCTGGAGGACTGCCAAGAGTGGGGGTGGGGGTGGACCTACGGAGCACCTCCGGTCTTCGAAAAACTGCGGGCTAGCGAGCCGGGACAGACGGACAGCTCCTGGAGGGCAAGACTCGCCTGAATCTGCTTTCTTGAGGGCAGGAAGTCCTCGATCCCGGCGCAAAGCGCCGCGAACTAGAGAAGAGGGCGAACCCAGGACACGCAGAATCCAGCTGCCGTTCTTGCCCACAATGATCCCCCAGACTCATTTTGCCTCTTGGAGTGACTGGAATCTGACAGTCATGGGTTGTCCCGCTCGGGTATAAATAGCCAGTCCCCCACCCCACCCCCTGCGCCTGCGCAAGGACCGCCCCCTAGCTGACCCCAAGCGCGACCCCAGCCCGAGAAAAGCAGGACCCTTGTCCCCGTCCCGCCCCCTCATGCTAAACCCTACTTCAGAGCCGATCTGTTGGAAGCCCGACGGCATCTTGTCTTAGGAACTGGAGACGCAGGAGCTGCAGTAGACGAGGGGGAGGCGACTGGGGGGGTCTGCGACCCCAGCCTGGTGGGCGGAGGACGCGGGGGTGATGGGGGTCCCGGAGCTTTGTGAGGAGGGCGAGTCTGGCGGGACCCACAGCCACAAGCCCAGGAGCCAGACAGCAGCTCCTGGTAATCTGGCGAAGCTTGGCTGGGGGGAAAAGACCCGAAGAGCAGCCCCCGCAGCCCCTAGGGCCACGCCTTTCACGGCACCCATTGGCCAGGAGCCCGCACACCCCAGCAGGCCACGCCCCTCCCTGAGCCTGGGGCTGAGAGTTTGGCACCGGCTGTAGGGTAAGCCAGCGAGGCCACGCCCCTCAGCGTGCCGGGTGAGACACGCCCCTCGGGTTTCCGCCAGCCTGCCTCCGGGAAGTTTTGAGAACAGGGTCCCGGGAAACCAGGAGGCCCTGTTCCCCTTCACGTGAAGTCTCCGCCCACCGGCCGAGGTTCGGGGGTGAAGAAGCGACTTCCAAGGGATGGGAGGGGACGGGCCAGGTAAACTTGCCCAGGAGAGAACTCGGGCGGCCCGAGACCGAGCGCTAGCCTGCGCGCGGGGTGGGTGCAGAGCAATGGCCCGGAGTAACCCACAGCGGTTATTTTTAGCTCCCACGTTGGGAGACGCCAAATGTCAGGTCCCGGGTGTCCAAGCCTGTCCTGGGCGGGGGAGGACAGGGAGATGGAGCCTTAAAGGATCCGCGACAGGCTTCCCACGCGGAGATGACCCGGGGCACAGGAAATTCCGTTCCTAACGGCTCAGGTGTCTGGCCTCGGGGGTCGTCTTTCCTTGCATCCGTGCTCGGAGCACTGCCTCTCTAGCCTTTCCCCTACACCCATTCCCCACGTTGGTTCCTGGAGGTGGCCGGAGGGACAGGTGGTCACACCAACCACGTCACCAGCCCTGAGGTGCCCGAGCCGCCAAGAATGTGCTGGCCGCGTGGACGAGTTGGACACGCTCTCTGGAGGTCGCTCCAGGTTTGAATGCCCAAGCGAGGAGGGTGCGACCTAGAGTTGGCAAGTCCCCGGAGCAGCAGCGTAGAGCTCTGAGCACCGACAGCGCGCGCTGTGAAGAACGGGACTCAGAAGCACGGGGCTCTAGTGCCACCTGGAGGGAGAGCGCGGATCCGCAGAGGATCGGGCCGGGGTGGTCCGCTGCCCACTGTTCCCCCTCGTTCCACATCTTTAAGGCTTCCATTACTTCAGGCCCAGGCCTCTCTCTGGAGCTTCAGATCCGAGTGTTCAGCTGCCGCCTAGGTGGGCAATTCACATGATCAGCATGTTCAAACTTGCTTCTCCTGCTAACTTCCTCATCCCAGTGAACCGTCCTGTTAGCCAGCCTGTCCCTCCTATCAGAAAGAGGAAGTCATGCTTAATTCCTCCTCTCCTGCACTCCCCACCTTTATCCAGTTACCAGCATTGGTGTTTTGACCTCCTAAACCCTCATATTCATCTGATTTTTTCCACCTGTACTGTGGCCAGTTTGGTTTAGACAGCCATCACCCTGCCTGGTCTTCCTGCTCCTCTTCCCTTACAAGGAGGGGCAGAGTACAATTCAAAAAGAGTTCAACCTCCTCACTCTCCCCTCAGAAGTCTCTGTTGCCCACTGTCAAGTTCTAACCCCCTTTCAGAGTGAACAAAACCTCTTGCCTTTCCTCCTATCTCTACCTCACTTTCTATCCCCTCCCCTCAAGTTTTAGTCAATTCCTAACTATTTCTTGTATCCAGAACACACTGTGCTGTTTCACTCTTTGGTGGCTACTAATAATCATGGCATCTGGTCCCATCACTTCATGGGAAATAGATGGGGAAACAGTAGAAACAGTGTCAGACTTTATTTTTGGGGGCTCCAAAATCACTGCAGATGGTGACTGCAGCCATGAAATTAAAAGATGCTTATTCCTTGGAAGAAAAGTTATGACCAACCTAGATAGTATATTCAAAAGCAGAGACATTACTTTACCGACTAAGGTCCATCTAGTCAAGGCTATGGTTTTTCCTGTGGTCATGTATGGATGTGAGAGTTGGACGGTGAAGAAGGCTGAGCACTGAAGAATTGATGCGTTTGAACTGTGGTGTTGGAGAAGACTCTTGAGGGTCCCTTGGACTGCAAGGAGATCCAACCAGTTCATTTTGAAGGAGATCAACCCTGGGATTTCTTTGGAAGGAATGATGCTAAAGCTGAAGCTCCAGTACTTTGGCCACCTCATGCGAAGAGTTGACTCATTGGAAAAGACTCTGATGCTGGAAGAGATTGGGGGCAGGAGGAGAAGGGGACAACCGAGGATGAGATGGCTGGATGGCATCACTGACTTGATGGACGTGAGTCTGAGTGAACTCCAGGAGATGGTGATGGACAGGGAGGCCTGGCGGGCTGCGATTCATGGGGTCGCAAAGAGTCGGACACGACTGAGCGACTGAACTGAACTGAATAATCCCTTAGTCTGGAATACCAAAGGACTCCCATTGGTCCTCAGAAAAACTCTCCCCCCACCCCCGCCCCTGTGATACCTTCCTTGGCTTTGCTTCAGAAAACCATGTGTCCTCAGGATAGTACATTGTCATAATTTCTTCTCTGCACAGTAACCCTGAGGACAGATAATCATCTTGTTTACCTCTGTATCCTCAACACCCAGCTCACCCAGGATGAGCACTCAATATTTATTTGTTGAATGAATGAAATGAGGGTCTGCTCCTGATGGTCAGGAATATGGGCTGGGGAACAGTCATGAATGGGGGAACCTTTGGTAAATGGTTCCACATACCTGACCAAGGGGAACTAAAGTAGAAGAACTAAAGTCTGCTAGTTGAGGAGAACAAATCGCTTATGAATAAAAAGGAGCAGAAGTGATTGTTGGAAGCAGAGAAGGAAGGTAATTGGGAAGGTAAAAGGAAAACCAGGGATGCTGGAATGCCATGAAGGGAAGAGGGCAGGGAGAGAGGGAAAGCTGAGAAAGGTGCCAAGAGGAAAAAAGGGAACTGGAGGGAGGCACAGGTTGGAGGCAGATGAAAAGTCAGGGTAGCAGTTAGAATGCAGGCCTTGGGGTGTCTCCTGGCACTCAGGTCAAGGAACTTTCCCAGTCTCATTCAGATGCTTTGTTCTGATGCTTCTAGGAGTTTAAGCCCCAGGGAAAGTAGAATCAAAGAAAGCAAGTCAGATCTAGATAAAGAAGATAAAAAGAAAGGAGAAAGTGGTGGGGAGTAGAAGAGACAATGGGAATAAGGAGAGTCAGGAGGGAGGGAGAAAAATGGCTGGGAAGGTGGGAGAAAGAGACTAATTGAGAGAGGATGTGAGTGAAGTCGCTCAGTCGTGTCCGACTCTTTGCGACCCCATGAACTGTAGCCTACCAGGCTCCTCCATCCATGGGATTGTCCAGGCAAGAATACTGGAGTGGGTTGCCATTTCCTTCTCCAAGAGATCTTCCCGACCCAGGGACTGAACTCAGGTCTCCCGCATTGTAGGCAGATGGTTTACCGTCTGAGCCACCAGGAAAGTCCTGGAGACAGGATGGGAAGGGAAGAAATGAGACACAGGACACTGTGGGCATTTAGCATTGGAGCATGTGTGCGTTCATCTTGCTTAGAAATTAATCCGTGGCTCGTTTGATCTCAGAACCAGTTGTAGCCCTTTCTAAGCTCTGCCCTATGACATGGGGAGCTGATCCCTCCAGGCTTTTGTTTTCAAACTTCCATATTCACTGTCTTCTGACTGGATATAGCCCATAGGAGGTGAGAGATTGAAGGACAGGAGAAAGCCAGGATGTTTCTTCACTCTCTCTGCCTCCAGCTCCTACTCTTCAGGCCCACTTCACTTTCAGCTTCTAGAGGGAAACCTTGGACCCATGAGCTCCAGCAATGCCATCTCCTCCCTTTGTCCCATCATTGTTTTCGTCAATATATGAGGGTCTCAGGTACAGAGGATTGAATTAATGGCACAGTTCTTGGTACATGATACTCACTGATCAATGTCTTATCTTGTATTTATTTAAAAAATTATCCTTTTTTATTTCCACATCCATTTCTCATTTGTCTTCTCTCAAAAACCCACCATCCCAATGCATTCAAGGCTCCCTTTTGTTGTACTCTTGTAAAATATGAATTGTTTTATGTGCAGGTGGCTCAGTGGTGAAGAGTCTGCCTACCAGTATAGGAGATGCAAGAGATGTCAGTTGGATCCCTGGGTCGGGAAGATCCCCTGGAGAAGGTAATGGCAACCCACTTCAGTACTCTTGCCTGGGAAATCCCAAGGACAGAGAAGCCTGGAGGGCTACAGTCCATGGGGTTATAAAGAGTCAGACACAACTGAGCACAACCCAGTACACAGCATCTGTTTATATCTTTCAATCTGATCTTACTTATTTTCAGTAAGCACTATGTTTTAAAAACCCATTCATGTTCTGTGATTATTCAAGTGATGGTTTCATAATTATTTTATTGCATAATTTATTGATTCACCATTGCCTAATGCTCCACAGTGTCAGTCATCCCACCGATAGGCACCCATATCACCTCCACTTCCCAACCACAACAAAGAATGTGGCAGTGATCATGGAGCTATGTCTCTGCCTCTGCCTATGTCTTTGTCTTTATTTATATCTATCTCCATGAGCAGAATTGCTGAGTCATAGGGTATACTTCTACCTAATTTGACTAAAAACTACCAGCTTGCTTTTGAGAATGGCTATCAGAGTCTCCACTTCTATCAGGAGTTCCGGAGAGTTTTGCTACTACCACACCACCCTCTCAGGCAGCATCCACCCAGAAGCAGCTGAGTGAAGAGTATGGACTCTGGACCTGAATTGCCTGAGTTTGAGTCCCAGCTCTGATACTTAATAACTTTGCTCCCTTGGGAAAGTTACCTAAGCTCTTTGTGCCTTAGTTACCTCATCTGTAAAATGAGAAGGGAGATAATAATAGTATCCACATCTTAGGGTTTTAATGAAGGTGAATACTGTAATACTCATATAGTGCTTAGAAAAGACAGAAATAGATACAGTTTATTGTTTTTGTTTGGTTTTTGAAAAGCTCTATTGAGATAGAATTGACAAACAATAAACTGTACATATTTAAAATGTACAGTTTGATAAGGCAAAACATTTTTTCTTCGGACTTCCCTGGTGGTCCAGTGACTAAGACTCCCTGCTCCCAATGCAGGGGGCCCAGGTTCCATCCCTGGTTGGGGAACTAGATCCCACATACTGCAACTGAGACCTGATGCAGCCAAATAAATAAATAAATAAATAAAGATTTTATCTTGAGGTGTTATTGACATGTAACTTTATTTTTTTTTATTTTTTCTTTTTTTGACATGTAACTTTAATTTCAAGTGTACATGTATATATATGTACATATTACAACATATATGTATATATTACAGTGATATATGTATATATTACAAAATGATTACCAAAATACATCTAGTTAACAGCTAATTTGATGTTTTGACATGTATACACCTCTGAAACTGTCCCCAGAATCAAGATAATGAACACACCCATCACCCTCTGTGTTTCCTTGTACCTCTTTGTAATTCCTCCTGTCAGCCCCTAGGCAACCACTGATCAGATTTCAGTCATGAGGGACTAGTTTGCATTTTTTAGAATTTTATGCAAATAGAATCACACAGATTCTACTCCTTTTGTCTGGACTTCTTTACTTCCCATAATTTTGAGATTCATATATGTTGTTTCGTGTATTGTGAGTTTATCTTTTTTATTGTGAAGTATTATTGATTTGATTATCAATAGTAATCAGTTAGATTGTCCATCACCTGTTGATGAATATTTGCATTATTTCCAGTTTGTGGCTGTTACAAATAAAGCTGCCATGAACATTTACATACAGGTCTTCAAATGAGCATATACTTTCATTTCTCTTGGAAAATACATAAGAGTAGGATGGGTGGATTATATGACAGGTGTGTGTGTGTGTAACTTCTTCTTTTTTTTTTTTTAGTAAATCAGGTTTTACTGCTCACAGGGTCATTTCTGAGTTGCAAACAATCTGTCCCTGTATTCCCCTATTCAGTCTGGGCTGCCACCATCAGACAGACAGAAAGTGCCAGGACACTGTTTTTCTTGCATTTTGGGGAAACTTTAGCAACAGACAGTAGTGTGTGACTTTCTATGAATTGGCCAAATTGTTTTCTAACGTGGTTGTCCCACTTTACATGCCCACCCACAATATCTAAAAGTTCCAGTACCTCCACACACCAGCACTTCAGATGGTCAGTCTTTTAAAATCCAGAATTGGACTATGAAGTGAGTGAAAGTTGCTCAGTCATGTCTGACTCTTTGCGACCTCATGGCCTATACAGTCCATGGAATTCTCCAGGCCAGAATACTGGAGTAGGTAGCCATTCCCTTCTCCAGGGGATCCATCAGAATGGACTATATGAGATTTTAAATAAATGAGAATTTGTCAATTTTTGTCAGTTCAGTAGGTGAAAGGTGATATTGTATTTCAGTTTTCTCTGATTACTTATGGCTTGGAGCATCCCTTTAAACTCTTGTTAGCATTTTGGCTTTCTATTTTTTTTGCAAATCCCTTCCATGTATTCTTTGCCCATTTTTCTCTTGGAATATTTTTACTGTTGATGGGCAAGACATTTAAACAAATAATATTAGTTCGTTGTCATATTTGGATTTTGCAAATATTTTCTCTTGTTCTATCGTCTGCCTGTTAATTTTTCTTTCATGAACTTCATTTAGCAGAAACCTTTAAATTTAGTATCATCAAAATGACCAACTTTCCCCTTAGGATTTGTGATTTTGAAATTTTGCATGTGTTCTTTTCCATTTTTGCATCAAAATTTACCTTTTCTTCTAAGAACTTTATAGTTTTTTGATTTACATTTTTGTTTGTTTGGTTGTACCATGGCAGCTGGGATCTTAGTTACCTGACGAGGGATCAAACCTGCCCCTCCTGCACTGGGATCACAGAGTCTTAACCAGTGGACCACCAGGGAAGTCCCCACATTTAGGTCTTTTTTTTTTTTTTAGTTCTACCAGTTTATTGCTACCAATCCATCTCCCTCTACCCTCCTCAATCGTGCATGCTCAGTCACGTAACCCAATGGACTGCAGCTTGCCAGGTTCCTCTGTCCGTGGACTTTTCCAGGCAAGAATACTGGAGTGGGTTGCCATTTTCTTCTCCATGTTTAGGTCTTTTTAATCCATCTAGAGTTCATCCTTGTTTAGGGTGTTAGGGATCCAATATATTTTTCTCATATTCCCACCACATTTACCACATGTCCACTTCTGATATGGGCTTCCCAGGTGGCACTAATGGTAAAGAACCTGCCTGCCAATGCAGGAGACATAAGAGATGTGGGTTCGATCCCTAGGTTGGGAAGATCCCCTGGAGAAGGAAAAGGCAGAGAGAATTACCTGGAGAATTCCCTGCAATTCTTGCCTAGAGAATTCCATGGACAGAGGAGCCTGGTGGGCTGTAGTCCCCAGGGTCAAAAAGAGTCAGACACCACTTAAGTGACTTAGCATACAGCATGCACTTTTGATATATATGTAAGTACCTCTGTCTCTGGTATTCTGTTCCATTGGTGTATCTCTCTGTTCTTGCACGAATACTATACAGTTATTGTTGCTGAATGCTTTGTAGCAAGTTTAAATTTCTGGAAGAGCAAGACCCCTCTTGTCTCTCTTACTTCTCAGCGAAGACCTATTTGTGTGTGTGCGCGTTTTAAGGTAAACTTATTAATATCTTTTAAAAAACACCAATTGAATGTTTTTTGGTAATATATCAAATTGTATGTTATTCTGGGGACAACTGATACCTTTATAATGTTAAGTTATCCCATTTAAGAGCATGGACTATTTCTGTATTCATTCATCCTCTATATTCTTTCAGTTCAGTGCAGTCATTCAGTCATGTCCAACTCTTCGTGACCTTATGGACTGCAGCACGTCAGGCTTCCCCGTCCATCACCAACTCCTGGAGCTTACTCAAACTCATGTCCATCGTGTTGGTAACACCATCCAACCATCTCATCCTCTGTCTTCCCCTTCTCCTGCCTTCAATCTTTCCCAGCATCAGAGTCTTTTCCAATGAGTCAGTTCTTCGCATCAGGTGGCCAAAGTATTGGAGTTTCAGCTTCAGCATCAGTCCTTCCAATGAATATTTATGACTGATTTCCTTTAAGATGGATTGGTTTTATTTCCTTGCAGTCCAAGGGACTCTCAAGAGAGTCAACACCACAGTTCAAAAGCATCAGCTCTTTGGCGCTCAGCTTTCTTTATAGTCCAACTCTCACATCCATATATGACTACTGGAAAAACCATAACTTGACTAGACGGACCTAGTAGAATTAAAATTCTTCTTCCATTGAGGTCTTATGAATACTTGGTTAGTTCCAAGATGCTCTATAATTTTTGCCAGTGATGCAAATTGAGTGTTACTTTTTAAATTATATTTTCTAATTAGTTATTGCTGGTGTAGTAAAATACTAGTGACTCTCTTTGTGGGTGGATCTTGTGTACAGCAAACTTGCTGAACACCATGGATAGTTCTGACAGACTCTCTGTTGCTTTTATCTGACTTTCTACTAGGTGATTATATCGTTTGCAAATCAGTTTTATTTTGACCCTTTCAATCTTTGCACAATCTATTTCTTTCTCTTCCTTGTGGTATTGATCAAGCTCATTGTCGACTTCTTTATACCTGTGTTCTCATCATCATTGTTGTTGACTTCAGAACCCACCAGGACACTCCATTTACTCACGGCCTCTCAGCCCTCAGTCTCATCTCCAACTGTCTTTCTCTTCAGTCCACCTTCAGGCCCTTACCCAAGGCTTTGTTATCTCTAACAATACCCTCTTCCAATTTAGTGAATTCAAGTCTGCCACCTCTGATGATCACCTCCTAGGCTTCTAGATCATCCATTCATGTATCCCCACTTCTCTCACTTTACGGAGACTTCAAAACCATTGACTGATCAGTTTTTCACTATCCACTGACTCCTTTCTATGTTTGCTCTCCTTAATACCCAATTTATAGCACATAATCACTCTCGTGCAAATTAGAATTCCTTCTCTATTCTCTGTCTCTTTCTTTCTTTCTTTCGGCAACACTGCTTGGCTTTTAGGATTTTCAGTTCCTTGACCAGGTATTGCACCCAGGCCACAGTAGTGAAAGCCTGGAGTCCAAATCACTAGGCTTCTAGGGAACTCCCCCTTTTCTCTCTTTTTAGCAAAATCCCAACCCTGGCTAATTCCAACTCTCCATCTACTTTCTCCTCATACCCGGCTCTTTACTTAAAGGATTCTAGAGCAAGAAATTCACAGTGATGGTGACTGGTGATACTTTAAATCAGTGGTTCTAGTCTGGGACCAGTTTTGCTCATCTCATCACTGGGACATCTGGCAATCTCTGGAGACAATGATTTCTTTTTTTTTTTTTTTAATTTTATTGAAGCATAGTTGATTTACAATGTTGTATTAATTTCTGCTGTACAGCAGTGATTTTATATATATATATATATTCTTTTCCATTATGGTTTATGACAGGATATTGAATATGGTTTCCTGTGCTATCCAGTAGGACCTTGTTTATTCTGGAGACATTTTTGATTGTCACACTGGGGTGTGGGAGAGGATACTGGCATCAAATCAGTGGAAGTCCAGGGTGCTGTTAAATATCCTATAATGCACAGAACCATGCCATAACCAAGACTTATCTGGCCCCAAATACAATAGTGCTGAGGTGGAGCAATCCTGCTCTAAGTTAATACAAGTCTCAAAGAGACAATAGAAACAGGGCTGTAGCACTTGTTGTTCCCTATGCCTATAATGTGGTTCTTCCTGGGTGGCTCATTATTTAACAGTCCCTTCCTAGGTAGGTCTCCCTGACCTTACTCTGGAATGGACCCAACCTCATCACATTGCCCTATTTTATTGCTTTGAAAACATGCACCATTTTATGTCTTTATTGCCTGCTTCCTCCTTCTAGAATCTAAGTTACCTGAATGAAGCATCCTCTTTTTCTTTTTTGACGGCACAGAATGCCATGCAGAACTTCCTCGACCAGGGATTGAACCTGTGCCCCCTGCACTGGAAGCACTGAATCTTAACCACTGGCCCACCAGGAAGTCTGCAGTGTCCTCTTGTTTACAGCTGTAGCCCCAGTGTCAAGCATGGTGCTTGGTACATTATACAGGGTCTCGGAAAATATTTGTCAAATCAGTATATGAAAATCATGTTAATTTGCAATTTAGCTATTTATTCATCAGCTATTTATTGGGGATAAAATCCAGACACATCTCTTGGAACTTATAGTATAGTGGGGAGACTGACGTTGAGTAAATAATCACACAAAGTGAATAGCTTCCAGTCATGATAAGAACGTTGAATGTACAGTACAGGTAGCAGTGAGAACATTCAGCAAGGTGACCTGACTCAGTCTGGGGCGAGGTGCTCAGGCCAGGCCTCCCAGGAGAAGTCATATTTGAGCTGATAGCTAAGGATGAGTCGGTTAGCTGGGTAGAAGGAAGGTTGGGTGGGGGTAGATGAGAAGAGCACCCAGGCATAGAGAACAGAGAGCAGAGGCACTCTGGTGGGAAGGAACACTGTATAGTTCAGGAAGTGTGGCTGACGCATGGAGTCTCATAAACCATAGTGTAACATTTATTTGCAAATCCAGTGGAGCATTAGGAGCCAAAGAATGCCATTGGAAGTTTTAAGGATTTTAAACAGGAAGTGATAAGATAAAAAGTTTATTAAAAAAACAAACTTGTTTCTGGAAAATAGATTTTAGAAGGACAAGCAGGGAAGCAGAGAGAGATTGGTTTGGAGGCGGTTGCAGTGTCCAGGCAAGAGGTGATGGTGGCTTGGCCTGAGATGGTCTCACTGAGCTTGGAGAGGAGCTGGATATATTTAACTAACAAGAAACATGAAAAAAAAAAAGAACAAGAAACGTGGATTTTCAGAGCTGGAAATCACCTTAAAAAAATAAAAAACTCACCATTAATCAAAGGTAGAAAAATTGAATAATAAAGAGTTCCTTAAAGTCTGCATTTTACAGAAAAACAGGTTAATTAGGACTATGAAGGGCCCATTAATATTTTTATTGAATGAAAGAAAGACGGAGAAATGTTTGAGGAGGAGCAAAGATGGGAAATATGAGAGACTTGAGGTTAAAAAATTAAGTGAAAGAGACAGAGTAAGAAGGGAATGTGAGCCCGAGAGTTGTCAGGTTGGAGAAGGAAAGATTGGAAGGAAACTGGACCTTGAGGGAGCAGGGATGCGCTCTAGGGTAGATGCAAAGAAAGGCTACTGGGTGATGCTGGGCTCCAAGGGGGCTGGAGATGGGGCACAAAGGTAGACTAAAAGATGAGGAGTAAAATAGGAAGAGGAAAGGACAGGAAGGGGAGATGATAACAGAGGAGGGAGGAATGGGTAAGTGGCGGATGCTTGGTGGGATGGGGCAGAACTCAGGGAGCATGACAGAAGAAACCTGAGGGTGAGGTGGGGGTCTGAGGACTGAATCAAAGGCCACATTAGAGCCAGATGTTCTGGAGGACGGCACGGTGAAAGGGCGGGAGAGGGCACACAGACAGGCAGGTCCAGGCTCCGGAAGAGGGTGAGAAACTAGCGCAGGGCTGGGGGAGGAAGAAGAGGGAAAGGTGGAGGACCGGCTGGAAAAACTCCAGGGGAAGAGAATGGTGGGTGTGGCCAAGACTCTGACCCAGGCCTTACCCTGCTCCCTCCCTTCGCTGGATTCTGGCTTCAGTGGTTTCTTCCTTCTGCGGAAAGGACACTTGAGGCGGGATGAGACTGTGACTGCGGGGCGGGGGGGTGCCAAGGGCCCCGCCATTAAGTCATGTCCAGCAGAGATCGGAATAGGGGGCGGAGGAGACGGGTGCTGGGGCACCGCTTCTGGAAGCCAGGTGTCTGGTGCAGGCGACTGCGGTGAGGGGCGGTTGGGCGCTAGGCGGTGGCTCTGGCGGTGGAGACTCTAATTAGACGGCTGAAGTGGACAGTTCTGAGGGGTCCCCGGAAGGTGGGGTCGGCGAGGAAAGGAGACTGAAGAGAAAAACAGTAGAACCGAGGGTGGGGGCGAAAGTAGGGCGGGATAAAGAGCGAGTAGAAGCCGAGAGTCCCTGCGGGGGGGAAGGCGGAGCCAGGGCTAGCCTGGGGCATCTCTCCCGCTCAGGCTCCGCCGCGTTCCTGGCGCACCTGTCCCGGAGCGGGGAAGGGATGTCCTTGCGCCCGAGGGACCTCCAGTCCGAGGGGCTTCCTCAGAACTCGGGACTCCCGAGAAGACTCCACCTCCCCCCTCCAGCGGGCCGAGCCCAGTAAGTGAAGGGGCGTGACGCTGGTGCTCAGGTTTCTTCCTCCACACCTGAGCCAGGAGGGGTGGGGGCAAGGACTTCCGGCTCAGGTGAGTGTCCCTTCGGTGACGTCAGGTCACCCTCGGCCGCCCCTCGATCACTCCCTGTCTCGCGCCCCCGACGCCCTACTTATACTCAGGTGCGCAGCACCTGTCCGCCCGCACCTGCCCGCTCACCGCTGAGCGACCTTTAGTTGGCACAGCAGCCTCGGGCCGACAGCCCAGGATACTCTGGGGACTTCCAGCACCCGGAGGCCGCGCCCGTACGGCCCCTCCACCTTTTGTTTCGGAAGAGTCGCCGAGCGCCCGAGGGAGCCGCCAGGCCTTCGCGGATCGCTTTTGTCGGTCACCAGTCCTGTTCCCCTCTGCCTTGAGACTCTCGCCTCGCCGGAGGGGTCGGTTTGTTTACTCCGGAGACCAGATTTGCAAGCAGTCGACCAACAACTTCTTTTTTGCCTCTTTGGGTGACTTAAAAACTCGCCCGCCAGGCGCCCCTCGTCTATTCTGAGGGCGGAAATGGCCAATTCGGGCCTGCAGCTGCTGGGCTTTTCCATGGCTCTGGTGGGCTGGGTGGGCCTGGTGGCATGCACCGCCATCCCGCAGTGGCAGATGAGCTCGTACGCTGGCGACAATATCATCACCGCCCAGGCCATGTACAAGGGGCTGTGGATGGACTGCGTCACGCAGAGCACCGGCATGATGAGCTGCAAAATGTACGACTCGGTGCTCTCCCTGCCGGGTAAGACCGCGGGACCGACGGGGCGGATGCTCCAGAGCCGGGGTCGCGGGGTGGGTGAGGGGCCGGGCTCGAGGCCCCACGGCCCGACGCGCTGGGTTGCGCGGTAGCGCGGCTGGAGAGGAGGAAGCGGTAGGGCCGAGGTCCTGGGACTGCACGTGCGCGGGTCCGGCTGAGCCCCTTTTCGCCCGCGGACGCGCCTCGTCTCCCGGCCGAGCGGCCAGCGGACCAAGCCGCTCCCGGTAAGCTGAGTCCTGGGGCGCGGCCTTCCCCTCCCCCTACCCCGAGGAGGCCAAGGTCTTCGCCATCTCCCGCCCTTTTCTCGGACAAAAGGCGGCGCGGGCTGGAGGCCGCGGGGTTGGGCTGGGGGCCGCTGGGTCGAACCAAGGGCCGAGGAGCCTCGCCTCCTGTTTGCCCCCTGGGCCGCCGCCTGCGGCTTCTAATCTTATCGGCCGATTAGCCGAAGCCACAAACCGTGGCCTCGATAGTGGGGTCAGAGCTGAGACGAGAGCCAGGACTGCGGGCGGCCCCGGGGCTGCAGCCACCGCTACCGGGGCTCAGGTCACCACCTCTGTTTTCCTTCGACGTCCACTTTCACCCTTCCCCCTCCGCGGGGGCAGTTTCATCGAAACCCAGGCGCCCCGGGCGGATCCTAGAGCCGAGAGGGCGGGGCAGAGCGGGAAGGCCACGGAGTCGTGAGGGGGCGGGACCCGCCGGCTCCGACCTGGGACTCGGGGTCTGAATCGGTCCGAGGGTCGCCCCGTCATTTCCAGCAAGGATGGCATCCTTACCCCTTTTCCGCAGCGGCCTTGCAGGCCACTCGAGCCCTAATGGTGGTTTCCCTGGTGCTGGGCTTCCTGGCCACATTCGTGGCCACGATGGGCATGAAGTGTACAAACTGTGGGGGAGACGACAAAGTGAAGAAGGCCCGGATAGCCATGACGGGAGGCATCATTTTCATCTTGGCAGGTGAGCTACAGGTCCAAGGTGGGGACAAGGACTCTGTTAACCATCCTGAAGGGGTAAGTGTGGACACAGTGCGGGTTTGGGGGGGGTGGCTCACAGTACCTGAATCCCCATTTTTTCCCCAGGTCTTGCTGCCTTGATAGCTTGCTCCTGGTACGGCCATCAGATTGTCTCAGATTTCTATAACCCGTTGGTCCCCATGAATGTTAAGTAAGTATGAGAGCCCTATCTCCTAAGGGGTCTGGGGTTGGGAGAGGCAGGCCAGGGTTCATGACCGCAATCCCTTCTCTCCACAGGTATGAATTTGGTCCTGCCATCTTCATTGGCTGGGCAGGGTCTGCTCTGATCATCCTGGGAGGTGCGCTGCTCTCTTGCTCCTGTCCTGGGAGTGAGAGCAAAGCTGGATACCGTGCACCTCGCTCCTACCCTAAGCCCAACTCTGCCAAGGAGTATGTGTGAGCTGGGACGCCCCTGCCCCAACCTGGCAGCCTACAGGTGCCTCCTTATGAAAGGACCTGGGGCAGAGAGCTCAGCCTGTGGGCAGGGTGCCAAGCAAAAGCCTTCAGTCACTCTAGCCCAGCACACCATGTACAGTTTCCTGGGGGGTTGGGTGGGGGGGACAAAAAAGGGAGGGTGTGCTTTTTGTACAGTAATAAAAATGTTTTGGAAAGTAGGCTTTTTTTCCATCCCCTTCAGGGCATCTGCTTCCCTCATCCACTCCCAGCCTCCAGTCCTGTCCACTTTCGACTTTTGCTTAAATAGCAACCAAAGAACTTTTTCTTTTAATACAAAATAAAATATTTTATTAGGGTTGGGGGGAGGTGGTGTTCCTATCCTGTCACTTTCTCTTATGCCTCCAGCCCACTTCTCACTGGAAGCTGCTCCCTGGCTCATGGGTCACAGGGCAGGGCCTCCATAGAAACAGGAAACAAAGATGGAGCAGAGACAGGCTAAGGCCAATACACACATTGAAGGATGGTTACAGGCCCGTAGTCTTCCTCTTCCCCTCCTACTGCAGTGTAGTCAAATCTCCTAGACAATCAAACATCTAGGTCATCGTCTGGGTCTTCTTGATCCAGGTCATCATAAGCATCTGGCTCATAGAAGATGTGGCTGGTAGCCTGGCCCAGCCCAGGGCGCAGTAGAGCCTGCTGTCTGAGGAGAGATAAGGGGAGAATTGGTGCTGGGGAGGGTGGGTAATGGGTCACATCCGGACACCCTCTTTCTGCGTAACAGTCACTCCCTCTCTGGCTTCCATGTCTTCTTGGGCTAAATCCCTTTGTCTGACCTTGTGTAGCACCAACTGGTATAGGGATGGATACTCTTAGACAGCTCTTGCAACACCCTAAGTTCTTAGCAGCTTGAGGGCAAGAATACTGTGTAGTCTTGCTTCACCCGCCCACATGCTGGGCACAGAACAAGTGTCTACTAAGCCCTTATTAACCTGTCTCTGGCATACCATCTAGCTTCCTACCCTCCCAGTGCTGCTACCTGGAGAAAGGGCCACTTCCCTGGGGTCTGGTCCCGCTCAGCCCAGGCCCAGATTACTTTGGGGACATTAGTGAGCTGGGACCCAAAGCGCTAATGGAGAGAAAAGAGACATTGAGGCCCTTTGACACTGCTGGGGTTTGGGTGGGTAAAGAGCCACTCCCCAGACTTGACTCTGGAGGTGGACTTCAGCCCCTATAAAGTTGAAAAAGTTAATCAACAACCTGCTGTCGCCCCACCTCTTAGGCCCAATGCTGGGCTCAACTCAGGGACTTGGGCACTGAGGCCCCAACCTTACTTTTCCGAGCTGAACTGGAAGGGCAGAGTCAGGCTATCTTTGGCTTCTCTCTCCTTCTTGGACAGATGAAGGTTAAAAGTCAAATGAGTAGTGGGGTCCACCTGCAGGTACAGAAGAAGCTGCTGGTCTGCACCATCCCTGGAATCCCTGACCCCACGCCCCCAATGTCTGCAGTTTTTATCCCCCTCTCCTTTTTCCAGACCCCAAATCCCATCCCCTTGTTCCCGCCCTGGCTCTTAGGTACCGAGGGAGTATGAGGATCTGAGCGGGGCTGGGATTCCAGTGGCGGCTCCGCTTGGAGCTCCAAGCTGAAGTCAGGAAGGATGGAGAACCACTGAGTCTGGGGAGAAGTAAGAAGAGGGTTAAGAAGGATTTTTCTATCTTACTGAGCAAACCAGAGAACCAGGAACTGCCACTCCAGCTCTTAGCCACTGATCTGACTGGCTTCTTCCGGCTCATGCGTTCCACCTCTTAGCCCCTCAAACCTCTCCATGGGGACAACTTTTGGCTTTTTCTCCTTTTCCATTTCCTGGAAGGCAGTGTCTTTTGTTGGTTCAGCTTACAGTATGTGAGCTTTCCAGGCTACAAAATGGGGATAATAAAACAATCTACCTCACAAGGCATCTCACAAAGGAGATAAAATGGGGGAACTGCTACGATGAGGGCCCAGGGACGTGCTCCATCACATCATCTGTTTTACTGCTCTCCCTCTCTGTCTGACCTCAACCTCCAGTCCCCTGCTTCTCCTGACCTGGTGGGTGGGGCGCTGTCTCGGCCTCCGACAGAGGATCTGAGCCGATGCCTGGCCCATCATACCACTCAGGGTCACCTCGGTCTGAGCAAGGCTGCTCAATGCTCCCAAAGGGCCTGGGCCGTGAAGCTCTTCATGCAGCAGGCCCAGCACACGCACCTGCTCACCTGGGGGGGTGTCACCTGTAGAGGGACAAGAAATGTGGTGCACGAAGGGCAGTAGGGAGCATTCCAGGGATGCTTGGGATCAAACAGTGAAGAGGAAAAAAAAGGCCCACATCAGAGGCCCACATCCTCTCAGAACTCTGCCCAGATCCTGACTGACCTCAGTCAGTTTCACCACCCTGCTCTGACTTCTTTCAGGCCTCACCTTAATACACATTCTTATTCCAGCGTACATCGAATCAAGGCACTGCTCTGACCTCAATCCTCAGGAGTGCCCCAAGGCCTCCAGGAAGGAACTCACACTTTCAGTGTTTGTTCTCCACTTGCTTTCAGCCTCATCTCTTGTACACAGAACTACCTGCTGTGTCTGGAACTTGCCAAAAATCCCAGTTGGTGCCTTAGATCCCCTCCCATCTTCCCTCCTTTTTTAGCTGCATTTAGTGTAAAACACTACACTAAAGATTTGCATTTTTAGGTTGAACTGTATGAAACTGCTAACATCTGACCATATCTGACCTATAAAGACAACAGTTCCAAGTGGTTCATCCTAATACTATATACTCCATTCTCCCTCGACTTTTACAGAGGAAACTGAAGCGCTGTCAGACCAAACACCTGTGTACCGAGCTGGGTATCTGACTCTAAAGCCCATCTTAGGACCCACTGTACTTTAGGGCTAGTCCCAGAGCTATCAGCTGGACAAATTGGCCTGACTGACCCTTCACTCTTCAAGACATTCCTTAAGGTACTCTGTACATGTTCCTTTATCATCACAGTCCTTATCAGGCTATCCAGTAAATTGCTTGTTTACTGGTCTGTACCCTTAACGGGACTTTGAGCTCCTGGAAGGCAAGGACCCAACACTGTATGTATATATTTAACATTTGTTGAATGAATGAACGAGAGGAAAAAAAAAACCACAAACTTGGAAAATAAAAAAAGAGTGATTGATAGCATTATGATGCAATCAAGAAATAGAATAAAGATTAAAGTGTTGGAAGAAAGCCCAACTGGAGATCCCTGATATATTTCTTGTTAGGGTGGAGAGGGGCACATGGTTGGTAGGGGGAATGTATGAAGGGAAGAAACAAATGAGGAGCCTCACCAGGGCAGGAGTCCTGACGGCTCAGCGCATGCAGGGTCTGGCAGAGTGTGGGGCAGGGAAGGTGATGCAGCAACCAGCTGAGGGAATCAAGAGCAATGGTGGCAGGGCCAGAAACTGTCCTCTTGTCCAGGGCCCTCAAGGCTTCCAGGGGCCCTCCAGGAAGGGCTTTCCCAGGTTTTGACCAGCTGAGAGGGTCTCTAAAGAGATCATGGTAAACCAGCCTATAAAGGGAAAATAAAAGGCATGATTATACTGCTCCCCTGCCCCCGCCATCTCCAACTTTGGCTTCTGATCTTTGTGGTTCGGTTTCCTTGATTTTCACTAATATTTTAAATATCAGTGAAAAGCTGATTTAAAAAAACTTAATAGAATATAGTGATTGACAGCACAGACTTTGGTGTCAAACAGCCCTGAGCTCCAAGCTTGGTTCTACTTGCCCAAGGTCACCTGATACATTACTTCATCTAAGACTCAGTTTCTTCACTTATAAAACAGGAATACCAACCTTCTGACATTTAGTACAGTGCTTGACAAGTAGTAAACACTTGATAAATGTTAACTGTCATCATTATCAAATATTTCCTGAGTGGTGCCTAAAATATATCCTTCTCTGAATGGTTAAAGAGGAAGGCGAGGACCTGAGACATGGTTCCTGCCTGTAAAACAGCTTAGAGAACGTCAAGAAGCAAGTCCTGTCATACTAACTACAGATAGAATAACAATTCAGGAAAAGAAACTGGCATGGACTGGAAATCCTGGGAAAGCTTCACAGTGGCAGAACTTGTTCCCAGATACCTCCTTTGTATCTCCTGCTTCTCTTGTGAGTGTCATCTTTACAGCATCATGTCTACTCTAACAATGGATACAAAATTTGGGCAGATGTAAACTACCATTATTCAGCTAACTATGCAGACCAGGAAACAATTTTTCTTAACCATCCAACATAGGTTCAGGGACCTCCTGATCCGGGTGCTTTCCTCTGCCCCATATCAGTCTGTAAGTCCTCGAAGGTGTACCTGCTAACGTCCTTTTACATTTGTCCCAAACTCTCCACCCTGCCTTAAGCCAGGCCTGTCTCCTTTTACCATTATTCTCTGAGATTTCATTGGAATACGAATCCTGTCTACTTCAATCACTGCTCTAATCTAGCACAGTCCCTGGTTCACAACTAGCTCTTAACCAGCACTTCTACATCTGAGAGAACCTGCATTTTTGCAAAACCCTTCCCACTTGGTCTCCCTAAGTCCAGGCTCCCCGCCCCCCTCCCCCTGGGGCCCAACCCATTCTCCCCAGTGTGGAGTCTTTCTAACAGGTATGATGTTATCACTCTCCTTTCAAATTTTCCTTTTCATGCTCTGTAAGACTTTTCACTATTATCAGATACTGCTCTTTGGCTGACCTCAGGAAGCTCCTGCATCTCCCACGAACAGGTATGGCTTCCATGTTGTTTAGTCACTAAATGGTGTCCGACTCCTTTGTTGACTCCATGGACTGTAGCC
Source organism: Ovis canadensis (assembly GCF_042477335.2). NCBI lineage: Eukaryota > Metazoa > Chordata > Mammalia > Artiodactyla > Bovidae > Ovis > Ovis canadensis. Next base: position 35,527,177 of record NC_091255.1, on the reverse strand, counting down.
CACCATGCTCCTCTGTCCAAGGGATCTCCAGGCAAGAATACTAGAGTGGGCTGCCATTTCCTTCTCCAGGGGATCTTCCCGACTGAGGGATTGGACCCACAGCTTCTGCCGCATCTCCTGGACAGTAGGCAGATTCTTTGCCTCTGAGCCACCAGGGAAGCCAGATGGCTTCCGTATCTCCCCAATTATGCATAAATTGTTCCTTCTGTTTGTAGGACAAATACCTATGTAGCCTGCAGTTGGTGCTGACATACGTTGATCACTAGACTGATTCACTCAAAAGGCAGAACATGTTTATTCTTATTCTCCAGGGCAGTCTTTAATGCTAGCCTGTACTGTCGGCCTTTTATTACTCAATTCATCTTCTGTAGTCCCTGTTTTGGATTCTCCAGATAACTACTCTTCATCATTCCACTTACTAATTCCTACCTCCGTTGAAAGACCCATTTCCATTCAATGAATTGTCGACTAGGCTTTAAGCTTCTCTGGTGGTTCAGATGGTAAAGAACTGGCTGGAAAGCAGGAGACCTGGGTTCAATCCCTGGGTGGGGAAGATCCTCTGGATAAGTGAATGGCAACCCACTCCAGCATTCTTGCCTCCGGGAAATCTCATGGACAGAGGAGCCCGGGCTACAGTCCACGGGGTCGCAAAGGGTCGGACACGACTGGCAACTGACACTTCCACACTACTACATATCAGGTTTTTTCCCTGTTGCTGGAAGGGAAATTCCTCAGCAACATTAGTCCCAAATCCAATTAAATTTCTTCCAATTTGTACTTACCGGCTGTTGATATTGGAGTCAAAACCTTCACGAAACTCTTCTTCGCTCACTTCACAGCCCAGGACGTGGACTTGCTCACCACTGAGGCAGAGATGAGGGGGACTGTCAGAATGGGACTCAGGCTCCCTCATCGGACGGAACGGCGAGACGCTGCGGGATACTCACCACAACGCAGATTTCTTGACAAGCGCCTTCAGGAGACTACGCCCCTCCCACTCCACGGAGTCTGGAAAGAGCGAATAACAAACAGCCTGAGAATACTGAGGTTTTCGCATTCACCAAGTGGTCGAGACCTCCACCCCTGGCTTGTGACCTATGGCCCCTCCTCTCCACTTCCGCCCCTTGCGCCCTGTTCCGAAGCGCCTGTGCCTTCGACCCTCACCCCGAAGCAGCATCAGGCCACCAACAGCCAACAGCGACTCCAACATCCCCAAAACGCGTCCCGTCCCTTTTCGGACGCCCTCTGATGGCGTCACTGTCCACTACCCCGCCCCCTCTACAAAAGGGGCGGGGCATCCACGACCCCTCCCACCACTAAGACCTGGTATAGTCTGGAGAGGTGATTAGGTTCACTATCCCAGGAAGGCTCACGGGGAATAGCGCCTCCTGAGTGCTGGTACACACACGTAGGGACGACGTCCCTCTCTACACTTTTACCGTGACCGGGGCGGAAAGGGCCGTTGGGGCAGTTGTCCGTGGGAGGGGGAGGTGGCCGCGCGAGCCCTTCCGACGGTCTGAGCCTCGGGGACAAGTGACGTCACTCCGCTCAGCCCATGCAATTCAAGGTGGGCCTGCTTTGCTCCAGGCCCCGCCCCCGCGCACGCGCAATATTGTAGCCTGGTTCGGGACACGCCCCACTTTCCTTATCCCCACCCCCATAGACTGAGTAGGGGGAACTTTAGTCCAGGTGAAGCGAATACACGTCACCACCGGAAGTAGTGTCAGAGGGGAAGAGGAGGGGGGAAGAAAGGAGGAGGGAGTCCTTTGGGCGGTAAAATGGCGCCCGTCAGAGTGGGAAATCCAGCTGCAGAGGCTGCAGCCCCGCTCCCCAGCGGTTGAGGCGCCCCTGACCTCGGGGAGGGGGAGGCCGCTCTGGTCCAGCCATCCGCGTCCTTCGGCTCCCCCTCCCCTTCTTCCTGGGTCCTTGGCTCACCCGGCCCGTTCGCCACCGCCTCCGCGGCCCTTCGCGCGCCGCTGCCCCCGCCCGCCCCTTTCCCGCGGGCAGCCCCCTAGCGCGCCTGCGCAGCGGGCCACCCTCCGCTTCCCCCCTTCCCCTCCCCCTTCCTTCTCCCTCCCTCCCTTCTCCCTAACCCCCTCCCCCACAGCCCCCTCCCCCAATTCTCCATCCCCTTCTCTCCTGGTCTCGGAGGACCCCACTGTAGCCCGACCTGCCTCGGCCCGCAACCTCGGCGAAGCCGTCGGTGCCACTCCCCGCCCATGTGGGCCCCCGCGGGCTGCCCACGCCTGTCCCCCAGCTCCCCGTTCCGCTGGGCTTTCCCCTCGTCGTGGGTGGCTTTGTGAGCCGCCCGCTCCGTGCCCCTCTCTGCAGCCTCTTCTGCCACTCGGGGCCCCCGTTCCCCCTCCCGGTGGCGGGGGGCTGCCCCCGGGGGGCTGGCGGAGCTGGGCCGCGGGGGCCCCGGGGCCGGCGGTGCCGGGGTCATCGGGATGATGCGGACGCAGTGTCTGCTGGGGCTGCGCACGTTCGTGGCCTTCGCCGCCAAGCTCTGGAGCTTCTTCATTTACCTTTTGCGGAGGCAGATCCGCACGGTGAGCCTTGGGTGGGCGCTGGTGGTGGTGGGGACCTCTGTCAGCTGTGCTCAAGGGTTTTCGGAAAGTGTCGGGCCTCTGTTTGGGCCTAGGAACCGAGTCTTGGCGGCAGCTTCTACCGCTAGAGAATTAGAGCACCCGTAGCTGGGCAAGAGGTGGGATGGGAAAAAGGAAGACCCTTGCGGTAGAACCGAGATGGTGGAGGGGGGCTACACGGTAAAAGGATTTGGCAATTCTTGGGGGCCAGGGTGGTGGGTGGGGCGCTCTTTAAGAAAGCTGAAGTTGTTGCTAAAGAAACCGATAGGCGGGGAACACCTGTTTGATGGCAGCAGATCCATCGATGTGGGTTAGTCAAAGACCCTCCCATTATTTGGAATCTCCATGTGTGTTAGGTCTTAAGACAAGGAATATACTGGCTCCTGTGCCAAGGGTGGGGGTGGGTGGGAGGGCGTATGTGACAAGAATGGGAACTTAGGAAAAGCCCTGGGTGTGCAGGAGAAGCTCCTGCGGTTCAGATTAAGGGAACTCTTCCCAAAAGGTCCTGAAAACCCAGTTCATAGTGTGAGTGTGAATATTTAGGCTTATCAAGACTCTGGGATTGAAAAACGCATAAAAATGCGTTTATGATGGTCATCTTTAGTTGCAGAAGGGAGCGCATTAAAGTTTGAGTGTCCTCATCATAAGACGGTGCTTGTCAGTTGTAAAGACTTCAATCTGAGGGCATGCTTGTTTTCCCAGGAGACCCCGGCGTTGTGAGGGATACTGTGGGGAGTGTATCTCTGGGTTCCCTCCTCCATAGCTTTTCTCCAAGGTCAAATCTCCTTAGGCTAACATAACTTAATAAGTATGCTGTGTGTTCTCACCCCCATGGGGGAGAATACACTGAAGGAGGCTGGGGAGGACTCAGGGAGTTGGGGTGTTGAGAATCTCCAGTCTGTACTCTGGCATAACTCAATAAAACTGGAAGAAATAAAATGTGGTACGGGCTGCCTAGGTCAAATTTCCAGACAGCCCTGCCTGAGTGGTAGTGGTAGAATGGGCCTGGCCTTGGCTTCAGTGTCTCCTTTATCAGTCTTTCACTTTTCGATTTAGGGTGAGGATTGTTTCTGGGTGGTCATGGTTGTAGGCAGGGCTATTTCCCCAAGACAGGGTCAGGAACGAAGAAGAATCTGAGGTCAGAGATGCTGAGATGCATGTGTGGTAGCTCCTGGGGTTTTCCTTCCATGTTAGGTACTGTTCTCTCTTCCTGGCCTTGCAGAGAGTATCCCCCTTGCTTTCCTTTCTTTTAGGGGAGAAAATAGCAGCTGTTTTCTGGGTGCAGAGGTGTGCACCGACCCAGCTAGAGACAGGTTCCTTGACCCCAAAGCCTTTTGTCTTCCTTCCTTCCAGTCTGGTTTCTCCCCCCGCCCCCTTTCTGGCAGATGCTTAGAGCATTCCCTACATGCCCAGCATGTGCAACCCGAGATAGCAGGACAGGACACCCGAGCTGTTGCGGCTCCCATCGGCAGCCCTGCAAGAAAAGAAGGGCAGATGTCTTGGGGTTAGGGGGAGAGGGCCCTTTGGTTTGCAAGTGGGGAGCAGCCTGGTTCTAATGAGGCTTGGAGCCTAGGGATGGACTGTGCTTAGAAGAAAAGGGCAGAGGAGGGAATCACCAAGCTCTGCATGCGAGAGACCTGAGTGTTGGAAACAGGAGCCTCTAGAGAGATGGAGAAGCTGGAAGGCCAGGCTGGTGACATCCTTGTCCCTTCCTCACCTCCCACTCACAGCCCTTCACTCTGGCCTTCTCGGTGCTCTATCAGTCGGCCTGGTGAGTGGGGCTTTCCGGTATTCTCTGCCTTGCCCTGGGTACCAGGATAAGGAGGCTGTTCAGAGGGCTGAGGTTCTCTGCAGCTTGTGACTTGGCTAGTAGAGACAGAAATGGACAGGTGGCTGGTTAAAATAGACCTGGTGGCCCCCAGCCAGAGGAACTTAGCTGACCTGACAACCCCTGGATTCCCTCATCCTCTCTTCCCCTTAGTGACCCAAGGACCTCCCCTCCTGATACCTACCCTCTGTCCACTAAGGATTCTGAGGTGCTCAGCTCCCAACACAAGGTGATGGGAGTTGTCACAAAGAATTCTTGAGGTGGAGGTAGGCAGGGGCATGCATTTCCACGTAGCAGGATAATATCGTGGGTAACAGGACAGGTTCTTGGGTGGGACTGCAAGGGTACAATCGTGGCTCCATCATTTCATTGATTCTAGTGTTGAGTAACCACCCTTGCAATAGTGTTCTAGGAATACAGCCATGATCAAGACAAAATCCATGCTTTCATGGTCTTCATTCTTACTGGAGGGGCAAACCACTAATTCCTAGCTGTGTGGTCTTAGGTTATTTAACTTCTCTCAGCCTTGGTTTCTTTATCCTTAAAACATGGGTAATATTGTTGTTATAATTATTATTAGGGTTGTTTTGAGGATTACATAAATAACCCTAAATTATACCATGCCCAATTTATAGGGGCTTCCCTTGTGGCTCAGCTGGTAAAGAATCCGCCTGCAACACAGGAGACCTGGGTTTGATCCCTGGGTTGGGAAGATACCCTGGAGAAGGGAAAGGCTATCCACTCTAGTATTCTGGCCTAGAGAATTTCATGGACTATACCGATGGGGTCGCAAAGAGTTGGATACAACTGAGTGACTTTCACTTCATTTCAATTTTTAGTAAATGTTCAACATGTGCTTCCTATTGTTAGTAGGGAAGATTTCCTTGTCCAGGGTTTAACCTTCTCTCTTGCTATTCCTAGGTAATTCAGTACCAAACTGTTCGATATGACATCCTTCCCTTATCTCCTGTGTCCCGGAATCGGCTAAGTGAGTATGCTGGCTGGGAGGAACCCTAGGTGAGGTCGGGTTCCAGGTCTTGGCTGGAGGTAGGTTGGTGTTACCCCTTCCCCTGTGGTTCAGGCCAGGTGAAGAGGAAGATCCTGGTGCTGGATCTGGATGAGACACTTATTCACTCCCATCATGATGGGGTCCTGAGGCCCACAGTCCGGCCTGGAACGCCTCCTGACTTCATTCTCAAGGTGTGTGGGAGTAGGAAGTGATGGAATAACTTGTGTCTGTAATTCTGCTCAGATTCTTTCCCAATCCCAGAGTACCTCGTCCCTGGCCTCGTCCTTGGGCCATGGGGGCAGCCTGAAAAAGGGGAGCAAGCAGTGGGAGGGTAGGGGGTGTCCTTGAGGCCTGGGTGGAGGTGCTTAGGAGTTCTCCCAGCCCTGCTGTGTTCCTCCGCAGGTGGTAATAGACAAACATCCCGTCCGGTTTTTTGTACATAAGAGGCCCCATGTGGATTTCTTCTTGGAAGTGGTGAGTTTGCAGACGCTGAAGGCAGTTCTGGGATGAAGGAATGGTTTTAGGGCTCTGGGAATGTAGAGGATTTGGAGGAATTAAGGGATCAAGAGAAATGGGCAGGGGCAGTTTTGGAGAGGGGAGGTTGTTGGATGATCAGAGAAGGGCTTTCCATAGTTAGAGTTCATTTATTATGCTGATGCAGTTCTATTTTTGCATGGCCTTTCTGCTACCTTGTTCTTGCATCTGTGAATCTTAAGGGGGTATGATGCCTAAAACTTGGAGTCTTAAGGACAGTTTCAAAATTTTGTGTCCTCAGAGACATGCAGTGTTGCTGAAAAGCCTGAAGGTCTACACTGGAGTCTTAGTAAAAGGGAACTGTATGTCCAAATGAACAATCACCTCTTCTGACAGCTTCCTCTTCTCTAATCTATTTCAGGTGAGCCAGTGGTACGAGTTGGTGGTGTTCACAGCAAGCATGGAGATTTATGGCTCTGCTGTGGCAGATAAACTGGATAATAGCAGAAGCATTCTCAAGAGGAGATACTACAGACAGGTAAGGGACTAGAATCTAAGCCTAAGAATGAGGCTGGGGAGGCAGGCCATCAGGGAGGGGCTTCAGTTTGAGGCAACTGCCCAGGAATGGGACCTTCTTTTTTTTTTTTTTTAGTTTTAATTTTGGTTCAATATTTTTTTTTTTTTTTAAATTTTAAAATCTTTAATTCTTACTTGCATTCCCAAACATGAACCCCCCTCCCACCTCCCTCCCCATAACATCTCTCTGGGTCATCCCCATGCACCAGCCCCAAGCATGCTGCATCCTGCGTCAGACATAGACTGGCGATTCAATTCACATGATAGTATACATGTTAGAATGTCATTCTCCCAAATCATCCCACCCTCTCCCTCTCCCTCTGAGTCCAAAAGTCCGTTATACACATCTGTGTCTCTTTCCCTGTCTTGCATACAGGGTCGTCATTGCCATCTTCCTAAATTCCATATATATGTGTTAGTATACTGTATTGGTGTTTTTCTTTCTGGCTTACTTCACTCTGTATAATCGGCTCCAGTTTCATCCATCTCATCAGAACTGATTCAAATGAATTCTTTTTAACGGCTGAGTAATACTCCATTGTGTATATGTACCACAGCTTTCTTATCCATTCATCTGCTGATGGACATCTAGGTTGTTTCCATGTCCTGGCTATTATAAACAGTGCTGCGATGAACATTGGGGTACATGTGTCTCTTTCAATTCTGGTTTCCTCGGTGTGTATGCCCAGCAGTGGGATTGCTGGGTCATAAGGTAGTTCTGGAATGGGACCTTCTAAGGGTGTGTGTGTGGGTACTACATAATCCCCTTTTGTGGGAACTGGCTGCCTGTGGGCATTGTTGGGATTGGGGGAGCAATCACAGAGGGCGGAGTCTCCTTTTGATGCCCAGCCCACCCTGCCTTCCAGCACTGCACTTTGGAATTGGGCAGCTACATCAAGGACCTCTCTGTGGTCCACAGTGACCTCTCCAGCATTGTGATCCTGGATAACTCGCCAGGGGCTTACAGGAGCCATCCAGGTAAGGGAGAAGGCAGTGAGTCTGGCAGGACTAGAAAGTGGTTCTAAGGAGGTATTTTGAATGCATGGGGCTGGGATTCCCTGGTTTACAGTAGGTCAGGATGCAAGCTGTTTTTTTCATATGAGAGTGTTCCCTGCCTCCCCCCCAATATGTTTCATAAATCAGATTTTTCATATAAAATTTGCTTTAGGTAAGACACAAGGCACAAGTTTGACTAGAAGCCTTACCCTAGTATGAGATATGGTGATTAAAATTTAATTTCGTTTTGGAAAATAAATACAGAAGGTTTTACTTAGGTCATTGAGTTTGGGAGGGAGGTTATGTATTTTAAAGTAACCGCCCCCAAATAAAAGGGAAAACACCCTTTCTCTCTTGAACCCTTTATTCTCATGTGCCTTTTCACCCACCCTAGACAATGCCATCCCCATCAAATCCTGGTTCAGTGATCCCAGTGATACCGCCCTTCTCAACCTGCTTCCAATGCTGGATGCCCTCAGGTAAGGGAAGCTAGACACTTAGATTTCTGAGGAGAAGAGTGGTAGGGGATCCCAAGAAGGAATAAAAGTTTGTCCTGTTTTACTTCCTTATCTCTTTTCCCTAAGAATATAATTTTTGAACCTAGGTCTAAACTCCTCACCTTTAGCCATTGGGTTTTGGGCAAACTGAACCTCAGCCTCATGAGAAAATGGTGGTTCTTTCTGTCCCACGTCTTCAGTGAGGCTGCTTTACACTAGTGTGAGGAGGCTGTCCCCATGAGGACTCTACCAATGCAAGTTATTGTCGTCCCAGGTTCACCGCTGATGTTCGTTCTGTGCTGAGCCGAAACCTTCACCAACATAGGCTCTGGTGACAGCTGCTCCCCCTCCACCTGAGTTGGGGTGGGGGGGAAGGGGAGGGTGAGCCCTCGGGATGCCGTCTGATGCCCTGTCCAACGGTGAGGACTGTCTGGGCAGGGTCTGCCCCTCCCACCCCTCCCTGCCCTGGGAGCCTTGCACTCCCTACGGAGTCTGGATGGACACAAGGGCCAGATTCTGAAGCAGCCTCACTCTAACTTCGTGTTCGCACTCCTGGAAACCCCAGACTGGGACATAAGCGGAGACCTAGGAGAGCCGCAACAGTGTCTGGTGGAGAGACACAACTGGCCAGAGTGAGACAGACATTCGGTAATCCGGGAGGCTCAAAAGAGAAGCCAAGCCAGCTTTGTTGTGATTTGATTTTTTAAAAACTCTTGTACAAAACTGATCTAATTCTTCACTCCAAGGGCTGGGCTGTGGGTGGGAAACTGGGATTTTGGGCCACTGGACTTCCCCCAAACTTGTCCCCTCCTTTACTTTCCCTCTATTTGCCCTTCCTCCTAGATTCCCTCAGATCTGTAACCAGCTTTCTCTTTTTTCCTTTCCTCTCTTTTAAACCATGCATTATAACTTTGAAACCAAAGCTGCCCTAGGTCCTTCTCTGGGGTTTGGGGAAACGAGGGAGGGGTTTTTGTTCATATCCACCCTGTTCACTAGGCAGAGAGAGAAGAGCCTGCTGTAGACCCTAAGTGTAGGGGGAAGGATAGTGTTGGCTTTCCCTGGCAGGAAGGGTCTTAGTGACAGGATGGGCACCCTGGTGGGGAGTGAAGAGACAGCTGTGTGTCCTGAGAGAACCTGAGCTTCAGTGCAGTAGGACGAAGTATTAAAGGAGTAGAAACCTCGACGACAAGAAAGGCTGGGCTTCGTCTGGAAGACTGGCATGTACTAGCTAGGCAGGCGCTTCCTTCGAGCGGCGGGCTCCCCAGCCCCCTGGCTGACCCGGCCCCACCTCCCCACCTCCCCGGGGCCCTCCTCCCAAAGCCCAAGCCGGCTCTACTTCCTCGCGCCTGCCACGTGACGCTCCGCCCTTTGAGATCACATGATTTTCGCGGACACAGCAGCAGTGTTCTTCCGCGCTGACGTAGTCCTTACCTTTTAGACCTCCTCTCCAGTCCCTATTGGTCCACTCATTATTGGAACTTAAGCGTCCAGTGCGTCTCTCCAAACAGGTTTCGTTTCTGCCGTCTTATTTCCAGCGACCTCTTCCTCCACTTGGGTACTACTTTGTTTTGGTGTCAACGGCCGCCTTCAGCGTACCAACAGATTTCGTGAATAGCTATCCTTTAATTATCTGCCTTTCCTCTGCATTACTTCCGAAAAGAGCTTTCGGAGAGCCAAGTCTCAAATTACGATTACCATCTTTTAGCCCTTATCATCGTTACCTCCCTGTGGGGAAAGTCGGGAAATGGATTTTCAGTTATTTCCGACGATAGCAAAAGGCAACCATCTTTTCTACGCCGCCTGCGTAATTTACAAATTGATTCCAAAGCGATTACGCTGAGGGCGTGAGAGAGGAGGTCAGTAGGTGGTGCTACGCTACTGGCGTTAGGGCAGTTACGTCAGTGGCGTAACATAGCAGCCTGGGAGGCCCCTGTTGGCTGGGGGCGGGGTTGGTGAATAGGGAAGTGGCGCAAGTCCGGGGATCGCTCCGCTGAATCCGCCCGCGCGTCGCTGCCGTCGCCGCCGCCCCCCGTCCCGGCCCCCCCCGGGTTCCCTCAGCCCAGCCCGGTCCAGCCCGGTTCCCGGGAGGATGAAGTTCGTGTATAAAGAGGAGCATCCGTTCGAGAAGCGCCGCTCTGAGGGCGAAAAGATCCGAAAGAAATACCCGGACCGGGTCCCGGTGAGGACAGTAGCCAGGGCCGAGGGCGCGGGGCGCTGGCGCTGACGCCACAGCCTGGGCTTGAGTCCGGGACCCACAGCGCAGGCATCAGGCTGCCGGTTGTGGCGGCGTTGGGAACGAGCCCCAACCCGCTGTTTTTGGGACCGGAGGTGAAAGGAATGGGGTACCAGTAGAGCTGAAAGTGAGAAGATGTAGACTCGAGAGACAGACCTTGGGGTTCCCGTGGGAGGCTGCGGGGCGTTTGACAGTCTGAGCTTCCCATAGGGTTTTTGAAATTGAAGCTCTGGTTGGCCCGAATAAGTCATCCTCGTCTGATTAACGTAATTGTTTTTATGACGCCGTATTCAGGGATCCTGGATGTTTAGGTGAATTAGAGTCAATGGGGTCAGAATTCCTATTCAGGGCTGCGCCGCGTGTTAAGAGACAAAGAGAAATGAGTCTGGGGTACGTGTGGGTGCTAGGAATGTTGAATTCTTGACAGGTGGAGCTGTGCGTCTGTGTACCTAGTGTCTGCTAATTTTTATCTTCTCTTTAACAGGTGATAGTAGAAAAGGCTCCTAAAGCTCGAATAGGAGACCTGGACAAAAAGAAATACCTGGTGCCTTCTGATCTTACAGGTGGGAACCTGACCCAGTACTCAGATTTGTTTCCTGGGGGTGGGAGTACAGTCTCTGATGGAGGAGACTCCACATAGCAGGTGTTCTTTTGAGGGTATTTGTGATCTCTGACTTTTATTAAGCCTTGTATCTTGGCAGTTGGTCAGTTCTACTTCTTAATCCGGAAGCGAATTCATCTCCGAGCAGAGGATGCCTTGTTTTTCTTCGTCAACAACGTCATTCCGCCCACCAGTGCCACGATGGGTCAGCTGTACCAGGTATGGTGCCTGGGAAGTAGAGGAGGCTTTGGGGAGGAGTTGGAAGCGCTTGAGAGGCAGAAAGTTTGAAGTCAGCAGTTCTTGGACCAGCTGGCTTACTTAGCTCTCAATTTTATATTCACCCTTAAGATTTCCGCATCGTTCTGGGTTAGGGATTTGGACAGGGCAGTGAACCAGAGTAACCGCTGTGGTCCAGACTCCCCTCCAGCCATTCCGTGTTCCAAGGCAGTAGAGAGTAGTTTGAGATCTTATTGTCCAAGACTGTGGATAGGATAATACTGCCCAGCACTTATGGTCTGGAGCAAGTGAGAGGGAGAGTCAAAGCACTGGTGTTTGGGGTCTTCAAAAAGAATGGTTGTGGAAGAATATGTCCCAGTGGTGGGTGGTTCAAGTAACTAAAACTCTGATGCCTGAACGCTGTTGTTTTCTGTCTTCATCCCAGGAACACCATGAAGAAGACTTCTTTCTATACATTGCCTACAGTGATGAAAGTGTCTACGGTCTGTGAAGCTGCTGCCCCTAAGGTGGGGGGTCCCATTCTACAAAGAGAGAGGTGGCCCCCCTTCCTTGACCTACTCCTCCTTGAGGTTCAAACACCACCTCCCTTCTTCAGGACCTGCACTTCCTAATGTTTGAGACTCTCCTACAGACCCTCTTAACACAAGGGTTAATGGGGGAGATGGCCTCTAATACCTCTTTCTTTCTTCCCCTTTCTTTACCACCTTTCCCATTCTGCTTTAGATTTCTTGATTGTCAATCTCTGTCACATCTGGTGATTGTTTTGGTTTCTGTTCCCTTTCTAACTGCCCAAGGGGCTCAGAGCCCCAACAATCCTTTCTTTTCACTACCTTCTTTTTGGGGGGTAGATGGAAGGGACTGAAATTGTGGGGGAAGGTAGGAGGCACATCAATAAAGAGGAAACCACCACCAAGCTGAACTGGATTTTTTCTTTGTGTTGTTCCCCTCCCCCTTTTGTTCTCTTCAAGTGGTGGGAAAAGAGTAGGTTAGAGGGAATAGTATATTTTGGTTTGTTCTGCTTATGTTGGGCTTTTCCTTGTGTATATTAAGAGTGTGCTTTTGTTATGAGGGATGGAATACTGAATATCATTTCATGAAAGTTCAGTTTTATATACGTGTATATGGGTTGGGTCCTGAGGTTATTAAAGTTTTTTACAGTGGGTTCCTGTGGATAAAGTTTGAAAGCACCTTCTTCAGATAAAACATCCAACTGTGTCGTAACTTTCTGGATTAAGGAAGAGATTTTCGAGTATGGGAGCTAGTGAAAGGACTCCGTTGTCAGATGTATGTCGCTTTGCCGGCGTGAGGGATCCAGTGGAGTGGAATCCAAGGGAGGGAGAAAACTGGGAGGAGGGAGCCATTATCACCAGGAGAACTTCATCTCCCAGCAGCCTTTCTCTAACTGGCCGGAAGTGGGGGTGGTCCCCACGGAGATAGAAAGCTGCAGAATTGAGGCAGTATGGTGGCCGAGAGTTCTTATCCCTTCTTCCCGTTCTTTCTTGGCGCCGCCTAGCCTACATATCCCAGGAGCCTGCGCGTACTCTTCCGCCCTCCCCTCTGCTCCCAATCTCCCCGCCACTCCCCGGGGGAGGAGAGCAGTTTAGTGCGCCTGCGCCCAGTCCGTGGTTTGCTGGGAATTGGAGTTCCGGATGCTCATACAGGCCCCTTCTCGCTCACGGCGGACTGACTACAATCCCCTTGATGCATTGCGCGTTAGCACCCGCGAAGGGAGGGGGAGAGAGGAGGAGGGAGGGTGGAGAGGAGGAGGGAGCAGGCGGCCGGCGGCGCGGGGGGAGGGGGCCCGGTCCGGGAGTGCGGGAGGCTGTGGTAGAGGGAGGTGGCGGCAGCGGCTAGCGGACTCGAGTCACTACCGAGCCGAAAGAGACACCTCTGTGGAGCGAGGCAGTAGGAGCACCGAGCACCGGAGGCGGCACCGGGATCCCCGGCTCAGGGGAGGGGGGCGCCGAACCGGGAGGAGGGTAGGGGGCGATGCTGGAAGCCATGGCGGAGCCCAGTCCCGAAGGTGAGCTCTCGACCGGCACAGGGCGCTGAGCCGGCGGGGGGCGGGCGAGGAATCTATTGGCAAACTTGGAGGTCGAGCCCCGGAGTCCAGCAGGGGAGAGCGGGGAGGGGGTCGGGGGCCTGCCCCTGAAGGTGGGAGAGTGACGAGTTGAGAGACCTTGGAGGAAAGAGGAGTGCGAGACTGGGCCGGGGGTAGTTGGAGATTAGACGCTGTGTGTGTGTAGAGGGGGTGGGGTGGGATGGGGGAGTGGGAGCTGGAAACCAGAGCTTCGAGGGTTAGGGGCCGAAAGGGCCTCCGGCAGGTTGGGGCCCTAGAACTGAGAGGTTAGGGGAATCTGGGAGCCGTAGAGTTGTTGAGGAGAGAGGATGTAGGAGAGGATTGAGTGAGGAGCTCGGTAGTTCGCCGAGGTGGGGGAGTTTGTGGCGGTGGTGCCGGAGCTCCCGGTAGTTGCCGCCGGAGGTAGCCCGGTGATTGTTGGAGGGGTGGGCAGATAGTTGTGGGGAGAAGAGGGGGCCTGGGCATTGTCTGCGGTAGAGGGACTTATGCCGGTGGGTAGCTGTGGGGAGAGGGAGCTGGGGAGCGACGAGAGCAGGGTAGTTTTGGGGGCGGTGGGGCGGGGTGGGGGTTTAAGGCCGGCGAGTTGCGCCGGAGGGGGGTTTTGGTCGGCGAGGGTTAGAGCCTGGGAGTTGCGGAGGGTGAGGGGGGCAACGGCGGCGGCAGCTGGGGTTGCTGGGCGGGCAGAGTAGCTGGGGTGGGGGCTAGAGTTTAGGGGTCCGTAGTCTTAGTGACTTGGTGGCGAGTCCGGGGGCGGAGGGGGGGCGGCGGCCGAAGAGAGCTCGGAACTGGGCCCGGGGGCCCGGCGGGGAGCCCGAGGAGCTTGAGACGGGGAGGGGCCAAAGCCCCGGATGGGGGCGGAGGGACGCCGAAATTGTGGGGAGCATGGGGGGGCAGGTGGGGCCGCGTCCGGGTGAGAGCTCTCTGGTCTGTCCCGGCCGCGAAGTGGCGTTGGATGTGTGAGCCCGTGTGTGTTTGGGGGTGGGGGGGGGGTGAGGGGCGCGCCGGGCCTCGTGCTCGAGTAGAAGGGGCCGGAGGGCGGGGAGCGGTTCGGCGTGGTCATCCTGGACCCTGGGGGCCGGCGGGCGGCGTGTGCGGGCGCGGAGGGCCCGGGGCGGTAGAGCGCGGCGGGGTGGGAACTCGGGGCACTGAGCGCGTGTGAAGGACAGGGGCAGGCGGCAGCCCAGGCTCGGTCCAGGGAGCGGTATGGCGGGGTGGGGCGCGGAGAGAGCCGAGGAGCTCGGAGTCTAGAGAAACCGTGAGTTGGGGGGGCGGGGCGCCAGGCCTCTGGTTGAGGGGGAGGGGAGCGCTATAGCGAGGCCTGAGAGGGCGCCACGCCCAGGCTCCGCCCCTCGCGGGGCGGAAGGGGGAGCAGGGGCGGGCCCAGCACCGCTGGGGGCTTGCTCGCCTGGCTGAAGGACCTGGGAGTGGAGGAGGTTCACTTGGGACCGCGAAGGTTGAGAGGTGGGGTTTCACACCGACTCTTTCCTAGTGCCTTGACTCAGCTTTTATTGCTTTTACAGATCCACCTCCGACCCTTAAACCAGAGACTCAGGTGAGGGTTTCCCATTCCTTTGCAGCCCAATATTATTGCAGCCGCGCCCCCACCCCCACCCCCACCCCCCGCCCGGGCCTCTCCTCTCTCCCTCCACCTTTTCCTGATTCCTCACTCTGGGGACTATGCCTTTGGAGATGCCCCTCTTAAACTCTGTGTGATTTTCTTCTTTCAGCCACCAGAGAAACGTCGGAGGACAATTGAGGATTTCAACAAATTTTGCAGTTTTGTTTTGGCCTATGCAGGTTACATCCCCCCTAGCAAGGAGGTAGGGACAGAAGGACAACTGACTGGAGGGTGGTGTCCTAGGGCTGTAGAGGAGCTCTTGAGCTTACCAGACTTTGTTACTTTATATACAAAGCCTCAAAATTACATGTGAAAGACTTAAGGAAATGGAAATTCTGGTGGGAGAACTAGTATCTGGGGTGGGAGTGGGATTAACAGGTGGCTTGAGTGCAGTGAATGGTTTTGGGGTGTTCTTAATGGAAGGTCCTCTGGGATAAGTGTTAGGAAGCTAAAGATAGTAACAAATGAAGCACAGAAACAGCTGAAGAAATACTGCTCTGGTCTAGGGGACGCAGTGTTGTGAAGGCAGTGGGTGTTGGGGAGATGGTGAGAATTTGAGGGCAGAGGTTACATGGAAGTGTTCAAGAGGAGATGCTGAGGAGAATGGGGATGGTAACAAATTTTCTGAATTTAGTGAGATTTGGTGGTTTTGGAAGGATATTTTCATCTGTTAAGTTTGGTATGTAGAGGAGCTGAGATAAGGCTGGGCCCCCTTTGACCCTGGTCTTTTCTGTCCTTTAAGGAAAGTGACTGGCCAGCCTCTGGCTCCAGCTCTCCATTGCGAGGTGAGAGTGCGGCAGATAGCGACGGCTGGGACTCAGCCCCCTCAGATCTCAGAACCATCCAGACCTTTGTTAAGAAAGCAAAGTCATCCAAGAGAAGGGCGGCTCAAGCAGGTCCCACCCAGCCAGGACCCCCAAGGTCCACTTTCCCTCGTCTGCAGGCCCCTGACAGTGCCACTCTGCTGGAGAAGATGAAACTCAAGGACTCCCTCTTTGATCTAGATGGGCCCAAAATGGCATCTCCACTGTCCCCCACGTCCCTGACACATGCCTCCCGGCCCCCTGCTGCTCTCACCCCAGTGCCCCTTTCCCAGGGGGACCTCTCCCAGCCTCCTCGAAAGAAGGACCGAAAGAATCGAAAGTTGGGGCCAGGAGGGGGGACAGGCTTTGGGGTACTTCGGAGGCCCCGCCCAGCCCCTGGGGATGGGGAAAAGAGGTCTCGAATCAAGAAGAGCAAGAAGCGGAAGTTGAAAAAGGCAGAGCGAGGGGATAGACTCCCACCTCCTGGGCCTCCCCGGGCACCCCCCAGTGATACAGACTCTGAAGAGGAGGAGGAGGAAGAGGAGGAGGAGGAGGAGGAAGAGATGGCAGCAATGGTAGGAGGGGAAGCCCCAGCCCCTGTGCTACCAACACCTGAGGCTCCTAGACCCCCTGCCACAGTGCACCCCGAAGGAGCCCCTCCCACTGACAGTGAAAGCAAGGAGGTGGGCAGCACTGAAACAAGCCAAGATGGAGATGCCAGCTCCAGTGAAGGCGAGATGCGGGTCATGGATGAGGACATCATGGTAGAATCAGGTGAGAAATTTGGGGCTGCCCAGGGGCAACTGGGTTGATGGGTCTTGGGGTAGTGTGGCTCCAAGAACTCAGAACACCAAACATACCTTCTTTTTTCCAGGTGATGATTCATGGGATCTGATCACGTGTTACTGCCGAAAGCCCTTTGCAGGCCGGCCCATGATTGAGTGCAGCCTGTGTGGGACGTGGATCCACCTCTCCTGTGCTAAGATTAAGAAGACCAATGTCCCTGACTTCTTTTACTGCCAGAAATGCAAGGAACTGCGGCCAGAGGCCCGGCGATTAGGGGGGCCTCCGAAATCTGGAGAACCTTGACACATGCCATCTCCAGGCTGGAACTTCAAATGGAAACGTGACTTCGGAACTGAGCCTCAGGGTCAACATGTTCCCTGAAGCTGGGATGTTGTCCCACTTCGAGGCAGAAATTCCCAGGGGAGACTGGTTTGGAAATGAGTGGTTTTCCTACCCTACCTTTCCTTCCCACCTTGTGGACTTGAACTTGGACCCATTGCAGTTGCGGGTGGGAGGCTCTCTGGGTCCCTAGACACTTAAACTGTCCATGCCACTGCTCAGTTTCTGGGCCAGGGTTAGAACTGGGATGGAGTGGGACAGTTGTCTATAAAACTCTAGTGTAAATATAGCACTCCCCTCCCTCATCTTCTATCTCACTCCCCATTTATTCTACACCGGTTGTATTTTTAATTTAGGACTTCCCCTTTTGAGCGTGGCAGCTCAGAGGTGGAGTGCCAACCAGAGCTTGGCCAAGGGAGGAAGGAAAACAGAAAGGTGACGATTCCTCACCTCTTTTGTTTTTAATAATTCTGGCCAGCTGTTTGTACAGACAGCCTGCGTGTTGTAAATAAAGCAGAGTGGGCTCTTCTGTGTTTATAGCCCTCACTGACTGTCGTGCTGGGGAGGGAGGCTTTGGAAAAGCTGGCTGGAGGTGGGGCTGAAACCCACCTCTACTGAAAATGATCTAACTGCGCCTTTCCCACCAATCCTATGACCTCAATTCAATTGGCTTTGCCCCGCCTCATCCCCAGTCAAGGACCATCCCCCTCCCCCAATTCCCACCCACACCTCCCACACGCGCGCTCCAACGCATGAAAGTTGCGTGGAGCTCCCTGCCGGAGCAGATAAAGCGTGCAGGCATTGCTTGCTTGCCCCCTGAGGGCAAAGCCCAGCCTGGTCAGGGTAGTCGGAGGACGCGGGTGCGGACACACAAGGAGGAGGAGCCGCAGAAGGTTGGGAGACCGTTGCTGAAAGCAGCAATCATGTGGCGGGGGTACTAGGCGGAGCCGAGAGGTCACGTGACCACGAGATGATCACGTGGTGGAGGCGTTTCGAAAAGGGGGTGGAGTCGGTTCTGATCACGTGACGTGGGGAGAGGTGGGCGGGGCGCTTGGAGGGCACTCGCGAAAGCGGTGGCGGCGGCGGCGGCGGCGGAGCCCGCGGCTTTGGGAAGCGCTCCACGGCTCGACCCCCTTTTTCGCCGCCGCCACCCTGCTGACCCCCGCCTTCCTCCCTTTCACACCTCTCTGGCGCTGTGTCGGTCCTGGTGCTCGTGCGTCGGTTCGCGGGACTGCGCAGGCGCGGCGGGGGCGAACAGCCCCTTTGGGTGGGCGGCGGAGCCCGGGAGCGCGCGGGCGAGACCATGGCGGGCAGCGGCGCGGGGGGCGGTGG
Source organism: Ovis canadensis (assembly GCF_042477335.2). Taxonomy (NCBI): domain Eukaryota; kingdom Metazoa; phylum Chordata; class Mammalia; order Artiodactyla; family Bovidae; genus Ovis; species Ovis canadensis. The sequence continues at coordinate 35,509,183 of NC_091255.1, read as the reverse complement.
TGTTGGGGAGACGAAGGTGATTTACCACCTGGATGAAGAAGAGACTCCCTACCTGGTGAAGATCCCCGTCCCCGCCGAGCGCATCACCCTCGGCGATTTCAAGAGCGTCCTGCAGCGGCCCGCGGGCGCCAAGTACTTTTTCAAGTCTATGGATCAGGATTTCGGGTGAGCGCGAGGCCTAGAACAGGATGGATGGGGGCTGTGCTTTTGTGGAGTGGGTGATATTCAGGGGCATCGGGCTACCTTGGGACATGCTGTGATTTTCTGGGCACTAGTGGAGCGGATTTTACTGTGCTGGTGTAGATTGATTATCCCAGGACGGACAACGTTACGCTTGGATAGATTGAGGCGCACGGAGCTGTAGGAGGACAGACTGGGCACTGCTAAACCAGATTAGAGAAGATTAGGCTATACTGGAGTAGTACACTGATTTATTTTCGGGTGTTCTGGACAGCGATGAGGTAGGTTGATGTATCCTCTGGTAACTACATTGTGAGCAGTCCTGTGCCACACAGGTTGTGGAGGGATATTGGGAAACCTGCTGATGTCAACTGGGCTATACTGGGCCAATTTGGGATGTTCTCTGTGATACTAAGTCAGACAGGATTGTTTGGTGGATATTCTAGTCTGTACTAAGGCAGTGTGCTGTATTGGGCTGCTATTATGGTCTGCACTGGGTTCTGTTGATCTTTGTTTCTTTGGGGGTCTAGTTTTTTTGGGGATACTCAATATAGGGGTACACAGGGCTGACCATGTCTATGTTAGTACAGACAGCTGTATTGGGATATTCTAGTCTATATTGGTGTAGACAGCTGCTTGAGGGGACATTCTAGCTTATACTAGAATAGTTTTGGGCTATCCTGGATAATTTGGGATAGTCTGGAACCTTAAATAATTCAGGGTAGCCCTTTTTGTGTTTTATACCTTTAGGACTGTACTGTTTGTCCTCAATCGCAGCTCTTGAAGGGAGGCTGCCTTAGGCTGGGATAGCTTGGATTCTAGGAAAGCTGAACAGACTGGACTTTATCTAGAAAGACCTGGAGGTAGGGATGGTGGTACTGTCTTGGGAGTTACCTTGTATTGAAATTCAAGGTTCTTGTGTTTGTCAGCACTGTATAACCTGGGGCATTTAACTTTGTTCATTGATTTCGTCTGTGAAACAGTTAACCAGAGTGAAATGCTTAGTACAAGTGCATGGTATGTATGTTCTTGGTAAATGGTCGTTGTGTTTATTAGCATGGAGTCTACTTCTTGAACTAAATCACTTGGCAGGCTGGACTGTGTTGAGATTGGATTATGCTGTGAAGAATACAAGTGTTAGGCTGAGATAGATTGGTAGTCGCTGGGCTGTGTCATCACGTTAATAATAGATGGGATTGAGTTGACATATATCCAGGGTCCTAGAATCATATTAGTCTAAAGGATTAATTAGACAGGCGGTCCTAATTTTGGGGGTGAATGTGTGTGAGAGTGTTCAGGGCAGAATGTCTCATGATCAGTATGTTTATCAGTTTAGCCAACAGGTGTTTGTTAGTGCTTAGGCAGCATCAGGTACTTTGCTGTGTGGTCAGGGACTTGGGGTTGAACTTGGTGTTGAACAAAATTAGCACTGATGATTCCGTCTGGTGGTTGCAAAGAAGGAGCAAGTTCGGTCCATTGAAGGAACCCATGGGTGAGATCGCCCTCACGGCTGGGCTTTGGGGTCTGTCAGGAGGAGCAAATTGCTTAATGCAGAGTTTGTGCCAGGTGAAGCACGGAGGAACGGGGATCTGGACTTCACCACTCCTTAGGAGCTCAGTCTACTAAGTACCATTCTTTGATCTAATGGGTGTTGTTACTAGATGACAGTACATTTGAACATCCATCTGAAAGTGAGTTAGAGAAAACTAAGGAAAGCATAAGATTAGAGACGTAGACAAGGAGCACAAAGCCTTTGTGGGGCAATTGTGTGTGGAATGGGGTGGCTGCCTGTGAGGCTTCTAAGGTTAGATATTGGGGGCAGCTAGGGCAGCCTTAGGGGAAGGCCTTTGAAATTGGGCTGAGAGGTTTCAATCAGACTCTTGGAAAGCTCTGGAACAACGCTGAGCCCAAGGATGAACTGGGGAAAGAAGGAGAAATAAGGAAAGGGAATTCAGTTTGGTGATTTCTTCGGTGTAAGAGTGAAGTGTCTCAATGTCAGAGAAGAGGATTTACCATGGTGGGAGGAAATCAACATCCTTGAGCTGGATGAAGATTGGGAGAAACTTCAAATGCAGGTGGGAGTGGGGAAAGCCGTTCCAGTTTCACTGACCTTTATCTTATCTCTTGGCAGGGTGGTGAAGGAAGAGATTTCAGATGACAATGCTCGCCTTCCCTGTTTCAATGGAAGGGTAGTATCCTGGGTAAGCGGCCTGGCTTTGATGACCAGTCCCTTTGGCACTTCCCAGCTCCTCCAAGCCTCAGCCTGTGCCCATCCATCTCAGCTGCTGGAATCTGTGACTGTTTGCTTCCTTACCTGTTTGTTTCTTTGTGTTTGGCCATGCACCATGTGGCTTTCCCAACTGGGGATTGAACCCGGCCTTGAGAGTGAAAGCTCCAAGTCCCAACCACTGGACAGTTGGGATGTTTTTCCTCCTTAGCTGTTTGGAGAGCCAGCCAGTTGGAGCCTCTCAGTGTTCTCTTTCTGGAGCCTCTAACACTTGCTGCTGCTTTTTTTCTGTGTGCTTTTCTCCAGGTTCTCTCAGGCCCTGTTGCCTTTTCTAGTTCTTTCTCTTACTCCTACCTCATAGGCCTTCACTTCCCTGTTGAGCTGTGTTTTTTTGGTACCCTTCTAGCTAGTGTCATCAGATAACCCGCAACCTGAGATGGCGCCCCCAGCCCATGAGCCTCGGACAGACCTTGCTCCTCCACCCCCACCTCTGCCCCCTCTGCCCCCAGAGAGGACCAGTGGCATTGGGGACTCCAGGCCTCCATCTTTCCAGTGAGTCCTTGGGATTCTTGCATCCAGGGGAGGGAGGTGAGGAGGGAATCCAAGCCCCATGGGAGGGGAAGCCGAGGGTTTGGGGCCCTGTCCCACTGATGGAGGTCGGGAACCCTCTCTGCCCATCTAGCCCTAACGTGTCCAGCAGCCGGGAAAACCTGGAGCCCGAGACAGAAACAGAGTCAGTGGTGTCTCTGAGGCGGGAGCGGCCTCGCAGGCGAGACAGCAGTGAGCATGGCGGTGAGGGGAACCGGGCCTGGAGGCCGGCTAGAGTGGGAGCTGGGGAGGGGTTGGCTCTCACAGAACAGAAGCATCTAGGCCAGATGTGGTGAGGAGCCTGATTCCTGAGGTGCCTCTTCCTCTTCAGCGGGGGGCCACAGGCCCAGCGGCCCCTCCAGGCTGGAGCGCCACCTGGCGGGGTACGAGAGCTCCTCCACCCTCATGACCAGTGAGCTGGAGAGCACCAGCCTAGGGGACTCAGACGAGGACGACACCATGAGCAGGTGAGGCTCCTCGGACCTCCCCAGGGCACTAGCCCCCCTTCCCGTCCTTTCCTTTGGCCCCATGACTACTGCCCGACCTCCCAGCAGGTTCAGCAGCTCCACAGAGCAGAGCAGTGCCTCCCGCCTCCTCAAGCGCCACCGGCGGCGAAGGAAACAGCGGCCACCCCGCCTGGAGAGGGTGAGGGGCTTCTTGTGGGTCAGCTGGACCTCCTTTGGGGAAGTTGGGGGTTCGGGCCTTGGCCTAGACGGTCCGAGGTCCGGGAATCCCGTGGCTTGTCCCGGGGTGTTAGAAGCAGTCCCGCTCCTTCCCCTTTGCCCACCACAGGCCTCATCCTTCAGCAGCGTCACTGATTCCACCATGTCTCTCAACATCATCACAGTCACGCTCAACATGGGTATGGAGGGGCTGGGAGGATCTGGTCTCTAGGGTCCCTGGGGGGCATGCAGTTGGCGCTTCCCCTCATCACCTGGCTTCCCTCTACAGAAAAGTATAACTTCCTGGGCATCTCTATTGTGGGCCAGAGCAATGAGAGGGGAGACGGTGGCATCTACATTGGCTCCATCATGAAGGGTGGGGCTGTGGCGGCTGATGGGCGCATCGAACCCGGGGACATGCTTTTGCAGGTGAGCTGGAGCAGGGCCATGCACTGACTTGGCCAGTGCTCTCAGCCCCTCCCTCTTGCCTTTGACCCATGGTCCCTCCTGCCAGGTGAACGACATGAACTTTGAGAACATGAGCAATGATGATGCAGTGCGGGTGCTGAGGGACATCGTGCACAAGCCAGGGTGAGCCTGTGCGCTGGTCCAAGTCCTCAGTCCTCTTTCTTTGCCTTTTCACTTTTTTTTTTGGTTTTGTCATAATACACAGTGGGGAAACATAATATAGAGCTGGTCAAAAAGTTCAGAAAACTAAAATGTGTGATGTCATGAGTCTGGGGTGAACAGGTGGCCATGTCCCCACCGCTTAGGTCATGACCTAGAAGCTTGCTGACCCACATAGGGTCCCCCCAGTGTCCCCTCCTGGCCCCTCGCGTCTCATTCTCCCAGAGGCAACCAGGCTCTTGATTCTTTGGTCGTCACCACAGTAGTGTGCTTGGTCCTCATTTGACTGGCCATACACATGTCTTTGAACAACACACTTTAGTTTTACCTGTTTTGGGACTTTCTCTGAGTGGGGTCGTGCAGTGTCTTCTCTCTTAAATTACTCAGCAGTATGTTTTTAAAGAGTGGCCTGTGTTAGTCACCCTTGTTGTAGAGCCTTTCACCATCATTTTCTCAGGCCCAGTCATGCCTTTGGTCTCTCCTCTTTCCTTCTTTCTGTCCTTCACCCATTCTCATTCCAGGCCTCCCCTCTCCTCAGGCCTCTGCCCTTACCCCCACTTGACTGACCTTCTCTTCCCCACAGCCCCATTGTGCTGACGGTGGCCAAGTGCTGGGATCCCTCTCCCCAGGCCTACTTCACTCTCCCCCGAAGTGAGTGATGCTTAGGGGTCCTGCAGCTAGGAGGACAGGGCAGAAGTGGGTACTCCTGGCCTCCACGCTACAGGGAGTGGCACGATAGGGGGGCACGGCGGAGCTGGAACAGGAGTCTGAGGAGGGACGGGGGTGGCTCTCTGTGGTTGAGAGGTGACCATCCTGGTGGCCTTTGCTGTTGCAGATGAGCCCATCCAGCCGATCGACCCTGCTGCCTGGGTCTCACACTCTGCTGCACTGACTGGCACCTTCCCAGCCTATCCAGGCTCCTCGTCCATGAGTACCATCACCTCTGGATCCTCTCTTCCTGATGGTGAGCCTGCCGGCCCATCTCATCCTCGCTCCCTGGAAGGCCACCTGCTGTGGTGTGACTCCACTGCTCCATGGGCCTTGGTCCTAACTCTGACTCCCTGATTGTCCTCCATCAGGCTGTGAGGGCCGGGGCCTCTCTATCCACACAGACATGGCGTCTGTGACCAAGGCCATGGCCGCTCCAGAATCGGGACTGGAAGTTCGGGACCGCATGTGGCTCAAGATCACCATCCCTAACGCCTTCCTGGGTGTGGCTGGGCTCTGGGCAAGTGGTGGGGGAGGAAGAGGAGGGGGCCAAAACTGGGAAAGGGGGTGAAAGCTAGAGAGAAGAACTTGAGGCCTTTCTCTGTCTTCCGCGATCCAGGCTCGGATGTGGTGGACTGGCTGTACCATCACGTGGAGGGCTTTCCTGAGCGGCGTGAGGCCCGGAAGTACGCCAGTGGGCTCCTCAAGGCGGGCCTCATCCGGCACACCGTGAACAAGATCACCTTCTCTGAGCAGTGCTATTACGTGTTTGGAGACCTCAGTGGTGGCTGTGAGAGCTGTGAGTGCCCCTGTCCTGGCCCAGCTAGAGTGGCCCTGGTGGCCTTGTCCTGCGTCTCTAGCTCGAGGCCTAGCCCAGAAACCCAACCGGGGCTGCTGTGCACGCTGAGCAGCAAGCGTCCTTCACTGGCCCCTGAACTGGCTGATGATGGGCGTGGGGTTGACATACACCTCTGTTGTGCTGGATGAGCTGTGCGCAGGTTCAGGGTTGTGTCTGCTGGGGAGGGGAGACGTGGGACTAAGGGTGGCTCTGGCCACGTTCCTGCCCTGACGGCTGTGGCGGGTGGGACATTCCTTATCAGAGGCCCTCCCATTAACCCCTGCCACAGATGGTTGTGGGGAAGCCGTTCCCGGTTCCTCATTCGATGTCTTGGCATCCTGGCTTCTCAGCGCAGTGATCCTTGATCTCTTCTCTGCCTTCCAGACCTAGTCAACCTGTCTCTTAATGACAACGATGGCTCCAGTGGCGCTTCAGACCAGGATACTTTGGCTCCTCTGCCTGGAGCCACCCCCTGGCCCCTACTGCCCACTTTCTCATACCAGTACCCAGCCCCACACCCATACAGTCCTCAGCCCCCACCCTACCATGAGCTCTCGTCCTACACCTACGGTGGAGGCAGTGCCAGCAGCCAGCACAGTGAGGGTAAGTTGCCGACAAATCCCCACATAGCTGGGTCTGGATGTGGGGGCCAAGGCAAAGCCAAGGAGCAGAGGCTGGAGCACGGACTGGGGAGGCCGAAGAACCTGGTCTGTGGCTCAGTTGCTCCTATCCCCTTTCCCCACAGGGAGCCGGAGCAGTGGGTCGACACGAAGTGATGGGGGGGCGGGGCGCACGGGGAGGCCTGAGGATCGGGCCCCTGAGTCCAAGTCCGGCAGTGGCAGTGAGTCTGAGCCTTCCAGCCGGGGTGGCAGCCTTCGGCGGGGTGGGGAAGCTGGTGGGACTGGTGACGGGGGCCCTCCCCCATCCAGGGGCTCATCAGGGGGTGCTCCTAATCTCCGAGCCCACCCAGGGCTGCATCCCTATGGCCCACCTCCTGGTATGGCCCTCCCTTATAACCCCATGATGGTGGTCATGATGCCGCCACCCCCACCCCCTGTCCCTCCAGCAGTGCAGCCTCCAGGGGCCCCTCCAGTCCGAGACCTGGGCTCTGTGCCCCCAGAGTTGACCGCCAGCCGCCAAAGCTTCCACATGGCCATGGGCAACCCCAGTGAGTTCTTTGTGGATGTCATGTAGAGCCCATGGTGGGGCCACGTTGGATCGGCTGTCAGTGTTTGGTGCTCCTGTCCTGTGATTGGATGTCTTGTCAATCATGTGCTCATCACTCCTCTGGTGCTTGGACTCAGCCTGTCATGTGGGCTGCTGTCTGCTGTGAGGTTGTTGCCACTGTGACTTTCCAGCAGTGCCTGGTTCCTCCCCTTTTCTTTGGGGTTCAACAAGGGACCTTTGGTTATTTTTAGCTTTATTGTTTTTTATAAGCCTTTTGGGGGGTTAAAATAGATTTTCTTACATTTTGGGGACTATTTTTTTAGTAGATAATTTTTCTTTTATATGAAGAATCCTTGTCTCCTGGGCCCCCTCCTTCTAACCCCTAAATGTGACCTCCTTATCCATTCGCCCAGTCAGCTCTGTCCTGAGCAGGGTGGGAGGGTAGTCATTGGTACCCTGGGACGTGGAAGGGGGTTGGTTCCCCTAGACAGCCGTCAAAGGAAGCTGGGGTAGTTGGTATTGGGGGCCGTGTAGCTGCTTTTGTTACTCTATTTATTTTAGTCACCTGTATAAACACTAAATAAAGCAATAGGGGCAAACTCCCTGCGCCTCTGGCTCCTTTCTTTGGGAGGGAGGCAGGCAGCAAGGGAAAGGACAGAGATACAGTTGCAGAGTGTGACTTGTTGGAAACTTTATTCGTGAGGCAGTAAGTGCTCCCTCTGAGAGCAGGCACAGTCATGGGCTGGGGCCCCGTTCAAGGTAGAACCAGGATGGGCAGGAAAGGGGTCTGGGCTTTGGCTTGAGAAAAGGCACATTTTGGGCCAGGCTGTAATTGAGAGTACTCAGAAACCAAGGGGATTGCTGGTGACCACGCCGCCCCGCTCCACCAGGGCCTTGGAGATGCTTTTGAAGTTACGGAAGAGCTCCTGCTGCTGGGGGTCAGACTGCAGAGCAGCCATGTTCTCTCGGATCCGGGCTGCAGCCTGGGGAGGGAGGGGGAAGGAGGGGGTTCAGACCTGTCCCTTGATCCCCTCCAGCCCCCTGTACTTAGTAACTCTGGATCTCACCTCGATACACCAGCTGTCACAGAGCATTTTCTCATGCTGGGCTGTGGGGTGGCCTTCACTCAGGGATCTTGAGGCCCTAGTGGGAAGCAGGAGAAAAACACATCTGGGCTGTGACCCTCGCCCAGGGACCTCCCCCCACCACCACCACTGCGACTCAGGTCTCCCCTACTGCCTCCTCACCTGGACAGAACCACCACCATGGCGTAGAGGTCAATGGCACTGTCTGCCAGACGCTGCAGCAGAAACTGTTCATCTGCCAGGTAGATGGGTTGGGGGGGGGGGCAGTGAGTGGGTTAGGGGGAGGGAGAAGGAAAGAGGGGGTGGGAATGAGGTCGTGCTCACTCACTGATGATATCCTTCTTGTGCTTTATCAGCTTGGCCTCCACCACGGTGGCAAACTGCTCCAGAGCCCGCACTGCCTGAGGAGATGGGATGGTGCCCGGGGTGAGATGAGGCCCGGTTCTGGCCCCTCAGCTTCTGATGCAGGCTGCCCCTCCACCTTGACTGCATACGTACCAGCTCACCACTCCGACTCAGTTCCTGGTGGACGATGCCGCTGAGACTCAGGCCACTGCCCAGCCCTGCCCGCCTTAAGAGGAAGCCAGAGGGTGACTGGTTAGTTGCCATGCACTGCCCCGCCCCACCACACCCTGGTTTTTAAGCTTACCGCCTCAGCTGTTTGCCTGCCTCTCCTAGCAGGAGGCCGGCATTCCCAAAAGGGTTCTTTAGAGCATTGCCAAGCCCAGAGAGTTCCTTTCCTTTGTCCTGTGGGGGAGGAGAGCCCCATAGTCAGGACTCACCGTCCTCCCCACCAACTCCCCCTGATTCTCCTCCCTCTTACCATGCAGCCCTGCAGAGCCACAAACAGCCGGAGAATGTCGTTTGTCCCCTCAAAGATCCGGAAGATGCGAAGATCTCGGAGCACACGCTCTACCCCAGGCTCCTACCACAGGAGAAGACAGATCACGCGTCCCCGCTGGCATGCGCCTGCCTCCTCCTGGCCCTGCAGCCACCCCGGCAGAGAAGCGTCTGTACCTTCATGAAGCCCATGCCCCCCATGATTTGGATGCACTCATCTGTCACTTTCCAGGCTGCCTCCTAGGAACAGAAACACCCCAGATTGCTTTTGGAGCCAGGCTCCCAAACTTGGCTCTCCCTGCCCACAGGCCTGGGACCTCACCGAGCCAAAGATTTTGCTGATGGCGGCCTCTATCTGGAAGTCCGTGGATCCCTGGTCCATGTTGGCACTCACCATGTATGCCATGGACTGAGGTTGGGACATAGGAAGTGAAATGGAAAAAAGCTGCATCAGACTTGATCTGGTCACCCAGATCTTACAAGACCAGGTCTGCCTTAGCCTTTGACCCTTCCCTTCACCTTCCAATGCCATGGCTTAGGCACGTCCGAGCATTTGGTCCCCCGGTCATTTCATCAGGGGCTTGCAGGCATTTGACTTCTTGGAAGGGATGAAGTGATGAGGGCGGAGTGGGATAGACTGCACTTCAGGGACCTCTGGAAGCACCTCGGTGGAACAGCATGGCTCTCCCCATCCTGCGGAAGCTGAACTGGCTATGCCTCCCCGCATCCCCTAGGGCATTGGTGTAAAGCTGGAGACCCACTGCCCCAGGTGCTGCTGGGGGTTGTAGTCTGACCCATCTGGGAAGAAGAGCTCTGGGGACAAGGGGGCGGCCCTCACCTCAGTCACATACTGCAGCATAGCCATCCGGGCCAGCTTCTCCTGGATCAGCCCAAAGTTGTGAATTTTCTCTCCAAACTGGGTACGGTTAGCAGCATGATCCACCTGGAAGAGGACACATGTGTCCCACTATGGTTCTCTAGTCTCCTCTTTCTGGGAGGGGGGCTGGGCTGCACTGGGAGGGATGGGCTTTGGCCACAGTCAAGAGTCAGTCCAGGATGGATGGAGACCTAAGTGATCTGCTGGTGGGGAGGGGTCTCTTGTGGAGGGAGGGCCTGCAGGGGACAGGGACACATGGAAAGGGAGACAGTATGACTTAGGCTTAGATTCAGGCTGGCCTGGGACAGGCAGGGTACTCACCGCCTTAGCAATGATGCCTTTCATGGTGCCTGCCAGGGCTGCAGCCATGCCAAACCTTCCATTGTTGAGAATATGCATGGCGACCTTGAAGCCGCCCCCCACCTCCCCCAGTACGTTCTCTGCTGGCACCCGTACTCCGTCAAAGTACACCTCTGCTGTGTTTGAGGCTTTGATGCCCATCTTCTTCTCAGGGGGCCCACTGTGACAGGATGGAGAAATTGCCATTGGGGTGGAGGGAATTAGTCCCTCATTCCTTATGATCCAGCCCGAAAGAGGTACAGGCAGCATTCCCCTGCATACCCAGAGGGCTGAGGAGGCCTGGCTTTATCCTGCTGCTGTGCTCTGGGCTCAATGGTTGGTGGAGCCAAACTTGAAATCAGTTTCCTACATGCTAGGCCCAGAGGGAACATGCTATCCAGATGCTCTGGGTTTTGCACACATCCCCAGGGTGACCTGTGGCAGCCATCTGCCCTGGAACTCGGTACCACCGCTTCCCTGGCTCCCCCTCTTCCACCCCAACCCACTCACTGGGTGACGCCGCCAAAGCTCCTCTCCACCACAAAAGCTGTGATCTTCTCCTTCACAGCGCCAGTGGCTGTGTCTGTAACTGGTGTCTTGGCAAAGACCGTAAAGATGTCTGCCAGGCCCCCGTTACTGTGGAAAAACGAGAGGTGGTCAGGGCATGGAGGATGGAGCAGTGGGGCCTGGACTGGGCAGAAGGTGGAGAGAGAAATGGAAGAGTGCCTGATCCAAATCTTGCTTCCGTTGAGGGTATAGTATTTTCCACAGGGGCTGGGCACAGCTGAGGATCGGATGGACGCTGCATCTGATCCACTGGAGGGCTCCGTTAGACAGAAAGCAGCTATAGTCTCCCCTGTTGGAGAGAGCGCTCCTTTACCCTGGGTTCCGATGGGCACGGAAGGCACTTTGGTGCCACCACCCACCCCTGGAGCACAACCATCCCTCTTTAAGGCCTCTGGCAATATTCAGTGAATTCTGAATGTCTTTTCCCAGAATCTCCCCGACCCCCCTACCCTAGCCAACACACCCAGCTATGCAGTGATCTAAGTACAGCCGGCCTAATCTGCCAAGCCCCAATCTCTGGCTTTTCTAGGGCTGCCTCACCAGATGCCAGTTTGGGGAGGTATTTTTCTTTCTGGGCCTTTGTGCCGAAGAGCAGGATGCCTTTGAAACCGATGCTCTGATGGGCCCCCAGGACGATGCCCACACCAAGGTCATACATGCCCACGATCTCCACCAATCGGGCATACTGGAGGGGAAACAGGCATTAGGGGCTGTAATTGGCTAAATGGGGACCCACTCTTAACAGGGAAGTATGGGCAGCAGGAAAGAACCCAACTTGGGTGTCCCTGCAAAGTGAGTAGACAGAGCAAGTGGGCTAATGGCAGAGGACACTGGCAGGTCTGTTCTAGGTCTTGGTGGGAGGCAAGTACCCTACCATATCCTCAGGCAATCCCCACATTCGAGATCCATTAGGACTTGGGAACCTGGGTGAGGTCCATGACCCTTGGGAACTGCAAGTATTTTTGTGTTAAGAAACATCCCACAGGCCCCCAGGGCAGCTCATGGCAGAGACCTTTGCCCCAGGGGCAAGAAAGTAGAAGACTGGGACGCAGGAGTTGACCGTGGGGACTCCCTCACCTGGGTGTTGCAGAGGCCCACGCCACCCAGTTCATTGGGTACTTGCAGACCAAAGGCCCCCAACTCCTTGAGACCTTGCATGGTGGTCTCCTCCACTCTTTCCAGCATGTCATTCTTGGCAGCATCGTTCACCTCCTAGGGAAGGCACAGGATCTCACCTCCAGGCTCCTTAACCTCTCTCCATCGGGAACCACGCCCTCTATTCCTCAGGCTGGCATTGCTCACCTCAAAGAATCGGGTCACGGGCTCCACCAGCTCTTTGAGAAACTGTGTTTGGTCCTCGTTGAGCACTGCGGTGGTGGGAGTGGCGAGAAGGCAGGGCAGGTCAGGCCAGGCAGTCAGGGGAAGCTGCCCATCTCCGCCCGGCTCTGCCTACTCATTTCCTTACCAGACGGGTATGGAAACACCTGATCGGTGGTGAGCTGGCCCTTGAACATCCCCACAGCAAAGGACTTAGATACCTGCGCAGGGAGAAGGAAAGGGGTGTCAGGGAACAGTGTGGGGTGGGTCTGCCCCCGGTTTAGATCCTCCACAGCTTGGAGCCACGTACCGAGTTGGCCCGTTTTTCCCTGGTGGAAGCCTCAGAAGGCTGGGAATCAGACTGGTCCACAGCCGCCTGGGGAAAGGGAAGGTTAAGGAGGCCAGGAAAAGGGATTCCGAAGTGCCAAAAAGAGCAAAGCGGAAGAGGGGAGGGCGCATCCGACACCTTTCACCTAGTTTAATCCTCAGGGCACCCTGGTTTGCCCTTTCCCCTACTTTGGGCGCCAGGCGACTGGCAGGTGACTAGGAGGGACCAAGAGGGAGACCCCTGCCGGCGGCGGGGAGGTGGGAGCCGAAGCGGACTCCGGCTCTCACATCCCTTAAAGGTCGCTGTCACTTACCTGGGCGACCCCACTGGCATAGGGTCGTCGGGCAGGGCCGGGCCGGGGCTGCCCCAAGAGCGCACTGGACCACGAGCTGTGGGGAGTAGGTGTTCAGTCCTGGCTCAGTGCCTGGGCTTCCTGTCCCCCTCCCCTCTGTCACACACATACCTTCCGGCCCGCAGTCTCAGCAGCTGCCGCCCCATGCTCGGAGCCATTCTCGCTGCCCGCATCTCTGAACCGCTTCGGTCTCCGGCGCCCTAAAGGCTGACCTAGAGCTGTCGCGCGCCTGCCAAAGTCTAGTTTCCCGTCCCTGACTCATCCTCCACAATGCATCGGGTCACGGCGGGCGGGGCTTCCGGCCACCGGAGCATGCTGGGAGTTGTAGTTCCGGAACGCCACATAGCCCCTGCAATCTGGTTGACCTAGGGTCATCTCCAAACGAATGTTGTCATCCCCCAAACAGCTTCATCCGAACTAGATGAACTAGTTTGTACGAACTAGAGCATAGCCAGCAGAAGGGGTGATGAGATAGGCTGAGACGGAAGAGGGAGGAACTTAGGCATCTGCCCCCAGAGGGGTGGAGGGTAGACTGAAAGGAGGACTTCCCAGCTGGAGTTAAAAGGGAGAGATGGAAAGAGAGAAGTGTAAGAAAGATACCAGAGGCAGGGGAATGGAAAGACTCTGAGGTCCTGCTCAAATCCGTCTCCGCCAAGACAAAAGGGAGGGAAATAAAGGAGTGGGTGACTCCAGGTGGGTGTGAATTGCCCAGGCATATTATCTTGAGTCGTAGGAGTTGTCACTAACTCTGGAAACACCTAAATTTTCACAATAGAGAGGACCCCCCAGGTTTGCTGCCTTTCCCTTAGGGTCTCTGACACCTTCCTGAACATCTCTGTCTGTGCCCTCTTGTTCTTCCCTGAGACCATGTGCTGGACCTCTGGGCAGATGGATTCTTCCCAAGCCTGAGAGGAACTGTAAGAGTTCTCATGTCCTGTCCCCTACACACACGCGCGTGCACACACACACACACGTCTAGCTTTGGGTCAAGAAATTCTAGGTAATGTATGACCATCTTGTTGCCATTCTCACGAAGGACAAACACAGGAGACAGTGACAATTGCCTTTCTTTTAGGGCTTCCAAAGCAGAGCACTCTGGGGCTAATCCTCTTTCCTGGCCCTCAGGAAAATGTGCTGGTCATGCCTGGCTTTGGGGAGAGAGGCCAAGGGTGTAAGGAGGTGGTGATGATAGTACCTGAGGACCCTGGAGGAATGGGACAGTGGGCGGGTCAGAGACTGCCTACTTTACCTGACAGCTCACACTGGGTGGGGAGAAGACAGCTCAGCTCCAACCCTGGTGGATTAGAGAGATTAAAGTGAGAGGAGAGAGAGATGTCTGAGGGACCAGGACCAAGAGGTGAAAAACAGGCGTCCTTGTGAAGGGGAGGCCTGGGGGTGGGGTGGGGCCTGGGACCCAGGGATCCCTCTCCCTGGACCTTTCTAGAGAGTCTGGGGTGAGAAGGCAAAGGCTGAGGAAGAGGAGGTGAGTGTGTCTGAGTGTGTTGGTCCCTCTGTCTCTTCCTTGTCCCAACCCCTCCCCCTCACTTGCATTTCACCAGCTCCCAAGTCGGCCCTCTGGCTCCTGGCGCCCCCACTATTGCGATGGGCACCCCCTCTCCTTACGGTGCTGCACAGTGACCTCTTCCAAGCCTTGCTGGGTGAGTAGCCCCAGTTTTCTGAGGGGCAGCAGTGACAAGGGCTGGCCTGTGCTTGCGAGGGTGATTACTGAACTTGGGGGCTGGTTGGGAACCTGGAAATCAGGGATCAGTGTCCACCAGTGTTGACTGGAGGAGTTCCTCCTTTACCTGATGGGGATGGAGGTGAGGTGATGGCAGGGGTGGCCAGGGAGGCCTGGGGTGGGAGAGATAACTCAAGCTCTGTTCCTGTGACAGACATCCTGGACTATTATGAGGCTTCCATCTCAGAGAGTCAGGTAAGGGGATTGGGGGGTGGGCTCTGAATTCCTGAGGGTGCAGCAGGGCTGGAGGGGTGAGCAGACTACTGCTAATAGGAACCTGAGACTTGGGGGTCCCTGGGGGCCACCTCCTGAGTCAGGGCCGCGGGGAGTGCTCTCTTTCCAGTCCTGTAGTCCATTTGCGCTCCTGCTCCCCCTCTTCTTTACCTGCCCCAGTTTCAGGCGCGTAAGAGTCGGGACGCAATCACTTTCCAGGTTCCCTCCTATAGATCCTGAGGGGGCCCTAGGCCCCCAGGGGTCCCTCCTGCCAGCCCCTCCCGCACTCCCTACCCACTACCATGGCCTCTTTCCAGCATCTCAACCACCCTGGGTGCTCCCAGTCTTTGAGAGGCTGGGTGGGTGCTCCCTCCTCTGAGGAATAAACTCCCTCCTCACTGCCTCTCTGCTGTCCTCGCTGGGGGCTGGCCGGGACTCCATGTTTGCCTCAGGGCCTCTGGGCTCCTGCCTCCATCTCCTTTCCCATTATCCGGGTTCCTGCCAGCGCGGAAGGAGTTAACTCTACCGAGGCACCCCCCCCATTCTCGCTCTTCGCTACCTCCCTCCCTCCCCCTGCTTCCTCTCTCCTCCTCTCTCCCCTTCCCTCCTCGGCTCCACGGCTCCCTCGGCCGCTGCCGCCTCCGACCCCCCCACCCTACTCCCCCGCCACGGCCCCTAGCCCCTGGCCGTTAGGCAAGACCTTCCCCTACCCCGGGGCTCCCCGACATCCAGTTCCCCTCCCCCACCGTAGCTCATGCCCCAGCCCCCGAACCCCGGGGCTGCCAGCCCCCGGTGCCCCCGCCCCTCCTGAGAATCGGGGTGTACTCCCTAAGCCCCCTCCCCTCCACTGGGGACCCCTTTTAGGGCCCCCTTCCCCTCCCTCCCACGCTCCCCTACCCTTCCCTTCTCCAACCCCCTCTTTCCCCTCTCACCCCTCCCCCCATCCTGGCCCCCCCTGCAAAAGTGGGGTGCGGAGGGGGGAGGGGTGAGAACCCACGGAGGGGAGGAACGAAATTCCGATGAAGTCAGAGCCCCTTACCCGCTGCCGCGGCCAGGCCCCCCAACATGGACTGTCTCTGTATAGTGACAACCAAGGTAAGCATGATAGGGGGCCCTGTAAACTCGGGGGAGGGTATGAGTTCGTGGGGAGGGGTTAGTCAGGCCTAATCTGCGGCTGGGGGCCCTGGAATGAGAGCATCAGCAGATGGGAGGGGGGGTCATAATTTAGTTTGGGGTTCACATCTGAGATAATGCTGGGTTTGGCCACAGGTGCCCCCTGGAGTGATCCCTTTGTACCTGTAGAGAAATGGAAAATTGGGGGGTATTCTGTGACTTGGGGATCTGGTGGATTTTGAGGTTCACCAATGATGTTGAGGGAGACTTATTTAAGGAGAAGCCTGGCTCACATGGGAGCCCTGCTTGGTGTATGTTAGAAGGTGGACTATGTGAGGGGGGGTTCCTCTTCCCTCCTGGGGGACAAGCTGGCGTCCAGTTGCCTTGTCCAATTTCAGGGGCTCCTGGCTTGAAGGTAGAAGGTTACTGGTTGTGAGTACCTGACTGGTCTGGGGGTGTCAGCTGGCAGGGAAGGAGTGGGCCTTCAGATTATAAAAGAAGCATCTTATATGCATTTGGGGGTGCTCTTAATTTGAGGGGACTGTTAATTTTAAGGTCAGTTGTATGGAATGGGGATAGTTGGGAGTTGTCAGGGAACTGGAACCTGACAGAATCACCTGAGGGATTGGACCAGATGAGATTAGGGTTCGGGGTACTCCCTGGGGAGGTAGGAGGCTGCAGCAGCTGAGGTTGCCAGCTTCTTTGGAAGAGGATGAGAGGCTTGAGGAGAGGGGATTTGAGGAGGGGTACCAGGTGCGTGGTGAAAATTTTGGGGGTGGCCCAGGCAGGTGTCCAGCATCCTCACTTCCTCCCACACTGTATCTACCTTGGTTGGGAAAGAGGGAGACGAGCAGATGGAAGGGAATGTTCCTGTTACCCCTGACCCTTGGGATCAAGGTGGGAGAGGACGCCTGGATTTAAAATTACTGGGGTGAAAAGGTGTAGGAGGAGGGCTGGGCAGGCAGCAGTGAAGATCTGTAGAAGGGTGTCCCTGTGAGCCTGCCAAGTGCAGGAACTCCAGGATGGGGAACATTGGCAAGCTTCTGGTGGGCTGCAGAATACCTGGGTCTTGGCTCTAAGACTCTGGGACTAGAAAGCTGGAAGCCTGGTGTGTGGAGGGAGGCTTGGGCGGGTGGCAGGCAGCTGGGGGTTGGGGGGTGGGACAGGAAGTGGGGGCCGGGGAGGCGGGGTCTGGGTGAGTCACAGGCTGGGGAGGGGGTTATATTTAGTGGGAACTGCAGATTCTCAGGGCAGGGAGCTGAGGACACACATGTTCCCTGCCACAAACTCACATACATGTATACACATGCATCTACACATGTGTTGTGCATGTGTGAGCATGGTTGGAGGAGACTGAAGGCTGAGGACCTTTAGGTTCAAGTCCCTACCCTCTCTTGAGGGCTACTTGCTTATCCTCCATTCTGTGGGCTTGGGCTTTCTCCCATATTGCTTCTTCCCATCTCCTGTAATTGCAGTGGATTTTTCTGCCTCAGTTTCTCTGGCCTTCTCTCCTTTAAGGTCTGTCTGAGCCTCAGTACCTCTTGACTCCTGCCCTCAGTCTGCCCCTTAGCCTTAGGCTTTCTGGCTATGGTCCCTTATGTGCAGGTGTACACAGAAAGCCAGTTGGAATGTGTGGGCTCTGCTTCCAACACGTGAACGCACATATGAGAAGGGAGGGTGAGGGCCTTGTCTGCATTGGTAGCTATTCTGGGAGGATGGGTTTATTCATCTCCCTTCAAGAATCCTGCTTCTTCGATGGAACTCAGGGTTGAGCATCCCCGAAGGAAAGTCTTGCGCAGAGAGGATCATGCATTTTGGGGTTTTACAGGGGCGTGGAGACCCAGGCTGGCCACATTCCTTGGCCGGAAAACTTGTCAGTCTCGGGATGGCGGGGACTCCAAGTCCCATAAGGCTTTGAGGCAGGAGAATCGTCAATGTTAGAGGGTTGCTGCCCCTGGGGCTGTTGGGAGTTGTGGTTCATCTCTATCCAGGGCAGCGGAGGGTTAGCTTTGGAAGAGCCAGCAGGGGGGGCACATGGCACTTGTCCCCCCAGAATGCTGGGTGGGGTAAAGGGTGCTCATGCTTTGCGGTCGTTGAGCTTCCCAGCTACATCTGACTCCTCCATCTTTCATCGCCTATATTTAGATTTCTGCCGCAGTAATTTAAGGAATATTTACTGAATGCCTACTATGTGCCAGGCCCTGTGCCTTGCGCTAACTCTGCCTTATAGCTATCACTTAATCTTACTCTGTGCCTCGCTTTCTGCCGGAGTCTCTGAGCATCTCTTTCTCCCACTCCGCCCCCGTCCCTCCCCCTACTCCCCGCGCTGCTGCCGCCGTTGCCATGGTAACCGGCGACGACTGAAGTTGCGTGGCGGACTTGAGGGCCGGGCGAGGGTGGCGGAGGGCGGAGCAGAACAAGTGGGGGAGGGAGGAAAATGGGGAAAGACCGGGGGTATTTGGCTGGAGTCCCGGAGGCGAAGCGGTTAAACCCTCCGGGTGGTCCTTATTGGGCAAAGCTAAGGTGTCGGGGGCGGGGCAGTATGGCCTACGGCCTCATTCATTGGTCGACTGGGGCGTGGCGGAGGGGCAGTGTGGGCGAGGCCGGGGGAGCGAATGGGCGGGAAGTGGACGCAGGCGTGGTCTCCTGGAGGCAGGTGGGCGGGGTCTGGCTTACTCTACCAAGGGAGGCGGGCAAACAACCTCAGAAAGGGGTGGGGCCTTAGGACTGGGTAAATGAGGGCGGGGCTGACCCGGCAGGGGCGTGGCGTGGTCCCATGTGCAAAGAGGAGACAGGGTTTGAGGGGCCTGTTGTCTAAGAAACTGCGGGGAGTAGGGGTCTTTGGAAAGGAGAATCCGGGGGTTGGGCGATCTGACGTCTCAGTTTTCCTAAGATGGAGGACTGTTAAGATTTCATCAGAGCACAACCTCCTACCTCAACGCTATGTTCCAGGGAGACGGTTGCTAGGCGACGGCAAAGTCCTTGATTGCTGTGTTGCCAGGCAACGGGGAAACGGAAAATGGAGGGAAAAAGGAAATGGGGGATGGGGGAGGGTCTTAATAGCCATAGCGCCCACTGGTGGAGAACTAGGGCCTGTGCATTTTCTTTTCTGTAAGGAATTTCCAATTCAGCCCCTTCCGCACTGACTCCCTCTGAGGATACAAGCATTCTATCCAGATATGAAACTAGGACTTTGGGGGTCATCGTGGGGGCGTATCTAACAGATTCTAGTCAACGGGAAGAGAGGGGGCATGGGTCAGGTTCTAGGGAAATCCGTCCTCTCTATCATTTGTAGGCATTTTAGAAAAGCCAGAGAAGCAGATTTTAGGAGATTGCTTGCTGGGCTTTAAGAGTTGAAAAGGTGGGAGTTCAATGGGAGAATATTTAGAAGAGATGGTTTCAGGTTCAGTTTGGGACAAAATGGAAGAGATCAGAGGCAGTCATTTTGGTGTGTAACGGGAGATTTGTGGGCCACTGGAAATTGCAGGTCAGATCTTATTTTGGTAAATATTTTTTGAGACGTAGGTGTGGGGGAGATAGATATATTTGGGAGTAATCTTCCAACAAAGTTGAAATTCAGAATCATGGCGGGTGGGGTGGTGAGGAATGTTGAGATGTAGAGGAGGGCAGCCAGAAAAAGGAATAATGTATACATTTAAAGAGTACAGAAAAGGAATAGAGAAATATCTCTTAATCTAGAAGTGTGGTAATAAACTGAAGAGGTTGCAACTGAATTCAGAAGGTCAACTTTAAGGTCCCTTAAGTATTCCCTGAAATGGGATCTGGTGGTACTGGGGCATGGTATATTAGAAAAGTCATGAGTATCTCATTAGGTTCAAGGATTTGGAGAGGGGACCCCAAATGAATCTGAGGACTGGTTATTTGGATGTTTACAAGGGTAATAGCTGCACTAATTTCAAGGTCTCTGTTAGCAGACTGGGGGAACAGATATAATTTTAAAAGGGTTGATTTAAAGGGTAGATTAATTTGAGGGATCTGTGGTCCTTCAACTCTTGGAAAACGTCTGGCTATCCTGTGGGACTTTACTGATGGTTAGAATAGGAGACGTCTTGACATCTGTGGGGATGTCGTCTACATTAACAATCATTGGGGAGGTTGGGGGAGGGGATTGTGGGAGGCAGTTTAGACCCCTTGGGGGTCCTTCTGACCTGAGGGAGAAGTGCTGCTTGCTTCCCTGCACCCTGAGAGTCCAGGGAGGTTTTGTAATAGGGGCTTGGTGATTTTAGGGGTGGGAGATTAGATAGCACAAGGGATTCCAGAGAACCAGAGCGATAAATTGGTAATTTTAGGAATGTCTGTATTTGTGAATGAATAGGAGTATACTGTGCACGGTGAAGTTCATAGAGAAACTGCTGGAACCAGGGAAGTTGATGGCTAAGAGGGTCTCCCCGCACCCCTTCTCTCCCATCGTGACGCTCTCCCGCACTGCGCAGGCGCCGTCACCCCCCCACTCCGGCCGCAGCCTCCAGTTGCCGCGGCCGCCGCAGCCCCCGCCCCTCTGCCCCTCCCCCTCCCCAACCCCGGGACCCTTGCTCTCCCACCCATCCCCTCCCCTCAGTCCCCCTCCCCTTCTCCATGTCGGCTCGGAACAGATTCGCCTCCATGTGTCTCTGCGTGGTACGTGCCGCGGTACGGGCTCCGGCCCCGCTCCCCTCTTTCCGGACCCCCCAAATCTCGGGGTGCAAGCTTCAAGTGCTGTCGCTCTTCCTTCTGCTTGGCGGGGTCTCTGGGTGGCAGTGTCTTGCGGACAGGCGCAGTGGGTCGCCCCTCCTATAATCATTCACTTTCACTCACAACCCTCTATTCTGGGGGTGCAAGCCTCCGTTCCAGGTCATTCTTGCAACTGGGGCGGTGAAGAGGGGGCCAAAGCGAAAAGAGCAACAGCGACCTCAGGCCTTTGACTTATCCTATGCCTGTGCCTTAATAATATTACCTGTGCCTTAATATATTGGGGGTTCAGACTTGGTCCCAATTGCACTGGAGCTGTTGCTGGCCGCGGCCCTGAGCCTCAGTAGCGTAAAGAGGGGACCCTCCTTCCTAGCCTCCTTGTGTTAGTAGTCCTTTAGTCTGGGATGAGAGGTGCTGACCTCAACCCCCACCTCCCAGTCTGTAGTTTCCTAATGACTCTCTCACCCCCACCTCTCCAGAGGTTTTTCCTTACTACATTTACTTTAAAAATTTCCAGGGACTGAACATAGGCCCTAACTTCTTTCAGCCACATTCTGTGAACTCTGGAATCCTCTCCTTGTTCCCTATCTCCCTGACTTTGTCACTGGATCAGGAGGAGCCTTTTTCTCAGTCCCAGACACCCCGCCCCCCACAGGGGTATGGAAGGGAGAGGTGTCTGCAGTCTCAGTGTGCTACAAATTTTCTTTCATCTCCTCTCTAGAATAAACAGTGAAATGTCCCTTTCCACACTTCCATTTTCATTGTGTGCATCCTGACATTTCTTCATCGGGATTCAGGAATTTTCTCTGTGAGGTGGGGCGAAGATGGAGGGTCTTTGGGCTCAAA
The DNA here is from genome assembly GCF_042477335.2 of Ovis canadensis. Lineage (NCBI taxonomy): Eukaryota > Metazoa > Chordata > Mammalia > Artiodactyla > Bovidae > Ovis > Ovis canadensis. The sequence goes on along the minus strand of NC_091255.1, from coordinate 35,487,882 downwards.
CCCTCCCTGCCCCGTCCCAAACTCCAAAAACTTGAAGCTGCAACCCTTGGCCCTGCCTCAGTTGTCACACAGGAAATTGGGGGCTTTGTGAAGAGGAGAGCAGTCTCCTTGTCTCCTTCCCTCCCTGGCCCCTCCAGTTTTGGGGCTCTGTCCCTCAGCTCTTGCACTATCCAGGCTGAAGACCACCTTTTCAGAATGTGGCACAACAACCTCTTTCAGTTCATCGAATTCTGTTACCCAAGAGGGCCCAGCTTGGAGGAGGATTATTTGATTTCTACTTCCTCTAACTTCCCTTCTCCACTTTTTGTGTTCTTGGTATGGAAACCTGGAGGGAGCTAGGAGTTTTTTCTCCAAGTCTGTCTCCAAGGCCAGAAAACAAAGTGTACCTTGATGAGCCCCTTCTCTTTCTTTAAGACTTCAAACATATCGAGGTGGGACTTCCCTGGCAGGGTCCAGTAGTTATGACTCCACACTTCCACTGCAGGGGGCATGGATTTGATCGCTGGTCAGGGAACTAAGATCCTGCATGCTCAGTGGTGCAGCCTTAAAACAAAATATATCAAGGTGTTCCTTGATCTCAGCTGTCTCTGTCCTGGATTGGAGAGTCTTTTTTTTTTTTTTTTTCACGTCAGACGGGTAATGTGCCGGTGTCGTAACAAGGTTTGCGGGGAGGCACATGTCACGCAGCAGCGTGAACACCCAATCATCACGCTCATGAACTACAAAAGGATCTGGAGAGTCTTAATGGACCATTTTCCTCTTCCTATTCTCTTACTTTATCCTTAACCATGGCCAAAGTGGACTGCATCCTCAGCCTTGGTTCCTCATCCTCAGAATTTTCAGAATCATACTGTGTGTCAGGCATTGACCTTGATAAGCTTCCTCCAGTTGTCCTCTGAATGTTGGGGTCTTCTCAGCTTTTCAGATACTTTTTTTGAGAGGGAAATCTTGCCTTCTCTTTTTACCCATGTGTACTGGGGAGCATAGTCTGTCTTCTGCAGTCTCTGGGAGAGCCCTACACATGGTAACCTCCCCTTCCTTCACAGAACCTGGCCTTGGGAAGGGTTTGCTTCTGTGAGGGGCAGAGGCGCTACCCTTCATTACTGTCTCCAGCTGCCCTCCTCTCTGGTCCCTCCGTTAATCTCATTGACTGGTGTCTGTATTAAGCTAGTAAGGGAGGCCCTTGAGATGGTATGCAGTGAGTTAGGAAGGGGAATCAGGGGTCAGGTTGGGTCTTTCACTCCTAAAGGCCAAAGGAAGACCAGGAATTTACTCTGAGGTTCTACCCACTTCCGCAGTTATTGAACCTGGAAGCTGGCATCTATTCCTGCCCCCTTTCTGAGCCCTACCATCTCTGTTCCTCCCCCACCCTCCCCCTTCTTCTAGTATATCCGATTAGCTGGCTGGCCTCTGGGCATTTGTAGAGGTGGGGGAGTCCTGGGGCCCCCTTGCCGAAGACTTGGGAACCAGCAAGGCCAGCTGGACCGGTTAAACACTTTGTCCTGTCAGGGGGGCTGATGCCAAGTACCTGCTAGTTGAAGGGCCTGACTGCGGTCCCTGCCCGGGGCTTGCAAAGTGCTGGGGAGTGATTTCTTCCTGGGGCAGAGGCTGCAGTAGGGAGACTGAGGCAAGGAGGGTGCAGCGGGGTGGAATGGAGTACAGAATGGGAGAAGCAACTCGAAGGAGGGAGGTTACATGGGGAATGGGCTTAAGGTAAAGAGGAAGTGGGGGGAAGCTGATGAGGTAAGCAAAGATGCTGGGGATGGAAGTAGAGAAGGGGAGGGGTGCACGTGGCCGAGGGGCTAGAGCTCTGGGAAAGGGGTGAAGAAACGGACTTCAGAGGAGGGGTGTGCTGGGGAGAAGGCGGGGGTCCTAGGCTGGGAGTTGGAAGAGTTGCGGGGAGGGTTCGGATTTGGGAAGAGAAGAGAGGTGCCAAGGGCCTGGCGGGAGAGGGGGCTGTGGGGAGGGTGGAGAGAGGGGAGCCAATGGGCTGGAGGACAGGGAGGGGGAGGAGCTGGTCAGGCCCCAGGGCCTTCCGCACTGCACTGGCCGGGGAGCGGAGGCGCGCCGGGCCGGGCCGCCTGGAGCCCGAGGCGCTGGGCCGGCCCCCGTGACGCCTCCGTCCCCGTCCCCAGAAATACCGCTACCAAGATGAAGACACGCCCCCTCTGGAGCACAGCCCGGCCCACCTCCCCAACCAGGTAAACGCCCCCGAGCTGGTGCACGTGGCGGAGAGGAACTTGTCCCACCTCGAGGCCGTCCAAGGGGTCGTGGGCCACGCCCACTTCTCCCCCCTCAAGGTAGGAGACTCAGGCGGCCCCCTCCCCAGTGCAGCCCTCGGAGCCTCGGAGCTACAACTACCCCCAAGGCCCGGTAGGGCGAGAGCCGGAGGTGGGGGGCGGCTGGGGCTGGTGGGCTGGGCTTGGGTTCCTGGGGCCAAGGGAGGGGGCATTGGGGGCGTCGGAAACACCTGGTTCCCAAAGAGGAGAAACAGAGGCCAGGCAAGTGGGAGAGGGTGTAGAGTTTACAGCCGTTGTGTGTGTGCGTGTGTGTCTGCGTGTGTGCGCACACGTGCGTTGAGATGCGTGCGTTCCCCAGGATGCTCCCCGCGCCTGGGCCCTCTTCATTCCTTCACGCACCCCCACCTCGGTTTCCATTTTCTGTGTCCAGAGCTCTGTTCAGAACTCCTGCTGCCCTCATTTGCTCTTGGCCCTTCGCTGCCAACCTCGCCGCCCCCCCCCCCCCCCCCTGCTTCCGGCCTCTGGGCCTGGCTCTCCAGCCCTTTCCATCGGTCTGGCCGGAGATTTCTGGTTGCCTGGCCTTTCCGCCTCTGTCCCCTGCCTCGGCCTGTGCACCCCTCCTGTGCCCTCCCGCCCTCGATGCCTTTCCCTCTCTGCTGGCTGGTGCTGGATGCTGTCTCTCTCTTCCTCCCACGCATTCTCCTTCTCCCTCTCCCCGATCCCCAGCTCAGGCTCTCTGGCCAGGATGAGTCCTCTGCCTGGGTCAGCCGGCTTTCTCTGTGTTAACCCCCTTCCCTACTCATCACTTCTGTCCTTTCCTCCTATGCCTCCTCTCTCTCCTCCTCTTGGACTCTACCTCCATGCAAATTTGTTTCTGTGCCCCCCCCCCCATTATTATTCACCACCACCTGTTTCCCCTTCTTTTCTGTGCTCACAGTATGTTTTCCCTTCTCCAGTCCTGGGGAGACCTTGTTTTTGAGATCTCCCATTCTCCAGGCCACTTCCCATCTTCTTCCCCCTCAGTCTCCTCTTCTGGGGGTGTAGGCTGGGAGGAATGGAGTGTACCAGGCTGGCTGTGAGATTCAGGGGAACACTGGGGTCAGGGGTGAGATTCTAGGATCTTGTGGGATGTTCCCGGGAAGGGGGAAGTTGTTGACGTTTCACCAAGAAGATGGAGAGGAGGTTTCTGAGTTACTGAGCCTGGGAATGAGGAGGCAGAGGCTGGGCAGCAGTAGGTTCTGGGGTGAGAAGGAGGTGGTAGGAGAGTAGTTGGAGAGGGAAATACCATTCTTCTGCAGGTAGAAAAGTGGAGACACGAGAGGAAGCTGAGAGGTCCTAGGACAGGAGACAGGCAAAGATGAGACGTGAAATCAGCGGGGAGGTTGAGCTGATTGAGAGCAAGGAGAGGAGGAGATGGGTGCAGAGAATTCCTTTGGATGGCTGGGGCTGCAAGGACTAAGGAAAGAAGACGAGAGATGCTTTTTTTCCCTCAAGATGGGGCCATTCAGTCCTTGGGGAAGGGGAAGAGGAGTGAAGGTGGTCGTACAGAGGTAGGGAGACTTGGAATCTGCGTCCAGGAAGCAGAGGGAAGTGAGTGCTGGAGGCCCTGGGTGTGGGAGGGAGGACCCACAACAAGGCCTGAGCTGGAGGACGGGAGAAGCCTCAGTTTTCAGAGGGTTGAGAATGAAGGATTGTGATTTGGGTATAGAATCTTGAGGGTCAGAGAATGAAGTAAGGGAGAGTGGTGGTGATCCCTCTGAGGATCATAAGTTAGGATGGAGGATAAGAGCAGGAGGCTGATGCCGAATGGGCCTGGACAGGGGCACAGGGCGTGGAAGCGGATGGAGAACGGAGGCTGGGGTTGGAGGATAAATTGGGTGAGGTGGAGAGAGGGGTGTTTTATCTACAGCTACACAGATGAGATGAGATGAAGGTAGTTGGGGATAAAAGATGGAGCCTCGGGCAGGGAGGTCTAGGGTAAGGAAGGGAATGGCAATTGAGAACAGGCTGTGGGACAGAGGAGGGACACGCAGATGGGATGTTGGCAGTCAGTGGCTATTGGCTGGATAGTAGCATTTGCTGAGATTTGAAGGGTCAGAGGATGGATTTAATAGATGGGTATGAAATCTATTACGAAGCTTGAAAATATGTAGTACTGAGATATCGCAGTAGGAGAGAAGAAAGACCCCTTGGGAAGGAGAGAGCGAGGAGTCTGGGGAATCCTTGATGAGTGCCTCGCGCTTGGTAGGCTCTAAATAAATACTTGTTTAAGGAGGAGACAGGTTGGGGACCCCGAAGGAGGCTTTTGGATGCCTTCCCCCATTGCTATGGAAACGTGGCTTCGGTTGCCCTGGCAACTGGGGAAGCCCCTAGGACGGGCCTGAAGCGGCCCTGCCCTAGAATCTAGAGACCCTGCTGTGTCGAGGCTACTGACGTCAGCGAACTGGGCACACCCCACTTTAACCCTTTCCCGGATGAAATAGGCCAGGGGTGGGGGTAAGAGTAATGAGAGACTAGGACCCGGATGTCTTTCACCACTCCCCTTTCCTGACGTTCTTTCCACTGCGTAGGGTGAGGGGCGTAGGGGAGGGAGGAAGGAAGGTTATTCAGGAGGCGCTGCGCCCTCAAACCTCTTCAGCCTGGACTTCTTTCGGCCGGGCTACCTGGGGGGCGGGGCCCAGAGCAGGAGAGGCGGGGCTAGCGGACCAGATTCTGCCTTTGGGAATCTGGTCGCTCTTAGGCCACGCCCCATCTCCTCCTCCCGTTGTCCTGGCGACAGGGCCTCCAGGAGGTGGGTCTCCCCAGGCCTTGGTTGGGCTTAGATACCGTTGCTTGGCAACAGGATCCCTAGAGGAAGGAGTAGATTGAATGGTGGGTGGGCGAGAAGGAGGGTGGGGCTTGCATCTTGGGGAACCCCGGATTCCGGGGGCCCAGGGTTTTAGGGCACATGTGTGTGAAAATGAGGGGCAAGTCTTAGGGAGGGTTATGAAAAGATCTGGGTGTTAATGGGTAGATAGGGACAGGGATGGGATAGGACCTAGTGGACAGGAGCCCTGTGGTATGTGTGTGTAGTACATAAGGCATGTAGCACTCTGTGGTGTTACATCCGGTGAGAAGCTCCCCCCCCCCCAGCCGGCCCCCCCTCTCCCGGCTCTATACCATCTGCTGTTCCCCCATCTGGCTGTCTCTCTCTTCCTGCTTCTCAGACACCTCCTTCCACATGCAGGGGGCCTGGGCTGGGCAGAGTTGGGGCCAGCACGTGTACTTGTGTGTTTGTAACGTGGATCAAGGCTGGGTCTTTCAGGGAGTCAAGGGGAACAGAGCGGGCCAGGTTAAGAGGCTGAGAGGGTAGCCATGGTGGGGGGATCTTTTGGTTACGGGCTCTCTCTTGAGCCAAGGCTCAGGCAGCTTTTCATCTCCTTTTTTCCCTCACAGGCCAATTCTCCCCCTGTGATTGTCAACACGGATACCCTAGAAGCCCCGGGATATGTGAGTTGTTTAGATTTCGGGGCTGTTACAGATGGGAGGGGGAAGGCCAAGTCCCAGCAGCAGGGTAGGGTCAGGTGCTCAGGCAGGAAGTCTGGCTCACGGCTCTTGTGTTTCTGGCCCGTGCTGGAGTTGCAGGTGAACGGGACAGAGGGGGAAATGGAATACGAGGAGATCACGTTGGAAAGGGTGAGCAGGCTCATGCAGCCCAGGTCGTCCCCCCTTGCTCCCTGTCTGTGCTTCTCTCTGTGCCGGTGTTTTCTCAGTGGCCAGCCTCTTAACCCTGTCCCTTCCTGCTCCGGTCACAGCTCCCCAACCCTCTCCCCTCCCCTCTCACCCAGTCTAGAGTAGGCGGTGAGGGAAGCTGACCCTTTTCCCCTCCTTCTGCCCAGGGTAACTCAGGTCTGGGCTTCAGCATCGCAGGTGGCACTGATAACCCCCACATCGGCGATGACCCTTCCATCTTCATCACCAAGATCATTCCGGGTGGGGCTGCAGCCCAGGACGGCCGTCTCAGGTGGGGAGAGGAGACGGGTTAGGATGCTGGCTCCCTTGAAAGGGAGGACCAGGGCGGCAGGAAGCTCCTGGCTCAGGCCCACCTTGCTGCCCTCAGGGTCAACGATAGCATCTTGTTTGTCAATGAAGTGGACGTGCGGGAGGTGACCCACTCAGCGGCGGTGGAGGCCCTCAAAGAGGCAGGCTCTATCGTCCGCCTCTACGTCATGCGCCGGAAGCCCCCAGCTGAGAAGCTCATGGAGATCAAGCTCATCAAGGGGCCTAAAGGTAGCAACCCAGTTAGGTTGCCACTCGCCTCCCGCTGTCCTCTGCCCCAGGGGACCTGGGGACCCACCTCTGGCCTCTGTCCGCCCAGGTCTTGGCTTCAGCATCGCTGGAGGTGTTGGGAACCAACATATCCCTGGAGATAACAGCATCTATGTGACCAAGATTATCGAAGGGGGTGCTGCCCACAAGGACGGGAGGTTACAGATCGGAGACAAGATCCTAGCGGTGAGTGGGGACCCCCATCACTCTTCTAGCCCACACCTGGGTCTTGCCTGCACTCCTGGTGCATGCCCAGGCTTCCTGATGGGCTCGCCTTAAGCACGTCCATCTTGAGATTGTTTCCAGTTCTGTCTGAGCTCTGCTTCCCTTGGCCCCAGGTCAACAGCGTGGGGCTGGAGGACGTCATGCATGAGGATGCCGTGGCAGCCCTGAAGAACACGTACGATGTGGTCTACCTAAAGGTGGCCAAGCCCAGCAATGCCTACCTGAGTGACAGCTATGCTCCCCCAGACATCACAACCTGTGAGAGCCCTCCAAACCCTGGAGCTCCCCATGCCCCCCACCAGTCACCCCATGACATCCCCATTGACCCTGCCTCTTCAGATCCTTCCCCTGAACTGGCCACAACCTTTGTCACTTCCTTTGGTTGGAGAATAGATGGAAAATTGGTCACCATCAAAGAACTAGAAAAGATTGTCAATAGTCCCTCCCCCAGAAGGCAATAGATGGTTTTATGGCTAATTTTATCAACTCCTCATGGAATAGGTAATTCTTATGCTTTTTCTGAGCATAGGAAAAGATAAAACATTTCACATTTCATTTTATAAGAGCATCTGAAAATGGTCACAAGGATAATGTAAGAAAGTACAGAGCTTCCTGGTGACCTAGTGGTTAGGATTCTGGGCTTTCATTGCTGTGGCCTGGATTCAGTCCCTGGTCAGGGAACTAAGATCCTGCAACCCCTTGGTTCAGCCAAAAAAAAAAAAAAAGAGGAAAGTATAGGTTACTTTTGCTTCTGAACAGAGATGTAAAAGTTTCTAATAACACAGTTGCAAAACAAACACAGTGGCCTATTAAGGGAGTAACATTGTCACCAAGTCAGGTTCATTTCAGGGAATTAAAGGTGTTTCCATATTATGAAACCTCTAAGTATGAGTCATTGTATTTAAAAAGTTAAGGGAGAGAGGGACTTCTTGGGCAGTCCAGCAGTTAAGACCCGGTGCTTCCACTGCAGGGGTCACCAGTTCCATCCCTGATCTCTGGTTATTGGGGAGCTAAGATCCCACCTGCCATGTGGTGTGGCCAAAACAAAACAAAACAAAACAAAACAAAAAAGGTAGAAAAAACAGTAAGTTCATTTCAAAGAGATGTGGGAAAGGCATTTGATGAAATTGAACATCCTATTCTGAGAGGGAAATTTAGTATACTAGGAACAGAGGAGTTTTCCTTAACATGATTGAAAAGTGTTATCAGAAATCAACAGTGAACACATTGTAATGATAAAATCTCATGTGTGTGTCCATTAAGTTAGGAACTAGGCAAGGAAGTCTCTTCCTGCTACTGTTAGTCCACAGTGCTTTAGAGCAGGGTTTCTCAACGTTGGGACTATTGACATTTTTGTACTTGACAATTCTTTGTTGTAGGGGGCGTTGTTCTGTGCACTGTAGTATGTTTAACCGCAGCCCTGGCCTCTATCAGATGACAGTGGTACCCTTCCCCTCCAGTCAGCACAACCAAAAATGTCTTTAGACTTTGCCAAATGTTCCCTGGGGGCGAGGGGTGGGGGGTGCAAAATTACCCTGCTGCAAATGACTGCTGTAAAGATTTCAGGCAGGGTAGCAAGAGAAAAAAGAATAAATGTTACATTTCAGTGGGGAGAAACAGATTAATCCTTATTTGTAAATTATACTTTTGTCCATCTAGATTAAAATCTTAAGTGAACTAAATGAAAACCTTAAAAATAATAGGTAGGGTTAAGAAGGTGGCTATATGTAAGATAAAAAGCAAGAACTAGTGACTTCCCAGCAATAAGAAAATATGATGGGTAGAAAGATCCTTTTTGCCATAGGAAAAAAGCTATAAAATTCTTAGAGGACTTCTCTGGTGGCCCAGTGGTGAAGACTTCACCTTCCAATGCAGAAAGTATGGTTCAATCCCTGGTGAGGGATCTATGATTCCATATGCTTCTCAGCCAAAAAACCAAAACATGAAGCAGAAGCAATATTGTAACAAATTCGATAAAGACTTTAAAAATGGTTCACATTAAAAACATCTCTAAAAAAGTTCTTAGAAAAATAAGCTTGACCAGAGGACAGATTTATATCAGTAAATGACCTGTGTCAGATTTATATCAGGTAAATGATGAAACTTTACCGAAGGGCGTAAAAGAACACTAAAGAACTGGAAAGTCACAGCATGTTTCCTGATGCAAAAAAACATAATATGCTAAAGATCTCAACCCTTTCCAAGTTTTTCTCTAATTTTATGCAATCCTCATCAGAATGTTAATGTTCACCCCCCCCCCACCCCCAACTGGAAAATTACATTTGGGAGAAGAGCTAAGGAATTTTTGGAAAAGAATAATGAGATGCGACTACTTCATCCAAATCTGAAATCATACTGTAAGACCATATTAAAATCACATGGTCTTGTTTCTAGACACCATAACCTATCAGAGGGAACCTTGGCTCCTTGGAGAAAGGGCCAGATCTAAGACTTGAGCAAGGAATGTGTAAGATGAACTTGTAACATCTTTCATATTAGCAAAACTCTTTGTGACCCCATGGACTGTGGCCCATCAGGCTCCTCTGTCCGTGGAATTCTCCAGGCTAAAATACTGGAGTTGGCTGCCATGCACTACTCCATGGGATCTTCCTGACCCAGGGATCGGACCCAGGTCTTCTGTATTGTAGGTGGATTCTTTACCATCTGAGCCACCAAGTTTTCACTTGAGAACTTTCCCATTTTCTAGCAAAAGCGTTAAAAGAACAAGTTATCTTTTAAATCTTAAAAGAAGAAAGCAAGGAAGATATTCAAGAGTTGTGTCAAAGGCAGGAGCCAAATTGAAACTGGCCATTTAACCAGAACTCAGTAAATATTTAAAAATCTATAGGATTATAAGGATACTTCAAAACAACTAGGTACCTTTGGAAGATGCTAGGGAACTTGTACATTCTGAATACTGGCAAGCAAAGGGAAAGAGTCAAGCATTTATTCTCTTTTCCTATGCATATTGCACCGTACCGTGACCAGTGGTTGACCTGGGAACATTCTTTTTTACCGACAAATTCTGACTAATAAATGTTCCTCCCTCAAAAAAAAAAAAAAAAAGAAATATACATGGGCACTATTTGCCATCCTCAGTGAACTGTCAAGTCCAGGCAGTGATGGTCAGTGGCTGGTAAAACTCTTAGGTGAGAGGCTAATGGCAACCTTTATAATGAATGGAACAGGCTGACAACACCCCAACCCACAGATTTGTATCTCAAAAAATGCAACCTGACGTCATGTTCTGTCGTGATGCAGAAAGTATGCAGCAGCATCTAGGAAATACTTCTGTCAAAAAGTGAACTTGGGTCTCTATACAAGTGACCACTTGACAGGAGATGCAGGGCAGGGATGTAAGCAGTGATCTACTTGTTAGGGTTTCCCACTATTTCCTAAAAGAAGATGGGAAATCCTGCTAGACAAATGACCTAGTTTTCTCACCAAATGAATGACCAGGAAAGGGGGGAAACAAAGGGAGAGGAATGTTATAGATGATATAAGAGATGGTTCAACTGAACTAAAAGCCCCAAAGCCTGGTATTAATATTCCCCTTGGTTCCATACCCCTGGCATACCTAGGTTATGTACCCTTCAGATCCACTCGCCCCTAGGAGAACCCACCCCTCCCATGACCTGTGAATTCCTGTCCCCTGACATTGCTGTGACCAGATGTCCCCTTACACCCCAGCCTCGTTTCTCTGGCACAGTGATGTCCCCTTCCCCTGAGCCTGGTTCTGCTGCTTTCCTGGGGAGGAGGTGGAGTGGTGGGCGTTGTCTCCCTCCGTGCATTTTCCATTGCATCCGTCCTTCCGCCCATGTCTTCCCTCAGCTTATTCCCAGCACCTGGACAATGAGATCAGTCACAGCAGCTACCTGGGCACTGACTACCCCACCGCCATGACCCCCACCTCCCCTCGGCGCTACTCCCCCGTGGCCAAGGACCTGCTTGGGGAGGAGGACGTCCCCCGAGAACCGAGGCGGATTGTGATCCACCGGGGCTCCACGGGCCTGGGCTTCAACATCGTGGGTGGCGAGGATGGTGAAGGCATCTTCATCTCCTTCATCCTGGCTGGCGGCCCCGCGGACCTCAGTGGGGAGCTGCGGAAGGGGGACCAGATCCTCTCGGTAAGGGAAGGCCAGCTCTGCGGACCGCCCCCTCCCCTCCAGCCAGGGCTCATGTAGGCTGGAGCCCAGCCCCCATCTCCAGTGACTCAAGCTCTCCCCGCTCTCTCTAGGTCAATGGTGTTGACCTCCGCAATGCCAGCCACGAGCAGGCTGCCATTGCCCTGAAGAACGCGGGTCAGACGGTCACGATCATCGCTCAGTATAAACCCGAAGGTACTGGGCCCAAGACACGGGTTCAATCCCTGGGTCAGGAAGATTCCCCTGGAGAAGAAAATGGCTACCCAGTCTAGGATTCTTGCCTGGGAAATCCCATGGACAGAGGAGCCTGGTGGGCTACAGTCCATGAGTTTGCAAAGAATTAGACGCGGCTGAGTAACTAAATGGGAATTACCAAGCCTGAAGCTCCCCCTCTCAGATGGTGCTCAGAACTCTTGTCTCCTGGCTTCTGCAGGGTTTGGGGGAGGTGGGGGGGAAGAGGCTGACAGTAGGGACTGGCCAGAGCTCAGGAACCTTCTTGTCCTTTCTCAGAGTACAGCCGGTTCGAGGCCAAGATCCACGACCTTCGGGAACAGCTCATGAACAGCAGCCTGGGTTCAGGGACTGCCTCCTTGCGGAGCAACCCCAAAAGGGGTTTCTATATCAGGTCAGATGCTTCCTGGCTGGGCCCCTCTTCATTTCATGGCCCCTTGTCCCCCAGCCAGCTCTCCCTCCTCAATCTTGCCTGGCTCCTGTCCCGCCTCCCTCTCTAGGGCTGGAGACGCATAGGTTAGCATTGAGAAATGCTCCATAGCGACTAGAAAACAGCCTCAACCTCAGTGATCCCTACTGCTTCCTAGCCCCTAGTCACCCTGGCACCTCCCCTGGGACCCCCAGCTGCCGCACAGTCTGGTAACTCAAAGGGTAATGCCTGGCAGAGCAGGGGGCCTTTCAACTTTTGGAATATCACCCAGCCCCATGGGATAACGCATTCCAGGGGAAGTGGACCACTGCTCTCTCCAAGCTGACCCTGTCTCCCGGGTGGCATTTTGCTACCTTCTTAGGGCTCCTTCTCCCACTGGGCTCCTCTTTCTTATCTGCCCCAGGTGTAGGCGCTTTGTCCGAGCTTCTTCCTTTCCTTCCCTCTGGGCTCCCGGTCTGCTCACACAGGCTCCCCTTCTGCTCACTCTGCCAGTGTCTCTCAGAGCAGTCAGCCCAGGCCTGACCTCTTCCCCACAGTCCAGACCTGCAGCTCCAGCCATCTGCTTTCTGGACACAACCCTGGGGTTGTCCCACAGGTGTTCACACTCAGCATGTCCCAGAGCTAGCTCACCTTTTCTCCCGAGCGTGCGTGCTCGCTCTCCGTCCTGCCCAGTTGGTATCTCTCTTCCTGAATGACACCGCTGTCTGCCAAGATGCCTGGCTCAAATCAGAGCCTCTCTCGGCCCTTCTCTCCTTGCCGGGTCCGGTTGGCTCCCAGGCCTGGTCGGTTCTGACTCCCAGATGATGCTGATGATCCTTGAGTCCCTTCCCATCTTTCTAGCCCTGGTGCTCTGCTCGGCATCTCTGGTGTCTCTGCAGTCATTTCTTCCCTTGTCCTGACCCTGGAGTTGTCACTTACAGGTTGTCACTTAAGGCCACTCTACTGCTGAGGGTAGCCAGACTTGGGTCCATGTTACCCCGTGACTGTGACGTGCATGCATATGGCAGCTGCTTTCTTAGGAGGGTGCTATTCTCAATCTTACTCTTAAAATCGCCCCCAATCCGTAGGCTGTCTGATCCCTGACACAGCGAGAATTGAATGGCTGTTCATAGTTGTAGAGTTTTAGGTTCCCACACAGTTCTGGGGTTCCTCAGAATCCACAGCATCTCTGGGAAAGCCACCAGCGGCCGTGCGGGTCTGTAGACCCCTAGGCAGAACCTCTGGGCTGGGTCTCGGGGGGCCTTGGCCCTCACCAGACTGACTGGAGGCTACCTGCCCTCCAGGGCCCTGTTTGACTATGACAAGACCAAGGACTGCGGCTTCCTGAGCCAGGCCCTGAGCTTCCGCTTCGGGGACGTGCTTCATGTCATTGACGCCAGCGATGAGGAGTGGTGGCAGGCAAGGCGGGTCCACTCCGACAGCGAGACTGACGACATCGGCTTTATCCCCAGCAAGCGGCGGTGAGCCTTCTTGCCCCTGAAGCTCCCAAGGGCCCCAGGGTGGGCAGCCAGCAGGGAAGGCATGGGTCCACCCCCAGCTTCTTGGGGATCTGTCTGCTGACCCTTCATGGGCACCATGACTCACATGAGCCCTTGGGACAAACACCTCATTTAGGAGCGTGGGGCCCAGGGGCTGCTGCTGGGAGACAGAGTTCTCAGCTGCCCTGGGGGTGGGGGCAAGAGGTCCCCTCACTGGCCATTTCTCTACCCCCATCCCTCCATGTATCCCCCAGGGTTGAGCGACGGGAGTGGTCGCGGTTGAAGGCCAAGGTAAGTGGAGAAGGCCGGGAGCTCTGGTGGGAGAGCAGAGGCGGGGTGGGGCGGCGCTCGTGGGTCTAGGCTCCTGACTGACTGCGTGGCCTGCTCTGTCTCCCTAGGATTGGGGCTCCAGCTCTGGATCACAGGGTAGGTTGGTCAGGTTGGGGAGACCTGCGGGGAGAGGGGCCCTGGGCTTCTCTTGAGTCCTTGGGAAGGCTGGTGGGGCCCCTGCATCCCCTGCCTCCAAGGCCCTTGCAGATGCCCTGCCTCCTGTTAGGTCGAGAAGACTCGGTCCTGAGCTACGAGACGGTGACACAGATGGAAGGTGAGCCCTGGCAGCACGCCCTGGCCCAGCCCCCCTGCCCCACCTCTGCCCACCCCCCCGCCTGACCCCGATCTCTGCCCCCGCCTAACCGCCACGCTCTCCTCAGTGCACTATGCTCGCCCCATCATTATCCTCGGGCCCACCAAGGACCGCGCCAACGATGATCTCCTCTCCGAGTTCCCCGACAAGTTTGGATCCTGTGTTCCCCGTGAGTGCAGGGCCTTGAGGGGCGGTGGAGGGGGCCCAAGGGGTCACAGGCAGAGCCACTTCTGAACACAGGGTTCTCAGACGAGGGTGCTGCTCAGCCACCCTCAGGTCTGCCGGGACCGTCCCAGGCCTGGGACTCGGATGACCCAGAGGTGCTGGGGGAGGCAGCTCCACCCCTCTCCCCTGGCCTCAGTCTCCCCAGCAGCCCCCTTCCCCGGAGGACCAGCTGGGCTCTCTGCGGGTGGGGGGGGGGGGTCGCTGTAGGCAGGGTTGAAGCTGGAGGGATGGTGGTTAGATCTTTGGGGGATGGGGTGACTTCCTGGCAGATACGACGCGGCCCAAGCGGGAGTACGAGATAGATGGCCGGGATTACCACTTTGTGTCATCCCGGGAGAAAATGGAGAAGGACATTCAGGCCCACAAGTTCATTGAGGCCGGCCAGTACAACAGCCACCTGTATGGAACCAGCGTCCAGTCCGTGCGAGAGGTGGCAGAGCAGGTAGGAGCCGTGGCCCATCCCCCTCCTCCTTCTCCCCATGGCCTTCCTCAGCTCTCTAACTCTCTCTCTCTCTGTCTCTCTCCCTGCTGGGTCTCCACTCCGCTTCTCCACCTCCTTCTCCTCTTGGGCAACTCTGTCTGACTGCCTGCTCTCTGGTGCCCTGCTCCCCCGCCCCCGCCCCCTCCTCCCTCCCTCCCTTGGTCCCTGACCCCAAACTCCATGCTGCCATCTGTCCCCTCTCCCCTTCTCCTTGCCCCATTTCACCTCTCTTCCTGTGGCCTTGCCCTTGGTGGCTTGGCCCCCCACAACTCGGGCCCTCCCTCCTGCCGGCTTCCCTTTGGCCCTCTCCCCTCCCCCCTCACCTTTCCTGGGGTCTCCACTTGCCTCTCCCACTCCCATGCGATCACCTTCTCCCTGCTGCCCCCACCCTGCCCTCTTCCCTCCACGGCCCCTTTCTCCATCTGCCTCTCCTCCCTCCCATCTGTCTCTCCTTGTTCCTTCCATCTGTCTGTCCTCTGTCCGTCCTCCCCGCCCTCCTCCCTCTATCCTACTTCCTTTCTCCTTCCTTTTCTCGCCCCGCCTGCCTGACTCCACCCCCTTGGCCTTGCTCTGCGCCATCTTTTGGGTCCCCTCCCTGCCTGTCCTCCCTGTTCCCTCCATCCCCTCCCTCCTGTGTGGGCCCCTACCTTGCTCTCCGTCTGTCCCTCTCCTTTTTTCACTCTGTCTGTCTGTACCCTTCCTGCCTCCACTCTCTTTGCCCACGCGTCTTTTGACATCCATCTCACTTCCCTTTTGGCCAATCTCGTGTCCTCCACTTTTCCACGTCCTGTGTGTGGATCCTGTCCTGCCACTTCTGTCTGTCCTTTCCCACCACCTGCTGGTCCCCCTCCACCCACCCTGCCTGCCCCCAGGGAAAGCACTGCATCCTCGATGTCTCGGCCAATGCCGTGCGGCGGCTGCAGGCGGCCCACCTGCACCCTATCGCCATCTTCATCCGCCCCCGCTCCCTGGAGAATGTTCTGTGAGTATGGTCTCGGGGGTTTCCCCTCGGCTCTCCCACACCAAGCCTCGGGCCTCAGATGGCCTCTGTGTTGAGCTTTTCCCTCAGAACCCTGGACAGCAGCTCCAGCAGCCCTTGAGGGGAATTGGAATTAGAACCCAGAGGGCCCAGGGAAGCCCAGGCCTCTTCCCTCCTCTTCTGCCCTGGGCTAGGTGGGACTACAACTCCCAGCAACCCCTGGGGCACATACCTGCTGGGCATCGGGGCTGTTGGGAGTTAGAGTCAATCCCTTCACTGGGCTGCTGGCTGGAAGGATGAGATTCTGGAGAGGTCCCTGAAGTGGCCACACCTGGCTGGGGTGGGTCATGGGAGGGGGCCCATCTGTGGCCCTAGAGGATATTGGGAATTGTATTTTTTGCTTCATGCTCTAAATAAGAAAATAGTGGGGACATCCTTGGTGGTCAAGTGACTAAGACTCTGTACTTCCAGTGCAGGGGGCCCAGGTTCATTCCCTGGTCAGGAAACTAGATCCCACATGCCCTATCTAAGACCTGGTTCAGTCAAATAAATATTAAAAAAGAAAAAGAAAAAAAGAGAAAATAGTGGTTGCAACTTAACATCCCTGGACAGAGGAGATCGAGGCAGGGCAGGACCCACCCTCAGGTCTGTGTCTCTCTCACTCCCCACAGAGAGATTAATAAGCGGATCACAGAGGAGCAAGCCCGCAAAGCCTTCGACAGAGCCACCAAGCTGGAGCAGGAATTCACAGAGTGCTTCTCAGGTGAGGCTGCAGCTAGCCCGTGGCCAGCACGGGAGGTGCCGTTGGCTCAGATTCAAAAGAGGGGCCCCCACAGGGTGGGTGGTTCAGAAGGAGGTATCCCCTTTGGGTGGGTGCATCCCATGGCTCATGGACTGGAGAATTAGGAGAAGGTGCCCTTTGCCCTGGGCCTGACTCCCTGCCCCTGCCCCCAGCCATCGTGGAGGGCGACAGCTTTGAGGAGATCTACCACAAGGTGAAGCGAGTCATCGAGGACCTCTCAGGCCCCTACATCTGGGTCCCTGCCCGAGAGAGACTCTGATTCCTGCCCTGGCTTGGCCTGGACTCGCCCTGCCTCCACCGCCCGGGCCCTTGGTCTGGACTGAATTGCCCAAGCCCTTCCAACCCCCAGCCTCCCTCCCACCCCTTCTTATTTATTTCCTTTCTAACTGGATCCAGCTCACTGGAGGGGGGACACTCCTCTGCATGTATCCCTGCACCCCAGAACTGGGCTGCAGAACCCCAGGAACCTGGGGTCTGGGGGGGAGCCCCAGGCTCCTGATCCCGAGCCTTGGTTCCTTAGGACCCCTTGCTCCTGCCCCTGCCCGCCCCCAACGCACACACAGACCCACTGGGGGGCCACCTGCTCTCCCCATCTCCTCCCACACACTTTCCGAAAGGCAGGGCCCCCTCCAGGAGCACCCATTGCAGGGCTGCAGGCCTCCGCGCTCCCCCCGAGGCAGGGTCTGGGGTCCCTCCTGACCCCATCATGACTCCCCAGGTCCCTTGATTTCTCAATTTTTTTTTCCATTTTTTTCTTCTCAAAGGTGGTTTTGGGGGGATTAGTGGGGGGATTCCTCCATGGGCCCCCTGCCTTCCACATGCCCCCCACCTTTTTTCTTTGCCGGTTTGCATGAGTGGAAGGTCTAACTGTGGCTTTTTTTTTTTTCCTGGGATTTTTTTCTTTTTTTTTTCCTTTTTTTTCTTTTGGGAACGGGGAGGGATGGGTCTAGGGAGTGGGAATGTGGGGGGGGGGAGGGTAGGGGGGCAGGGTTGGGGGTTGGGTGTCTGGGAGCCAGGGGAAGACTGGAAATGCTGCCGCCTTCTGCAATTTATTTATTTTTTCTTTCGAGAGAGTGAAAGGAAGAGACGGATACTTGAAACCCAGTGTGTGGCCTGGTTATTTGGGACCCCCGGGTGAGGAGGGAGACCGGGTGGGAGTATAGGGATGGGTCTGGTAAAGTCAGATCCTTCTCCCCCAATACCCATCACCTCCCCCACCTCCCCACAGACAGAACAGAGTGGCCTGAAGGGGGCCTTGGAGGAATCTGCAGATGAAGGCTCCAGCAAAGAATGGGCCTGGGGTGGGGGCGGGGACGGAATTCCATCCTAGGTCCCTGTTAGAGCCAGGAAGAGGAGCTGCAAATGTAGCCCAGCCCTGACCCCTCTTCTGAGCCGTCTCAGCCCTGTCAGGCAGCCTAGAGTCAGCTGTCAGTCTCTAAAGAAAAACAGAGAAGACAGTTCATTCATGTTCATGGAGCTCTGTGGACAGAGCTGGGCTCTGGCAATGGCCTTCACAGAAGTGTGCCCATAAGAAATGCTGCATAATTATTCATTGGGTTTCTTTTCTTTTTTTTTACATTTCTCTGTGTCTGCCCCCTCTCTGTAGGAGATATTTGAAGCAATTTTGCAGATAATAAGGGTGAGGAAATAGAATGTGATACCAAAGATAAAAATAGAAACAGATGTGTTAGCTATGAGGATGAATATGATTTCTGAACTTCCTGGTACATAAGGCAAAAAGGGAAATGGTCCATTATATATATGTATATGTGTATATATGTATGTATGTGGGCTTCCCTCTTGGTGCATGCGGTAAAGACTGCCTGCAATGCAGGAGACGCTGGTTTGATCCCTGGGTCAGGAAAGATCCTCTAGAGAAGGTAGTGGCAACCCACTCCAATATTCTTGCCTAGAGAATCCCATGGACTGAGGAGCTGGCAGACTACAGTCCATGGGGTCCCAAAGAGTCAGACATGACTACGCAACTAAGAATGCATACGTGCATGTATGTATACATATATATTACAAAGGAGAAAATGTGGTTCTAGGGAGTCAGATGTTCCTGGCTTTCAGTCCTAACTGAAGCTTCTCAGGTGCCTGTTGGATACTGGTTCCCAGCTTCCCTTCTGCCACTGTTCATATGCTTGACAGGTTCCTCTTACTCCAGCCTCAACTACAGCATAAATGAGCCATTGCTGGCACCGCTGAGGGGAATCCCACCTACCCATTTCTCTTTCATTCAGGGACCCCAGAAAGGAAGGCTGAGGTGGGGTGGTTAAGTCCTGAACTGTGCAAAAGGGCAGTTTTTGTAGCTATCTCTGACAAAGTTAAGAGTTGGATGGAAAAGACTAACCCTCAGGGGCAGTGTTCAGGTGATGGGGGTGAGGAGGTAGGTATGGGAGGGGGTTGGGAGGGTGGGGGGCTGCCCTAGCTTGACTGGATTCAAAGCTAGAGGCAGAGATCCCCAGAGGTGTGACCCTTAAACCAAGGGTCCTCTCTGGACTGCCCCATGGTTTTCTGAGCAGCACTGGATCCAGCAGAGGCCAGTCCTGGGGGCTGGGCCCAGCCATCTGCCTTTCAAGAAACCTCCTAGGTGATTCTGAGGTCTTGCTTGGATGGAAAGCACCACTTTTCCCAATAACCCTTCTTTTAGCATGGTTCTGTGTAGGAGCAAGTGGTTTGAGGCTGTGCTCACATTCTCTACCATTGGGCCCGAAGGGAGAAAGCTGTGAGCTGAGGAAGGTGTGTGCAGGTAATGCGTCTGTATCTAAGGGGTTAAGGAGAATTCACCCAAAAGGGGTAAAATCCCCTACTTGTGCATGCGTTGTGTTCTAGATTACAGAACTGATACATGTACCTTATAAAACTGCAAATAAATATAGAAATACAAATGGTTAAAAAAAGTTCCTTCCCCATCTCATTCCATATACCCCTTAGAGAGAAGCGTGTTAGCAGTTTGGGATGAATTCTTCCAAATCTATAAAGAGCTCTTTACAGTGGGTTCCCACACAATTGTCGCTCAGTCGTATCCGACTTTGCGACCCCATGGACTGCAGCACACCAGGTCTGCCTGAACCTCACCATCTCCCAAAGTTTGCCCAAGTTCATGTCCATCGTGTCAGTGATGCTGTCCAGCCATCTCATCTTCTGACGCCCTCTTCTCCTGCCCTAATCTTTCCCAGCATTAGGGACTTTTCCAGTGCGTTCAAAAGCTGACTCCCCCCCTCACCACTTTTATTTATTTTTAAATTTATTATTTTTTAAAAACCTGTGTTCTCTTCACCCCCGTCTACTTCCTTCAACAATACTTATTTTGAATCTCCCCTGGTGCCAGGCAGTGTTGAAATGCTGGGGACACGGTATCCCTGCCTTCAGGGCACTTGGGTCTCATCAATGGGGACAGACAGTGGGAAGTAATGGTGTTCAGGGAATTTAAGGTAATGATTCTGTTGAAGAAGTGACTGCTGGGGGTGTGTCCTTGCTGGTTGACAGGTTGGTCAGGGAGGTCTCATCTTGGAGCAGCCTTTGAGTTGAGAGGGGACAAAGTCTGGGGTGGGGGAGTGTGCCAGGTAGAGGAAGTGAAGTAGGAAAGAGTTTGTAGTGTTGAGCAGGAGGAGGTCAGGGAGTGGAGCAGGGTTGGGGGAGAGAGAGAAGTACAAAGTGGGTCAGAGGAGTCAGTGGGTTTTTTTTCAAAGTGTAAAGAGTTTTTTTTCTTTCTTTTGAATTGTGTATAACATAGGCAAAATTTATCTAAGTCAATAAAATTTTAATGAATCGCATTCCTTAAAATTCCACTGATTCTTTCCACTGCCAATCACCTTGGTTCCTCCACAGTCATAATCTTCAAAATAAGATAGCTCTTTCAAAAAGTTTTGCTCAATCCACAGCTGTTATGTAAGTCAGCCCATAATTCTTTTAGTTGAGCCTCTGAACACCAGTGGTATATGGACAAACTTAAAAATTCCCTGCCTGTAATCTTTGGGCTCCAATTTCCTCGAGCAATTTACTTTAAGACTCTAGAAGTTAAGTGTAGCAAGTAGGTTGCTATTTATTCCTTCATCTTTCCTAATATTGAAAAGCCTTGTTATATCCAATTTTTACTCATGAGCCTAGCAAAAAAAAAAAGTTACAGGTCTCACTGTCACCACTGCAATAAAATTACAGTGATGGAAGCAAAACCTGTGTTCTCCATGTAGCCACGTTAACATCACGTGGCTGTTATAAAAGCTGTGAAAAGTCCTCTTGGAGGGCGGTTAACATGGGAGTGGCCAGGGTGCCCAGGGTCATGGTGGAGAAGGTACGATAGGGGGCAGTAGAGAGCCAGGGAGGAGGTGGTCATGAGTTTCAGATGAGAGATGTGGTGTCACTCACTGGCCAAAGAGCTTCACTTCTCTGGGTCTCGGTTTCCCTAGCTGTTAAATGGCAACGATAACCACCTGGTTGGATTCTTGCAAGGAATAAAGGGAAAAAAACACATAAAACCTTTGGCACACTGCCTGGCCAAAGGATGGTTGCTCTTGGCCTCTTGATCTATTCTTTGTTACTGAATAAAATTGAAAGTTAAATAAACTTGGAAGCATTTGGAGCTTTAAAATTTCCTAAAATTTTCACCCTGTAAATCGAGGTAGGAAGAAGGAGTCCCAGAGAAGTCCTGGGTCACAGGATCATGGCTGTCCCAGCACCAAAGAGTGGAGCCAGGGCCAGGACCACCCATGGGAGGGGGCGGGGGGTGGGACAGGTGGGCTCTCACTCTGTCCCAGGGAGGGCATGCTGTAGCCCTTGGGTGGGCTTATCAGGTCACATTTTAAACTCCTGGCACTGAGCCCTTCCAGCCCAAGTGCATCTCCCCAGCCTCTCCTATCTTCCCTCCACTCAAGGCCAAGTCCAGCCTTGGCTAGACCTGGGGAACCACAGGTCACCCTGAGCCTCCTCTGTGCCCCTCTGGCTGTTTGTCATCACCTCTTCTACTGGGGTATGTGACTCTGCAGCCTGCAGGGTGATGAGAGGTGGCTACAGTTCCAACCTGTGTCTGGGGTCCACTCCAAATGCCAGGTTGAAAGCACTCAGAGAGTGCTGAGACACCTGGTGTGTCAGAGAGACACCCCAGGACCCCAGCTCTGTCCCAGGAAAGTTGCTCACACCCTCTGGGATTTGGGGAAAGACATGCCCTGCTCTGCTGACCAGCCTTCCCCTCTCCCCTTTTGCAGAGGCTCTGAGATAATGCAACTCTTGGCTGTCCTGCTAATAACAATGATAAAAATAGTGTGCACAGAGCACTTGGTGTGTGCCACTGTGCTAAGGGCTTTCCACTCATGAGCTTAATTTAACCTTGACCTGACTCTCAGGTGGGCATTAAAGCACTTTCCACATAAAATGAACTCAGATCTGTCTGACAGTGGCCTCCAGGTTCTTTCTGCTGCACTAGTTTTCCATCCCCTTTACGTCCTTCCTGGGGACCTCTGGCCATCAATAGCCTTCCTTCCCAGTGTCCACATACACCCTGTCCCCACAAACCCTTTCTTCATCCTCTAGATGCCCAGGGCCTTGCCTCCAGGTGCCAGAAAAGCACTTCCCTCTTCCTGACTCACCCTAATAGGAGGCCCAGTCCCCTTTCTCCTTGGCCATCTTTAATCTGGCACTTGGGTTCCCCAGATCTGGCCCTGAAGGTCACCCCCCGCTTCCTAGGGCTCTTTCTTCTGCTTCTCCCCACAGGAGGAAACTCCATCCTGGGCTGCTTTCTTCACACTGTGCCCTCATCACAGGGCAGCACCCAGGACTCTGGCTTTATCATCACCAGAAATCTCTGGTCTCCAGAGGTCCACTCAGTCCTCTACAAACTTTTGTCCGGGTTACCTTCCCTCTCTGGCCTCAAGCCTCACACTTTCTCACTGGGACCAGATCAGTGGCCTCCTGGCCGAGCGCTTTGCCTCTCGGGGGGCACCTCTGACCCGTTGGCAACCCCAAAGCCAGGCCATTGCTCAGCTTACAGCTCTGACCTCACCACTACCCTGCCTGCAGCTCCTCACGGGCTCTTGTGCCTGTGTGTGTACGTGCTAACTCACTTGAGTCATGTCTGACTCTTTGTGACCCCAGGAACTGTAGCCTGCCAGACTCTTCCTCCCATGGGGATTTCCCAGGCAAGAATACTAGAGTGGGTTGACATGTCATGGGCCACTGTAGTCAGTCTTTTAACTTAGTTGTTCAGGTGCCAACATCAGTAAAATGCTTTCAGGTGAGTGTCCCCCAGTGTATATTCACTCATCTAATAATTCTGGCCATTCTGTGGCAGCCACCCTTCAAGATGGGTGAGTATTCTCAACCTCTGGCATTCACACTCTTGCGTGGTTCCCTTCTGCACTGAGGAACCATTAGGACATTGTGGAGATGATGGAGCATTACTTCTGAGGCTGGGTCATAGAAGAAATTTCAGCCTCCACTTTGTGCTCTCGGATAATTTGCTCTGGGGGGAGCCAGCTGCCATGTGAGGGCGCTCAGGCACTTCTGTGGAGGGGCCTCCTGCCAACAGTCAGCACTCACCTGCCAGTCCTGTGGGTCTCCTTGGAAGTTGGTCCTGCAGTCTCGGTCAAGTCTTCAAACGAACAAAGCACTGAATGACATCCGACTGCAACCTCATAAGAGACTCTGCTGCTGCTGCTGCTAAGTCGCTTCAGTCGTGTCCGACTCTGTGCGACCCCATAGACGGAAGCCCACCAGGCTCCCCCATCCCTGGGATTCTCTAGGCAAGCACACTGGAGTGGGTTGTCATTTCCTTCTCCAATGCATGAAAGTGAAAAGTGAAAGTGAGGTCACTCAGTCGTGTCCGACTCTTAGCGACCCCATGGACTGCAGCCTACCAGGCTCCTCCATCCATGGGATTTTCCAGGCAAGAGTACTGGAGTGGGGTGCCATTGCCTTCTCCGAAGAGACTCTAAGCTAGAACCAACTGGCTAAGCTGCACCTAGGCTCCTGACCCCCAGAAACTGAGGTGATAAATATTCCTTGTTTTAAATTCCTCAGGATTTGAGGGATCATTGTACAGCAATAGATTACACATATACCACTGTACAAGTCTATTATGTACATTATAATGCATATCCCCAAGTAGCCATCTAAAGAAAAGAGATAAAAACATATATAAGGTTTTTCTTTTTGGCGGGACCATACAACTTTTGAGACTTTAGTCCTCCAACCAGGGATTGAGTCCCAGGCCCTCAGCAATGAGAGCATGGAGTCCTAACCCTGGGCTGGCAGGAAATTCCCTAAATGTTCTTGCCACCCTCTTAATGGATGCTCTTGTGACCCCCTTGGGGCGCATGTCTTCCCAGTCAGGAGACCTCTGGGCTCCTGAATGACATTTAAGCTACCTTCCCCTGAGATTCAAGGCTCTCCTCAGGGCGACACAAGCCACCCCTCTGGCCGTTTAGCCCACTGAAGAGAAACTTGCTTATTACAACTGATAAAATCCTTCCTGTTCTTTCAGGCCGGCTTCACAGACCTCCTTAGGGAGCCTTTCTCGACCACCCTGGAGGTGGGATTCCCAGTTTTGGAGCCCAGGCTCTCTGAATTGCTCTCTGCAGGTGCTCGGTATCCTGAGGGGAAGAGTGCTCAGAGGGAACAGAGTTGCTCTGCATAACTCCCCAGCATCTGTGAGCATGCTGCCGGCGCTCTCAATCATTATGTTGTACGTAGTGAAACTTACAGATGACCATACATAACTTACAGGGGGCTGACCTGTAATTCAGCATCCAGTGTATTGTGTCCTTCATCTGGCTTTCTTCAAAGTGTTTTATCACCTCTGACTCCCTTTTTTTTTTTCAATTAAAAAAATTTTTTTTTTAGTTGAAAGATCTTTTTTTGACTGTACCTCACAGGATCTTAGTTCCCTGACCGGGGACTGAACCTGCACCCCTGTATTGGAAGCATGGAGTCTTAACCACTGGACCACCTGGGAAGTCCCTTGGACTCCCATTCTTAAGCTTTTGTGTATATTGTATACACGGCTGACCTTAGATGGGCCTAGTCTAATCCCATGAGCACAGGGGGAATCAGAGAGATCTGGAGTTCCAGGAGGATACCAGGCGCTGTTGCTGACTTTGCAGATGGAGGGGTCATGTGATGAGGAAGGCAGGTGGCCTCGAGGAACAGAGGGTGGCCCCCGGCCGCCAGTCAGCAAGGAGACGGGGTCCTCAGTTCTATAGCTACGAGGAACTGGATTCTGTCAACAACTGGAACGTATTTGAGAGTAGATTCTTCTTCTTTGCCTCCAGAAATGAATACAGTCCTGCCAGCACCTCTATCTCAGCTTCATGAGACCCTGAGCTGGGAACTCAGCTGGGGTTCCTCTTGGACTTCTGCCCTACAGAGCTGTGAGCTAATAAATGGGTGTCGTTTCAAGCCACTACCTTTGGGGTGCGCTAAAAAATGAACACATGAGGCTCTGTCTCTGAAGACCTTGCAAAGTATATATTTTCTCTCTCTTTTTTTGACTGTGCTACACAGCTTGCAGGATCTTAGTTCCCCAATCAGGGATCAAACCCTTGCCGCTGCAATGAAAGCACAGAGTCCTAACCACTGGACCACCAGAGAATTCCCAAGGTATATATTCTTAAAGGGATAGATGTCAAGAGTTCTCAGGGTGCATGTGTCTACCGCCATGTGGCATTGTTTTGTTTTTAGCTACTTCTTGGTTTCTCAGGGTTATCTCTGGTCTCACAGAGAGAGCTGGCTTGTAAGTCAGCCACCGGTGTTTCATGTTGTTTATCTGGCTTTCCTCATGGTGTTTCATTGACTCTCACCCTAAAGTTGTTGACTTTGGGGTGTTTTTCGTTACTGGTTCACAGACTGCTCCCTAAGCAATGGCTTTGGGAACATGGCTTTAGGGTAGAACCAGCTGGTAAGAACATCTTATTCCAGCATAATATGCAAATAGAAGAATGCACAGATCTTCAGGGTATGGGTTTCGGCAGTTTTACAGACTTGCAGCCTTGCAGCCAGCATCCAGATCAAGCAGTGGGACATTTCCATCGCCCAGAAACTCCTGCCAATCCTCGCTCCTGTAAGGGTGACTGCTATTCTGACCGAAATAGCGTAGGTTTGTTTGCCTGAATAAACCAGATTGTAACTGATAATACCAGAGGAAGCCAAATCAACAGCCCAGTAGTCACCAAAATTACTGGCCACAGTCCCAGTGCATGCAAACAACATGAGGCTTTTCAAGTCACAAATGAGGGTGCAGCCAGGACTTATTTTACGAGAGGGACGTGTTCCTGAATATCTCACATAATGTAAACTCTTCTAACTCGAGTCTAGTTTTCTCAGTGAAGTATCCATAACATAGGATTCCCATGATGTCATATTTGGGGTCTAAAGCAAGACTTACTAACGTCACTAACATCGTCCAAATTCTTACATTTTTTTCTTGCTTATTTTATTCTTGGCTATGCTGGGTCTTAGTGGCTGTGTGGGCTTTTCTCTCGCTGCAGCGAGGGGGGGCTACACTCTAGTGGTGCCTAGGCTTCCCGTCACAGAGGCTTCTCTTGTGGAGCGTGGGCTCTAGGGCCTGTGGGCTCTAGAGCACAGGCTCAGTAGTTGCAGTGCCTGGGCTTAGTTGGCATGTGGGATGTTCCTGGACGAGGGATCAAACCTGTGACTCCTGCATTGGCAGGGAGATTTTCTTTACCACTGAGCCACCAGGGAAGCCCAGTTTCTAATTTAGCATAATTCCAATCCACACACTCCCAGAATTTAGCCCTCTGTGAACTCGCAAATGGGGCTGTGAGGGACCACTTTTAGTATCTCTGGGACCCTGGGGCTCAGCTGTGGTGACAGGATGGGACCCTGGTTCTGGGAGCAGCACACAGGTCCTGGGAGTCCGGCTGTCCACATCTCAGGCTTGCCTCTGTTGTTTGGATTCTGGTTAAGCTCTTACCATTCAGGGCCTCAGTTTCCTCATTTCCGAATCAGATAGGGGTGTGCTCTGGGGCTAATGAGAGGAGGTAATGAGGGAAAGGGCTTCCCAGGTGGCTCAGTGGAATGCAGGAGACGCAGGATTGATCCCTGGGTCAGGAAGATCCCCTGGAGAGGGGCATGGCAACTCACTCCAGTATTCTGGCCTGGAGAATCCCATGGACAGAGGAGCCTGGCGGGCTACAGTCCATAGGGTTGCAAACAGTCTGACATAACAGAAGTGACACAGGCAACAAGGGAGAAGCACAGAGGAGTCACTGGAGGCTTGCTGGCACTAATCCAGCTGAGTGGGGAAAAGCCTGCCTTCCTACCGCCCCCACCCCCTGACCCCCAGGCAGCTTGGAGGACTTTACTCCCCAGGAGAGCCATTCAGCCCCAGGCTGGGGTGTCTGGTAGCTGAGCCCCAGGAAGCCAGGCCCAGGCTCAGATGCCAGGGTCATAGGTCTGGATTGGGAAAGAGCAGAGCTCAGCCCCTCTGATCCTGGTCAGAGATATTTGGAGAAATCAACAATTCTGGGAAATTCAGAGACAGGAAGTAAAAGGGGAGTGGGGCAGAGGGGAACCAGCCAGCTGCACCCCGGCCCCTCCTGGTCTGGACCTCTCCCAAACAGTTCCTTAAGTGGGATGGCTGCATGCAAAGATAGGGGACAGAACAAGGAGACTCTCCACCCCTGGGAAGGAAAGTGAGGCAACCCACCCCTGCTCCCACCCCCACACCCTCCCTGAGTTCCAAATCCATTTCTACCTCTGTTTACGTCCAAAGTCCCGGGCACTGGAGATGCCAGGTTTGGTGTGTTTGGACACACGGTCATACAGACAGGCAGACGCACAGGGCTCAGGGCCCTTGAATGGACCCTGCCCCCTCCCCTCCCACCACCCAGGGCTGTCAGTGCTAATTATCCAGGCTTCAGCCTGTTTCTTAGCCTGGGATCTGAGCAGCATTGAGGGACCCACAAGTCAACCTTGAGACCTTTGGCAAGTAAAAGGGGAAGAAAAGGGGGTGGGGGGGAGAAAGGAGGTGGCGGAACTAACTGTGGAGTGGGGCGGGGGAGGGGATGAATGAAATCCATATCCGGAGGGGTGGAGAAGGAGTAGAAAAACTTCAGAAGATAGATTTTGGATGTCAGGCCTGGAGGGAACGCAAGCAAAAAGAAAGGTCTCCACGCAGTCGCTGATCACCTGGAAAGGGACCGAACCCCACACCCAAGCTCTTCAGCCCCTGCCTCAGCCCTAACCCCAGCCTTGACCTGGCCCCAGGCCCAGCAGTCCCCACCATGACAAAGGAGTATCAAGATCTTCAGCATCTGGACAATGAGGAGAATGACCATCAGCACAGAAAAAGTAAGGGGACACCAACCCCCATTTCTGCAAGGCGAGCATTAGGTGGCTCTGGCCCCCTTCCCTGACCCCGCCTCTCCCTGGGTCTGCCCGGCTCACAAGGTTGGTGGTGTCTGAGCCACCCCTCTTAGGGGAGGTGCAGGGTGTAGGATTGGAGACCCTTTCTTGGTGGCAGTTGTCCCCAGGCTCCTTCATGATTCTCCTGCCCTTCGCCTTGTCACCGACTTCTCAGGACCCTGGGGAGGGGGTTGCCCAGGGGATGTGGGGGTTAACTGCAAGAAGTTAGACCCTCTTCTTCGTTCCTCTTCCAACACCCATGAGCCTTGGCCAAGCGTATGTGTGTGAGTGTGTGTGTGAGTTTGAGTATGTATGAGTGCACAGGTGTCAGGGATCCTTTGGGTCAAGGAGAAAATTTCTGTGGCAGGCCTCAGGGAGTTCTGGCTGGAGGAGGATGAGTCAAGCCCTCTTTCTTTCTCCTGCGAGCAGAGATGTTTCTGCTGGGGCTGAGCCGGGATGGAATGCTTGGCAGAAGGGAGTGGGCAGTGCCCTTCGATGGGGGAAAGGACTACCAGCAAAAACGGAGGGGAAGCCCCCGCATTTCAGCTCACTGAGACAGGGCTCCCGGGTGGGCACAACTTGGTCGACCTGAAGTCTGGTTACTCTGCCTCCCTGCGCCCAGACAAAGAGGAGTGGGATTCACGGGGAAAACAAGAAACCCGTTTCTCTTGCCCCACCTGTTAGACCCCTTCGGCCCCAGTCTCCAGCTTGCAAACTCCATTCTCCAGGCTCTGCGTTCTGATGCGGCAGTGACTCGATCTGGCCACTAGGTGCCAGCAAAGGCCTAGAGCCTGGGTAGGGCTCCCTCAGAAAGATTCGCATCCCTTCTCACCTCTCGATGCATCCAGCTCCTCTTGGTCACCTACCGCCAGATTTCTTCATCTATAAAGTCCCTCCTAGTCTCCTAGAGGAGGCTCAGGCTGCCCTCCTCCTAGGACCCCAGAGCTGCCCCAAGCTCCCATCTATCCCTGAGTGCCTGACCTCCTCTCTTGTAGGGCCGCCTCCTCCTCATTCATTCAGTCGGCGTCTCTGCACCGGACCCAGCCTCCTCCTGGTCTCCATGGGCCTTAGCCTCCTGCTGCTAGTCGTTCTCTGTGTGATCGGATCCCAGAGTGGGTTCCCCAGGGGGCAGGGGGTGTTTGGGAAGGGAGCAAGGTGATATGGTGAGGGGGCGGGGGACGGAAGAGCTGGCTGCTGTGATGTGGGAAGCAGCCCCCTCATTTTGTCCTGTCTGCACCCTCTTCTGCCCAGACTCCAAGCTGCAGGAGGAGCTCAGCGCCCTGAGAGAGACCTTCAGCAACCTCACAGTGAGCACAGAGGCCAAGGTCAAGGCCCTGAGCATTCAGGGTGAGGAGGGCTGGGGCTGGGAGGCTGGGAACAGTAGGGCCATTGAGACACTGAGCAAGTCTCTCCCCTAGGAGGAAATGTGGGCAGAAAGGTGAAGTCCCTGGAGGCCCAGCTGGAGAAACAGCAGCAGGAACTGAATGCAGGTCAGCGAGGGTGTGTGTGTGTGTGTGTGTGTGTGTGTGTGTGTGTGTGTGTGTGAGTGAGTGCACATGCGCTTGCAGGATACAGCGGTCTCTCAGACCAAACCAAGGGGCATTGTGGCAGAAGTATCTGTGATCTGTCTTCACACCCCAGTAGGCAGATGACAGAACCTTCCCGGGCCCCAGTGTTCATCGTGGCTTTCTTGCCTTCCCCTACCCTCATGCCCCTCCCCCTCTGCCCTCTGTCTCCCCAGATCACTCCAGCTTGCTGCTCCACGTGAAGCAGTTTGTGTCTGACCTGCGAAGCCTGAGCTGTCAGATGGCTGTCCTCCAGGGCAATGGTGAGGGGGTGGGGGTTGCCCAGTCCTGCTTGCCTGCCCAACCCACTTCCCCTCAGCCCCTCACTACCCCCTCTGACTCCCGCTCCAGGCTCTGAAAATGCCTGCTGCCCAGTGAACTGGATCGATTATGAAGGCAGCTGTTACTGGTTCTCTCGCTCGGGGAAGTCCTGGCCGGAGGCTGAGAAGTACTGCGAGTTGGAGAACGCCCACCTGGTGGTGGTGGGCTCCTGGGAGGAGCAGGTGAGGTTCTGGTAGGGCCTGGCTGGGAGGTTGGCAGGTCTAAGGAGAGGTCACCAGCTCTCCTCTCTCCCCAGAAATTTATACAGCACCACATGGGCCCTGTAAGTACCTGGATAGGCCTCACGGATCAAAATGGGCCCTGGAAATGGGTGGACGGGACGGACTACGAGACGAGCTTCAAGTAAGTGTGTGCGCCCCTGAGGCTCTGCCCCTCCATCTTCGGCCCATCATCCCAGCCTGGCAGGTCCTGGGGGCCGGGGGTCCATGGTTGGGCTCAGAGTCTCACCCCCGAGGCTCTGCCCCTTCATCTTTGGCCCATCATCCCAGCCTGGCAGGTCCCGGGGGCCGGGGGTCCATGGCTGGGCTCAGAGTCTCACCCCCGAGGCTCTGCCCCTTCATCTTTGGCCCATCATCCCAGCCTGGCAGGTCCTGGGGGCCAGGGGTCCACGACTGGGCTCAGGGTCTCAGGCGCTGGGGTTCACGTCTCTCTGGTCTCTTTAGGAACTGGGCACCAGAGCAGCCAGACGACTGGTATGGGCATGGGCTCGGAGGGGGTGAAGACTGTGCCCACTTCACGGTGGAGGGCCGCTGGAATGATGACATCTGCCTGAGGTCCTACCGCTGGGTTTGTGAGGCCCGTCGGGACAGAGGCAATGACAGCTAAGAGCCTCCTCTCCCCTAATTTATTTCCTCAATGCCTTTACCTGCCCTAGGGGTCCTGGTTTGGGGCCCTTCTATCTAGGGGCTTCTGGATTTTCATCTAAGATTTTAGAGGGAAAGGGGAAGGACGGTGTCTGAGAAATGTAGAATGATGTTTAGAGGGGCGAGGAGATTGACACCCATGCTGCTTTCTATGGTTTGCAAGTTATTACTGTCAACTGGATTTTTTTAGAGTAAAAAGAAAAGAAATACACAAAACATTGAGTCGTCTGCTTGCTGGGGATTAGGAGACGGGAGTGGGCTGGTCAGCACTAGGAAGTCTTGGGCAGGCAATGGGTCATTCTGAGAACTGGCTGCGCTTTGGGCCAAGAGGCCTGGATTTGTTATTTACAGGTATACAAGTTAGGGCAAGCTAGTCTGCTTTCTGTGTTTCAGCTGTAAAATAGCGTTATTACTGATTTGTTACTGAACTCAGGTTCAGTTGCTCATCTCAGTTCAGTTCAGTCGCTCAGTCGTGTCCGACTCTTTGAGACCCCATGAATCACAGCACACCAGGCCTCCCTGTCCATCACCAACTCCCGGAGTTCATTCAGACTCACGTCCATCGAGTCCATGATGCCATCCAGCCATCTCATCCTCGGTCGTCCCCTTCTCCTCCTGCCCCCAATCTCTCCCAGCATCAGAGTCTTTTCCAATGAGTCAGTTCTTTGCATGAGGTGGCCAGTACTGGAGCTTCAGCTTTAGCATCATTCCTTCCAAAGAAATCCCAGGGTTGATCTCCTTCAGAATGGACTGGTTGGATCTCCTTGCAGTCCAAGGGACTCTCAAGAGTCTTCTCCAACACCACAGTTCAAACGCATCAGTTCTTCAGTGCTCAGCCTTCTTCACCGTCCAACTCTCACATCCATACATGACCACAGGAAAAACCATAGCCTTGACTAGACAGACCTTAGTCGGCACAGTAATGTCTCTGCTTTTGAATATACTATCTAGGTTGGTCATAACTTTTCTTCCAAGGAGTGAGCGTCTTTTAATTTCATGGCTGCAGTCACCATCTGCAGTGATTTTGGAGCCCCCCAAAAATAAAGTCTGACACTGTTTCTGCTGTTTCCCCATCTATTTCCCATGAAGTGATGAGACTGGATGCCATGATCTTCATTTGCTGAATGTTGAACTTTAAGCCAACTTTTTCACTCTCCTCTTTCACTTTCATCAAGAGGCTTTTTAGCTCCTCTTCACTTTCTGCCATAAGGGTGGTGTCATCTGCATATCTGAGGTTATTGATATTTCTCCTGGCAATCTTGATTCCAGCTTGTGTTTCTTCCAGTCCAGCGTTTCTCATGATGTACTCTGCATAGAAGTTAAATAAGCAGGGTGACAATATACAGCCTTGATGTACTCCTTTTCCTATTTGGAACCAGTCTGTTGTTCCATGTCCAGTCCTAACTGTTGCTTCCTGACCTGCATACAGATTCCTCAAGAGGCAGGTTAGGTGGTCTGGTATTCCCATCTCTTTCAGAATTTTCCACAGTTTATTGTGATCCACACAGTTAAAGGCTTTGGCATAGTCAATAAAGCAGAAAGAGATGTTTTTCTGGAACTCTCTTGCTTTTTCCATGATCCAGCGGATGTTGGCAATTTGATCTTTGGTTCCTCTACCTTTTCTAAAACCAGCTTGAACATCAGGGAGTTCAAGAATACAATACTGAGAGACGCGTAAAAGGAACTATGACTTCACTGAGTAAGTTGGCAATCTAGGGAAGAAGGTGACTCATATCCCAAAAAATCAACTCCTCCTTGCCGATCAAGAGATTTTAAAAGGGAGTTTCATGGGTACATAGGTGGGGCAGGGGTTACGTGCACAACAACAGAGTTAGCTCCGACAATCACCTTGAAATGGGTCATGCAGTGGTCTTCTGGTTAGTGCCATCTTTTTCATATATTTTAAACTTTCTTTTCTTATTTTATTTTTAATATAAACTTTTTATTTTGTATTGGGGTATAGCTGATTAATACTCAACATTAACACTCAACATAACATAAACTCAGCATTCAAAAAATGAAGATCATGGCATCCAGTCCTATCACTTCATGGCAGACAGATGGGGAAACAGTGAAAACAGAGAGACTTTATTTTCTTGGGCCCCAAAATCACTGCAGATGGTGACTGCAGCAATGAAATTAAAAGACGCTCGCTCCTTGGAAGGAAAGCTGTGACAAACCTAGACAGCATATTAAAAAGCAGAGACATTACTTTGCTGACAAAGGTCCGTCTAGTCAAAGCTAGGGTTTTTCTTGTATGGATGTAAGAGTCAGACCATAAAGAAAGCTGAGTGCCAAAGAATTGATGCTTTTGAACTGTGGTATTGGAGAAGACTCTTGAGAGTCCCTTGGACTGCAAGGAGATCAAACCAGTCAATCCTAAAAGAAATCAGTCCTGAGTATTCTTTGGAAGGGCTGATGCTGAAGCTGAAGCTCCAATACTTTGACCACCTGATGCAAAGAGCCGACTCATTGGAAAAGACCCTGATGGTGGGAAAGATTAAAGGCAGCAGGAGAAGGGGACGACAGGAGATGAGAAGGTTGGATGGCATCACCGACTCAATGGACATGAGTCTGAGCAAGCTCTGGGAGTTGGAGTGCTGGCGTGCTGAAGTCCATGGGGTTGTAAAGAGTCGGACATGACTGAGTGACTGAACTGAACTGATAGCCGATTAACAATGTTGTGATAGTTTTGGGTGAACAGTGAGGGGACTCAGCCATACATATACACTTATCCATTCTCCCCCAAACTCCCCTCACATCCAGGCTGCCACATAACATTGAACAGAGTTTCCTGTGCTGTTCAGTAGGTCCTTGTTGGTTATCCATTTAAATTATAGCAGTGTGTACACATCCATCCCAAACTCTGTAATGTTTTAAGTATAGTTAATCTTCAGTTCCAGAGTAGATTTGTTCCTACAGTTCTTGAACTGTGTAGGATGGAGCAGCTTATGTCATGGTTACAGTCGGGTCATCATACAGGTAACCTTTTTCATTTGGTGGCAATTTTAGTATCTGCAAAACAACTCAGGAATATGCATCAGGAACTGTTATCTATGTCCTTCAGGGAGGAATTAAAGATTCTGTGACTGTTGTTCTAATTGTTAACTTCTTGAGCTTGCTCTTTTGTGACTCAGGGGAGGCATGGGAATCTACAGCTTTTTTTTTTTTTTTTAATAAACAAGAGAGTGGGGATATAGAGGAGCTTTTGTATCTGAAGGTCCCTGCAGGGTCCTGCTCAGTTTCACTGGGACTATCCTACCTCCAGCAATGCCCACAGGAACAGAACCACTCCAATGTCAACAAAAGCAGGATCCACAGATAGGTAACAAATGCAAAGATGAACCCACAACCCAGAATTACCAACATGGCAAGAAAATCAATAACACCATGGAAGAGAAAAGCCCAACAAATAGAACCCACAACCCAGATGGAAATTAACAGGGCAAACAGTTGAAGACTTAATGGACACTTGCGGGTTTATCAATGGAGAGCAAGCTCCAGGATATGGTAAAGGACAGGGAAGCCTGGCGTGCTGCAGTTTATGGGGTCGCAAAGAGTCAGACATGACAGCAACTGAACAACAGCAACATGGGTTTATAAACCAATATAGACAAAGTGTTAGCCTACCAATAAGACCTCCACCAATTCTAAAAAGGGGCAATGCTCTGACCACAAAATAAATAAATAAATAAATGAGGTTAGATTTAAATATGAAAGTATAGCCAAAAAAGATCTATCAACATACACATTTCTCACCATCTTTCTAGATAACTTTGAGTTTAAGAAAAAATAAAAATGAAAGCCAAGCGGTTTAGAAGTGAACAAGGAGAACTCTGCATACTCAGATTGTGGTACAGTATAATGCAGTTTCTCCACTGATCTCCAGTAGCATATTGGGCACCTACTGACCTGGGGAGTTCCTCTTTCAGTATCCTATCATTTTGCCTTTTCATACTGTTCATGGGGTTCTCAAGGCAAGAATACTGAAGTGGTTTGCCATTCCCTTCTCCAGTGGACCACATTCTGTCAGACCTCTCCACCATGACCCACCCGTCTTGGGTTGCCCCGCAGGCATGGCTTGGTTTCATTGAGTTAGACAAGGCTGTGGTCCTAGTGTGATTAGATTGACTAGTTTTCTGTGAGTATGGTTTCAGTGTGTCTGCCCTCTGATGCCCTCTTGCAACACCTACCATCTTACTTGGGTTTCCCTTACCTTGGGCGTGGGGTATCTCTTCACGGCTACTCCAGCAAAGCACAGCCGTTGCTGCTTACCTTGGATGAGGGATATCTCCTCACCGCTGCCCTTCCTGACCTTCAGCGTGGGATGGCTCCTCTAGGAGATCAGTGGAGAAATAACTCCAGAAAGAATGAAGGGATGGAGCCAAAGCAAAAACAATACCTAGCTGTGGATGTGACTGGTGATAGAAGCAAGGTCCGATGTTATAAAGAGCAATATTGCATAGGAGCCTGGAATGTCAGGTCCATGAATCAAGGCAAATTGGAAGTGGTCAAACAAGAGATGGCAAAAGTGAACGTCAACATTCTAGGTATCAGCGACCTAAAATGGACTGGAATGGGTGAATTTAACTCAGATGACCATTATATCTACTACTGCAGGCAGGAATCTCTCAGAAGAAATGGAGTAGCCACCATGGTCAACAAAAGAGTCCAAAATGCAGTACTTGGATGCAATCTCAAAAATGACAGAATGATCTCTGTTCGTCTCCAAGGCAAACCATTCAGTATCACAGTTATCCAAGTCTATGACCCAACCAATAACACTGAAGAAGCTGAAGTAGAACAGTTTTATGAAGACCTACACAACACCCAAAAAAGATGTCCTTTTCATTATAGGGGACTAGAATGCAAAAGTAGGAAGTCAAGAAACACCTGGAGTAACAGGCAAATTTGGCCTTGGAATGCGGAATGAAGCAGGGCAAAGACTAATAGAGTTTTGCCAAGAAAATGCACTGGTCATAGCAAACACCCTCTTCCAACAACACAAGAGAAGACTCTACCCATGGACATCACCAGATGGTCAACACTGAAATCAGATTGATTATATTCTTGGCAGCCAAAGATGGAGAAGCTCTATACAGTCAACAAAAACAAGACCAAGAGCTGACTGTGGCTCAGATCATGAACTCCTTATTACCAAATTCAGACGCAAATTGAAGAAAGTAGGGAAAACCACTAGACCATTCGGCTATGACCTAAATCAAATCCCTTATGAGTATACAGTGGAAGTGAGAAATAGATTTAAGGGCCTAGATCTGATAGATAGAGTGCCTGATGAACTATGGAATGAGGTTCGTGACATTGTTCAGGAGACAGGGATCAAGACCATCCCCATGGAAAAGAAATGCAAAAAAGCAAAATGGCTGTCTGGGGAGGCCTTACAAATAGCTGTGAAAAGAAGAGAGGCGAAAAGCAAAGGAGAAAAGGAAAGATATAAGCATCTGAATGCAGAGTTCCAGAGAATAGCAAGAAGAGATAAGAAAGCCTTCTTCAGAGATCAATGCAAAGAAATAGAGGAAAAGAACAGAATGGGAAAGACTAGAGATCTCTTCAAGAAACTTAGAGATACCAAGGGAACATTTCATGCAAAGATGGGCTCGATAAAGGACAGAAATGGGATGGACCTAACAGAAGCAGAAGATATTAAGAAGAGGTGGCAAGAATACACAGAAGAAATGTACAAAAAAGATCTTCACGACCAAGATAATCATGATGGTGTGATCACTAATCTAGAGCCAGACATCCTGGAATGTGAAGTCAAGTGGGCCTTAGAAAGCATCACTACGAACAAAGCTAGTGAAGGTGATGGAATTCCAGTTGAGCTGTTTCAAATCCTGAAAGATAATGCTGTGCAAGTGCTGCACTCAATATGCCAGCAAATTTGGAAAACTCAGCAGTGGCCACAGAACTGGAAAAGGTCAGTTTTCATTCCAATTCCAAAGAAAGGCAATGCCAAAGAATGCTCAAACTACCGCATTATTGCACTCATCTCACACGCTAGTAAAGTAATGCTCAAAATTCTCCAAGGCATGCCTCAGCAATATGTGAACCATGAACTCCCTGATGTTCAAGCTGGTTTTAGAAAAGGCAGAGGAACCAGAGATCAAATTGCCAACATCCGCTGGATCATGGAAAAAGCAAGAGAGTTCCAGAAAAACATCTCTTTCTGCTTTATTGACTATGCCAAAGCCTTTGACTGTGTGGGTCACAATAAACTGTGGAAAATTCTGAAAGAGATGGGAATACCAGACCACCTGACCTGCCTTTTCAGAAATATGTATGCAGGTCAGGAAGCAACAATTAGAACTGGACATGGAACAACAGACTGGTTCCAAATAGGAAAAGGAGTACATCAAGGCTGTATATTGTCACCCTGCTTATTTAACTTCTATGCAGAGTACATCATGAGAAATGCTGGACTGGAAGAAACACAAGCTGGAATCAAGATTGCCAGGAGAAATATCAATAACCTCAGATATGCAGATGACACCACCCTTATGGCAGAAAGTGAAGAGGAACTAAAAAGCCTCTTGATGAAAGTGAAAGAGGAGAGTGAAAAAGTTGGCTTAAAGCTCAACATTCAGAAAACGAAGATCATGGCATCTGGTCTCATCACTTCATGGGAAATAGATGGGGAAACAGTGGAAACAGTGGCAGACTTTATTTTGGGGGGCTCCAAAATCACTGCAGATGGTGACTGCAGCCATGAAATTAAAAGATGCTTACTCCTTGGAAGAAAAGTTATGACCAACCTAGATAGTATAGTCAAAAGTGGAGACGTTACTTTGCCAACTAATGTCCGTCTAGTCAAGGCTATGGTTATTCCTGTGGTCATGTATGGATGTGAGAGTTGGACGGTGAAGAAGGCTGAGCGCCAAAGAATTGATGCTTTTAAACTGTGGTGTTGGAGAAGACTCTTGAGAGTCCCTTGGACTGCAAGGAGATCCAACCAATCCATTCTGAAGGAGATCAACCCTGGGATTTCTTTGGAGGGAATGATGCTGAAGCTGAAACTCCAGTACTTTGGCCACCTCATGCAAATAATTGACTCACTGGAAAAGACTCTGATGCTGGGAGGGATTGGGGGCAGGAGGAGAAGGGGATGACAGAGGATGAGATGGCTGAATGGTATCACTGACTCTATGGACGTGAGTCTGAGTGAACTCCGGGAGTTGGTGATGGACAGGGAGGCCTGGTGTGCTGCAGTTCATGGGGTCG
The DNA here is from genome assembly GCF_042477335.2 of Ovis canadensis. Lineage (NCBI taxonomy): Eukaryota > Metazoa > Chordata > Mammalia > Artiodactyla > Bovidae > Ovis > Ovis canadensis. Next base: position 35,450,325 of record NC_091255.1, on the reverse strand, counting down.
CAAAGAGTCGGACACGACTGAGGGACTGAACTGAACTGAACTGATATTGCAGTTCCCCAAAGGAAAAGTATATAGACTTAAGCGCATTTATTTTGAAAAAATAGGAAAGGTTGAATGGAAAGAAGGTTAATTTTTAACTCAAGATACTTGAAAAAGAATAACAAAATAGGTCTTCACTGATGGTTTGGTGGCAAAGAATCTTTCTGCCAATGCCCGGCAAGATCCCACATGCCGCAGAGCAACTAAGCCTGTGCACCAAAGTTATTGAGTCTGTGCTCTAAAGTCTGGGAACCACAACTACTATGAAGCCTGCGTGTGGCCTAGAGCCCATGCTCCACAATAAGAGAAGCCACTGCAATGAGAAGCCTTCCTGCTGCAAATAGAGAAAAAGCCTGCACAGCAACAAAGGCCCAGCACAGCCAAAAATTAATAATTTTAAAAAGAACTTTAGAAAAAGAATGACACAATAAATTCCCCCAAGTAGAAAGAGCTTTTTTTTTGTCAGGGGCGGGGGAGAAACTTGTTTGTTTTTTTAAAGCAAAACTTAAAGCACTAGAAAATAAAAATGTAGATATCATCAATAAAAGAAAATCTGATACTTGGAAACGTAGAAAACAAACAAATATGAAGGAGACTAAAGGAAACACAGATGCATAGTTTTATTTTTCAGTTTTTTTGGTTGGAGTATAATTGCTTTACAATGTTGTGTTAGTTACTGCTGTACAATGAAGTGAATCAGCTATATATCCCTCGTGCTGCACCACAGGGCATATAGGATCTTAGTTCCCCAACCAGGGATCAAACCTGCACTCCCTGCACTGAAGCCCAGTCTTAACCACTGGACCACCAGGGAAGTACTATTAGACTATATTGCAAAGCCATATTCATGAAGATACAGAACAAATAGGCCAATAGCATGGAATAGGGGTCTAATGTATAGCATGGTGACCACAGTTAACAATACCATACTGTATACTTGAAATTTGCTAAGAGAGTAAATCTCAAGTTTCCTCACCACACACACACACACACACACAATTGGTAGTCATGTGAAGTAATGGATGTGTTAGTTTGTGGGAATAATTTTCCAGTATAGATGCATATTAAATCACCCTGTTGTACACCTTTAAAAAATCGCATTGTACAACTTAAATATATACAATTTTTATTTGTCAGTCATACTTCAATAAAGCTGGAAAAAAACTTCTAAAGCATATCACACAGAAAAAAAATCTTCTGTGACTACATGTCCACACATGTAGTGTGGATGCAGAGATGCCTAAAATCAGCATCAAATGAAAAAACTAAAAATCAGAATGCTGCCTAGAACACAAGAACACTGATAAAAATCAATAGTCTACACACACAGTAGCACTACATACATTTCAAGAATCTGTACATTTTCAAGGACATGTCAACCCCATTCAAGTGGTTGCTTAAGGAAGGGAGGAGACTAGGACGGGACCAGGATAAGAGGAGACATCACTGAGAGAAGGACCTTGAGTAGACCGGAGCTGAGCACTGAGAGTGGGAGGAGCCCACACTTACCTCTAGTCCATCTCTAGGAAAAATGTTCATGCACATCTCAGCCTCCACCCTGCTGGGTCCTTAAAGAGGAGAGATAAGAAACAGGGGCTTCTTATCAGGGCTTCCCTGATAGCTCAGTTGGTAAAGAATCTACCTGCAATGAAGGAGACCTCGATTTGATTCCTGGGTTGGGAAGATCCGCTGGAGAAGGGATAGGCTACCCACTCTGGCATTCTTGGGTTTCCCTTGTGGCTCAGCTGGAAAAGAATCCACCTGCAATGCAGGAGACCTGAGTTTGATCCCTGGCTTGGGAAGATCCCTTGGAGAAGGGAAAGGTTACCCACTCCAGTATTCTGGGCTGGAGAATTCCATGGACTGTATAGTCCATGGGGTTGCAAACAGTTGGACATGACTGAGCAACTTTCACTTTCAAGAAAAAGAACCCAGAAAAAGAGGGGAATCGTCACCTGGACTTCGTTGATCCAGAGCGAGAAATAAGAATAAAATGATTAGAAAGAAGGAGGTCAATTTTAAAAATTGCAGACATTATGTATCTCTCATTTTGATGCAATGGTGGCTAAACAACATTGCCTGGGAAAGAGTTTTCTAAGAGAACCTTGAACATGAATCTAATTAAGCTTCTAATGCTATCTACTCATTTACAGGAAATTTAGTGGGGAGAGGACCAGGCACACAGGTATGCATTCTGTCAAATCCAGTAGGGGGTAGATTTTACAGAGCCAATTTCTGGTTTCTTCAACAAATAAATGACAAAGGATACAAAGAAGGAGGGGGAATTGTCATGTATTTAAAAGAGCATTAAGAGGCACTCCAGTATGTGCAATGTGGGGATGTTAGATCCTGATTTGAACACACCAATTGTACAAACACATTATGGGAACAATAAAAATGAAAATAAACAAATGGAGCCTAATTAAACTTAAAAGCTTTTGCACAGCAAGTTCAGTTCAGTTCAGTCGCTCAGTCATGTCCGACTCTTTGCGATCCCATGAATCACAGCACGCCAGGCCTCCCTGTCCATCACCAGCTCCTGGAGTTCACTTAGACTCACGTCCATCGAGTCAGTGATGCCATCCAGCCATCTCATCCTCTGTCATCCCCTTCTCCTCCTGCCCCTAATCCCTCCCAGCATCAGAGTCTTTTCCAGTGAGTCAACTCTTCGCATGAGGTGGCCAAAGTACTGGAGCTTCAGCTTTAGCATCATTCCTTCCAAAGAAATCCCAGGGCTGATCTCCTTCAGAATGGACTGGTTGGATCTCCTTGCAGTCCAAGGGACTCTCAAGAGTCTTCTCCAACACCACAGTTCAAAAGCATCAATTCTTCGGCGCTCAGCCTTCTTCACAGTCCAACTCTCACATCCATACATGACCACAGGAAAAACCATAGCCTTGACTAGACAGACCTTAGTAAGGAAATCACACACACACACACAAAAAGACAACACATGAAATGGAAGAAAATAGTTGCAAAGGAAGTGACTAACAAAGGGTTACCTTGCAAAATACACAAACAGCTCATGCAGCTCAATGTCAAAAAACCCCAGACAACCCAAACAAAAGATTGGTGGAAGACCTAAATAGCCATTTCTCTAAAAAGACATATAGATACCGAAAAGCCCATGAAAAAATGCTTACTGTCACTATTAGAGATATGCAAATCAAACTACAATGAGGTATCACCTCACACTGATCAGAATGGCCAACATCAAAAATCTACAAACAATGAATCCTAGAAAGAGTGTGGTGAAAAGAGAACCCTCCTATACAGTTTGCTGGGAATGTAAATTTGTGCAGCCACTATGAAGAAAAATATGGAGGTTCCTTAAAAGACTAAAACTAGAGTTACCGTATAATTCAGCAATTCCACTCCTGGGCATATATCTCGATAAAAATATAATTCAAAAAAGATATATGCACTTCAGTATTCATTGTAGGTCTATTTACAATAGCCAGAACATGGAAGGAACCTAAATATCCATCAATGGATGAATGGATAAAGAAGATGCAGTATATATATACATGGAGAGTGAGTGAAGTGAGGTCGCTCAGTCGTGTCCGACTCTTCGCGACCCCATGGACTGGAGCCTACCAAGCTCCTCTGTCCATGGGATTTTCCAGGCAAGTGTACTGGAGTGGGATGCCATCGCCTTCTCCAGGCTTTTATATAAGGGCTGGGCAATTAGACCATAGTTGGGCATCCAGATTCTACAATATTCAGTTAGTCCCAGGAAAGCTCGCAATTGTTTTTGAGTCGTGGGGGAGGGCAACTGGAGGATTCCTTGAACCGGATCAGAGGACAGCCTCCTGGACCCGTGTGTAATCTGAACTCCCAGGTAAGCGATCTTTGTCTCGACCATCTGTGCCTTAGCACGGGAGACTTTATATCCTCTTTCTGCGAGGAAATGGCAACCCACTCCAGTATTCTTGCCTGGAAATTCCATGGACAGAGGAACCTGGCAGGCTACAGTCCATGGGGTCGCAAAGAGTTGGCCACGACTGAGCACATCAACACATATACATACAATGGAATATTACTCAACCATTAAAAAGAACAAAATAATGCCATTTGCAGCAACATGGATGGACCTAGAGATTGTCATACTAAGTGAAGTAAGTCAGACAGAGAAAGGCAAATATATGACATTATTTATATGTTGAGTCTAAAAAAAATTGGCACAAATGAATTTTATTACAAAGCAGAAGTAGAGTCATAGTGAAAGTTGAAAGTGAAAGTCTCTCAGTCATGTCTGACTCTTTGCAGCTCCATGGACTATGCAGTCCATGGAATTCTCCAGGCCAGAATACTGCAGTGGGTAGCCTTTCTCTTCTCCAAGGGATCTTCCCAACCCAGGGATCAAACCCAGGTCTCCTGTATTGCAGGTGGATTCTTTAACAAGGGAAGCCATAGATATAGAAAATAAACTTATGTTTATTTTCTAAATTTTATTTTCTAGAATGTGGAAAATTTCTAAAATTATGGTATAAGGCGGGAAGGGGGAGAGGGATAAACTGGCAGATTGGGATTGATATATACACACTACTGTATATAGATATGGCAGGCAGATTCTTTACCATCTGAGCTACCAGGAAGCCCAGGGAAAAAACCAAAACCCAAAAAACAGGTGAGTGTGTGTAGTCTTTCATTCACATCTGATTCTTTGCAACCCTGTGGGCTATAACCTTCCAGGCTCTGAGTTCTATCCCTGGGTCAGGAAAATCCTCTGGAGAAGGGAATGGCTATCCTCTCCAATATTATTCTCTTTTTTTTTTCCATTCCAGTATTCTTGTCTGGAGAATCCCATGAAGAGTAGCCTGGTGGGCTATAGTCTATGGGGTCACAAAGAGTCAGACACGACTAAGCATGCATGCACTAAATCAACTATATGCCAATAAAAATTAATTTAAAATAAATTAAAATAAAAATAGAACTTTTTTGAAAAAAGATATAATGGGAATACCAGGTAATTTTGAATACTACCTGGATAAGGTATTATTGTCAGTTATTTTTGGTATAATAGGATGTGTTTTGATTAAGTTAAAAATAGAATAGGGACTTCCCTGACCTTTCAGTGGTTGCCTCCGCTCTCCTAGCGCAGGTGGCAAGTGTTCAATCCCTTGTTGAGGGATTAAGATCCCGTGTGCCACAGGGCACAGCCGAAACACCAGAAGATTCTCTATTTTAGATATCCATGCTGAAATATTTACAGGTGAAATCACATGTCTGGGATGTGCTCTGAAACAGTTCAGTGGGGTCGGGGGGCACGTTGGGATGGGTGTAGAAGAAACAAAACCTGTCATATGTTGATGATTGTTGAGGGAAGAGATGGTACTTGGGTGTTCATCGTACTATTCTCTCCCTTTTGTATGTGTTTTATTCACTACAGTTGAAACAGAAAATGCAGATCTGCAGATATGATTTAATAGAAATACAGGACACTGTAAATTTTTTTACAAGTGCAATATGGGGAAATGATATTTTACTTCTCCAGAAAATATGGACAGATTTGACTTCACTAAAATTGGAAACAAGAAGTAGACTTGGATGAAATAATTGCAGCTTTTATAACAAGTAATTAATATTCAGAGTATAAAGAACTCCTACAATAACAAGAAGGAAAAATAGCCCAACAGAGAGGCAGGATATTGTAGTAAACCCTTGTCATCAGTTTTAGGGAATCCCTCATTCTGTGCATGCCTGAGGGCACAAGAAGTCCAGGGGGACCATATCTGTCCCCTCGCCTCTGTGATGTAGTTGGGATGGGCTTGTATGTTAGGTATTGCCCACTGGACCCTTTCCCCTAGAGCACAGAGTCTGGAATGCAAGATGCAAATTTATGGGAGTAATTGGAGCAGAAGAGGGACTTCCCTGGCAGTCCAGTGGTTAAGACTTTGCCTTCCAATGCAGGGGGTGCAGGTTTGATCCTTGGTAGGGGAGCTAAGATCCCACATTCCTCCTGGCCAAAAGACCAAAACATAAAACAGAAGCAATATTGTAACAAATTCAGTAAAGAATTTAGAAAATCAGGTCCAGGTCAAAAAAAGAATCTTTAAAACAAAGAAAGAAATTAAGTTAAAAAAAAATCCAGGTTGCAAGATAATACGTACAATACAATCCCATCTATGTATAATAAAGTGGAAAGTGAGTTAGTTGCTCAGTCGTGTCTGACTCTTTGAGATCCCATAGACTGTAGCCTGTCAGGCTCTTCTGTCCATGGAATTCTCCAGGCAAAGATACTGGAGTGGGTTGCCATTCCATTCTCCAGGGGCTCTTCCCCACCCAAGGATGGAACCCCGGATCTCCTGCATTCCAGACAGATTCTTTAAAATCCCTCCAGTTGCTCTATATTTTCTTAAATCACTCCAGTGATTGTTGCTTTTCTCAATGTTTTCATCTTTTCCCTCTCCATGGATACTCTCCACATTCAAAGGCTTTTTCATCAAAGTTTCCCCATCTGACCTCTTATTCCCTCTGCAATTGTCTTATCTTCCCCTTTATGGTTTCAGGCTAACCTGGCTTTTCGGAGTAAAGGGAAGGGCTGTGGCCTGGATTTGAGGGAGGCAGACTTGCAGGTGGAGAAGGAAATGGCAACCCACTCCGGTGTTCTTGCCTGGAGAATCCCAGGGACGGGGGAGCCTGGTGGGCTGCCGTCTATGGGGTCGCACAGAGTCGGACATGACTGAAGCGACTCAGCAGTAGCAGCAGCAGACTTGCAGGGGCTTTGCAGGACTGAGGAGTCATAGACTTGTCAGAAGCATTAAAAGAGGCTGTAAGGCACCGGAGGCGGGAAAATTCAAGAATATTTGGGTTACTGTGTTACGTGTGTGTTTATGTGTCTCTGTGTAGGTTTGTATGTTTGTGTAAGTGTGTGTATGTATGTGTATATATATGTCTGTATGTAAGTGTGCATGGCTCTTTGTGTATGTGTGTCTGTATGTGTGTATATGTGCGCGCACACACACACACACGTGCATACTGGGAAGGGGAGTCAGAAGAGAGGAAAACAAGCTCAAATTAGCCTTTCCTGCCACCCCTCGCCCCATTGTGTCTCCCGAGAGGACTTTCCCTCTGGAAAGAGCCTTCTCCAGGGGATCTTCCTGACCCAGGGATTGAACCCCGAACCCTACCCCAAGAGCCACGGGGCAGACGGCCCCAGGTCGGTTCTATGAGTAGGGAAACCAACCAACTCAAGTGATTCTCCAATTAAAAATAAAACTCCATTGTCTCACAGAGGTCAGAACTAAGATTCCGCATGCCTCGAGGTGCCGTCAGAAAAAAATTTCCAACTGTACAAGAATGTTTCAATTTCTCTACTTGTTAACGACTTCTGACTAACTGAGTTTCGGTGAGCGATCTATATGATGTTCCTTCCTGAGACTTGTTGAGATTTGCCTCCAGCCTGTTACTCAGCCAATTTAGTATAGATTCCAGGTGTCGAGTAGACTGTGTAATCTTTAATTCTTTGGACTTTATCAGTTCAGTTCAGTTGCTCAGTTGTATCCAACTCTTTGCGACCCCATGAATTGCAGCACGCCAGGCCTCCCTGTCCATCACCAACTCCTGGAGTTCACTTAGACTCACGTCCATCGAGTCAGTGATGCCATCCAGCCATCTCATCCTCTGTCGTCCCCTTCTCCTCCTGCCCTCAATCCCTCCCAGCATCAGAGTCTTTTCCGATGAGTCAACTCTTCGCATGAGGTGGCTAAAGTACTGGAGTTTCAGCTTTAGCATCATTCCTTCCAAAGAAATCCCAGAGCTGATCTTCAGAATGGACTGGTTGGATCTCCTTGTAGTCCAAGGGACTCTCAAGAGTCTTCTCCAACACCACAGTTTAAAAGCATCAATTCGTCGGCGCTCAGCCTTCTTCACAGTCCAACTCTCACATCCATACATGACCACAGGAAAAACCATAGCCTTGAGTAGACGGACATTAGTCGGCAAAGTAACGTCTCCACTTTTGAATATACTATCTAGGTTGGTCATAACTTTTCTTCCAAGGAGTAAGCATCTTTTAATTTCATGGCTGCAGTCACCATCTGCAGTGATTTGGGAGCCCCCCAAAATAAAGTCTGCCACTGTTTCCACTGTTTCCCCATCTATTTCCCATGAAGTGATGGGACTGGATGCCATGATCTTCATTTTCTGAATGTTGAGCTTTAAGCCAACTTTTCACTCTCCTTTTTCACTTTCATCAAGAGGCTTTTTAGCTCCTCTTCACTTTCTGCCACAAGGGTGGTGTCATCTGCATATCTGAAGTTATTGATATTTCTCCTGGCAATCTTGATTCCAGCTTGTGTTTCTTCCAGTCCAGCGTTTCTCATGATGTACTCTGCATAGAAGTTAAATAAGCAGGGTGACAATATACAGCCTTGACATACTCCTTTTCCTATTTGGAACCAGTCTGTTGTTCCATGTCCAGTTCTAACTGCTGCTTCCTAACTTGCATATAAGTTTCTCAAGAGGCAGGTTAGGTGGTCTGGTATTCCCATCTCTTTCAGAATTTTCCACAGTTTCTTGTGACCCACACAGTCAAAGGCTTTGGCATAGTCAATAAAGCAGAAAGAGATGTTTTTCTGGAACTCTCTTGCTTTTTCCATGATCCAGCGGATGTTGGCAATTTGATCTCTGGTTCCTCTGCCTTTTCTAAAACCAGCTTGAACATCAGGGAGTTCATGGTTCACATATTGCTGAGGCATGCCTTGGAGAATTTTGAGCATTACTTTACTAGCATGTGAGATGAGTGCAATAATGCGGTAGTTTGAGCATTCTTTGGCATTGCCTTTCTTTGGAATTGGAATAAAAACTGACTTTTTCCAGTTCTGTGGCCACGCTGAGTTTTCCAAATTTGCTAGCATATTGAGTGCAGCACTTTCACAGCAGTATCTTTCAGGATTTGAAATAGCTCAACTGGAATTCCATCACCTCCACTAGCTTTGTTCATAGCGATGCTTTCCAAGGCCCACTTGACTTCACATTCCAGGATGTCTGGCTCTAGATTAGTGATCACACCATCATGATTATCTGGGTCGTGAAGATCTTTTTTGTAGTTCTTCTGTGTATTCTTGCCACCTCTTCTTAATATCTTCTGCTTCTGTTAGGTCCATCCCATTTCTGTCCTTTATCGAGCCCATCTTTGCATGAAATGTTCCCTTGGTATCTCTAAGTTTCTTGAAGAGATCTCTAGTCTTTCCCATTCTGTTCTTTTCCTCTATTTCTTTGCATTGATCTCTGAAGAAGGCTTTCTTATCTCTTCTTGCTATTCTCTGGAACTCTGCATTCAGATGCTTATATCTTTCCTTTTCTCCTTTGCTTTTCATCTCTCTTCTTTTCACAGCTATTTGTAAGGCCTCCCCAGACAGCCATTTTGCTTTTTTGCATTTCTTTTCCATGGGGATGGTCTTGATCCCTGTCTCCTGAACAATGTCACGAACCTCATTCCATAGTTCATCAGGCACTCTATCTATCAGATCTAGGCCCTTAAATCTATTTCTCACTTCCACTGTATACTCATAAGGGATTTGATTTAGGTCATAGCCGAATGGTCTAGTGGTTTTCCCTACTTTCTTCAATTTGCGTCTGAATTTGGTAATAAGGAGTTCATGATCTGAGCCACAGTCAGCTCTTGGTCTTGTTTTTGTTGACTGTATAGAGCTTCTCCATCTTTGGCTGCCAAGAATATAATCAATCTGATTTCAGTGTTGACCATCTGGTGATGTCCATGGGTAGAGTCTTCTCTTGTGTTGTTGGAAGAGGGTGTTTGCTATGACCAGTGCATTTTCTTGGCAAAACTCTATTAGTCTTTGCCCTGCTTCATTCCGCATTCCAAGGCCAAATTTGCCTGTTACTCCAGGTGTTTCTTGACTTCCTACTTCAGCTTCTTCAGCGTTACTGGTTGGGGCACAGATTGGATAATTGTGATACTGAATGGTTTGCCTTGGAGATGAACAGAGATCATTCTGTCATTTTTGAGATTGCATCCAAGTACTGCATTTTGGACTCTTTTGTTGACCATGATGGCTACTCCATTTCTTCTGAGGGATTCCTGCCCGCAGTAGTAGATATAATGGTCATCTGAGTTAAATTCACCCATTTCAGTCCATTTTAGTTTGCTGATTCCTAGAATGTCGACGTTCACTTTTGCCATCTCTTGTTTGACCACTTCCAAGTTGCCTTGATTCATGGACCTGACATTCCAGGTTCCTATGCAATATTGCTCTTTATAGCATCGGACCTTGCTTCTATCACCAGTCACATCCACAGCTGGGTATTGTTTTTGCTTTGGCTTCATCCCTTCATTCTTTCTGGAGTTATTTCTCCACTGATCTCCAGTAGCATATTGGGCACCTAATGACCTGGGGAGTTCCTGTTTCAGTATCCTATCATTTTGCCTTTTCATACTGTTCATGGGGTTCTCAAGGCAAGAATACTGAAGTGGTTTGTCATTCCCTTCTCCAGTTTATATATGTTATCAAATCGAGTTTTTTAATTGGGTTATCCAGAGCTTCCGTGTCTTTGCTGTAATTGCAAGAAGCATGTTGAAATCTTCCATTGCAACGGTGGATTTGTCAGTTTCTCTCTGTAGTTCTCGTAAGTGTTCCCTTTATATTTGTTGAGGTGATTTCATTGAGTACATAAAATCTTACAGTTGTTATATCTTTCATGAATCTTTGAATCTTTGATCATTTATAACAAGTCTCTCTAACTTTGAAATGCCTTTTCTGTGGGTCCAGGACCACTAGCCAACACATCCTTTTGAGAGCTTGGAGGTAGCCTTGGGCAATAGCCACGCCTAGAAATGATGTCCAAGGTGGAAAGGGAACACAGGACCGAGAGAAGGTGGTGATGATGCAGGAAGCATGGCACGGAGGGTGGGCTTGACATGCTGGGCGAGGTAGAGGATGAAGGGCTCCCAGTGATTGACTGTTTCTCACATCCTGGCATATTTGATGCTGGTTTATAGGAGGGGACCTATTTTATACTCCTACTGGGGATCAACAGCCCCTTGGTGTTATGTGTCAGACTAGGGCAGCGGGACATGGAGAAACCAAGCAAACAAGGGAAAGATTACCAGGGAGCGTGGCCACTTCCTGTGTTAGCCAGAACTCCCATTTTGAAAGTGACGAAAACCAAAAGGAGAATTTATTGACTCATAAAACCAAACCTTGTGAAGGACAGGGGTGGAGCTGATCTTTGAGGCTCCTGGTAGGAATCAAAATGCTGTTAGGACACTCTTTTTCCTCATGGTGATGTCTTTCTGACAGACGCACTTCTCCATGAGGCCATAACCACAGCTGCTGACCATTCTGTTTTAGCATCCTCAAATCTGCAGAAAGGACTTCCAATCCAAACATGGCCACAGAAGTCAGCTTTTTTTTTTTAGAGAGAAATCTATTTTTTAATTCAAATCACTTGCAATTTTTAAAGTATCAGGATATATATACTTCAAAGGGGATGAAAATTGAAAATTAACTTGTGTTAGTATTAATATTTTTTAAGAAATTGATAATCTCCTAGTGATATTTTGTTCATAATTATTTGATCTGACTGGCTCTGATTCAGTGTATTGGCAATGTCTTTAGAAAGCAACAGGACTCAGGAATAACATGTCTTTGTGTTAAACTCAGAACCACCACAGAACCACATATAGTAATCTGGTCAATGGTTATCTCTTATCTTCCATTTAGTGTGGGTCTTTTTTTGAATTAATTTTTAGTGAAATGCTGGCAACATTAACTATGAGTCTTCTTGCTTGGAGAAAATGACCTACCAGAAAAAAAAAAGTATGAGTTGTTATTAATATTATATAGAAACACCACAATTTTATTAAGTTATCTACTCTCTTGGCAAAGAAAGAAAAACCCAGTTTAACTACTGGCCAACAACACATGAAAGAATTGCTAAAATAAAACCAACAGACATTTGTCATAGCAAGCAACCAAGATTAGCAACTTAGCCCTCTGAGAAAGTTAATGAAACACATTGAAGTGAAGTGAAGTTGCTCAGTCGTGTCCGACTCTTTGCGACCCCATGGACTGTAACCTACTGGGCTCCTCCATCCATGGGATTTTCCAGGCAAGAATACTGGAGTGGGTTGCCATTTCCTTCTCCAGGAGAAGTCAGCTTTTTAAATGCTTTGTTTGACAATCACATAGAAGGAATAAGGAAAATGGAAAATTCCATTTTCAACAAAATAAGAAAATAGACCTATTCACAGACACCAAAATTCCAGCTGTGAAAAGGCAGAGATGGTGATTAGGAGAAAGGGAAGGTAGGAACAAGGCAAGCGAATGGAGAGGGGCTGCACTTTTCTAAGCATCTGAACAAAAACATGCTTTCAGAAGGTGAGAGGACCATTCTTTTTTTTGCAATTTGGTGTGGACCATTCTTACAGCCTTTATTGAATTTGTTACAATGTTGTTTCTGTTTTATGTTTCGGCTTTTGGCTGCAAGGCATGTGAGATCCCACCTCCCTGACCAGGGATTGAACCTGCCCCCGCTTGCACTGGAGGGTGAAGTCCCAACCACTGGACCTTCAGGAAAGTCTCGAGATGACAGTTCTAGTGTATCCTTGTGGTTGAGCAGGAAGCAGAAACTAGAGGGAGTGAGGCTGGAGCCGTTATTCTGTTCACTGTCTGTTCTGTGAAGCAGAGGAGTTGGGGCTCCACATAGACTCCCACAGTGAAGTCTTGTTTGGAGGAAGCAGTCCGAGAGAGAGAGGCCTTGGGCTGTGATGCGGGACAGGACACTGCAAATACTAATCTAGGAAAACCCAACTCATTCAGTGACGAGTCCAAAAAGATAACTAGCACAGCATCGAGCAGATATACCAAAGGGAGCAAAATGTGAGAAATAGGCGTAAAATTCACAAACACGTGAACAGTACTCACCAGGAAAAATTTTGCCAGGTAGCAGTTGAAAGCAGTGACTGAACATTTGCTAGGAATTAAAAAAAAAAAAAAACCCACTAAGCAATCATTCTGATGAAGAAAGATGAGAAGGCAGAAGTGCAATTACTCAGAAAAGAGATCACGGAACACCAGCGGCATGTGGAATGAGGGCTGACTGGATTACAGGAAACAATGGAAGAAAAGCACAAACATTAGAGAAATGAAACAGGAAGTTCAGGGAACACACATTTGAATATATGATTCAAGAAAAGTGTTTCTGAGATACAGGAGACTTGACTCTATCCAGTGAAAGAGAAAAGCTAAGTGCCAGGAAAAACTGATCAAGTTATTGAATTTTTAAAAATACAGAATTTTTTGAGCAGCCAGGAAAAAATGTCAAGTCACTCATAAGGGGATAGAAAACAGGCTACGCTTGGATGTCTGCAGACCCAGATCAAACGCCAGAAGAGATGGCACAAAATATTCAGGGAAAGAAAATATGAGTCAGGATTTTTATAAAAAGGCCACTTTTTCTCTCCTTCACCTCCCACTCTTCCTGGCAACCACTGATCTTTTTACTGTCTCAATAGTTTTTCTTTCCCCTAAACTTCACAGAGTTGGAAACATACAGCATACAGCCTTTATAGACTAGCTGCTGCTGCTTCTTTTTCGGCTGGGCTGAGAGGCTTGTAGGATCTTAGTTCCATGACCAAGGATTGAACCTGTGCCCCCTGCCTTGGAAGTACAGAGTCCTAACCAGTGGACCACCAAGGAATTCTGGAGATTGGCTTATTTCATTTAGAAATATGCATTTAAATTTCCTGTGTGGCTGGATAGTTAGTTTCTTTTTAGCACTGAATAATATTACATTGCAGGGAAGTGCCACTGTTCACTTATTCATGGTTGCTTCCAATTTTTGGCAATTATGATTAAAACTACTGTAGACATTTGTTTACAGGCTTTTGTGTGTGTATATTGACTTATGTTTTCACTTTGTTTAGGTAAACACCCAGGGGAGAGACTGATAGATTGTAAGGTAAGCCTGCGTTTAGTTTTGTAAGAAACTGTCAAATTATCCTCCAAAGAAGCTGTGCTGTTTTGCATTCTTACCAGAGATGGTAAGAGTTCCTGTTGCTCCACCTTTTTGCCAATATTCATTGCCAGTGTTTTGGATTTTAGCCATCTAATAAGTGTGATATGGCACCTACTGTTGTTTTCATGTAGAATTCCTTAGTGAAAAATAATGTGGAGCATCTTTCCAGACACTTCTTTGCCATCCATGTGTCTTCTTCGGTGAGATGGCTGTTCAGATCTTTTGCTAATTTTTGAATTGTTTTCTTTCTTTCTTTTTAAATATTTATGTGGCCACACTGGGTCTTAGTTGAGGCATGGGGGATCTAGTTCCCTGCCCAGGGATTGAACCTCCTTCTGCACTAGGGGCACAATCTTAACCACTGGGCCACAAAGAAAATTCCTGTTCATTTTCTTTTCTTTTTTCAAAAAAAATGTTTTATTTATTTGTCTGAATCAACCCTTAGTTAGTCTTAGCTTTGTGGGATCTTGGTTGTGTCGTGTGGAATTTTTTGTTTCGGTGTACGACTTCCCTAATTGTGGCTCATGGGTTTAGTTGCTCCGTGGCATATGGGGTCTTAGTTCCCCAACCAGGTGTCAAACCCACATCCCCTGCATTGCAAAGTGAATTCTTAACTATTAGACCACTGGGGAAGTCCCTGTTTATTTTTTTTATTGTTGATTTAAGAGTTCTTTGTAAATTTTGGACACAAGTCCGTTATCAGATATATATTTTGCAAATACTTTTTTTCCCTGACTGTGGTTTGTCTTTTTATTCTCTAAATCATTGGCAGTTTTGAAAATGTACAATCTTAGGAATGTTGTTCTCATGAGCTCTTGAAGAAATTACTAGAGGATGAACTGGAGTCAACCAAGGGATAACTGAGTAAATTTTAGTGAGGAGAGGGGAGTGAATGTTGAATATAATTAACACAGAACTAAGACTAAAACAAAAAGTTGGTGGTGGAGTTGAGAGAGGGAAGGAGGGAAGATGAGACTGTAAGCTAATTTATTCATTGTTCACAAAAAATAAATTTGAAAAGCTGCATTATTTTCTAAAAATTATTCATCAAAAATATCCCAGAAGAGAGGAAACTTAAACACATTTCTAATAAAAGAGAGTTTTCCAAGAGCCAACAGGTTTCCCTAAAGGATCAGGCTCAGATATTTTGCAAAATATTCTAACAAACCTTTAGAGATTATTTGAATACAGTTCCAGGGCACAGAAAAAGAGGGGAAAAAAATCTCCAAATTATTTTAATTAAGGTGATATATCATTAATTCCAAAGCTTTATAAGAATTTACCTATTTTACTTATAAATATTGATAAAAATACTACTGATAAATAATATATTAGCAAATGGAATCCAGAAACACATGAAAAGAACTGGGACCCAATATCTATATACATAATAGATAAACAACAAGGACCTACTGTATAGCACAGGGAACTATATTCATTATCTTGTAGTAATATATAACAGAAAAGAACCTGAAAAAGAATACATATATATACACAAACACATTGCAGTATACCTGAAACCAACACAACATTGTAAATTAGCTATACTTCAGTTTAAAAAATTGTTTGGAAAAAAGAATTGGGACCATTATGACCAAATAGACTTTATTTAGGAAATCCAACAACGGTTCAGTATTATCACCTTTCTGCTCATGCTTAATTTCCATACAGTAATAACAGTATCACACTTCTACCCAACATGGGACAACTGTTCTTCATTCCAGTAAAGATGCCCAAAGAAGAGGAGACAGAAAGTCGTAGCATTCCCCTTCTCTATCACTGGGTGCTAATTTCTGTCCTAGCTCTGTCACAAACACATTTGGATATTATGTAATCTGGAAAATAATATTTAAAGTTAACCACCACCACTCTTTATGTGAAATGGGAGAAGGAGGGAGGAGGGGGAAAAGGAAATACTTGGTTAATGTATTGAAATTTGTAGCAAGCAAGGAAGAAGAAATACGTATCTGCTACAGTCCTTATTTCTGTTGTGGGTACAGAGCTGTAATTCATTTCTATTTATTTTATTTTTATTAAAAAAAGTTTTTGGCCACATCAGGGAGCATGAGGGGTCCAAGTTCCCCGAATAGGGATTGAGCCCACTCCCCTGGCACTGAAAGCATGGCCTCTCAACCACTGGATCACCAGGGAAGTCTCCCGTAGTTCATTTTTATAATGTCATTCTTCCACTTACCCATCCCCTGTTCCCTCTGCCCTCTGCAAGCACTCTAGCAGGCAGACAGGGCTCCTTTCTCTGGTGGGAAACACAAACCTTCATTCCTGAAGAGTCTGAGTCTCTGTTTTTTCCTGCCTTGATTAGATTGTTGCAGTCTTCTGGTAAGTTTTACTACAAGGTATGGATGGACCAAAGGCTGCCTACAAATCCCTAAAATTCTAGATGTACTCTTCCCTGCACCCACTGTGTAGCAGCAATCCCATTCTACCTTGAAGCCATGATCCATCATTCTGTAAGGCTTTCTGAAAGTCTGGGCATGGATGGTGGCGCCGGCAGAAGCCCTGCAGGCAGTGAGGGCGAATCTATATGCTGAGTAACGACCTGATATGTGTGTTGCCCCCTCCACCATGTCTAACACCATTACCTGCTAAAGGGCTACTAGGTGGGTGACTGGCTGGTTTCCAACCTGCCCACAGCCCCAGCACGAGGTCCAGCTTTTGTATTCTTTCCTCTGCATGATACCAGGGACACTGTTGCTGCAGCTGAAGATCCAATACTTTGGCCACCGGATGTGAAGAGTCAACTTATTGGAAAAGACCCTGATGCTGGGAAAGAAGACTGAAGGCAACAGGAGAAGGGGGTGGCAGACGATTGAGATGGTTAGATAGCATCACCAACTCAGTGAACGTGAATTTGAGCAAACTCCGGGAGACAGTGGAGGGCAGAGGAGCCTGACTTGCTGCAGTCCAAGGGGTTGCAAAGAGTCAGACAGGACTTAGTGACTGAACAACAACAATCTCCACCAGATTTCAATCAACCAAATTGTTAGAGCGGCTCTCAGCTCCTCTGACTAACTCAGTGAAGCCAGACTCTCTCAAAAGTACATTTGTAACAATAAAACACCTGGGATAACTGGTGTCACACAGACCTGTCTCTTTAATCCTACGGCTCAAAATGGGCAATGGTTAGAGCCTCATGTGTGTCACTGATAGCAGCCTGGCCATATCATGACCCTGGAAGCTTGTGCTTAATCAGAACAGGAACAGCTTCCCAGTCAAATCTTCACTGGCTGTGGGTCACCCCAGGGTGCCTCAAGGTGGTCACAGGCAGACCTCCACAGTGGGAGGAGAGCCCTGGACAGGTGGGAAACGAAGGTGGGCATCTCTCAAGGGGAGTCAGGAGGACTGTGGGCTGCAGAGTCCTTCTGTCTCACTCTGGACACTTACGACCAAAGACGTTAGGACTGGCCTCCCTGAGCCCAAGAGAGCAAAGGTCAATATTACAGCAGTCAGTGAAAGTCAGTTTCTTTTCTTTTTTTTTTTTTGGTGGGGGTAAAACCACAGAAAGAACTATATTCAGAGGCCATTCCTTACCTGTGTACAAATACAGAGGCAGTCCTCAGATGCAGCCTTTGCTTGTCCAGAAAGCAAATCTTCGAGGTGGCCATCAGGGACTAGGTGCATAAACTTTGTATTATACTCTTACTATGTAGGCGGTGTGTCGTGTCCACCACACATACATGCATAGGTCCTAACCTCCAGTACCTCAGAATGTGAATGTATTGAGAGACAGGAACTTCAAATAGATAATTAAGTTAAAGAGAGGTAATTAGGGTGGGCGCTAATCCACATGACTTCCTTGTTGTTCAGTCGCTCAGTCGTATCCAATTCTTCGCCACCCCATGGACTACAACACGGCAGGCTTCCCTGTCCTTCACCATCTCCCGGAATTTGCTCAAACTCATGTCCGTTGAGTCAGTGATGCCATCCATATGACTGAGAAGGGGAAATTTAGACACAGACACACGCAGTGAAGAGGACATGAAGACAGAGGAGGAGACGGTGGTCTACAGGCCAGGGAAAGAAGTGCTCAGAAGGAATCAACCTTGTCCACACCTTGATCTCCAACTTCCTTTTTAAAAAACTTATTTATTTGGCCGCACAGGTCTTAGTTGCAGCACGTGGGATTTTCTGTTTTGTGGCATGAGGGATCTTTAACTGCGGCAAGTGAATCTTAGCAGCACGTGGGGTCGGCTTCTCTGACTGGGGGTCAACCCCCAGGTCCCCTGCCTCTCTGTTGGGAGCACAGAGTCTTAGTCACTGGACCACCAGGGAAGTTCCAAGAAAATGAATTTTTGTTGTTTAAACCCTCCAGTCTGCGGTACTTTGTCACAGCAACACTAGCAAACAAAGGCAGCTTCCTTCCTGGATGGATGCTTGTAAAATTCAGTCACCTCTGAAAACCTGTAATGCTACCAAAGAACCAAATCCACTAATAAAAAATCTCTATCCAAAGCGTTTAGGATTATTAGGGAATAAAACCCTACAAGGGAGGAAGGCACTCAGCAAGATTTGTACTAATGAATTCCTGTTTTGGAATCCCAATTGATTGATGGCATTTCTCCTTTGCATGAAGTCAGTGTGAGCAGAGAAGGCCAACGTGAAAGAATAGCTCTGTCTTTTTTTCTTTTTTTAAAGGCCACGCTGTAATATGTGGGATCTTAGTTCCCCAACCAGGGATTGAACCTGCTCCACCTGCTTTGGGAGTGTGGAGTCTTGACCACTGGACCACCAGGCAAGTCCCAAGATAGCACTGCTTTGAACACAGATACACGCTGGAAGCTCTATCAAGAGGTTAGCTCCCTGTGCCCTTTAAGGCACACGTCCCCACCCTATCCCCCCTGAGGTTTCTAGGCCATGCAGCAGAGGAAAAGCCTTCTTTCCTCCAATCTAACCCTCATCATCATAGCGACTGGCATTCCATCATCCATAAAGCAGAGGAGGGGCTTTGCTATCAAACAAGCCAGCCTTGTATTTTCAGCAGTTTGCTTTGCTGTGGAGAAATTTCTGGAGTGAAAGGAGCAAAAGTTTAACAGGCAGCTTTGAACTTCGGTTTGGATTTTGTCATCCTTCTCAGTCAGCTCCTTCTCTTTCTCCTGCGGTTGGTGGCTTTATCACGAGGGGAAACCATTCTGCCCTCCCACCCATTCCCGAAGCAGGGCAGTGTTTTCTGCTCTTAGGGAGAAAAACAGAACAACTCACAAACTAAAATACAGAATTAGTTATTTCCAATTCAATTCAACATATAAATAACATTTTTTGATCTAATAATTCCAGTTCGACAACAACAGTCCAACTGGTATTCTTTGTCTTGGATACTATTCAGAAACATAATAAAGATATTCTAACCTCCCCTAACAACAGGATGGTGCTCCAACCACAAGGTTTGTGGTTCACAGGAGAGGCTCAGTTCTTAAACAAACGCCTAACTGCATTTTTATTGCAAACATTCAAGGACCTCAAAAAAAAAAAAAAGAGGGTCATGTTCCCATGAGGGAAATAATAACTTGAGTTTGTTTTAGAAACAAGTAAACTCTTTTGTTATCAGCCCTTTCTGGGTTTGGGCTTCCCAGATGGCACTAGTAGTAAAGAACCCGCCTGCCAATGCAGGAGACGTAAGAGACACGGGTTTGACCTCTGGGTTAGGGAGGTCCCCTGGAGGAGGGCATGGCAACCCACTCCAGTATGCTTGCCTGGAGAACCCCATGGACAGAGGAGCCTGGCGGGCTATGGTCCATGGGATTGCACAGAGTCGGACCTAACTGAAGTGACTTAGCATGCAGAGATGCACTAGGGAGGGCCTAACTTTTTTTTTTAAAGTCATTTCCCCAAGTAAGGAAGACTTTTGATCCTGTCATTTTTGACAACAGTAAGGACATCATGCTGAGTGAAATAAGACAAAGATAAATATCGCATGATCTCACTCACATGGGGAATCGTAGGAAAAAAAACTCGCCAAACAGAAATTGAAATCACAGATCCAGAGAACAGACTGGGTTTGCCAGAGGTAGGGTATATGCAGGGGTGAGTGGAATGCCCCTGCATCCTCTCAGCAGCCTCTCTGCACCAAGGCCTCCAGAGAGGAGTGGTCTTGGCCAAACCTGGGGATGGATCCTGCATTCCCTCCCCTGGCAGGCTGCTGGGCTCCGGACTTAAACAGTTGAGGAGGGGCTGCCGGGCTTCTAGCAGAGCACCGTCCCTTGCAAGGTCATTTGCTGACAGAGGATTTGTTAGCAAGTTTTACGTGTCAGCTTGGGCAAACAGAAGAAGCTTCTGTTCCTCTAATCAGACACCGTGTTTCATCATGAACGGTTAACTAAAGGGACTTCCTTGGAGGTTCAGTGGAAGTCTTTGCCTTTCAATGCAGGGGGTGCTGGTTCCATCCCTGGTTGGGAAGCTAAGATTCCTCATGACTCATGGCCAAAAAACCAAAACATAAAATAGAAATCATATTGTGATAAATTCAATAAAGACTTTAAAAGTGGTCCACATTAAAACAAAACAAAAAGAAGTTAATTACAGGAAAAGCTATTGCCTAGATGGGTCACAGGCCCTGAACCGGGGCTGGAGGGAGGAGGCTGGACTGGGAGTGTCAGTGGACAGACCCCAGAGGCCTGTGTGGTATGAAGGGGTGGGGAGCAACCTGGGAGATGAATCCAAGATGGAAACAGGATGTGTAGAATTCACCCACCGCCATGTGCCCACCAGTTGAAGACCCGGATGGCAGTTTACATTCAGAACCAGCCCAGGAGGAGGCCCAGGACTGAGCCTGAGTTGAGCCTGGGCTTGGAGAGGACAGAGGGTACTCTCCGGATGGGGGTGGGGGAACAGAGGGTCCCTAGTGGAGGCAGAGGGTGGTAGAGCAGGGAGTGGGTCACGGATCCCCATCTCCACCCACCCCTCACCCCGAAGCCTGGCAGATGCCCTTCATCACGCTTTCTGGACGGAGCTGGTGACAAGGGCACCCCCACCTCCGCCTCCAGTACAGACTTTGGGAAACGGCGGGAGACTCCAACATGGGCGAAGGCCACTGGGTCCCGCTGGCCTCCCAGCAGACTGGCCTCCTCAGCCTCTGCTCAGGCGCTCTCAGGCAGATTTGCATGTTGCAAAACCACATGGAATTTCCCTGTCAAAAACTTGCCAAGGGGGATGCTAAAAGGATGATGGGTAAAGATATGCTTATGGACATGAGCTTGGGCAAACTCCAGGAGCTGGTGAGGGACAGGGAAGCCTGGCGTGCTGCAGTCCATGGGGTCTCGAGTTCAGAGATGACCTGGCGACTGAAAAACAACAAAGATATGCTTACATCTTACCCTGAAGGGAGTAGCTCGAGGGTTCGCTGAGGCCAGTTGTCAAGCTGGCAGGCTGCTGAGCCATCTGCAGGCTGACGCTGGCAGAGGTGCCTTGGCCTTGGAGGTGTTTGTTGATCCTGCTTGGCAGGAGTGGCCCATCTTTCTCCCACAGAAGCCAAGAGGCTCTCACTCCTTGCTGGAGAATGAAGACAGGGGGAGAGTGGAGTTGCTCTGTGTAGGTCCCTCCACTTTCCTAATTTGACTAAGAGACAGAAGGGAAGCGAAGATCTGATAGAAGCTGCCCAGTAATTAAGTACTTCTGTGGAAAGTGTGGATGGAAAAGATGCACAAGGTGAGGGTTGTGAATTAAGTTTCATTTGGGAGCAAATTGAGGACTGCAGCCCAAGAGACAGCATCTCAGCTCTGAGAAAGAGGTAGCAGGGCAAGGTCAATATCTATGATGTGGGTGAAAGGGGGAGTTCAATGCAATCAAGCACTTAGTTACAAAAGATTTTCTGCTAGTTATGAGCAGCTGATGTCACCATGAAGGGATTTCATGCTTTGCTAGATATGAGGAGATGCAAGGATTGGGATCATGAAATCAGTTCCTGAAAATAACTAACTACCTAAATACCTGTTCCACCAGTTTCCCTGGAGCACAGAGTGCCTCACTCTCCACCCTGGACTCCCTTCAGGGGGTGTTGAAGGTCGATAGCTGCAGCAGAGGGTTCAGTCTCTACAGAGGCAGATGGCAGATGCCCTCGGCAAGCACATTTGTAGTTAACAAAAGCAGGACTCAAGAACCACTCCCCACTCCAGTTCTTGTAAACCTGTGTGTGTCTGTGTCTGTGTCTGTGTGTGCGTGCGTGCTCAGTCATTAAGTCATGTCCAACTCTGCCACCCCATGGACTGTAGCCCACCAGGCTCCTCTGTCCATGAGATTCTCCAGGCAATAATACTGGAGTTACCATTTCCTCATTCAGGGGATCTTCCCGACCCAGAGATTGAAGCTTCATCTTCAATATCTCCTGCACTGGCAGGCAGATTCTTTACCACTGAGCCACCTGGGAAGGTCTTTCTTATAGACCTGGGGCTTAAAAACTCAGTCATCCTGGTTTCTGAACTTGAGCTCAGTGGGTCTGGTCATTACACAGGAACCATCATCTTCTCATGGCCCTGTGACACCTCCAGGGTCTTTGCAAACCTTTACTGACTCTAACTCAGAGTAACCAGAAAGTGTATAGGACTGGAACTAAGTGAATGCAAGTTAATAAAAAAGAAATGATCAGAGGAAGAAGTTGCAACATTGCCCCCAGGAATTGATTCGTGGGAAATTTTTAGCTATCAGAATGATCCCTTTTGCTGTTTCATGTTCGCTTCAGCTATTTGGAGAGAGGTAAGAAGTTAAACTGTGGAAAATTCTGAAAGAGATGGGAATATCAGACCACCTGACCTGCCTCTTGAGAAACCTATATGCAGGTCAGGAAGCAACAATTAGAACTGGACATGGAACAACCGACTGGTTCCAAATAGGAAAAGGAGGACGTCAAGGCTGTATATTGTCACCCTACTTATTTAACTTCTATGCAGAGTACATCATGAGAAACGCTGGACTGGAAGAAGCACAAGCTGGAATCAAGATTGCTGGGAGAAATATCAATAACCTCAGATATGCAGATGACACCACCCTTATGGCAGAAAGTGAAGAGGAACTAAAAAGCCTCTTGATGAAAGTGAAAAAGGAGAGTGAAAAAGTTGGCTTAAAGCTCAACATTCAGAAAATGAAGATCATGACATCTGGTCCCATCACTTCATGGGAAATAGATGGGGAAACAGTGGAAACAGTGTCAGACTTTATTTTGGGGGGCTCTAAAATTACTGCAGATGGTGATTGCACCAATGAAATTAAAAGACGCTTACTCCTTGGAAGAAAAGTTATGACCAACCTAGATAGCATATTCAAAAGCAGAGACATTACTTTGCCAACAAAGGTCCATCTAGTCAAGGCTATGGTTTTTCCAGTGGTCATGTATGGATGTGAGAGTTGGACTGTGAAGAAAGTTGAGTGCCGAAGAATTGATGCTTTTGAACTGTGGTGTTGGAGAAAGCTCTTGAGAGTCCCTTGGACTGCAAGGAGATCCAACCAGTCCATTCTAAAGGAGATCAGTCCTGGGTGTTCTTTGGAAGGACTGATGCTAAAGCTGAAACTCCAATACTTTGGCCACCTGATGCAAAGAGTTGACTCATTGGAAAAGACTCTGATGCTGGGAGGGATTGGGGGCAGGAAGAGAAGGGGACGACAGAGGATGAGATGGCTGGATGGCATCACCGACTTGATGGACGTGAGTTTGGATGAACTCCGGGAGTTGATGATGGACAGGGAGGCCTGGCGTGCTGAGATTCATGGGGACGCAAAGAGTCGGACACGACTGAGCGACTGAACTGAACTGAACTGAACTGTACTGAAGAAGTTAAAAGAATATTAAGGCCCAGGTCTCTGGCAGTCTCCCTCCTCGAAGACACAGGCATCATGCAGGTATGACCACCAGGTGGCGCTACTATCCTGAATGTTGGGAATATAATAGCAAAAGGAGAGAGAAACCTACCTGCTTAAGTGGCGAAAGTAAACCAAAATACTGAAGTGACTTTGAAAGCCTGTTAGAGTATCTTTTTTTTTTTAATAAGACTGACCACACTTATTTAGTTATTTTTGGCTGTGCTGGGTCTTCGTTGCTGTGTGAGTTTTTCTCTAGTTGCGGCTTGCGGGGGCTGTTCTCTAGTTGTGGTGCTCGGCTTCTCATTGGGGTGGCTTCTCTTGTTGCAGAGCCGGGGCGCTAGGATGCAAGGGCTTCAGGGGTTGAGGTTCCCCAGCTCCAGAGCACAGGCTCAGTAGTGTGGCGCACAGGGTTTAGCTGCATGTAGTATCCTCTCTGACCAGGGATTGAACCCATGTTTCCTGCATTGGCGGGTGGATTCTTTATCACTAAGCCACCTGGGAAGCCCTCCATCTCTTCCTTAGATCTCTTAAATTTATTATTATGACTTGCATTTTTAAGGCCAGGCTCTCAAATTTCACTAGTTAGCATTCTAAGACAAAAAGTCAACTTGTAGACAGAAATACAGAAAGAGTTTAATAAAACTTTATTTAATAATAACAGAAAGTCCCATACTGAGATATATTCTTTTATGTATCTTGTTTCTGGATTATTTCTTCACTTTCTGTGGTACTTGTAAACATAGTAGAAATATGATATAAGTATTCTGAGCCCTGGAATGTCTGAAAGTTCTTTTTTTTTTAAGTTTTTAAAAATTGTATTTATTTATTTAATTTATTTGGCTGTGCTGGGTCTTAGTTACTACATGCAGGCTCTAGTTCCCTGACCAGGGATTCAACCCAGGCCCCCAGTACTGAGAGCATGGAGTCTTAACCACCAGGGAAGTCCTTGAAAAATCTCTCTCTCTCTTTTTTTCCCCCTGTTTTTTCATGTCAATGGTCATTTGCACTGACTAAAATCTAGGTTGAAAAGAATTTCCCTTGCATATTGGAAGGCATTGTCCTGTCTCCTGATGTTGAGTGTAACAAGTGGAAAGCAGAATCTGTTCCAGTTCTTGTTTCTTTATAGGTGATTTTTCCCCCTGCCTCCAGTAGCTTTTAGACTCTTTATTGCTGGTATTCTGAAATTTCACAGTTATGTCCTTTGGTCATTCTTTAATGAAAAGCTGGGCAATTAGTAGGTTATTTAAATTTGGAGCCTCATGCTTTTCATTCTAAGTAACAATCTTGTATTATTTCTTTGATAACTTTCTCCCTTTTACTTCCTTGTGTATCTTCTAGAACTATTAATTGAATGTTGTGGATCAATTGATCTTTTATATTATTCGTGGAGATTTAACAAGGCTGGTGAAAAAAGGGGGGGTGCTTTCTTTTCCTCTGAAGTTTGAAACCAATTGAGAACCAAGACACAGTAGACAGATAAATGATGTCAAGTTGCTAGCTTTCTTGCTGATACACAGTTAAGGTGGACTTGGCTTCAAACCTTAAATCAAATGAAAGTGAAAATCACTCAGTCATGTCCAACTTTTTACGAGACCATGGACTGTATAGTCCATGGAATTCTCCAGGCCAGAATACTGGAGTGGGTAGCCTTTCCCTTCTCCAGGGGATCTTCCCGATCCAGGAATCAAACTGGGGTTTCCTGCATTGCAGGCAGATTCTTTATCAGCTGAGCTACAGGGAAGCCCCTTAAATCAAAAGGACTTGTTAATATTTCATCCAACAGTTAGACAGACATATTTACCTAGTCACAGGCAGAGCTGGGCAAAGCAGGTTTTCTCTGCAGGGGCAGGCTCAGTGTCACCTGGCAGAACACAGATGACTGGCTGAGCAGAAAGAACCAAAGAGAGCCCCCACAGGCAAGCTTCCTCTCCTAGGGAGGTGTGGTGGGGATGTCTGGAGAAAGGCCTGGAGAGTTCCCTAGCAGGAAGTATACATGGAAATATGAGGCCAGGGGGTAAAAAATGCCCTCAGTTTAGCTGTTCTCTCATTAAAAACAAACAAACAAACAACTTTGTCCCTTTTTTGGAACGATTTCCTGATTTTTATCTTCCAGCACTTTTATTAATTGTTTTGGCTTTAACAACAAAAAAATTGTTTTTAATTTTCAAAAGACCTTGTTTTCTGAACATGTATCTAGAATATACAAGATATGCCTCCAATCAGCAAAGTGAATCCAGGAAACCCAATAGAAAAATGGATAAAGGATGTGGAAAAGCTGTCCATACAAGAGGAAATCTGAACAAATAGAAAACAGGTGGAGAAACGTTCAAACTCTCTATTAACCAGAAATGTAGCATAGAAGAGCAGCGAGATGTCATCAGGGTGGTGAGAAGCTGCATAGTAACAAGTGTTGAGAAGGATGACGCAAAAGAGGGAGCCCTCATATGCTGGTGATGGGAGTGTCAGTGGGCACAGCCGTTCTGGAAGAGGTATAGCCTGGCTGGACTCAGGTGAAGTTAAGCTTGAGAATCCTTTGTGAAGTGACACTTTCACTCCTGGATATGGTTCACAGGGAAATTCTCACCAAGCTCCACGTGGGAACTTGATGAAGCATTGATAGCAGAGATGAAACAGTAAGACCATTAATATCACAGGAGGGGTAGGGAGGGAGGATGCAGTGAGTGGACGAGGAGCATGAGGCAAGTGAGAAATGAAAGGGAATAAAAACTGTACTGAAAAAGAGTATTGTGAATAGGATCTCATTGATGAAAAAAAACGGTGTGTGTATATGCATTAAATTAAGTGTGAGAATATTCTGTGACTTGGCAATTTCAGCCTTGGATATAGTCCTGAGACATAGTCTCACCTAGGTCCTCATGGGGACATAATGTGTCCATTGCAGTAGTTGGGTGTTCCTCATTTGGGGACTGGGTAAATATACAGTGATGGATACGCACCACTGAATACTGTGCAGAGGTTCATAGCAACAAACCAGATGTACAAATAGCAACACGGATAGATCTTAAACATTTACTCTTGGGTGAAAAAGTCAGGAACAAATGAGATGTATGAAAGCTTCACTTATCTGTCTAAAAAATAGGCACACAAACTATGCCATATATTTGATACGGATGCATACTTGAGAATATATTTTATTTCAGTTACCTATTGATGCATAACAGTCTAACCCAAAGCTTCATTGACTTAAAACAAACAACTACAGTTGACCCTTGAACACAATGGGTTTGAACTGCACAGTTTCACTTTATAAGCATATTTTTTTCCACAAAAAAAATGTGTTACATCATGTGCAGACGCTGATCAGGGGATACAAAGGGTATTGTAAAGTCATACTCGAGTTTTCAACTGCAGGGAGAGGTTCGGTGTCCCTAATCCCTGCACCATTCAAGGGTCAATTGTATTTATTTCTCAAGATTCTCTGGGTGCCGTGAAGGGCTAGGCCAGGTAGACCATGTGGTCTTGGCTAGGGTCATACACTTGGATGCATTGAGCTGTTGGCTAGACTGGAAGCTCCCAGAAGGCTTTGTTCACATGTGGGGGCCCCGGTTCTTCTCTGTGTTCTCTCTGTCTCCATATGGTGTCAGGGAACTGGATCCCACATGCTGCAACTGAAGAGCCCTCATGCCATAATGAAGGCCCAGTGCAGCCAAATAACTGATGTGTATATATGTATATAAAATCAGGAATGAAAACTGGGTTTTCTCTCCAAGTTGTTGTTAGCGCAAGTGTAGATGGTGGAAGTGAAAGTCGCTCAGTCGTATTCGACTCTTCGCAACCTCATACTGTCCATGGGATTCTCCAGGCCAGAATACTGGAGTGGCTAGCCTTTCCCTTTTCCAGGGGATCTTCCCAACCCAGGGATCAAACCCAGGTCTCCCGCACTGCAGGCCGATTCTTTACCAACTGAGCTCTGATTTTTCGGTTCGTGAAGCCCCGTCTTCCTCACAGGACTGTGAAGAGCCCCCAGTCTGATGGGATGGCATTTTCCCTCGATCGGTTTTGCCTCCCACAGTCCCCACCACCCCCCACCCCCAACCCATTCCCTGCTACACAGTCAAGTCACTTAGTCTCCTGCAGGTTATCCCCTCCTTTGTGAAGTGGGAACAGCAGAAGTGAAGTGATCTGTTGCGACGTGTCGTGAGAATTACCAGAGAGCATGTCTGTGGGTCATTTAGCGCCGTACCTGGATGTGAGGCCCACAGCTTCTGGAGCCAGGGCCACGAGAGGGCCAATCAGTCGCTCAGTCTTGTCCGACTCTTTGTGACCCCATGGACTGTGGCCCACCAGGCTCCTCTGTCCATGGGATTTCTCAGGCAAGAATACTGGGGTGGATTGCCCTTTCCTCCTCCAAGGGATCTTCCTGACCCAGGGATCAAACTCGTGTCTCCTGCATCGCAGGCAGATTCTTTGCCACTGAGCCACCCGGGCAACAGAAGCGGCTTATTTACAAGGTTGAACCTCTCCTATCCACTACTTTCTGGATGCTCTTCCCTCTTCTCTGTCCTCCCTGAATTTCCCGTCTCTGAGGGGCTTTACTCCCATGGAGAGTGAAGCCAGTTGGCCCAAAGCTGGGAAGCCTACTGGCTGAGCCTACAGGACGTGAGGCCTCAGCTCAGACGCCAGATTGGGCAAGAGTACAGAAGTGGCCCCTCCAATCCTGGTCAGGGTTGTCTGACTAACAATTCTGGGAATCTCAGGCAGGAAGTGAAAGGGGAGTGGGGCAGAGAGGAACTAGCCAATTGCACCCTGGTTCCTCCTGGTTGGCCCTCCTCCCAGATGTGCTGAGAAGAGTGAGGTGACTAGCTTCTGAGGGTAGAAGGGACAGGCCAGGAGACCCCTTCTCTGTGAAGGACAGAGACACAGTCCTGCCCTCTGCCCCCGCCACATATTGACTGAGTCTCCAACTCAGTTTCCACTCTGTTTACTGTCCAAAGTCCCAGGGGCAGGAGATGCCAAGTTAGAAGCGCTTGGACGTTCAGGCACACGGGTTCAGGGCCCTTCCCTGAACTAGTGCTCACCCCTTCCCTCCTCTCTTCCAGCACCACCTGGCCCCCAGTTCTCCTGGTTCAAGCTCTCCTGCGTCCTGGGGCCTGGGCAACCTTCTAGACCTTGAACAGGTAAACTGAGGTCACTGGGGAGGCAGGCAAGCCTGGGGATGTCTGGGATTAGACAGACCCTGGTTCAGAGACAGTTGGGGGGGGGGCGTGGTCGATGGGAAGTTGTGGGGTGATTGGCATGTGTGGAAGGGAGGCTCGAGGCCCAGGCCGTCTCCTGAGAGGGGATGGGACCCAGCAGCATTTCAGCTTCCATCTCCCCTCCAACCTCAGATCCAACCCAAGCCATCGCCTAGACCCACTCTGAGCCTACATCCACCAGCCTCCACCTCAATTAGCATCTTAGCACGAGCATCAGCCCCAACTCAGTCCCAGCCCTAAAGCATCCCCAAGCCCAGACAGGGTCCAGCTACACCCAGGACCCAGCATGGCCAGGGACTTCCAGGACATCCAGCAGCTGGACTCCGAGGAGAACGACCACCAGCTAGGCAGAGGCGAGGGCCCAGACACTCATGGACACAGCCCCGGGAGAGAAGAACCATTCTGGAAAGGCAAGTGTCTGGTCTCTGGGGCTCTGCTCTACCCTAGTATAGCTCCTGGTCACTGACCCTCCGAGGCCTTTGTCACATTCACCCTGTGACCAGGGACTGTCCTCTGATGCCACCCCCTTCTCCACCCCCAGGGCCCCAGGAAAGGGGTCTCCCCTCTTCCTTCCAACCTGACCAGTGTGTGCTGTGTGTGGTGGTGGGAGGGGAAGGGTGTGTGTTGGAGGGAAAGGGCACAGAGAAATTCTGGAAGATCCCCACTCCCCTCCGAGCCCCCTACCTGAATCTTTCTCTAGCAAATCTTTACCGAAGTCCCCAAGTGTCTAGGAGAAAGTTTTCAGGTGAGAAAGAACTGAGCCGTTTCCAAGATGAAGGGCGGGAGCCGGGATGCAGGAGGGGGTGTCAGGTGTGGGTGCTGGTGATGGAATGAAGCTCTGTGGAGACCAGGAGGGGTTGGGGGTCAAAGCTCAAGGAGGGGGACTGGTTAGCCTGGGCTGGGAGGAGGGACTCCCTCCTGCCTGAGGCTGGAAGAACTGCCCCTGTTGCAGCTGAGGGTGGGAGCTGAACAGGGGAGAAAGCTGCTGTCCCACCAGGCTTCTCCTTTCCCCAGCAGCAGGTCCACAAGCCTTTTCAACAGGCTGTGTGGGGCAGAGGCCTCACCCACCTACACCCCTCTGCCCCTTCAGGTCCCACCAGCTGCCTGGTAGGTAGTGAACACACAAAAGTAACTTTGGATATTGTTGGATCTTCTGAGAATGAGAGGATTCGTGTTTTAGCAGGAGGCTTGGAGAGAGTCCAGTGGTTTTGGATTTCACGGGACAGGGGGCTCGCCTGAAAGAGGCGGGGTGGGCAGCATGGCAGAGTGTGCCTAAGGGGTGCAATCATCAGCCAGCCTCTGCCACCTGCAAGTGGGTTGACAGCTGGCACCTGCTCACCTGGGAGCAGGTTCCACTCTTCCCAGAGTTTTTCAGAAGATTTGTAGATACACTGGCTATTGTTTCCTCAAAAAAATTTTCTTTCTGCCTCTCCATCTCCCCTTTCCATCAATTATGCATATATTAGTGATCCCACAGCTCATTGGTGCTCTTGCTATTTTATGGGGGAGTGTGGGATACTTTTCTTTCCTGGTGTTTCTTTTTATACAGTTGTTGTTGCTATGCCTCCAAGTTCATTGAGACGTATGCCTGTCTCATCTGTTAATTTTATCCGGAGTGTTTTTCATCTCAGAATCTACTTTCTCCGCCTGCCCTCGCCCCGCAAGGCTGTACTTCCTCAGGCTCTGCTCCTCTGATGCTCCGTGAGGTTGGCTCTCTGGCCCCCTGCCTCCGATGCCCCTTGCCCTGACACCCCTTCTCTTGCAGGGATGCCTCCTCCCCAGCCTCTCGTGCTGCAGCGTCTCTGCTCCAAGTTCCGCCTTAGTCTGTTTGTCCTGGTCTTCAATGTCCTGCTGCTGGTGGCCATCTGTGTGACAGGGTCCCAAAGTGAGGGTCGCAGGGGTGGGGCAGTGATGGGGGCGGGGATTCGGGCAGTGCTGGGGCCGGTGAGAGCCACGATAGGGAAGAGATGGAGGCAGTAAGGAGGCAGTGCTGGGGCGGGGAAGGGGACCATCCCGCGGACAGTGTGAGGGCAGTCAGGTGGGACAGTGTGCGATCCACCGTGTCCTGTTTTGTCTCCTGACAAGGAGCACAGCTGCAAGGGGAGCTGCAGACCCTACAGGACACTTTCAGCAACTTCTCGTCGAGCACCCTGATGAACATCCTGAATCTCAGCTCCCACGGTGACTGGGCGAGCCCCGAGGGGAGGGACTGGGATGTGCTGGGTGATTGAGGGGTTGGCTTAGCAGTGAGGGTTGGCTGGGCTCCGTGCTGGCTTCCCTGGTGGCTCAGACAGTAAAGAGTCTGCTTGCAATGGGTTCAATCCCTGGTTCAGAAAGATCCCCTGGAGAATGGGATGGCTACGCACTCCAGTACCCTTGCCTGGAGAATCCCAAGGATGGAGGAGCCTGGCAGGCTACAGTCCATGGGGTTGCAAAAAGTCGGACATGACTAACTAAACACACGGGCATGCATGCTGGGTGCAATAGGGGAGTGTTTAGGGGTACTGGGAAGGAAGCACAGACTAGGGCAGATAATCCAACCTGAGAAGCCAGGCAAGGGTTCCAAGGATGCTGCTTCCTGAGCCGAGGGTCCCTGAAGGATGAGTGAGGGTTAGAGTAGAGGATGGAGGTGGGAACCAGGTAGAGAGCAGAGTCTGATGACCAGGACGTGAGGAAGACCACCTCATGTCCTGGACTCTCAATATTTCCAGTGTGGCTGGAGGGCTGGGCCAAGGGTGGGCTAGAGAGGTGGGTCGGGGCCAGACCATGCAGGCAAGCTGCGCTAACTCGCGGGGCTTTACTTTGAGAACATAGGGAGCTACGGGAAGGATTTAACAGGGGAGTGAGTGGCCTGAGCAGGTTGTGCTTCAGAACACCACCGTGCAGCCAGGAGAAGAGTGGGTGGGGCTGGGGAGCCCAGAGGGCAGAGCATGTAACATCCCAGGCCAAGGTGATGGTGGCCTGGGCTGACGCGTCAGTGGCATGAGGGTGGAGAAATGTTGGGGAGGCAGAGCGGAGGGGAGACAGGTTAGCTTTCCTCTGTTGCAGGAGGCTTCGCCAGTGACAAGGTGAGACTGCTGGAAACCAAGCTGGAAAAGCAGCAGGAAGACCTGAAAGCAGGTCAGAGACTCTCTCTCGAGTGTGCGTGTGTGTGCTAGTGTATCTCCCCAGCCAGACGCTGGAGTGCTGGTCTGCGGGCCATGCACACGGCCTACCACACCCTTGCCACCGCTCTGACCCTTAGATCACGCCACTTTGCTGCTCCATCTGAAGCACTTCCCCACAGATCTGCGCGCACTAACTTGTCAGATGGCACACTTCCAGAGCAACGGTAGGGATGTGGTGGGGCGGGGTTGGGGGTGAGCATCTCCAATCCCTCTGCCCGTCCCCTCCAGCTGGATCTTATCACCCTCTGTCCCTCCAACCCCCTCAGGCACAGAATGCTGCCCAGTAAACTGGGTGGAATATGATGGCAGCTGCTACTGGTTCTCTCGCTTGGGGAAGCCCTGGCTCGAGGCTGAGAAGTACTGCCAGCTGGAGAATGCTCACCTGGTGGTCGTCAACTCCAGAGAGGAGCAGGTAAAACCACAACCTTCCCAAATGCAGGAGGAAACCTTGGGAACGCAAACTGGGAGGCTGGGTCAGGCTTGTTTTGTTATTTTTTTCTGACCTGAGGAGAATCCAGAAGCGGAAATCCATCCCTGCTCTGGGAGGTTCAAGATGGAGCAGCCATTGATTCTAAGAGGTGGGAGATTACATCCAGGAGCCAGGGCAAAGGATAGGAGCCAGGAGACCAGGTGATGAGGATCAGGGCAGGAGACAGAATGAGTGGCAGGATGAACTAAAGGGCCAGGACTTCGGTGGAGAACACTGTGGAGGCGCTGACATTCCCTGCTTGCTCTGTGCTGGCCTGGGGAACGTGATGGGTCTTTGGGTGAAAGGGACAGAGTGAGTGGGATTCCCAGGAACGTGCCTGGCGTGAGTTACTGGGTCCCTCCAAAGCGCCCCAAGTCTCCCTGCCCACTGCTGCCATCAGATCACAACTCCAAAGTTCAGAGGGAAGACTCAACCCATTCAAACAAGTGGGACATGTTAGGGCAAAGGAGGGTATTAATGATAACATTTACTGAGCCCTTTCTATGTGTCAGGCACTTTCATATAACCATTGCTTTAGCCCTCACAACCCTATGGAGCAGGCACTCTTGTTATCCCCTCTTTGAGGTGAGGGTAGATATATATATATATATGGATTACAGACATATTTTACTTTACTGATCAGGTTGAAATTGCCAATATTCTCAGTATTGGCCTATAAAGTTTCATGTGAATCAACCTAAGACTCAGTCTGTGATTTGGCTCACAAGTTCATGCCACCTACAACTTTATGGAGGATGGGATGGTACCTTTATCATGGTGAAATTAACATCAGTGTCCTGATTAATGCTTTTTGCCTTGAGTTCGTCTTCATGTGATATGAAGGGACTGGTCCTTGATTTCTTTTCACTTACATTTGCTTCGTGTATCTCTCTCCATCCCTCTTATTTCTAACTATTTTGAGTCTCTGTTTTAGATAAATGATTCTCAGCCATTGCAGTGTATTGTAACCTCTTGAGTAGTTTAAAAGATATTCACACTTGGTCTTGAACTCAAAGGTTCTGATTTAATTAATCTTGGATTCATCCTGAGTATTGAGAATTTTTTAGGCACCCCCACCCCCCCCCCCATAAATGATGCTACTCTGTTGCTTAGCCACCCTTAAGGTATTTTTCCTATAGGTTGTATATAAGTTGTTTTATTTTATTCATTTAAAAAATATTTATTTGGTTGCATTGGGTCTTAGGGGCACACAGGATCTTCACTGCATCATAAAGTCTCTTTCATTGTGGTGTCCGGATTCTCTCTGTGTGTAAGTGCACAGATTCGATAGTTTCTCTGCATAGGTTTAGCTGCTTTTCAGCTTGTGGGATCTCAGTTTCCCACCATGGATCAAACCCCTGTCTGCCCGCTGCGGTGGAAACT
The DNA here is from genome assembly GCF_042477335.2 of Ovis canadensis. NCBI lineage: Eukaryota > Metazoa > Chordata > Mammalia > Artiodactyla > Bovidae > Ovis > Ovis canadensis. Next base: position 35,416,261 of record NC_091255.1, on the reverse strand, counting down.
CGGAGTCTTAACTACTGGACCCCCAGGGAAGTCTCTAGTTTTAGTTTTTTAAGGAACCTTCAGGCTGTTCACGGTCCCACCAAGGGTAGAGTAGGGTTCTCTTTTCTCCACACCCTCTCCAGCACTTATTATTTGTAGATTTTTTTATAATGGCCATTCTGACCCCTGGTAGCTCAGACAGTGAAGAGTCTGCCTGCGATGCGGGAGACCTGGGTTTGATCCCTGTGCTGGGAAGATTCTCTGGAGAAGGAAATGGAAACCCACCCCAGTATTCCTGTCTGGAGAATCCCATGGCCATGGGATCACAAAGAGTTGGACACGACTGAGTGACTTCACTTTCACTATTCTGACCTATGTGAGGTAAATCCTCATTGTGATTTTGATTTGCATTTCTCTAGTAGTTAGCCATGTTGAGCATCTTTTCATGTGCCTGCTGGCCATCTGTATGTCTTCTTTGGAGAAATGTCTGTTAGGTCTTCTGCCAATTTTTTTGTTGAGTTGTTTTTTTTGATGTTGAGTTGTATGAGGTGTTTTTATATTTTGAATATTAACCCCTTGTCAATTGCATCATTTGCAAATATTTTCTTCCATTCCATAAGTGGTCTTTTTGTTCTGTTGATAGTTTTCTTTGCTGTGCAAAAGCTTTTAAGTTTGATTAGGTCCCATTTGTTTATTTTTGCTTTTATTTCTTTTGCCTTGGGAGACTGATCTAAGGAAATACTGCTGTGATTTATGTCCCAGAATATTTTGCCTATGTTCTCTTCTAGGAGTTTTAGGGTATCATGTCTTATATTTAGGTTTTAAAACCATTTTGAGTTTATTTTTATATATGATGTGGGGGAGTATTCTAATTTCATTGATTTACATGTAGCTGTCCAGTTTTCCCAACACTACCGTGTTGAAGAGACTGTCTTTTCTCCGTTGTATATTTTTGCTGCCTTTGTCGTAGATTAATTGACTGTAGGTGTGTGGGTTTATTTCTGGGCTCTCGCACTTGCATTTATTTTAAAATAGATATCTTTAATCCAGCTACTTTTTTTCTGTTTTATATGCTTCTTTTATTTTCTCCCATTTGCTATGTGAGATGTATTCTTCTTGTTTTCTCTACTGTGTTATTTTGGACTAAATGTGGCTTGTTTTTAGCTACAATATTAATTACTGTCATAACTCTAAATAATGGGCTGAAACTTCTTGGCTTTAAAAAATAAAAGAATTTATATAACTTTTATATGAAAGATGAGGAAACCAGTACACTTCTTCTCATGCCTCAATCTTTTCTCTCTTTTAAAATTGAGATATCATTGACATGTAACACTGTAAGTTTGAGGTGCACAACACCCTGGTTTGTATATTGCAATATGATGAATAAAGTAGTGTTAGCTCTTACCTTCGGAGAAGGCGATGGCACCCCACTCCAGTACGCTTGCCTGGAAAATCCCATGGATGGAGGAGCCTGGAAGGCTGCAATCCATGGGGTCGTGAAGAGTCGGTCACGACTGAGCGACTTTACTTTCACTTTTCACTTTCATGCATTGGAGAAGAAAATGGCAACACACTCCAGTGTTCTTGCCTGGAGAATCCCAGGGACGGGGGAGCCTGGTGGGCTGCCGTCTATGGGGTCTCACAGGGTCAGACACGACTGAAGCAACTTAGCAGCAGCAGCAGCAGCTCTTACCTTTACCATGTCACATAATTATTATTTCTTTTTAATTGAGAACAATTCAGAACTAGTCTGTTAGCAACTTTGAAGTTTATAATGCCTTGTTCATATCTCTCCCACGTTCCTTACATGTGTGTGCAAATAGTTGTTCTTTGAATTTCATTAATCTCAGATATATCTCAGTGTGGTACATTCTCTATATTTTTGCTCTGAGGCTAGGAGAGTTCTTTTAGCACATAAAGTTAGAGTTTCATATGTTTTGGAAAATTTTCTTAAGCCATTTATTTGAATAGTTTTTCTTGCCCATTTGTTCTCTTTTCCTCTGGAGCACACCATTCAAAATGATCTCCATTGTCTACCCTCCATAGCCTTCATCTTGTCACTGTTTAAAAGCATCTGCCTACAGTGCAGGAGACCTGGGTTCAGTCCCTGGGTCGGGAAGATCTCCTGGAGAAGGGAGCAACCCACTCCAGTATTCTTGCCTCCCCCGCCCCAAAAAAGGGGCTCAAAGAAATATGGGGCTTCCCTGGTGGCTCAGACTGTAAAGCATCTGCCTGCAGTGCAGGAGACCCGGGTTCGATCCCTGGGTTGGGAAGATCCCCTAGAGAAGGAAATGGCAACCCACTCCAGTACTCTTGCCTGGAAAATTCCATGGACTGAGGAGCCTGGTAGGCTACAGTCCATGGGATCACAAAAAGAGTCAGATGCGACTGAGCGACTTCGCTTCACCTTCTTTCTCTCTTCTCCTTTGTTCTCTGGGCTCTTTTCTCAAGCCTGTCTTTTGTATCTTAGACTTGATTTTTTGTTGAGTTTTTTTTTTTTTAATGTAGCTCAAAATTTTCTCTTCACTTTCTTCTCTTTATTTATCATTGTTATCTTTCTTCTTTGATTCTTCTTTTGTAGTTTTATGTCATTCATCTCTTTAATGTTTCTGAGGATATAAGCTGTTCTCCAATAGCTTCTTAGGTTTAGAAACATGCTTTCTTTACAAAGTATATTTTTCACCTCTCTTCTTGATATCACAGTGCTTTTTTCTTCCTCCTCTTCCTTTCCATCCTTTTCATTTTTTCTCAGTTTCCATGATAAAACTCTCCCGTGCTCCTTCTTTGAGTGGGCTGAATTCTTTCTTCCCTGTTATTTACTCATGAATAGGGCAGATGTGTTCTCATGGACTATCTTTTCTGACCATCTGACACTATTTCATCCCTCCCCTCAGTCTTCACCTGGGTTTCCCAGGTGGCGCAGTGGTAAAGAATCTGCCTGACAATGCAGGAGATGCGGGTTCAATCTCTGGGTGGGGAAGATCTTCTGGAGCAGAAAACGGCAACCTACTCCAGTACTCTTGCCTGGGAAATTCCATGGACAGAGGAGCCTGGTGGGCTACAGACCATGAGGTCACCAAAAGTCGGACATGACTGAGCACCGACATGCTCACACACACTCAGTCTTCAACACAGAGGCTGGATATTGATGCTTTGTGTGGTCCATTCAGTTACTCAGCTTCTTGTGGTGATGAAGAGGGGACTGGGGCAGTGGGCAGCAGCAAAGGGAATATCTTGCCTCCAGGCATTTTCCCTCCAGCTCCGTTGACCCTCCTGAATTTGGGGAATAGCCCTACGAGCCCTTGAGAGCTGTCCCTTCATGCACAGGATATTGACCTATTTGCAGGAGTCTAGAATTCAAGAATGCTGCTGTATCTGCCTTCAGATGAGGTGACTAACTGCAGTTTTAGTTAGGTGTCTAGAAAGGGAGAGTGGAATTAGGAAATTTTCCTCCAGATGCAGTTGGAGACCCTTCATATGCTATCAAAGGAAACTGCTACATATTCATGTTTCCTTCATAAAACAAGGTGACCACACCCTATGGTGCTGCCCTCCCAAGCCAGGGGGCTTAAGGTTCAGTTCAGTCGCTCAGTCATGTCCAACTCTTTGCGACCCCGTGAATTGCAGCACACAAGGCCTCCCTCTTGAGGCCTCAGAAAGAGCCATATCTCTTAAGAGAAAGCCACTTCCTCTTAGGAGGTATGCATGGATCCTGGGAAGCTATCTCAAAGACCACTTATGTCCCACCCCCACCAGCTGGACAGCTTGGCTGGCCCTCACATATAGGGCATCTTCTTATTTTCAGCCAGACTGCCAGAGCCCCTGTAGCCAAGTCATAACAGAGCTCTGAGCAGTGGGTCCAAGCTTAGAAGCTGCAGGGCCTGGAGGACAACAGAAATGACAGCTGTATGTAGAAGTGAAGTGAAAGTGAAAGTTGCTCAGTTGCATCTGACTCTTTGCGACCCTGTGGACTGTAGCCTGCCATGCTCCTGTCCATGGGATTCTCCAGGCAAGAATACTGAAGTGGGTAGCTGTTGCTTTCTCCAGGGGGTGTTTCCAAGACAGGGATTGAACCCAGGTCTCCCGCATTGCAGGCAGATTCTTTACTATCTGAGCCACCAGGGAAACCTGTATGTAGAAGTAGGAGCAGATAAGTGTGCCTGAAAGGCAAGTAAAACCCAAATCTTTACTGGGTCATTGGGTCACCCTGAGGGTGGCAGGGGTCAGGATCCAAGAGTTTGAGGTTGTGGGCACAAGACAGGGAGAAAATTAGAATAGCAGCTGTGAGTTAGGAATGAAGTGGGAGGCCAGGTCAGGGGACAAGGGTCACCAACTCAGGCACTGACTTGTTACCCTGGGCTCCACAGATACCCTCAGTTCCTTAATCTCACGTGTAAAGTGTAATCATTAGGGTGTCCAATTTACAGAGCTTTATGGGGATGAAATAAGATAATCCTTGTAAAGTAATTAGTACAATGTTTAGCCCAGTAAATGTTCACTAAATAATAGATACGGTTGCAGAAGAAAAAGCCAGGAACTTGTATTGGGTGCTGTTGCTTCGAGGTGGGGACAGATCAGACTGAGGGGTGGGGTGAGGGAGATACAGCTAAGACCTGCATGGAGGCACAAGGGACTAGAAACTTCCCTCCCACCTGTTTTCCAGAAGTTCGTTGTACAACACTCAAACCCCTTTAGAATCTGGATAGGTCTCACCGACAGCGATGGCTCCTGGAAATGGGTGGACGGCACAGACTACAGGCACAGCTACAAGTAAGTGGCTTCTCCTTGTCTCTCCCCACTAATTTGTCCTGGGAATGGCCATCTGGTCTTTGCCCCCAGGACACTCCCACTCGTCCCTCGGGGACCAAATTCTCCCACCATCTCCCCCCTCACCCAGATTCTCAGCTCCCAAGACTGCAGTCACAGCTCCCTGAAAAAGCCATGCCTTTCTGAGGTGGGGAGTGAGGGTTGTTGGGACGTGGGGGCCATCTGGAGCGGAGCTCTGTCCTGCCTTCCTAGGAACTGGGATCCTGCTCAGCCCGATAACTGGCGGGGGCACGAGCTGGGGGCCAGCGAGGACTGTGCAGAGATCAGACGGGATGGGCTCTGGAATGATGATTTCTGCCAGCAAGTGAAACGCTGGGTGTGTGAGATGAAGCGGAACATCACCATCTAGCCGCCCACCTCCCCCAGCCTCCAGCAGACCTCCAACCTGCAAACCTCCCTGCCTGGGCATTTTGAAGAAAGGAAGGAGAGGAGAGTCTTCAGAAGCATAGGGAGAGCTTGAAGAGGGATAGAAGCGGGGGCGCTGAAGAAGCTCTGACCCTGGGGAGACTGCTCCTGCCTTCTTCTGAAATTCACTGTGATTATTATTATTATAATTTTCAGCTTCCTCAGTGGAGTAGTGTGTAACTTGCGCTTAGTCACTTTGTCATGCACGACTCTTTATGACCCATTGGATGGTAGCCTGGCAGGCTCTTCGGATTTCCCAGGCAAGAATACTGGAGTGGGTTGCCGTTTCCTTCTCCAGGGGGTTCTCCCCAACCCAGGGATCGAACCCACGTCTCCTGTGTCTCTTGCATGGCAGACAGATTCTTCACCTGCTGAGCCATCAGGGAGTAGGAAAAGGACAAATACTTGAAACTTTGTGTGGACTGGTTATTTGGAACTGGGAAGTGTAGGATTCAAAGAAGAGGGAGGGAGAGGGTCTCGAAGAGAGAGCTCAAGTGTTGGACAGCTGTCCCTGACACTTAATCTTTTTTTTTACGCTCCCCTACCTATGAAGCTTTATATTTTTACTTGCTTATTTGTTTGGTAATTTGCTGTTTTATTTTTTTAATATTTTATTTTTTATTTTTTGAATTATGGAAGTATGATAACACATTTTTAAGAGACTTGGAAAATACAGAACAAAGTTATATATAGTTTCACTATATACTACAAATTATTTTTTTAAGTATTTAAAGATTTTTAATTGGAGTTTCAATATCAAGCTCTCAAAAATTAATAAACTGAATAGACAGAAAAGTAAAAGACTAGCAGACCTGAAAAACACTATGAACCAATTCAACATAATTAATAGTTATACAGTTTTCACATAACAGTAAGATATAAATTCCATTCAAGGTCCCATAGGCTGTAAACCAGGAGACACTGGAACATATCCAGGGATATAAAATAAGGCTTGATGCCTAATCTTTTTTTTTTCTTTTAACCACCATAGCTTTATTTGACACCTCCTTCATGTTAAACAATTAGCATTTATTGCAGCGTGGACATTTAACATTTACTGTCTTAGCAACATTCAACTGCATATGTAGTATTATTAACTATAATAATTGTGCTGTACTTTAGATTCCCAGAACTTATTCCTCTTAAACCTGGAAGCATGTACCCTTTCACCATTGTCTCCCCCTCCCCCACCAAGCCCTGGTAACCAACGCTCTATGTTTAACACCTAATCTTAAAGCGCACAGGCCAGAGATGGGCACAGAGGGGCCCCTGGATGGCACTGGTGGGGCTGGTGCGGGGTGGGGGTGAAGCCAGTGTGGCTGGGGCTGCAGAGTCTGCCCTGAGGGCTTCACTGCAAAAGAGGTTTCAAAGAACACCCCTGCTCCACTGAACATCCCTGTTCCAAAGAACACCCCTGTCAGTCCGGGAACTGTGAACTGGGCTGGCAAAGGCCAGTGAAAAAGTTTGCTAAGAGAAGCAGGATTGAAAAGACCCCAGACTGACCTAGATGGCTCTCCAGTAAAGGGTGTCTCCAACAGTCTCTACAGTGGGTAAACTGCACTTTCCAAGATTACTACGACCAACCTTTAACGAGTCTTGAAGCGATTAGGTTTTTTGGTTTTATTTTTATTTACAAAAGTAGTATAAACTAGTAGTAAAAAATGTTTCGCATACACGCACACACACACCGCGTGTCCTCCCCTTACCACTCCTCCTACCCAGAGTTAACCATTTCATGGATATTGTATTAGTCAAGGGTCTCCACAGAAACAGAACCAATGGGATTTTGGTGTACCAATAGGAGATATATTGGCTCATGGGAGTATGGATAAGTTCTGCAGATGAGTCGGTGATCTGGAAACCTCCAAAATCCATCAGAGTAAGATGCAGTCTGAATCTAAAGGCTCAAGACCCAGGAAGAATCAATGTCTCCACCTGAGGCTGCAGGTAGGAAAACAACCGATGTTGCCAGAGTCCAGCTCCAGCAGCCAGGGATTCGGCCTGAAGGGGTGGGCGGTGTCGGCGAGAGAAACTGAGGCAGCCTCTCAGTTTTCTTGGACTGCCTGTTTATTTCAAGCTTATGATTCTCTTTTATACTTTTACAAAAGCATTAGGTCAGAGGTTTGATATTTTTAGTTCCCATTGACCCAGATTTATTTTTCTCCAAAAATCATTGTTGCCCCTCAAAAGGAGTTCCTTCCTCAGCGATTCTCTTATCTACTTTTTCTCATGTGTCCTTGTGAATACACTGTAACTCATGCTAATGTCTGGGCTGCATACCACATTCCTCAGTTTATTTCTTATCTTTCTAAGTCCTGTTTGCCCCTAGTATCCTAAGTTCACTATTTCTTAGAAAGGGCTTCTAGCTAATAATATCTCTGAAGTCCCTAATGTTTATAAGCTGTAGTAGAATATTGTAACATTACAGCAATCCTTAAATATTTAGCTTCTAACTATTTTAATTATTCCTAAGCCCTAAATTCAGCAAACTCCTTTGCCATAAACACTTTTCTCACAAATAGGCTTCAGATAGGAATTCCTCCCATGGTCTCAAGCTGCGGCCTCTGTGCTCACCCTGGAACACTTTTTTGTAAAAGTCCTTGAACAAATGTCAGTGATTATGAATTATTCTTTGAGCACAGCTGCAGAAGGCTTTATGCCTTCTCCTGCGTCTCTCAAAAACAATAAGCACCTTAATAGTCTCTTCAGTCAACTCAGCCGAGGAAAGGAAAAAACAAGTCAGAATCACAAAATCTAACTCCTTCATTCCAGGTCCATGCCTACAGAACAAAGGGAGAGGGTTTAGGGCCGTGCCTCTATTTTGTCAGTAATGCCTAATGCAGCTCCCGACACAATGTCCCAGTTTGGAGAGGGCCAGACAGGAAGAACTCTCTCTTACCTTAAGAGGACAGGCCTTCTTGATCTATTCAGGGCTTCAGTGGTGTGGATGAAGCCAGCCCATGTTAGCGAGAGCAAACTGCTTTCCCAATTCAAATGTTCATCTTGAAAGGTTGTTGCTGAATCACGACACCGGGATTCTTGGCCCCCGGAGGAGAGGAATTCAATCCAGGGCCAGAGATGAGGCTTGATCGCTCAGAGCTTTTGTGTAATAAAGTTTTATTAAAGTATAAAGGAGATAGAGAAAGCTTCTGAAATAGGCATTAGAAGGGGGCAGAAAAAGTACCCCCTTGTTAGTGTGAGCAATGAAGTTATATACTCTCCAGTGAATCCAAAGAATGTCTGGAGGTTGTAAAGACCTCACCAGACCTACTCCCATAATTTACATTTTAAGATAACAGAATTAGCCAGAAGGTTTAATCCAGAGACTGTCCTCAGGCAGAATACATTGTTGTTATATAATCCTAAGGAATGTAGAGAAGGAAAAGAAGTTTGTCCTTTCTTCCTCCTTGAGAATTCCAGACCCCTCTCTTCTTGGGGACCCCTAGACTTCTTATCAACCTGCCTAGGAAATGACTCTGTCAATCTCATCCCCAAACACCCTCACAGACACACCCAGAATAATGTTGGACCCACCATCTGTGACCCAGTCAAGCTGACACATAAAACTGAACCATTTCAGGGTTTCTGTAGGGAGTTTCCTGCGTGTTGCGCCCATATGCAATACCACGTAGTTAGCTTTTTTCACTTTTCCGTGTCCTATGGACATTGATCCAGTCTATGCTGTTCCCTGAGAGGTTTTACTTCATTGAATTTAGCCGGGCTAGAGAATTCCAAAATATAGATGTGGTGCTGCTGCTGCTGCTGCTCCTAAGTCGCTTTAGTTGTGTCCGACTCTGTGAGACCCCAGAGACTGCAGCCCACTAGGCTCCCCGGTCCCTGGGATTCTCCAGGCAAGAACACTGGAGTGGGTTGCCATTTCCTTCTCCAATGCATGAAAGTGAAAAGTGAAAGTGAAGTCGCTCAGTAGTGTCCGACTCTTAGTGACCCCATGGACTGCAGCCCACCAGGCTCCTCCGTCCATGGGATTTTCCAGGCAAGAGTACTGGAGTGGGCTGCCATCGCCTTCTCCGATAGATGTGCCAGATGTTATTAAATCATCCTCTGTGGTGGGCAAGTAGTTGCTGTTTTTGTTTTCACATCTGATATTTCAAGCAATTTTTGCATCTAAGCTTGTTCTGGGTCAAGACTTCCCAATTTTCAGTTGCAAATTTTTCTAGGACTTCTCCTTCAAAATGTATATAATTGTCATTGAATTTAAAAACTTATGACAGAAATAATACATACAATTTACAGTCTTGTAGGGCTAGAAGCAGTTACCAGACCCTGGTTTTTTTCTTCAGCCATTCCTGCTGTTCTGAGAAACCACTTGCAGCATTTTAGCTCTTTCCCTTAGACATTTGTACTTTCAAATAACACACACAAATTGATATCTCTTTATTTATCAATTGTAGACATTATCCAGTCACTTTTTATCTTGTAGATAGGTATAATTTTCCAATTTAGTCTATAACAGGTTTTACTTGAATCCTAATTCAGAATCTGTGTCGGTTAGGGCTGTGGCAATATTGTTAATCGCTGAGCCAAGCAGTATAATATGCTTACGTTTCCTTTTCTGAACAACATTTGTTTCTTCTGAAGTGAATACTTGAAAATCTTGCTTCAGATTCTGTGAATCAATTACTAAGTCTTTCTTAACTGTAAAAAGCCTGACAACGTAATTTTCTGCACACGTGATCTGGTCATGTCTCCACCACTTCAGTTGTACTCTTTTCCAAGAACCATCAGGGCGAATCCAAGTTTTACAGGGCATGAAATGTACACAATTTGGGGCGCCCTCCTTAGGAAAAGATGCAAAATTATGAATACAAAATTAAGCATAAAAGGTACTATTTCCTTAAGTTAGAAAAGAAAACACAAAAGCTGAAAGCTACTACGAACATCACAAAATCCAGACAACTGATATAACATTTTTAATAACCTTCCAACACACCTGTGAAATCCATTCTCCCCGCCTCCCCCGCTTTTTGGCTGCGTACTTATTATTTCCTTCTGCCTGTGACAAAGGTATTGTAAGGAGATTTTCAGAAGAGAAAGATCATTGAGGGTTCCCTCCAGCATATTTCTTCTTTACTACTGATGCCAGTGCTTGAGGGAGGCTCATGGCTCACCTTCATTCACCCCCAAGGGAGTCTACACAATGGGTGCCAACAGTACCCCCAAAAGCCATGACTGGGTAGGTGGGCCAACCCTAAGGATAAATTGACTGTAAAGCAAATAACAAGGTCCCTCTCCACTCAAGCCAAACCTGTTTTTCCAACCCAATTTCTTGCTCAGATTAAAAAAAATGCCACCTGACACAGAGGAAGATGTGAAGGAGGGGAAACTGAAGTGGAAAGTGATGGTGGTCATCCTAACTGATTATATTATATATATAATATACATTATTATATATATTATATTGTCCTTTGGACAGCAAGGAGATCAAACCAGTCAGTCCTAAAGGAAGTCAACCCTGAATCTTCATTGGAAGGACGAATGCTGAAGCTGAAGCTCCAATCTTTTGGCAACCTGATGCGAAGAGCTGACTCATTGGAAAAGACCCTGATGTTGGGAAAGATTGAGGGCAAGAGAAGGGGGCAACAGAGGATGAGACGGTTGGATGGCATCACTGACTCAATGGACATGAGTTTGAGCAAACTCTGGGAGATAATGAAGGACAGGGAAGCCTGGTGCGCTGTAGTCCATAGGGTTGCAAAGAACTGACTATTATATATGTTGTTGTGGTTGTTCACTGGCTAAGTCAATAATCAGTTAGTCATTTTCATAATTATATAAAAACAACTGTGATCATGGCCTCAGAGACGTTGTGAGGGGCCTCCAGCTGGCCCCTTGCGTTCAAGCCCCCATAGACTTCCTCTGGACCCACTTCTGTAACTTTGGCCCCCTCTTCCGTTCCCCTCCCCCTGCCAGCAGTTTTCCTGGGACTTCCCGGTCGTCCTGAGAAATACCTGGACTGCCTCTTTCTTCTGGGCTGGATCCTCTCTTCCCTGGATCCATGTGCTCTTTCTTGATTTATTCCTCCGTTCTGTTGAAGCATCCCTTCCAGTAGCTTCCTGGCAAAGGAATGCACTCTTTTGGGATAGAAGAGTGGGACTGATCATTTGTGGGAATGTGGAATTCTAGGTTGAAAATGATCTATCACCATTTCCCACGTTTTCCACTTGCAATGTGCTGCAGCGAGAGCTGACCCTATGCTAGGCCTGATCTCTTGGACAGGAAATTCCTCCCCCACTTTGTGATGTTCCCTTTATCCTACGGGTCTGAAAATCACCACTGAAGCCTCAGTGGGGGGCTCACAGTCATTACACTCAGCTCTCTCCAGGCTTCTTTCATCTGGGAGAGAGGAAAGATATGGTGTAAGGGATGCGTGACTGAGAGCCAGGTGCTTGGTGGTCCTTGGGGCCATCGTGAAGGTACTGATGCTATTTCCTCGAGTTCTGTTCCTGTGTCCCATGCTGTGCTCTGCCCTGCCCATTGTCCTTGGGGTTCCTATGGAAACCTCCAGAGAGGTTTGTCCACATCCCCACCTGCATTTGGTTGCTATCACTATTTTTTAATCCCAGCGGTGCCTCTGGAGGTGTCAATTGCTTTGAGCTTTCCAGGTGGTGCTAGTGGTAAAGAACCTGTCTGCCAATGCAGGAGATTTGAAAGATGTGGATTCAATCTTGGGGTCTGGAAGATCCCCTGAAGAAGGAAATGGCAACCCAATCCAATATTCTTGCCTAGAGAATCCCATGGACAGAGAAGCCTCATGAGCTACAGTCCATGGGGTCACACAGTCAGACACAACTGAGGTAACTTAGCAGGCACACACTATTTTTAAAAAGAATTTTAACCATTCTGATAGGTGTGAGGTAATATATTACTGTGGTTTTAGTTTGCAATTATCTGATGACTAATTTCATTATAGGGGACTGGAATGTAAAAGTAGGAAGTCAAGGAACACCTGGAGTAACAGGCAAATTTGGCCTTGGAATACGAAATGAAGCAGGACAAAGTCTAATAGAGTTTTGCCAAGAGAACGCACTGGTCATAGCAAACACCCTCTTCCAACAACACAAGAGAAGACTCTATACATGGACATCACCAGATGGTCAACACCAAAATCAGATTGATTATATTCTTTGTAGCCAAAGATGGAGAAGCTCTATACAGTCAGCAAAAACAAGACCAGGAGCTGACTGTGGCTCAGATCATGAACTCCTTATTGCCAAATTCAGACTTAAATTGAAGAAAGTAGGGAAAACCACTTCAGGTATGACCATTCAGTTCAGTTCAGTTCAGTTCAGTCGTTCAGTCATGTCCGACTCTTTGCGATCCCATGAATCGCAGCATGCTAGGCCTCCTGTGCATCACCAACTCCCGGAGTTCACTCAAACTCACGTCCATTGAGTCCGTGATGCCATCCAGCCATCTCATCATCTGTCGTCCCCTTCTCCTCCTGCCCCCAATCCCTTCCAGCATCAGAGTCTTTTCCAATGAGTCAACTCTTCGCATGAGGTGGCCAAACTACTGGAGCTTCAGCTTTAGCATCAGTCCTTCCAAAGAAATCCCAGGGCTGATCTCCTTTAGAATGGACTGGTTGGATCTCCTTGCAGTCCAAGGGACTCTCAAGAGTCTTCTCCAACACCACAGTTCAAAAGCATCAATTCTTCGGCATTCAGCTTTCTTCTCAGTCCAACTCTCACATCCATACATGATCACTGGAATAACCATAGCCTTGACTAGATGGACCTTAGTCGGCAAAGTAATGTCTCTGCTTTTGAATATACTATCTAGGTTGGTCATAACTTTTCTTCCAAGGAGTAAGCATCTTAATTTCATGGCTGCAGTTACCATCTGCAGTGATTTGGGAGCCCCCCAAAATAAAGTCTGCCACTGTTTCCACTGTTTCCCCATCTATTTCCCATGAAGGGATGGGACCAGATGCCATGATCTTCGTTTCCTGAATGTTGAGCTTTAAGCCAACTTTTTCACTCTCCTCTTTCATTTTCATCAAGAGGCTTTTTAGTTCCTCTTCACTTTCTGCCACAAGGGTGGTGTCATCTGCATATCTGAAGTTATTGATATTTCTCCTGGCAATCTTGATTCCAGCTTGTGTTTCTTCCAGTCCAGCGTTTCTCATGATGTACTCTGCATAGAAGTTAAGTAAGCAGGGTGACAATATACAGCCTTGACATCCTCCTTTTCCTATTTGGAACCAGTCTGTTGTTCCATGTCCAGTTCTAACTGTTGCTTCCTGACCTGCATACAGATTTCTCAAGAGGCGGGTTAGGTGGTCTGGTATTCCCATCTCTTTCAGAATTTTCCACAGTTTCTTGTGATCCACACAGTCAAAGGCTTTGGCATAGTCAATAAAGCAGAAATAGATGTTTTTCAGGTATGACCTAAATCAAATTCCTTATATTATACAGTGGAAGTGAGAAATAGATTTAAGGGACTAGATCCGATAGACAGACTGCCTGATGAACTATGGACAGAGGTTTGTGACATTGTTCAGGAGACAGGGATCAAGACTATCCCCATGGAAAAGAAATGCAAAAAGCAAAATGGCTGTCTGAGGAGGCCTTACAAATAGCTGTGAAAAGAAGAGAAGCAAAAAGCAAAGGAGAAAAGGAAAGATATAAGCATCTGAATGCAGAGTTCCAGAGAATAGCAAGGAGAGATAAGAAAGCCTTCCTCAGTGATGAATGCAAAGAAATAAAGGAAAACAACAGTATGGGAAAGACTAGAAATCGTGTCAAGAAAATCAGAGATACCAAGGGAACATTTCATGCAAAGATGGGCTCTATAAAGGACAGAAATGATATGGTCCTAACAGAAGCAGGAGATATTAAGAAGAGGTGGCAAGAATACACAGAAGAACTGTACAAAAAGGATCATCATGACTAAGATAATCACGCTGGTGTGATCACTCACCTAGAGCCAGACATTCTGGAATGTGAAGTCAGGTGGGCCTTAGAAAGCATCACTATGAACAAAGCTAGTGGAGGTGATGGAATTCCAGTTGAGCTATTTCAAATCCTAAAAGATGATGCTGTGAAAGTGCTGCACTCAATATGCCAACAAATCTGGAAACTCAGCAGTGGCCACAGGACCGGAAAAGGTCAATTTTCATTCCAATCCCAAAGAGAGGCAATGTCAAAGAATGCTCAAACTACCGTACAATTGCACTCATCTCACATGCTAGTAAAGTAATGCTCAAAATTCTCCAAGGCATGCCTCAGCAATACGTGAACCGTGAACTCCCTGATGTTCAAGCTGGTTTTAGAAAAGGCAGAGGAACCAGAGATCAAATTGCCAACATCTGCTGGATCATGGAAAAAGCAAGAGAGTTCCAGAAAAACATCTATTTCTGCTTTATTGACTATGCCAAAGCCTTTGACTGTGTGGATCACAAGAAACTGTGGAAAATTCTGAAAGAGATGGGAATACCAGACCACCTGACCCGCCTCTTGAGAAACCTATATGCAAGTTAGGAAGCAACAATTAGAACTGGACATGGAACAACAGACTGGTTCCAAATAGGAAAAGGAGGACGTCAAGGCTGTATATTGTTACCCTGCTTATTTAACTTCTATGCAGAGTACATTATGAGAAATGCTGGGCTGGAAGAAGCACAAGCTGGAATCAAGATTGCCAGGAGAAATGTCAATAACCTCAGATATGCAGATGACCCCACCCTTATGGCAGAAAGTGAAGAGGAACTAAAAAGCCTCTTGATGAAAGTGAAAGAGGAGAGTGAAAAAGTTGGCTTAAAGCTCAACATTCAGAAAACAAAAATCATGGCATCTGGTCCCATCCCTTCATGGGAAATAGATGGGAAAACAGTGGAAACAATAGCTGACTTTATTTTGGGGGGCTCCAAAATCACTGCAGATGGTGATTGCAGCCATGAAATTAAAAGAGGCTTACTCCTTGGAAGGAAAGTTATGACTAACCTAGACAGCATATTCAAAAGCAGAGACATTACTTTGCCAACAAAGGTCCATCTAGTCAAGGCTATGGTTTTTCCTGTGGTCATGTATGGATGTGAGAGTTGGACTGAGAAGAAAGCTGAATGCCGAAGAATTGATGCTTTTGAAATGTGGTGTTGGAGAAGACTCTTGAGAGTCCCTTGGACTGCAAGGAGATCCAACCAGTCCATTCTAAAGGAGATCAGTCCTGGGTGTTCTTTGGAAGGACTGATGCTAAAGCTGAAGCTCCAGTAGTTTGGCCACCTCATGCGAAGAGTTGACTCATTGGAAAAGACTCTGATGCTGGGAGGGATTGGAGGCAGGAGGAGAAGGGGACAATAGAGGATGAGATGGCTGGATGGCATTACCGACTAGATGGACATAGTTTGGGTGAACTCCGGGAGTTGGTGATGGACAGGGAGGCCTGGTGTGCTGCAGTGCATGGGGTCACAAAGAGTCAGACACGACTGAGCGACTGAACTGAACTGATGGCTAATATTGTGCATCCCTTTAAGGGCTTATTGTCCATTTGTATATCCTCTTTGACACAATGTCTCTTCATGTCTTTTGCCCATTTTCTAGTTGGATTTTCTTTCTTTTATTGTTGAGTCTTTAGATTTCTTTATTTATTCTAGATACCAGACTTTAGTTGAAGATGTGGATTGCAAGCATTTTCTCCAAATCTGTGGCTTGTTTATCCTTTTAGGAAAATCTCACGTCTTTTTCTTTTTGGCTGCATAGGGTCTTAGTTGTGGCACGTGGGATCTAGTTTCCTGACCAGAGATCGAACCCAGGCCCCCTTTATTAGGAGTGCAGAGTCTTAGCCAGTGGACCACCAGGTAATTCCAAAAATCTCACTTCTGAAAAGACTAATGGGATAAATAAAAATTTGGCAAGCCCAATTAAGGAACTGAGAGACAGGGCAAGGCCATTTGAAATAGGAAGGTAAGTGATGCTTTTCCCGTTTTGAAAGAACTTCCGTTGAATTCTGCAAAGTGAGAATGATTATTGACAAATGCTTTAATTAATACATTTAAAGCCGAGAAGAACCAAGGAATGGGGGAAATGGGGAGATATAGGTCAAAAGGCACAAACTTCCATGATAAGATTCACAAGTTTGGGGAATCTAATGTACAGCATGATGACCATATCTAATGATATTATATCATATACCTGAATGTTGCTAACAGAGGAGTTCTTAAATATTCTCACCACACACACAAAAGAAATGCTAAATATGAAATGGGCTGGAAGTGGTAGGTAATACTGTGGAGACAGTCATTTTACAACTTATAAATATATTAAATCAACACATTGTATACCTTCAGTTCAGTTCAGTTCAGTTCAGTTCAGTCGCTCAGTCGTGTCCGACTCTTTGCGACCCCACGAATCGCAGCACGCCAGGCCTCCCTGTCCATCACCATCTCCCAGAGTTCACTCAGACTCACATCCATCGAGTCCGTGATGCCATCCAGCCATCTCATCCTGGGTCGTCCCCTTCTCCTCCTACCCCCAATCCCTCCCAGCATCAGAGTTTTTTCCAAAACTTACACAATGTTCAGTTCAGTTCAGTCAGTTCAGTCTCTCAGTTGTGTCCGACTCTTTGTGACCCCGTGACATGTCAATTATATCTCAATAAACCTGGAAAAGAAACTCAGGGAGGGGCAGAAGACATGGAGTCAGGACTTACTAAGAGGTGATAAAAAAGAAACCATTCTCCTTACCAGACTCTGTAAGTGAAAAGTAGGAGTTGAGATGATTTTGAGGGAATTCGTGTGTGTAGCCAGAGAGTCATCCAGGGGAGAAGACCGCTTCTTCACCTCCTCTTAGCCCAATGTGCTCAGTTGCTTCAGTCATGTCCAACTCTTTGCAACCCCATGGACGGTAGCCTGTCAGGCTCCTTTGTCCAAGGGATATTCCTGGCAAGAATACTGGAATGGGTTGCCATTTTCTTCTCCAGGGGATCTTCCCAACCCAGAGTCTGAACCCAAGTCTCCTGTATCTCCTGCACTGCAAACAGGTTCTTTACCACTGTGCCACCTGGGAAGCCCGTAGTTAAGCTGCAAACTTTGTTGGGATCCTGGAGTGCTATTTGAGAGAGGCAAGAAAAGTGCAGGGAGGCTGTGGATGTGCTCTTATGAATTTCAACTTTCGGAGTAACAGCTCTGGGAAGTCCCAAGTAACAGCAATCTGGAATCTTAATTGGGAAAATGTCCCGGGCAGTGCGTCCACTCCATGGGTTGAGACTTCAGATTGCAGTTTCAGGGGCTCCCGCTTGTAATCACAGGCTGCAAACTGATATCATCAGCAGTTTGCTTG
Source organism: Ovis canadensis (assembly GCF_042477335.2). NCBI lineage: Eukaryota > Metazoa > Chordata > Mammalia > Artiodactyla > Bovidae > Ovis > Ovis canadensis. Next base: position 35,398,751 of record NC_091255.1, on the reverse strand, counting down.
CAAAAATGCAGCACTGGTTTCACTTTACCCTTGTTACAATGTGGTGTGTTTTATCTTGTGAGTCTTAGGATTTCATTAAACCCTGAGCAGCTGGCCAGACTCCAGGGGCCCTAGAATTCCAAAACCCACTCCCTTTCTTATCTCAAGTGCTATGCTTGAGGGCAGGCATGGAATCTAGGCAGTAACTGGACAGTGTCCAGGCAGATCAGCAGCAAGATCAAGGGCCTGCTCTCCTGTATCTGAAGCCTGGACAAGACTTCCTCCCCTTAATTTGCCTAACATCGCAACATCCAGGGTCTTTAGTTGTGGCTGTGGAACTCTTAGTTGTGCCAAGTGGGGTCTAGTTCCCTGATCAGGGATCAAATTCATGCCCCTGCATTGTGAGCACAGAGTCTTAGCCACTGGACTACCAAGGAAGTCCCTATACTTAATCTTTTCTTACTCTAAAAAAATTAAATCCCACCTCAGATCAAAGAAAGAACATTATCTGGATCACTGAAAGTGTAACAGGAGGGAAAGGGGCAGGGTACAACTTTTGAAAGAATGACATAGACCAAGGACACAACATAAACCAATTAGAATCAAATGGGACCAAGATGGCAGAGAAGACTAGAAATGACAGCAAATGAAATGACACACTCAGAGGTCCCGTGACAGTTCCAAGCCACTGTTAAAAGACCAAGGAGTGGTCAGTGGCCCAAATCCTGGAAACCTCCACCCCCTCCCAAAAATAGTTGGATTAATCCTCCCACTCACTCAGTTCAATCACTCAGTCAGGTCCAACTCTGGACATGGACTGCAGCACGCCAAGCATCCCTGTCCATCACCAACTGCTGGAGTTTACTCAAACTCATGTCCATCAAGTCGGTGATGCCATCCACCCATCTCATCCTCTGTCATCCTCTTCTCCTCCCACCTTCAATCTTTCCCAGCATCAGGGTCTTTCCCAATGAGTCAGTTCTACAAATCAGGTGGCCAAAGTATTGGGATTTCAGCTTTAACATCAGTCCTTCCAATGAATAGTCAGGACTGATTTCCTTTATGATTGACTGGTTTGTCAGTCCGTTAGGATTGACTCATTAGCATATGAAATTACCCAGCTTATGAAAAATAACCATGCTACATTTCCTCACCGGACTTGTCCTCTGAGATGGCCCACACTCTGTGGAGTGTGCTTCTCTCTGTATCTGAATAAATCCGCTTCTTACCTATCATTTTGTCTCTCGCTGAATTCTTTCTATGGTGAGACATCAAGAACCCAAGCTTCATTAGGTCCTGAAACCAGGTACCGTGGGTTTTGGCTAGGTCTGAGTCCAGCCATGTGGGTTAAAATCTCAAGCAGGGTTTTGGCTGGGTTTGAGTCCCAGCCACATGGATTTGAAACCCAAACTGAGTTTTGGCTGGGTTCGAGTCCCAGTCTGAGGTAAATGGTTTCAACAGCATATTTGACTAAGTTTTCATCTGTTGGTTCTTTTGTATGTGGGTTCCCAGGAGGACAGGGACAAGTGTCTGTTTCAGACCTGTGTCATGATTGATATGTAAACAATACAAGCCTCTGTGTCACAGTTTTTGAGAAAAATTAAATAGCAATATGGATAATAAATATATTTACAAGGAATGAGTAACAGGGATATAAATTAAACTGCTGTGCTGAAACTAAAAAAAAAAAAAAAATTATAAGGGAATCAGACTTTGGTAGGGCAAACTTATCAAGTAAATCACACCACATATCCAAAGAAAAATTCTGCACAATTATCAGATTTAACAAATTTTTATCAGTCTGCTCCTGATGGCAAAACAGAACTTCTCTCAATGATTATCCTATTCCCAAGATGTCATGACAGATCTTAAGGCATCAGCATCGCATAGCCAGGGGGAAAGCTGTTTTTCCTAGAGAGTTAGCAACTTATGGAAAATGCTCAAAGTTTCATTTATTTAGAGGCATAGAAGGAGAACTGTTTCATCTGTGGGTGAGATCCACATACAATTTATCAGCAAAAAATCCCATCAATTCTACCTTCAAAATGTGTTCAGAATCAAAACGTTTTTCACCAGCACCATGCACAAACCACCATCATCTCTCAACCAGATATTACAATAGTTTTTTCTCAGTTTTATTGGAGTCTAGTTGATTTACATTGTGTCAGTTTCAGGTGTACAGTTAAGTGATTCAGTTATATATATGCTGTATATATACTCATTCTTTTTCAGATTTGTTACCCATATAGGTTATTACAGAATGTTGAGTAGTTTCCTGTGTGATACTGGAAGTTCTTTTTAGTTATCTATTTTATATGCGAAAATGAAAGTCTCTCATTGTGTCCAACTCTTTGTGACCCCCAAGGTCTATACAGTCCATGGAATTCTCCAGGTCAGAATATTGGAGTGAGTATCCTTTTCCTTCTCCAGGGGATCCTCCCAACCCAGGGGTCGAACCCAGGTCTCCCACATTGCAGGCAGACTCTTTACCAGCTGAGCCACTATGTAGCAGTGTGCATGTATGCTCGTCCCAAGCTCCTAATTTATCTCTCTTCCCTCCCCCCCAACCCAACTCTGGTCCCTTTTCACAAAATTCACAAGAGTCACATTGTCACAGTTAAAATGTAAATCAGCCCACTCACTCCTCTGCTCTCACCCCCACAAAGCCTGCCCCTCTAAGTCAAATCTGTGACGATAGCCTACAGGCCCTGAAGAGTTGGAGCTCCAGGTTTCCTAGCTGAGTGTCATCTACTTCTCCCTCACCTCCCTTGGGCCTTTGCTTGGATATCAACTTCTCACTAAGATTATTCTTTTGAAAAATAAAAAAAAGTATTTATTTCTTATTGCATCAGGATCGTTTGTTGCTGCAGGCTTACCTGCCCCCCAAGGCATGTGGGATCTTAATTCCCCAACCAGGGGTTGAACCCGTGTTCCCTGCCTTGGAAGGTGGATTCTTAACCATTGGACCACCAGGGAAGTCCCTCAGTAAGGTTGTTCTTGACATCCTAGTCATGACAGCCTGTTAAAAATTGACCTTATTGTACCCATCTCCTTGCTATATTGTCTTCCTTAGCATTTTATCACTGTGTGACATTATATGTGTTTTACTCACTTATTCTGTTTATCTGTCACCCACTAGAATATAAGCTCTGTGACCAGGTCCTTTCTTATCTGTTTACTTCTGCAGGATGTCTCTTCTGAAGGAGGGGGCCTGGCATATTGTAGACACTGTTGATGAAAATAATCAATAAGCCATAATAAGAATAGAAAAGAATTCTCTTTGAGCCTAGCTGAGGACTATAGCCCCGAAGCCAACTTCTCAGATTTCTCTGAGAAATTAACTGGTCCAGAGTTTCAGCACAGTTTTCTATTGTGTCAGAACATTAAATAATTCAGAAATATGTTTCTTCCAGATTTTAAAAACAACCAGACCAAAACATACACAGTAAGAAGCATGGCCTTGGCACCTGGGAAGGGAGTCTCATGGTCAAAGGAGGAGCAGCACTGGCATCCCAGGAAGAGGAGAATTTCATCTTTATTTTTGACATGGACATTCTTTACTTCTGGTCAGTGTGTTCTTCCCTCTAAATAATTAAAGTGGATGCACAATGTGTATTTGATAGTTCACAAACACTTTGTCATAACTTGGCATACAATTCAAGTTAGCTCATAAAAAAGCCAGAATGACTTTCCCATACCTCCATATGTGACATTTTCTTTTATCAACACCCAATAAATGTTTTTGAATGGATGGGTGAATGCTTGTGAAACCGATTGGTGTCATTTCAGGTGGGGTCCAAAGAGCTCCAATATTGTAGTCCTTTATGTTTCAGTTCAGAGCAGAGTTCAGCAAGAGCAAAGTGGTAGATAAGCTATTTATTAGACTAGGATACTTAGGGGCCCACAGTCAGGTGGGCGAGAAATGCTGCACCCTGAAAACTTAGTGGGCTGCAGTTTTTTAATCAAAGGGAAAGCAGCAGAGGGGGAAACCCTTCTTTGTCTTTCTTGAGTTGACGTCATGCTTCCCTCATCAGCTCCTCCTCCAAGTTGAGCAGGGGAGTTTCCCTGTCCCTGTGTGGTCAAGCTAGACCCACAAATTATTGTTTTTTGTGTATTTAGAGAACATGTACTAGGGATCATTAACTGACTGAGTTCACTGGGCACTCACTATGTAGGTCTTATGCAACCATTGTTTTATTGTTTTGGGGCATGTCCCGTGCTTCTGTTGCATGGTTCTGTTATTAAGCAAACCTTGAGTAATCATTAACTTATGGGGGTCTCCCATATTTTTCTAATTACAAACCCTTAGTGGGATTAACTATTTAATCACCTATTTTGTCCCTTCATTCTGTCCCTACCACTTGGATAAATGAATGGAGAAACATACAATGTTCTTTGTGGGAAAGATTCAATAAAGCAAAAATTTGATTACCCCCCAATTAATGTGTGAATGTAAAGCAGTACTGTGGTAGACACAAAGATAAGACAGCCAGACCTCACTTCCAAAAAGGACTTGGTGCCCAGTCATGGGGTGTGTAACCTGTACACACAACACAGCCACTTCCCCTGAGGCCCCATCCCTGCTGTGATAGCCGTATCAGCTAACTGAGCGAGATCAGGTAATAAAGGCCCCATTTCCATGAAGCAATGGGCAGCTCTGACAGCCAGTGCAGTCTGAACCCCTAGAAGCCCCTGTCGGATGTGCTAAAGCTTTGTGGGGTCTTTGTAGCTCTAACTTCTCCCTCTACCACCACCTTCTCTCCCCTTCCTTCACAGGTGTGAACCCTAAGAACTAAACTGTACCCCATATTCAGTCTCCACATTGATTCCAAAAACCCAGCCTGTAACAGATACTAATCCAAACACCGAATAAATGCAAAGCAAGAAAGCAAAAGCATACTGGAAAAAACCTAAATGTTTATCATAAGGGAAAAAGCTTAGTCAATAAATTATGGCAAAGCTTATGAAATGAGATGAAGTTAAAAAAGAAATAAAGGACATTTTATGAACTGATATGGCCAAATAGTCTTAATAAAATGTTAAATGAGTTTTAAAATGCAATTATCAGAGCACAATCCCATTTAACTAGAAAATAGAATCTGAAATGTATTTGCTTTCCTTCTTCCCCTTTTAAGATACTAATAATCTTTCCTATGAAAAGATTGTATGTGTGAATTCAGGGAAAACCCCTTAGAGGGATTTAGAGAGCTGACAGTATTAAACTGAACCCCTTTCATGAAAATAGTATATTCAGAGAGAGCCCAGGCTAGGGTGTGGAGCAGCCCTAGGCTGGAATTCTGGCTCTTATGCTTACCAGGCGAGTGATCTTGGGCAAGTCACAGGATGGTTCTGAGCCTAAATTCTTCATCCAAAATTCCTCCCAACAATCTTGTGGGAATTGAATGGTTAATGCAAATGTCTGGCACAATCCTCATCACAGATTTGATGCTCAATAAATTCTATTCTTTCTCCTGGATCCTCCCTTTCCATTCCAGCGAGGGGGTCCTATTCTCCACCACCTCTTCCCTCCATTCAAATGAAATGAGGATGTAGCAGGGAAAAGCCAATTCTCACTCCATGTTGGAACTGTTTCTCTGAGTTGGATTTTGTTATTATAATCATACATAAATACCTGCCTCAGAGCATCTGCCCCTCTGCCTGACTGTTAAAGTGTTCAGGACCCTGTCCATCTGTGGATGGAAGGAAGGAAAAATCAACACATCCCTGCCTGAGGTTTGCCATTCTAGGAGATATTTGCAAGACTAATAGCCTTTTTACTTTGTTTCCTCACCCCTTTCCTGACCCCATCTCTGGTCTATAAAAGAAGATGGTTATTTTGAGACATTATTCTGCCATCTTCTGGAAGTCCAGTGCCTGCTTTCTGAATAAAGTCTTTTTCCTTGCCTCAACACCTTGTCCCTGTCATTTAGTGATCAGAGCAAGCTTGGACTTGATAACAAGGAGAGCTGGCCAGAACTCAGGGAGCTTGCTGGCTGAGGCCCCAGAGGAAGATGTCAGGGGCCCTGGGTCAGGATTGAGCAAGAGTAGAGCAAAGGACTCCTCTGGACCTGGGTTTGCAATGATGGAGATGTCAACAATTCCGAGATGTTCACATCAAGGAAATGTAAGGCGGTGTGGGACAGAGGAAGAGCAACACTGGAACTCTGGTTCCTTCTGATCCAATGTTTCACTGCCAAATAGTAAAATTAAGGAAGTCACTGGAGGTCTAAAAAAGTCCAGCTGCCCTACACACGCCACCTCTGCCTGAGTTTTGATTTCAATTCCTTCTTATTAGTTACTGCCTCAAATTGAGGAAATGGGAGTTTCCCAGTTTATAGACTCTTGGTCATTCAGACACAAAGACTAGCAGGTCTCCACTCAGGTGACTCTTCCATCGGCCACCCCCATCCCAACTGTCCGGGATTTCGTTTTTTCCAACTCTGGTCATTGCTGCACAAAGAACTCAAGAATCACAGCCTCTTGACTTCTCACAGGTAAAGGGGCTAGGGATGCATGTGAGACTAAAAGGGCAGGGAGGATGTCAGAGAAAGCAGGGAGAAGGGACCATGGGTCTTTGGTGGAACTCAATGGTAAGATATATAAGGGGGCAGGTTGGGGATTTAATGACTCATGGGAGATTTTCAACTCTATTCCCTTCATTGGATTTGGATTAAATTAGGGAGAAGGCAATGGCACCCCACTCCAGTACTGTTGCCTGGAAAATCCCATGGATGGAGGAGCCTGGTGGGCTGCAGTCCATGGGGTCGCTAAAAGTCGGGCACGACGGAGCGACTTCACTTTCACTTTCCACTTTCATGCATTGGAGAAGGAAATGGCAACCCACTCCAGTGTTTTTGCCTGGAGACTCCCAGGGACGGGGGAGCCTGATGGGCTGCCATCTATGGGGTCCCACAGAGTCGGACACAACTAAAGCGACTTAGCAGCAGCAGGGCAGCTACAACCTTGGTCACAAACTGATACTTACAGTCAACCCCTTCCCTAGCCTGGTTCTAGCCCTGTCTTCAGCCCCTACTCCAGCCACATCTCAAACCCCATACCAACCCCAGTGGCAGCTTCACCCCCAGAGTTCTTACATCATTAAAAAAAAAACCTTGGGGGCAGCCCAGCAGGACACACAGGATCCTAGGAACTAGGGATGAAACTCCTGCCCTGTGAAGTGGAAGCATGGAGCCTTAACCATTGGACTGCCAGAAAATTCCCAAGTTAGCTTGACTCTTAACACCAGCCTGCCCCTCTCCCCCACCCCCCGAAAGCTTGAACCTCAACTCTGTCCTATTTTCAACTTCAGCACCAAGCCTATGTCTATCTCCATTCATGGCTTCAACATGAGTACTGATCCCTATACTGACCCCAGCATGAGTACTGATCCTAGCAGGAGACGCAACCTCGGTTCCAGCCCCAACATCAGACCTAGTCCTAGCAATGCATTTAGCTCCAACTTCACCTCCACCATCACTCCAGACTCAACCTGACCCTAGCTCAAACCTCATCCCTGACCCCACCTCTGACCTCAGCTGCAAACCCAAGCCCTTCCCATTCCTAGCCTTCACCATGGGTTCCTTTTCAAACCTCACTCTTTTCTCATCTCCAGCCCTGCCTTGCAGCTCCTCCCTGGTCCCCGCGTTCCCCCTTTAATCCAGCTCCTGCCCCGGCCTGCCTACTGCCTCGGCCTCCACTTCTGCTCCAACAGTCTCAGAGACCGTGTTGGTCCAAACATGTCAGTGAAGTACGAAGACCTTCAGTACTTGGAGAGTGAGAAAAAAAGCCAGAGGCTTGCAGAAGGTAAAGGAAAGGGGAAACAGTCTTTGCTAAGCTCTTCTTAATATGTTTAGAAGGCTTTCTGCTGTCAAGTGTGTCACGTCTGCACCTCTACCATGTGTCCTGGTGGGGTCCCCCACTCTGAAGGGGGTCAGGGCCCAGCCTCTGGGGGACCCGGTATGAAGAGGATTCAAGATCCATAGTGGGCCTGACTTCCTGTGCGCTGAGGAAGGGCAAAAGCGTAAACTGTCTTTCTAATGTGTTTTCGCCCTTGAGTGTGAGCTTGCCTTGTGGGCCTAGAGTGTGGGCTGCCCCTCGCTCTCTCTGGGTCCTCCTGCTACCTCCCCAACTCTGATGAGAGGACCTTACACATCGCGATGGTCCTCTGTGTGTCTTTGTGTACACATATCCCCAGGCATGTGAGGGGCCCCTGTATCTGAGCACTGGGGCTGGTCCATGAGGAGTCAGAGACCTGGACACCCCTGGTCCCCCAGTTCTCATCCGGCCTCCCACCAGCATGAGCTGCACTGGCCTCCTCCCTGAGAGGTCCCTGTGGCCCCATCCTCAGCCCCGTCTGTCCCACCACCTGGACCCCCTCCTCCTGACACCCTCTCCTCCTGCAGTGCTGTTTTCTTCCCAGACCTTTCTGAAGCGGCTCCTCTCCAGCCCTTGCCTCCTCCTGCTCTCCCTGGGCCTCAGCCTCCTGCTGGCCAGCATCTGTGTGATGGGATACCAAAGTGAGTGGCACATGATGGGCAAGGAAGAGAGAAATAACGAGGTGTGGTGGGGATGCTGAATGCAAGAGTGATTGGATGAGGATGACTGCTGATTCTGTCACTTGTCAGCTGGGGAATGTTGTCAAATTATGTCCTCTCTCTGAGCCTTAATTGCCTCACTTGCAGTATAGGACCTCTCCTTTTGGGTGGGGTCACTGAAGGGACCCACGAGATGATGCATGTTAGGAGCCCAATGCTGGCATAGAGAGGGCCTGACAACCCTTAGCACTGATTGTCCCATCCTCCTGATCAGATTTCAAGTTTCAGAGTGACCTGCAGACCCTGAGAACAGGTTTCAGTAACTTCACTTCAAACAGTATGGCCGAGGTCCAGGCACTGAACTCCCAGGGTGAGCCTGGCATGAAAGGGGCTCTGGATTGAGGTGGGGTGGGGTGGAGCAGGGGTGGAGGCTGACTCCTGAGTCCCTGAATCCTCCAGGTGGCAACTTGCAAGAAATGATAACATCACTGAAAGCTGAGGTGGAAAGTCACAAGCAAGAACTGCAAGCTGGTGAGACCCTCAGGGAGAGGGTGTGGAGAGGTGGGGGCTGGGCTCTCAGACTGGAGGGTGGGGGATGGGAGCAGTAACAGGGTACTGAGTGCCCTCCCCTCCAGCCCGTAGCTTGAATGACAAGGTGCTTTCTCTGGAGAACAGGCTGGAGAAGCAACTGGAAGAACTCAAAGCAGGTCAGGCCCTTACTGCCTTCTACCTGGGCATGAGGTGTGTGGGAGGGCAGGGCAGGGGCGTTCCTAGGCTGGGTCCTGGGCACAGACCCCCAGTCTCCAGGGACTCATGGAGCAGAAGCCACACCCAGGGCACTGTACCCACTGCCCATCTGTGTGCATCCCAGGTGATTCTGAAATGCTCCTTCAAGTCCAGCAGCTGGTCAAGAACCTGAACTCCCTGACCTGCAAGATGGATGCTCTCAAGAGCAATTGTAAGAGCTGTGCGGGGCATGCCTGGAGCCAGTTCCTGCCCACGTCCCCCTGGGCAGCATCTCAGCCACTCCCCCAACCCCGGCCCCTTAGGCTCTCAAAACACAGCCTGCTGTCCCACCAACTGGCTGGAGCATGAAGGCCGCTGCTACTGGTTCTCTTCCTTGGTGAAGCCCTGGCCAGAAGCTGAGAAAGACTGCCAACTGAAAAATGCCCACCTGGTAGTCATCAGCTCCAGAGATGAACAGGTGAGCCCCTCAAGCTCAGGTCCCAAGACTGGTCTCATTGGCATCACCTGGGGAGTTTTAGCAACCACTGCAATCTAAGCCAGAGTCTGAGATTCCACTGGTTCCGGCATTGGGATCAACACCCTGAATTTCCTTCATGGCTTTAATGAACCCATGAAGTTCAGAACTGATAGTCCAAGGAGCGGGCCTTGGGGCGGGGGAAGTCACCGCTGCCCTTCTGTCGTCCCAGGATTTTATCCAGGCCAACCTACGTCCTTACTTCACCTGGATGGGCCTCAGTGATCAGGATGGAGTCTGGAAATGGGTGGATGGGTCGGACTATGAGACCAACGTCAAGTGAGTGCCTTGGCTTTCTGTACCTTCTTCATTCTTCAGCTCTGCTCCTCCAGGGTCTGGCCCACAGCCCCTTCTCTCCAACCTGGATTCTGTTCTATCTGTTCTTCCTAGCTGGCTGTTTTCCTCTCACACCAACCCTCCCCCTCCCCAACCAGGAATTGGAAGCCAGGCCAGCCGGATGACTTTCATGGGCATGGGCTGGGCGGGGGTGAGGACTGTGCCCATTTCCACCCCGATGGCAAGTGGAATGACGATGCCTGCCAAAGACCCTACCGCTGGATCTGCGAGGCTGGACTGAGCAAAGGCAACTAAGAGAGTGGCCCCTGCCTGGGAAATGGCAGGGTGGGGAAGGGGGACCCTTCTCCTTGTAGGAGAGCAATAAACCCTGGGAGATTAGAGCACTGCCATTGATTTGAGGTTCTTTTTGTCCCCTTAACTTTGAAAAGACTATCTAGAGTTCCTAAGGTATTTTTAAAAAATTTCAGCTTTATTGAGGTATAATTGACGTATGAAATTGTAAGATATTTAAATATCAGGCTTTGATACATATATACTTTGTGAGAGGATTCTCGCATCTAGTTAATGAACATATCCATAACCTCACGTTTATTATTTTTCCTAGGTGAGAATACTTAAGTTCTACTCTCAGCAAATTTCAATTATAAAATAGTGCTATCAACTATGGTCACCACATTTAATGTTAGATTCTCAGCTATAAGACTTTTATAGCTGAAAGCTTGTTCCCTTTTACCAAACTCTTCCTATTCCCCTCAAACTCCCGCCACTGGCAACGACTTTTGCACTTTTAATTTTTTTTCCTGACTTTTTTTTTTAATGATTCTGCAGATAAGTGATATCATGCAGTACTGTCTTTCTCTGTCTGGCTTATATTACTTGATATAAATACCCTCTAGTTCAATTCATATTGTTGCATATAGCAGGATTTCCTTCTTTGTCAAGGCTGAATAATATTCTGTCATTATATATATATGATGGAATTTATATATGTATATATGATAGAATATTATATTATTCTTTATTCCTTCATCCACTGATAGACACTTAGGCTGTTTCCATATCTTGATTATGGTGAACGATGCTCCAATAAACACGGGAGTGCTGGTATCTCTTTGATACCCTGTTTCAATTTCCTTTGGATATAAACCCAGAAATGGAATTACTGGATCATATGGTAGTTCTATTTTTCATTTTTTGAGACATTTCCATATGCTTTCCATACTGGCTGTACCAATTTACATTCCCACCAAGAGTGCATAGATGTTTCTTTTTCTCTACATCCTCACCAACCTAAGGTTTTTTTTTAACCTGAAAAATCAATTTTACTGAAGTGTAATCCTTACATAATAAAATGCATCACTTAAAGAGTAGAGATGACTTTTGGTGTGGCCCAAAAGGATATTGTATATTGGTGTTGATATACAAAACAGTGTTATCAACTATGGTTACCATGTTTTTTTAATGTTAGATTCTCAGACCTTATTCATCTTATAACTGAAAGTTTGTTCCCTTTTACCAACCTCTTCCTATTCCCTTCCAACCCCCAGCCCCTGGCAACCACTTTTCCACTTTCTGTCTTTTTTTAATGATTCTGCAGATAAGTGATACCATATTGTATTGTCCTTCTCTATCTGGCTTATAGTACTTGCTATAAATGCTCTTGAGTTCCATTCATGTTGTTGCAAATAGCAGGGTTTCCTTTTTTCACAAGGCTGAATAATATGCTGTCATTTTATACATACCTTTATGTATATATTGGATATGGGCTTCCTGGGTGACACTAGTGGTAAAGAACCCATTTGCCAATGCACAAGACGTAAGAGATGCAGGTTCCATCCCTGGGTTGGGAAGATCCCCTGAAGGACATGGTAATCTACTCCAGTATTTTTGCCTGGAGATTCCCATGGACAGAGGAGCCTGTTGGGCTACAGTCCATAGGGTCGCAAAAAGTCAGACATGACTGAAGCTCCTCAGCATGCACAATATATATTGGCTATATGGTAGAATATTATATATAGGTATATATGATATATAGATCATATATACTATTTTCTAGTAGTCATGTATAAACGTGAGAGTTGGACCATAAAGAAGGCTGAGCACCAAAGAACTGATACTTTCAAACTGTGGTGTTGGAGAAGAGTCTTGAGAGTCCCTTGGCCAAGATCAAACCTGTCAATCCTAAAGGAAATCAATCCTGAATATTTATTGGAAGGATTGATGCTGAAGCTGAAGCTCTAATACTTTGGCCACCTGATGTGAAGAGCTGAGTTATTGGAAAAGACCTTGAAACTGGGAAAGACTGATGGCAGGAGGAGAAGGGGGTGAAAGAGGATGAGATGGTTGGATAGCATCACTGACTCAATGGACAAAATTTTGAGCAAACTCTGGGAGAGAGTGAAGGACATGGAAGCCTGACATGCTTCAGTCCATGGGGTCACAAAGAGTTGGACAAGACTTAGCCACTAGACAACAAACTAATGGAGTATTATATTATTCTTTATCCATTCATTCATTGATAGACACTTAGGTTCTTGCCATATCTTGACTATTGTGAATGATGCTCCAATGAAGACATAAGTGCAGATACCTCTTTGATAGCCTGTACAGAATCTGCCTGCAATGAAGGAGACCTGGGTTCTATCGCTGGATTGGGAAGATCCCCTGGAGGAGGGCATGGTAACCCACTCTAGTATTCTTGCCTGGAGAATCCCCATGGACAGAAGAACCTGCTGGACTACAGTTCATGTGGTTGCAGAGTCAGACATGATTGAGAGACTAAGCACAGCACAGCATGGCAGTTCTATTTTTAATATTTTGAGGCACTTCTATATACTGGCTATACCAGTTTACATTTCCATCCACAGTGCTAAGTGTTTCTTTCTCTCTACATCCTCACCAATCTAAGATTTCTTTAACCTTAAAAATCAGCTTTATTGAGATGTAATTCTTACACAGTAAAACGTGTGTGTGTGCTCAGTCATTCGTTGTGTCTGACTCTTTTCAACGCCATGGACCGTAGCCTTCCAGGTTCCTCTGTCCATGGGATTCTCCAGGCATGAATAGTGCTGTTTTTTATTTTTTTTTATTTATTCAACAGTTAGGAAACACTGCCACCATGTGGCTGTCGGGTAATGTGGCTGTCGGCCAAACAGTAATGTAAACTGCCAGGTTTTCTCTGATGTTGTTTAATAAAGGAGAGAACAAAACCCTTGATTCAAAGTAAATCAATCTTAATGTAAAAAGGAAAGTTTTTCCAAGAAATCAATACCTGGGTTCAATTTTCGGATTTCTTACTTTGTTTTTAAAATTCCCATCTAAATCTTCAGGGATTCTGATCCCAAGAATCCTTTCTAGCCCCAGAAACCCCTAGCTCAGAATCAATCTACCATTTCCAGGTCAGTTTGGCATCAAATTGTCTCCAGGCAGTTTCCCTCCGTGGTGGCAGATTCTATTTCAGTAGTAGGTCTGTTCTTGGATGGTTCCACAGTTGGACAGACCCAGACTCAAATATTTTTCTTACTTTCTTTCTTTCTTTTTTTAAGTTTGGCGACTCGGGCAAATCACATAACTTCTCTAAGTCTCAGTGACTTCATCTGTAAAATGGAGGGAACACCTTTTCACAGGGTGATTGTGAAGATGCAACATGACGTGTATATGTCCCTGGCCCATCACAAGGAAGTCCTCTTCCTTCCGCTCTGTCCTGGAGGGCGTATTGTCGTTGAGCATGCAACATGTACTGGTCTGTGATTTGACACCCGAGGTTTACCAGGTTCTCCAGCAACGTTCCCTGAGAACGTTGGAGCTACTCATCCCCTCAGGCTTTGGGAGGACACTATTTCCGTGCGTTGCCTACCAACGTTGGGGAGGCTGGCGATTGCAATCCATGCATCTCCCGGGTGCGCAGCCAGCTGCAGGTGCGTGGGCATGGGCGGGGAGGTGTTTATTCCTCGCCCCTCCCTTCCTTGGGATTGGGGGTGTAAATGGATAATTCAATCCCCGTGGGACTCGGCTCGGTGGATTGGCTGTCTCAGCTCGCCCCAGCCCTCGACACTCCCCATCCCCCCGCCCGCGCGTCCCAGGTGGCTCAGGCGCCCTGTGGCGCTCTCTGTTTACCTTGAGAGCCGGTCCAAGTTGGGCTCCATCTCTGCATTTGCTCCCCTCTAAGGCCCCGCCCTCTGGGGAAGCGGGGAGAAAACCGGGCCGAGCCTTTCTTCGCCCTTCCCCTCCCCCGGACCGCCCAGAGAGGTCGGGTAAGGGGAACCTGGTGTGTGTGGGAGGGGGAGTCTCAGAACTGGGGGATCTGGCTGTTATCCCGCTCTTGTACGGCGCGGACCTGGAGTTCTAGCCCTAGGCCCGAACACCGCCCCCCCCCCCCCCCGCCCCCCGCCTCCGTCCTGTGGTGCTCAGGGCTGGATCTCAGGTATGCTAAGATCCATAAAGGAGACACAGACGTGGCGACTTCTCTGATAGATGTTCCCCCTTCCGCAGGAGATGACGACCCCCAAGCCAACCGGACCCCCGGACGGAGGCTGGGGCTGGGTGGTGGCAGCCGCAGGGTTCGCGGTGAATGGGCTCTCCTACGGGGTGTTACGCTCCCTGGGCCTCGCCTTCCCTGACTTCGCGGAGTATTTTGACCGAAACGCTCAGGAGACGGCGTGGGTCAGCGCCCTGGCCCTGGCAGTGCAGCAGGCAGCCAGTGAGGAGGGGCCCCGAGGTGGGAGGTAGGAACTGGGGTGGGGGGAAGTGCCTTGAGAGCAGTGGTAGAGGACACACTTGACTAGTTAACAAACAACCTAAGAAAAGTCGACCCTTAGAGTTCGACCTTCAGACCTAGGTCGAATTTAAAATTCTAAGTTCTAGAATTGAGTGGGCCTTGAGATGAAGCGGGGCAGGGTAGTGGTGGTGGTGTTGCTCTAAGGCGGGGGAGAAGTTTAGGCCAGGAAAACAGCCAATGAGAAGTGTTCGAGCGAGTTTGGGGGTCCAGGGGGCGTGCCTTCCTTGACTCCGCCCCCTTCCAGGCCCAGTAGGCAGTGCCCTGAGCACCCGCTGGGGGGCGCGCCCCGTCGTGATGGTTGGGGGCATCCTCACCTCGCTCGGCTTCGTCTTCTCGGCTTTCGCCCACAGTCTGCTGCACCTCTACCTTGGCCTGGGCGTCCTTGCTGGTGAGGGGAGAGGGATACCCGGGTTCTTAAGGGGGTGATGGTGGAGATAGGAGCTTGTCGGGTAGGGAAACCGAGAGGGCGGGGGCCTCCTGCGAGAAACGGAGCTAGGATGGCAGGGCCTGGCAACACTGGTTTCTGTCTTTACCCGGTCCTATCCATTCGCAGGCTCCGGCTGGGCGCTGGTGTTCGCCCCTGCCCTGGGGACCGTCTCCCGTTACTTCTCCCGCCGTCGAGTCTTGGCCGTGGGGCTGGCACTCACGGGCAACGGGGCCTCCTCGCTGCTCCTGGCGCCTGCTTTGCAGCTCCTCCTTGATAATTTTGGCTGGCGGGGCTCCCTGCTCCTCCTCGGAGCCGTCACCCTCCACCTCACCCCCTGTGGCGCCCTGCTACGACCCCTGGCGCTTCCTGGAGACCCCCTGGCCCTACCCCGAAGCCCTCTAGCTGCCCTCGGCCTCGGTCTCTTCAGACACCGGGCCTTCCTAGTTTTGACACTAGGAACGGCCTTAGTGGGGGTCGGTTACTTCATCCCCTACGTGCACTTGGCTCCTCACGCTTTAGATCGGGGCCTGGGCGGGTATGGGGCAGTGCTGGTGGTGGCGGCGGCTGCGGTGGGGGATATCGGCGCTCGGCTCCTCTGCGGGTGGCTGGCGGACCAGGGTTGGGTGCCCCTCCCGCGGTTGCTGACGGTATTCGGGGCTCTGACAGGCCTGGGGCTGCTGGCGGTGGGATTGGTGCCCGTGGTGGGGAACGAGGACAGCTGGGGGGGCCCCCTGCTGGCAGCGGCTGGGGTCTACGGCCTGAGCGCCGGAAGTTACGCCCCGTTGATTTTCTGTGTGCTCCCGGAGCTGGTGGGCATCGGAAATGTGGTACAGGCCACCGGTCTGGTGATGATGCTGCTGAGCCTCGGGGGGCTTCTAGGCCCTCCCCTGTCAGGTAAGGGCCAGAGCCAGCAGATCCGCTCACCACCCTCACCCCCCACCTGCATCTGGGGACCCAGCCCTCTAAGTTCCTTTCCCTCTCCTCTCAGGCTTCCTAAGGGATGAGACCGGAGACTTCACCGCCTCCTTCCTCACGTGCGGCTCTTTCGTCCTCTCTGGCAGCTTCGTCTATTTGGGGCTGCCCAAGGCGCTGCCCTCCTGCCGTCCGGCCTCACGTCCAGGCACTCCACCCCCTGAGATGGGGGAGCTGCTCCCGGTCCCTCAGATTGCCCTGCTCTCCCCGGGAGACCCTCACTCCACTCTGGACACCACTTGTTGAGCCCCTCCCCCAATAAAGACTTTTTATCTGCTTTTCCTGCAAGCTCCAATTGTTAGACAATCTATGCTGCAAACAGTCTGCTTAAGATATCCAAAGAAGCTGGTTGATGGGAACAGGATCCCCCTAAGCCATGCCAGGCGGGGTGTTTATCCTGTCAGTCCATTTCTCTTTGCCATTATAACAGGAAACCTTTGAGGCACTCCCTGTCTGTCTGCTTCAGGTTTGTTGGAGGCAGAGGGGTGCTCATGAGTGCTAGCTGCCCCATCCTCATTTCCCAGATAAGTCTTTCTGCATTTCAGTCCCCCTTTACTGGCCTGAGGAAAATACAAGCATCTCAGACTTCTCTCTTAGCTTTATCTCTCCCTTCCAAACTAGCACCCCTCCCCTACATCTCACACCATTTTCTTAATTTCTAAGTTACAGGGGAGAGTGGGAAAGAGGGAAGTCTGTGGGCAAGTGGGAGAAACTGTGGTCCAGAGAGCAGACTCCAGGGTTAAATGCTCTGGGTCACCAGAGGTCCTGGATACCTCCCCTCCACTCCCCAGTCTGACCCTATTCAGCCCACTCAGGCTTATGGGCCCAAGCACTTTCTGAGGTTCTGAGTTTTGTCCAGTTTTCTTATTCAGTTTTATCCCAAAGACAGATCTTTTCCAAGGAGGGCAACATTAGAGATCACATGTAAAAAAACTATGAGAAGTATCTTGGCCTTTGATTTTCCACAGTTGATTCACAGCTCAGTGGAGCAGGCTGAACTCCTGGATCCTTCAGAAAAAGTTGTGGGAGCAAACAAGAGACAAGAATCCTCGAGAAAATACAAAGGGTTGGCACACACATTGCAGGAGCCCCACGCCTGCTCTGAGGGGCAGGGAGGGGGTGCAGATCAAGATGCTTAAGGCATTGTGGTTCTCTGGGTGCCAAGATGGGGCAGGAGAAGACCTGGAGCCACCAACCTCTTGTTTTGTGGGTCTGTCTGCCCCTTCTTGGAGTTCAATCCTCTCCCAGCCCCTCCTCAGGCAGGGGGACTTTGGTATCCAGTGCCTCTGTTACAAGGTCCTGGGGCTTGGAGGTAGGAGCTGAGAAGCAGAAGAAGTGGGGCAAAGTGATGAGAACTCCACTTCCTGCCAGAAGGAAGGCCCCAGCCACCACAAAAGAAGCTGTGTAGTTGCCTGTCACATCCCGGAGGTAGCCTAGGTTCAAAAGAGAAAAAGAATACACATGGGTGATTTGTTTCCTGGGACTGATGACTCTGACACATTTTGGGGTAGAGGGATGAAAATGATCCTTAACCCATCATCTTGGAAGAGTTCAGACTGGGTGAGAGTGAGAACTCTGGTTTCCCAAGGGCCCTCAAAATGTCACTTCAACCACCTTCCTGCCTTCAGAAAGGACTGCCAAACTAGCCAGTTTAGGGCATCCCCAGATTTGGGGATACAGATTGAGTCAGCCATACCTGTGCCTTTCTTTATCTTCCATGCCTTCAGTTAATAGTTAGAGGAAAACATTAAGGGTCTGAAGGTTCTGGCTTCTGAAGTGTGGGGAACTTTGACCAGAGGGCTCAGGCCCCTGGCCTGGGGCCCAGTGGGCCAAGGGAAAAGACAGGCACTAGCATGCTATGTCTGGCGGAATCCTCTGAAAACCCCAGCTGTAGGTACACTGCCAAGGGTGCCTCAGAGGTCCTCTTAATCTTTCCAAAGCCCCAGTTTCTTTTCCCCAGACCTGTTTCAAGGCTGCTGTGATTGACTATATGGGCTGTGTATCTTCCATGGCAGAGGGCAGTATTAACATATGCTATGTCAATTCCCCTCCCCTCCACCCCCCGCATGGTAAAACACAGCAGCCATGGCCCACCTGGAAATCCTATTCCCCTTACCTGACAGAGGAGCCCCCAGAAGCCCCCCGATGCTTTCTACCATCTGTACCAGTCCCAGGCCACAGTATATCTTTCCAGTCCCCACCAGTTCAGGCAGCACGGAGAAGGCCACTGGGGTCAGGGCCCCCGATGTGAAGCCATAGGCCACAGTCAGGGCCACCAAGCCAGTGGGCACCTCAGCCACAGGGTACAGGGCCAGTATCACCCCAGTCAGGGTGGTCCAGAGCATCAGGAGTCTTGCCACAGGCCCTGGGACAGCATCGCCTAGCCACCCAGAAGCCACACGCCCCACGAGGTCAGAAATAGCCGCCACCGAGAGGAGGAAGGCAGCGGGCAGTGGGTCCCAACCCAGGTCCCGAAGATGGGCCACCAGGTGCACGTAGGGAATGAAGTAGCCAGTGTTGATCAGGGTGATGGCAATGGTGTAACGGAGGAAGGGGCCGTGACACAGGAGGGAGGTGATCTGGGCCCCAGGGCCACCCACGACAGGGTCCTCAGCCAGGGAGAGTGGACGGAGAAGAGCACCGCAGGCCACTAAGTGAAGGGAGAGGGCGGACACCAGCAGTAGGGCCCCCCGCCAGGCATAGTGGTTGAGCAGCCATTGGAAGAGTGGGGCAAAAGCAAAGGAGGAGAGGCCCACGCCCGTCAGTGCCAGCCCGGTGGCCAGGGATCGCCGGCGAGAGAAGTAACGGGACAGGCAGGCCAGGGTTGGAGTGAAGGTCAAGGCCCAGCCAGATCCTGTCAAAAAGGAAGAAGTGGGGGTTGAGGACCCCTTAAGGAATTCAAACACCCAGTCATCCCAACACTGCCCAGCAACAAAGTGGAGCACAGGCCTAAATCACAACCCTGGTTCGATACTTTCTAGCTGTATGACCTTGTGTACCTTAACCTCCTGACTTCAATCTCATCTGCAAAATGGAGGTAATATAACTTAGCAGACTCTGGAAGCTTAGAGACACTGTTTGTAAAGTCACTACCACAGAACTTTGGAGTAAGACCTGGGCTCTACCATTGCTGGCTGTGTGAACTTCATTTGCCAAATTGCATAAGCTTTAAAGACTTTCCGCATCTGTAAATAGCATAATGATGTTTATTTTACGGCCACAGTATCTTACACAACTTTACAGTAATTCATTCCTTTACATTCCAGTTCCACCAGTTCTTGCCTTGAATCTTTGAATTTCCTGATTTCCCCTAACCTGTTTATCACTTTAGTTACCTCTGTTAAGAATTCCCTTCCAGGCAGAGGTGCTAGCTAAAACTTTCTCTGAGAGATTCCCCTGTCTTTAGGAAGGAGCAGGAAGAAGGTAAAAGTCCTGAGGCCAAAAAGACTCAGGTTTTGACTCACTGGCCCTGCTCAGGGTCTCACCTGAGAGCAACCCAATACTCAGGTACAGGTGGGTCAAGGAGGTAGCAAAGGAGGCGAGCAGCATCCCCAGTGCAGCCAGGATACCCCCGGTCATCACCACAGGCCTGGGACCGAACTTCGTGCTCAGCACACTGCCCACTGGACCTGGAGAAGAGGAAGATTTCTGCGAGAAAATCTCAGACGTCCTTCTCCAGCACCGCTTCCCCTCCCCAAGTCCTTTACTGTCCCCGCATCCCCCACTCCCTTCCGAGGGTCGAGGGACACAGGACTCCGGACCTAGGCGCAGCACTCACTCCCGAACTGCTGCACCGCGATTCCTATGGAGGCGATCCAGGAGACTCGCGCGGCCGGCTCTTCAAACGCCGCCACAAATTCCACAAAGAAGACGCCGAAGGAACGGAGCACCCCGAACACCAGAGCCGACTGGAAGAACGCTGAGAGCACCACCATCCATCCCCAGCCCCCGTCGGGGGGCTCGGCCCTATAAGCCATCTGGGTGGTAACAGGGCTGCCTCTTTAAGCCCCTTCGGGAGCGGAGCTCGGGTCGTTCCACCTCTGCCCACCCACCCAGCCGAACAGCTCGGGGCCGCGCCGGAGAGGCGAGGGTGGCAGAGAGGAAAGTACCAACGAGGGCTTGAAAGCTGCAGAGAGGCTGCGTGAGACGCCTGCGCTTCTCCCCTAGTGGGGACGATTATAATGGGGAGACTAGGCCCGAGCTGGCCCCCACGTTAAGCGCCGGGGGGCGTGGCTCCGCTGGCTTCAAATCTGGAGTCGAGGCCTGGGCGGGACAGACTGGGGAGGGGGCTGAACTGGGCCCCACCCCTGAGGTGCGCCCGTCTCCAGGTGGATTATCCATCTTATCACTGAAAGTGTTACACCTGGCCAGCCAGGGTCTGCATCCCTGTCCGAAGCTCACCAATAAGGACTCGGGACTCCTTAGCAGGGGGCGGAGCCAGAGGGGCAGGGCGGAGTTTAGAACCCGTCCTGTACTGGACAACGAATGGGGCGCATGCGTGGAGAGGGGACTTTCGGAGGCCAAATAGTTGGGCCCCACGTGACCCAGGAGTGTGCACTGCTGCAGCTTCGGTCCCCTGTCCACCTAGTGGGCTAATTTGATCGGGCTTCTGCACAGAGATGCGCACGTAAGGAGTCCGTGGGGGTTGGTGGTGGATAAGCTGGTTCAGGAGAGGAAAACATTTAATAAGGGGTCCAGGAGTTGAAACGCTGGGCGGGGGTAGGGGGCGTAGAGCGATTATGAGATAAGATTAAATCTAGATGCTTGGATGGAGAGGGTTCAGAGGCCAAGGAAAGAGGAGAATGGGCTGTTGGATTCCTGGCATATATTTCTGTAATGGGAACTTGTTCCTGTCCCTTCTGTTCCCACTAACAGGAAACCTACAGGTCACAGAGACCAAAAATAACTGGGCAGAGGAAGTGCATCTGTGAACTCACTCAGAGCCCCACCAGCACCCGTCTTCAGTGGGGCTGGAAACTTTCCCTCTGCCCTCTGGTAACAACCACTTCCTACTGGGGGCAGGAGGAGAAGGGGACGACAGAGGATGAGACGGCTGAATGGCATCACTGACTCGATGGACGTGAGTCTGAGTGAATTCCGAGAGTTGGTGATGGACAGGCAGGCCTGGCTTGGTGCGATTCATGGGGTCGCAAAGAGCCGGACACGACTGAGCGACTGAACTGAACTGAACCACATTTTTCGATCCCATGATGGGATAGACTAAAAGAGACAAGCCATGACCACTGGTACAATCAGCCCTTTCTTCCCAACCAGTACCCAGTTCCTCCAGCCTTATGTAGCACTAATGATTTGGCTTCAAGCTCCTTAAAACACTGACTTTGAAATCTGAGCTCAAGGGGTCAGACAAGTGGGGCTGGGGTGGGGAGGACGGCTGTGTAATTTTAAAAAGCATATTGAGCCTTATACTTTTTTGTATGTGGGAAATAAAAATAGTCATACCCAAAAAGTTTTTTTCTTTCTCTCTCTCTCCTCTTTTTTTGTAAGTGGAGTCAGAACTTTGACCGGTAGGGACTATATCAAAGATGTAGAAGTTGGTGTGGCTATATAACATAATAGTTAAGAGCACAGTCTGTAGAATCAAATTGTAGTTCCAATCCTGGCTTCATCACTTATTAACTTGGCCAAGATACTGAATCTCTCAGTAGGTCTCCCTACTTGTAAACTGAGGCTAGTAATAGTTCCTACTTTTAGGTTGTCAGGGGGTTGAATTAGAAAATCTATACACTAAAATGCCTTGGGCTTCCCAGGTGGCATTAGTGGTAAAGAACTTGCCTGCCAGTGCAGGAGATGTTAGAGATGTGGGTTAGATCTCTGGGTCAGGAAGATCCCCTGGAGGAGGGCATGGCAGTCTACTCCAGTATTCTTTCCTGGAGAATCCCAGAATCTCTCCTGTGGACAGAGGAGTCTGGTGGGTTATAGTCCATAGGGTCACAAAGAGTCAGACATGATTGAAGTGACTTAGCATGCACATGAAGCAGGAGATAAGTAATATTAGCAAGTCTTATTTTTAAACAGGGGATAAGCCCATAGAGGGAAGGGAAGGGAGGTTTCCTTTAGTTTGTTTTGTGCTTAAAAAACATCTAACCCATGTCACGGGTTTTAAAAGACTGAGACACACAACCACAAACTATAAATGTTGGAAGGAAATTATTCCTTCCATGTTAATGGACTTATTTCACAGATGAGGAATTTAAGTCCAAGAGGGAGGTAATTTATCAGAATTGGTGACCCTTCACCCTCTGGGCAGAACAAAGCTGTGCACCAAGACACACAGGACAAGAGAAAGGGTGGAAGAGAATCGAGTACTAGGCACTGGATGGATTCCAAGACATCGCTGCTGGGGGACGGGTAGCACTGGCACACTGGCTCTAAACACATGGTCTTCTCACCGCCACCTCTAGCATCTGTTGTCCTTAGGGGACCCAAGTCCTAACCATTTTCCGTGGTGCTAGGGGGTGTCCCAAGCATCAAGTTCCCCTGCACAGATGCATCCCCCAGCATCTTGGTATTATTTGTGGCTTCCTGGTTTCTCCCTGCTACCTCCACATCTCAGGCAGGAAGTGACTTCAGAGCAGCAGGATGCAGGTGGCTCCGGAGAGACTTCATGAAGTCACTGGTTCCTACACAATGAGCCGGAAGGCAAGGGCAGGGAAGGGGAGAACAAGGGCCACTTAAAATGGATGGGACAGTGGGATGGGCACAGAATCCAAGATGGTATCCATGAGGAAGAACCATCTTTCCCCAGTCCCCAGATCACCACAGGCAAGAACCCAGGACACAACAGGCAGCACAGAGAGGCTTCTTTATTCCATGATTCTGATCTTGCAAGATCTAACATCTCCACCCCTTGGCACTCTCCACCTGCCCATCCAATCTGCTTAAAAAAATATATATATATATAGTTTCTTCTCAACTCTTTCCTCTGCTTTCCCTCCCTCCTTCAATTCTGCACTGAGGTTAAGAGGGAAAGAGGAAAAAGAGTAGCTTTCT
This sequence comes from Ovis canadensis, assembly GCF_042477335.2. Lineage (NCBI taxonomy): Eukaryota > Metazoa > Chordata > Mammalia > Artiodactyla > Bovidae > Ovis > Ovis canadensis. Next base: position 35,375,493 of record NC_091255.1, on the reverse strand, counting down.
AACCAGTCCCCAAGTGACAGCCACTAGGACTGACCTGTCTTGAGGAAGCTCCATCCCACAAATTCAAAGTGCTTCTTACCCTCTACCCCATGTCCCTAAACCAACAGGCCCCAGAGCAACAGGGGCAGGACTGTAATATTTCAGAGTATCATCTAACATTCTAGACACTCCACACAGTTAAGAGGCAATCCATTTCTAACTTTCTACCTACTTGGCCTACACCAGAGACTATGTCCCTCAAACAACCTTCTTAATCCTATGGGGTACTTGGTCAACTAGATGGTCCATCAGTCAGTCTTTTAAAGCTTTAATCCCAACTACAGCAAATCCATAATGGAACTCAGCCCCTTTTCTGTCCCTGTGGAAGGTTCTAGTGCTTTCACTGGTTCCAGACAGCAATGTAGTGACAGGAAGACCAGGTCACAGACTCAGCTTTTCTAAGGTCAGAAAGTTACCAAGCACCTGTGACTTCTAGAGGCAAAGAAATCTCTGAAATCTGGACACTTGCCAGAAGATGTCCAAATATCTACTAAAAGAAGAAGAGGTCATCTCATGTAGAACCCCCAAGGAACATTCTAACCCAGATGGCTCTGCAGTAAAGGAAAGGTCATAGTCTTAACTCAAGATAATTCTCCCCTAGGTCACTGCATTCTTAGAGACTGGGCAGACTCAGAAAAGATTGCATCATTTTTGATATGGAACTGCAGATCTCTCCTGCATAGAGGGAGCAACTTCGTGTAAGAACAGACCCTAATGGGAGGATTGTGGGCTCAACTCAAGCTCCTGGGTGAGTTCTATCAGATAGCCAAAACTACCATGGAGCCAAACCTAGGTGGCCAGACTAATAGGACAGTCAGGGGCCTAAGAGAAAGTCTCTCAAGTCATCCCCCAACTTCCAGGACTGACAAAGGCCCCACACTCACTGCCTCCAGGAGGTATATATTACCCCCACTTCATCATAGTTTCCTTGAAGGACAGAAAAAGTCTATATCCAGTGCTAGCCTGCTAGAAAACCTACAATATTCAGAACATTCGAGAGGGTTCCTGACCCAATTCCACAAACCCACATGTTCCGAGAGTTGCCTTAGAACAAATAAAGGTTCCAGACCTAGAATTGAAGGGGCAGGGCACAGGGAACCCTTTTCTCCATTTTAAACAAACCAACAAGCAAGTGGGAAAAGAACAATTCTAAAGATAAAAGTTAAGACAATAATAATATAAAACACTCAAGCCAAAGGAGGCAGCCAAGTGCTAATCTCTGCCAGCAGAGCTGTGACCTCTCATTCCGAGTTTCAGGTCACTTTTGATCACACTTGTAGAAGAGGGACATGGTAAATGCAATAGTATGAAGGCCCTGGTGCCACCCAGAAGCCTCAATAAATTATATTTACAGATAAATCAAATGAGACGGGGGCTGCAGGTGGAGGCCTGATTCCTTAAGGAAATCAGGCTTCCAGTCTCTCCGCTCCTCCAGCTCCTAGCTTGTTCTCTGCTCAGAAACAATATCGATTGCGGGGAAGAGGTTTTGACCAGCAAAACAGAGGCAGATCAGGCCAGGATCTCCCACCCCTGCTCCCCACAGTGAGAAATTAAAGGTGGTGGCCGTCGCTGATATCCAGGGGCCTCGCACACCCCCACGCCCAAGCCTGGCAGCGAACCCAGGCGTGAGCCGCAGCTTTCCGTCTTCCGGGAAGGGAGTGGGGCCGGGGCGGCACTCGGCTAGGGCCTCCCTAGAATGTGGTAGTGCACTTTGGTGTTGGTAGCAGCTCCGTGTTTCTGGCGCAGATGTAGCCGAAGTTGACTCTTGTGCCGGAAATGCAGACCGCAGGGGTCGCACTGTAGGATGACAGCCGGGTCAGGTCTCTTCCCCACCCACGACCCCCTTTCAGATGTTGAGCGAGGGAGAACCGCCCAGCGCTCCACCTGAGAGAAGCTCTGGGAGATATAGGGAAGCCCCTTGAGTCCCCACATCCTCCCAAATCCTCTGGGGAAGGCCTAGGAGGCCCCCTTCAGCAAAGCGTCTTTCCACCTGTCACGTCCTCTCCAGGACTACGCCCAGTCCAGGAGCCTAACTTCCATACCTGCCACCCCTACCTCGGCCCCACCCGTTTCTTACAAGGACACCGCCCACCTAGCCTCGATCTAAAGCCTCCAGGCCCGCTCCTTTCAGAGCCCCGCTCGTCGGTAAACAGGAGGTAATTCCAAGGCTTTGGGCTAGGCCAGGTCGGGGACTCACGTGGTAAGGCTTCTCTCCGGTATGGATGCGAACGTGACTCTTCAGGGTCTGTAGATGGCGGAAGCGAGTCCCGCAGGTGGGGCAAGGATAGGGCTTCTCCCCGGTGTGGATCAGCACGTGCGCGCGCAGATGCGCTACCTGGGGAAGGAGGGAATCTCAGGCCGCGCCCCTGGAAGGGACGGAACCCTCCCCATTCGGCCCACCTCGCCCTCTCGCAAATTTGCCTGCGATCAGGCTCTGAAACTGTCGTACCTGTACAAAGCGCGAGCCGCATGTGTCGCACTTATAGGGCTTCTCTCCCGAATGGATGCGGCTATGCGTTTTCAGGTTAGCCGGCCGGTTAAAGCGGGCTCCGCAGATGGAGCAGTGGTAGGGCTTTTCCCCTGGAGGCGGGGAGGAAGGGAGGTCAAGGAGAATAGCAGTGGGCACCAAGGCCAGGGTCCTCTCCCTGCTCCTCCCCTACCTGTGTGCACCGTGCGGTGACTGGCCAGGTTGCCCTTATAGCGGAAGGCAGACCGGCAGAGCTGACACTTGTAGGGCTTGTCCTCATCCCCAGAAGCCACGGGGTCCAGCCCCGATGAGCACCCAGCCACAGCCTCACAGTTCTGGCAGCTGAAAAATTCACCTCCTGGGGACCGGGTGAGTCATGACAATAATACCAGTGAATTCTCAGACCACAGGGTAGCAGGTTTGGTTTCGTTTTGCCTCCAATTTACTGTTAAGGCTGCTGAAGCTCATTTGACCTGCTCTGGGTCACATGGTTATTTGAGAGGACAAGCCAGGATCTGTCTCTATGTCTTTATAATTTGAGAGTATTCTGCTAATCACTCCAATAGTGGTGGTAGGAGGTGGAGGCCCCTACTTATGGGTGGAAGTTTCTGTTTCTCTTTCTCTCTCACTCTCTCTTATTTTTTTTATTTAACAATATTTATTTCTTTGGCTGCATCAGTCTTAGTGGAGGCATGTGGGATCTAGTTCTTTGACCAGGGATTGAACCCAGACTCTCTGCATTGGGAGCATGAAGTTTTAGCCACTGGACCACCAGGGAAGTACCCCCTCTCTTCTCTCTTGCACCAGCCTGGATGACAGCTTGCCAGAGAGGCTTTGCCAGCTCTGGGCTGACCACTCAGCCCTTGATGGGAACACGCCAGAAGTTGCCAAACACTGCTGCTTATAGGAAGCTTTAAAAAAATACTGATGCCTGGATTCCACTTGCAGACATTCTGATCCATGGGGTGTGACGTGGGCAATGGGATTTAAAGAAGCTCTCTAGGTGATTCTAATTTGAAAATGGACTAGGCGTTCCCTGCGGTCTTTTGGCCCCAACTGGCCTTGAGTAGCCACAGGAGAAAAGCCAAGGGGGTAGAAGGAGAGGCTCTTACCTGGTGGTGGATGAGCCCTCCCAGAAGGTGACCCAGTGGTCTCTGGAGCCTGGGGTGTGAGCCGATGAGGGGTATTGACTGGAGCCCCACATTTGAACTGCACAGTGGCAGCAGTTGGAGAAAGCCTAGGCAGATGTCAAGGCCCAGAAAAATGGTTAGGAGACATCATATGATGGGGTATTGACCAATGTATGACCAGTTGTATTGCCAAGGGCCCACCTCACCAAGTAAGCCTGGCCTCTGGCCAGCTCCCTAAGGTGAAGCCCATTCTCTCACTTCCTGTTACTGATCATCCAGGCCCAATGGTTGTGCCTCTTGAGCTGAGGCTACTGCTATAGCAGTGGGGTGGGGTGGGGTGGTTTCCAGTTTCTGTACCTGCTCTGGGGACTGGAAATGGGTCCTTCTTCACTGCTGCTGCTGCTGCTGCTGGAAGCCTCATCTCCACTGGGGAGCTGGGAGCAAAGTTGACCAGAACTCTCCCCAGCCAGACTCCCTGCTTGGGAGGCCTGAGAGTTCAGTATGATGAACTTGTATTTTTTCCAGTTGCAGGCCTTGGGGTCTGGGCTGTGTGGACTGGGGGGCCCTTGACTGCAGCTGCGAGACTCAGTAGGTGGGTCAGGGTGCCCCTCCGAGCGCCTGGGACTGCCTGGTGGAGGGGCCGTTGGTGGCGTGGGGGGTTCTGCCTCCAGGGGCCGCAGAGATATGCCCAGAGGTTCATAGCTGAGAAAAAGTGTGATGGACATTAGTGCTGTTTCCTAATCTTGGCCTCTGCCCTTGACACCTGGGATGCCATTTCACCCACGAGGAACACCAAGTTGGGGCTCCCTCACCTGGCCTGGATGAAGCGGTGGCATGCCTGGACCACATGCTCCATCTGCAAGTAGGTGGCGGCCGCGAGGACTGCTGGTGCGGTGGCGGGAGAGAGACGTAGGCGCGAAGTGTACATGAAGTCCAGAAGGGGAGCGAAGCCTCCGGCTTCGGGGCCCCCGGGCAGGGAGAGCATGTCTACCCCTACTCCTGCACGGCCTCGGAAAATTGAATAGAAGAAGCCACTGGAGGGAGGGAAGATATGTCGAGTTAGGGGCTGGGGAACCAAGGGGGAACTCGACCCCGTCGAAAGCCCCGCCCCTACACGAAGCCCCGCCTCCCTAACTCTCACCCCGCCCTCAATTCCCTGTCGCTCCGCCTCCTGTTTGTGGAAGGCTTGGCTTCCGGGTCCTCCCAGAGACCTTATAGCTCCGCCCCCTTTTCCATTTGGTCCCATCCCACTCCTTGAGCCACCCCTCGAACCTGCAGGCAATAAGAACTGCCTTGTGAGCTCGAAGGGGTTGCCCGCCAACCAGCAGCGTGACGTCAGTGAGGATCCCGCGCAGGCGCAGCTCATTTAGGTTGCCGAGCACGTCGGAGGAGTGGCGAGTAAACTCGCGGACATAGCCCAGCGCTCCCTCCGGGGTAGCGGTGGAACCCATAGCGACGGAGGCCTGCGGGTGCCAAGGAAAGGGCTCAGGGATCCTTGTCGTCCCAAGACGGTTTCCCTTCCGCAGTTTGCTTCTTCCTCCTGAGGTGCAGGAGAAAGCCCCCGGCCCCGGCTCACGCAGTTTTACTTAATTCATCTCGTTCTGTCAGCCCTCAACCTCAGTATCGTCCGATTTCCTCCTCTAAGATTCCACAGCGCTTGAGGCGAGTTGAAGTGTCCCACACCGCTGCGTCGATGGCAAGCGTTGGGAATCCAGTCCGCAGCGCCGTTACTTAGACTCCCAATGCCCTTCCAGTATCCCCATTTCCCCTCTGCCTCACCGCGCGCCTGGTCTCAGGTGTACGATCCTGCCTGGAGACCCCAGACGACCTGTGGTCCTCATCCCTCCATATCCCAATCCAAGCTCCCTTCCCCGAACCACGAAATTCCACTCTCTAGTCCTGGATCCCTAGTTTAGCCCAATTTCTGGGCCTCGGTCTTCCTACCATCAACAAGCCCCGACCCTCTTAAGGGACCCAGGAGTCTGCCTCCCTCAGTCTCTGGTTCTTACCCCCGTCCTGCAGGGGCTTCTGCTTCTCTTCTCAAGGGGGCGGGGTCTCTCTCCCCTCTTGGCCTCGGCTCCTTTATCTGGCCGGGATGTCGGGGGCGGGGGTGGAGGTGGGGTGAACGCCTGGGTCTGTATCCTTCCTTCCTCCCTCGCTCTCCAGATGGCGAACCCGGGGCGGGGTCTCCGGCTCCAGGGCGGGACCTCGGAAACGCTTGGGTGGTCGTAACGTAAGGGGTCTTGGGCCACTGAAAGTGGAACCGAGGGTGGGACATTGGTATTGGGGAGGAGGTTGGGGATGTTGAGATGGGAAACTTGGGTGAATAAGTCGTTGGGTGACTTTGGTCGTCGGGGGACCCGGGACAGCGAAAATTGATGTGTTGGCTTTAGAAAGGAGCCTGTTACAGGAGTGAATACAGCAGACCCCCGCCCCTGCAATGTACGGTATTAAGGGAGATTGAGGGGAGCCCAAAGAAACACCGGGTTTGGGGAGGAGACAGTGGGCTCTCGTGGGGTCTCAGACAGGGAGGGTGTGGTCATTCAACAGGCTCCTCTAGCGGGGCCTGCAAAGAGGGGCTCTGACCGGGCGCGATAGGGAGGGGGCGGATATGATTTCTAGTTCGTTTCCTTCCATTGTCCTGCGACCGGACGCCTCCGCCAGCTGCTTCCCCTCGAGGAGGTGGGGAAAGCCCCGGGTGGCGGCCGAGAGACGCTCAAGAGACCTAGGGTCCGAAGTTTTCGCTCCCGATGCTCTTCTGAATCCTTTTAGGGATCCAGAGAGGCAGATTCCCGCCCAAAGCCCGCTCACCCTCCCCCAGTCCCAGCTCTTTAGGGCCTTGAGCACCCGCCCGTCGGCGACGCTTAGAGGCTGGCGGGACGCCGCGGTCCAGCGCGGCAAGCAGGCGAAGCTCGGCAATGTTCAGCTCCTTCCACGAGGGGGCAGAAGAGCACTAGCCTCGCCGCGCCCTTCGTCTCCACTCGGCTGGGGGTCCATTCAGCCGGGGGCGCAGGATGGATTAGGTTTGGGCGGTCATTCTCCCCCTCTTTGCTCGCATTTACTTTGTCCAGGGGACTAGGGTTGGGCGGAGGGAGGGAGAGTTAGGCGACAGAAGTGACTTCCCTCTGAACCTGGGGTTCCTGCCTGGGGTGAGAAATCCGCGGGCTTTGGGAACCAGGAAAATGAATGGGACAAAGAGCCGAGGGTCTGAGCCATGGGAGCCCAGGATTTTTTTATTAACCTCGATGCTATTATCTGTATTTAGAGGTGATTTTTTTTTTTTTTTTAGTAAACATTAATGTAATGGCTGGATGGCATCACCGAGTCGATGGACATGAGTTTGAGTAAACTCCGGGAGTTGGTGATGGACAGGGAGGCCTGGCGTGCTGTAATTCATGGGGTCGCAAAGAGTCGGACACGACTGAGCGACTGAACTGAACTGAATGTAAAAGTTAGATGCACTGAACAGACAGAAGAGGAAAGCGAGGGTCTCAGGGTAACAAGGGAGAGAGGGCAGAAGGGGCTGATAACCCCAATTTAAGTCCCTGATCTGGGAGATAGGCACGGGTCACACCCTCGTATTTTGTTTGGGGAGAGGAGGTTTATTTGGATAACAGAGCTGAGTCTAGCTGCCAAGCAGGACTTGCATTTGGGCTCAGGAACGTCTACAGTTGCCCAGTAATGACTGGCCATAATCCGTGGAGCTGCATATAAAGACATGGGGCCCTCCTCTTCAGAACTGAGGATGTCTTTGTTTGGGTGCAGGAAAGAACTGCTGAGACATTGGGAATGGGGAACTAGGGATTCAAGATGGTATGGTGGCTTCTGCAAATGAGGGTTACTTTGGTCTCTGCCCAGTTGGAGGTGAGAGTTAGACCCGCGGCTCCTTTGGTATCAGGGCGGAGTTACTTTAATGTTATCTGGTCTATCTGTCAGATGTGGGGTATTGAGTTACTCATCATTCTCGGCCCTGAGGGCTGATTCAGGGTTGAGGGCCAGTAATAAGTCTGAGGTATGGAGCTGATTTTGAAGCTACATTGGGCTTCCTGGTGGCTCCGTCAATAAAGAATCTGCCTGCAATGTAGGAGACCTAGGTTCAATCCCTGGGTTGGGAAGATCCCATGGAGAAGGAAATAGCAACCCACTCCAGTATCCTTGGCTGGAAAATCCCATGGACAGAGGAGCCTGGTGGGTTTTAGTCCATGGGATTGCAAAGAGTTGGGCATGACTGAGTGACTAACACTTTCATGGAGCTGATTTTGAAGCTATATTAGTTCTGGGGATTCTTACACCCACAATCAGCTAGGTGTTCTTTGGAGATGGATGAAAATTTGGTGTAGGGGATTCATAGTCATTGGTGTATGTGGACAATCTGATTTCAAGTACAGTAATCATGGTGCTTTTAGGGTACAGTCTGATGGGGTACCAGATAAATGTTGAGGTTCAGATTATATTTGGGGCGACATGAAATTCAATTTGGGTTTTTTATTAGCTTGAGGTGGAACATAATAGGAACCTGGGAGCAAGTTTGAAGGCCTTTTGTGATTGTGGGTCCTTGCCGGGGAGCAAGGCTTTATATTTGAATGTTGTGCAAGCTTACTTTGAGGAGGGGGATATTTCTATGTATGCATGAGAGCCAGGAGGCTTTTTCCAGGGGGAAACAAGGTGAGGGCTGAGGGTAGGAGACTAAAGCTTTGGGGTGTCCTTATTTTGGGGTGTTTTGCCACTCTTTGGTGCATCTGTTGAAGCTGAGTGGTGGATCATGACGTGAGATTGATTTTAGGGTTCACTTAATTTGGACTATGATAATGGTTTGGGATATCCTTTGCTTTTAGCTCTCTCTCACCCTAGAGTCTAGAAGTCTTTTTAGTGAACCTCCAAATATGCCCAAGATTTGATGGAAGAAATTTGGAAAGGGAGTGTATCTCCTCTTATTTTTATGTGGCCTGGATAGATCTGAGGGAGAAAAGGTGGTTTCAGATTCTGAACCCCAATTTATTAAGGGCACACACCTTGACTTAGGGAAAAGTGGGGGGAAGTGGGGTATCTTGTGGTCAAGTGGACACTCCTGACTAGGGCAGTGCTGTTGAAATTGTGGCAAGGAGAGGTGGTGATGAGGTACGAGGAGGTGAATCTGTACCCTGATTTTCTAGGATAAGAGCCCCAAACAGAAAGCAGACAGAGGACTGGGAGTGTGGGTGAGATGAGGGGGGGTTCCCCACGGCAGCAGGGGCTGGGGGGTAAGCCAGGCCAGCTCTGCACACCCCGGTCCCTGCTCTCTTCGGCTCTCCTCCCCTCTCTCCCTCCCACCGCCCACCCCCCCAACCCAAGGAAAAAAAAACTGCCTGTGCAACAGCAATGGCAGATTCCAATCCTCCAGGCTTTCCTAAACCACCACGGAGACCAGCCAGGGGGGAGGGGAAGGGAGGATCGGGCTTTCCTGCTTCCCTAAGACTGGGGCTATGAGCTTGACCTCCTGGCCCCTAGCCCTTCGAGGAGTGCCCCCCTCCCCCGGCCTGGAAGCCAGGTGTCCTGGACCCTAGCCCCCGAGCGGGGGGGCCTGGAGAGACGGGAGGAGGAAGGAGGGAGTGACTTCCAAAATTGGCATCGGGACAGAGCAGGGCTGGCGGGAGGCAGGTGAAAGACGGAATTTTCCTGAAAAAACGGGGGGATCTGAGGACCCCAAATTTGGGGAGCTAGTCCAGGACCGTCCTGCCAACATCCTAGATTTTTTTGGGATTTTTTGGGGGCCCCGGGACCCCTCTAGATGGGGTGAGGAATGTAGTGTTGGGGGAATCTGACTGGGGCACTGCAGCTGCCTCTCCCGCCGAGTTGGAGACGGATGGGCTGGGACGGGTTTGGGGGGGGGTGTCCCCAATTCTGACTGGAAGTGGAGGAACCCCCTCCTGTGCTCTCTTGTGGGGGTCCCCCCTCCCTAGGGCACTCCCCACTCCCTGAGCCAGCCGAGAGGAAGGAGGCCAGCGATGCGACTGGGGCGGCTCCTTTCTCCTGCACCCCAAATGTGAGGGATGCACCCCAAATTTTGTTCCCTTCAAAATAGGGGACCAGGATCTCAGGGGAGAGTAGCTGAGGTAAGTGGGGAGGAAAGTGTCCCCTGTTTTCAGGAGAGACGTGGCGGTTGGGGGGGAGGTTTGGAGGTGCGTGCTCGGGTGGGGTTGGGCTTTGTCAGTCTTGAAATTGGGGGGATGATTGAAGAGGCTTTCTCTTACACCCCAAAACTGTAGTCCCCCAGATGGAAACCAAAGACTGAGACCAGAGGGCCCCCCAACATCCCCAGCCGTTAGTATAGTGTTTGATTTGTTTCATCCATCCCCACAAAGGCTCTGCCGAGGATGGGAGCTGGGGGCAGCTGTTCAGTTTTGGGGTTATGGAGGGGGGTGTGAGGAGCAGGAAGCTTTGGCAGAATTTGATGTGGGACAGATAGGGGTCTCGTCTGAGGGGGTCTGGCATCCCCCGGGGCCTAAAAAGACTGCTTACACCACCATCTTAGATCTTTTTGATTGCTAAGAGTTTTGGGGGGTGTGTCGGAAGGGGGGGTGGTAAAGGGAGGATAACTTTTGGGTTTTAGAGGATATTATTTTGATTTGCGGAAGGGATTTTGGCCCTTGGATTTTGCTTTCTGGGGGGTGTTTTTTAAAAATCAAGTCCTGGACAGGAGAAAAAGGCTGAGGGAAGGCCTAGGGTGGGGGTGGGGAGAGGCATGTTTGTCAGCTTAAACGTGGCTTTCTGGGGTGGGCCCGCCTTCCTGGGCCTGGTGAATAGGCTGGTAGGGGTTGTCTTGGGGGGTGGGACTTGGGTCCTGGGGGGCCATGAGGAATGGGGACAGTCCTGAGGGTTGAATACCTGGCCCCCAGGTCCAGAAGGCCCTCTTCTTGGGCCCTGCTGCTCCCCTTTCCCCCTGGCCTCCATTTCCTGCCTTGGGCCTCCATCTTGTGGCAGGCCCAGGGCCCAGGGCGACTTCCGGCCCCCCTCTCCCAACCATCTTCCGGCCCCACCACCTCTGGACTGCCAACTCCCAACACTGCTGTCCTTGGCCTTCTGTCTTTCCTTGCTTTCTCTTGGGTTCTGACCCAGGGAGGGGAGGAACGGACACAGGAAGCCTTGGGTCCCTGCCCTTGCTGAGTCGAGAGGCAGTCTGTTGGTCCCCTACAGTCATTCCCTATTTCCTCAGATCCCACCTCCCCACACACTGGGGATCCCTTGAGCAGAGTTCCTACAGGGAAGATGGTTCCACTCTTACTACACTGTAAGCTCACCCCATAGGCCCCTCTCCCTTCAGTGGCCTGCTCAGCTCCTAGCTCTAGTTTCTTGCTTTCCCCAACCCTTCTTGGGGCCATGTTTGCCTTTCAGCCTTCTCTATCTCCCCACCCTTGGTGGTGGTGGGGTCTTCACAGCACTGTCTTGTGCTCCCTTTCTCTCAACCCACCCCAGTCCTGCTCCCGCCCCAGCAGCACACTGTGGTTTGTACGGCACTGTGGCCACGTCCAAACCACACTGTGGTGTTAGAGCGAGGGTGGGGGAGGCGCCGCTGAGGCTTGGCCCAGGAGGCCACCCTGGAGAAGCGACACAGAAAACATCTGGGGCCTTCTGGTGAGGTGGGAGGTGGGGTGGGGTGGGGCGGGGAATGGGAGGTGTGAAAGCCCTGGAAGCTGCGCTTCTGAAGTCCCCAGGGCAGTCTCAGGAGAACTGGCTGCCAGAGACCCCAGAGTACATGCTGCCTCCAGAGAGCAAAGTGGAGTCTTTGTTGCCCACGCCCAGCTCCCCTGGCTCTAGCAGCACAGAAATGTTGGTACTGGGAAGAGAGCCTGCCAATATTGGCTGTGCTGCTCCAGGCAGGGTGGTGAGAGCTGCCGAGGAGGGGCTGAGCCCCGGAGGCTAAGCTGAGAGAGAAGTGTCCCCCATACTCCCGTAATGTCAGGCGGAAAGCACCAGGCTGAGAGGGAGATCTTTATTGTTTTCTGTATAAAAACGTCCATCAGTTGTGGGGGGGACCCAGGGGTTGGGGTGCAGATGCTCATACGGGAACAGCAAGGTGGGCTGCCCCTGGCAGCCTTTCCACCCTGTCACATGCAGGCCTTGCTCAGAGTCCCAAGCGATCCACAGGTCCAGGGTGAACAGTGAGAGGGGTCAGAGGTGGAAGGCTCAGCATGAGAGCAGAGGAGGATCAGCGGAGGTCAAGAGAAGGCCAGAATCCAGGGTCAGGCTGTCTGGAACAGGAAGTAAAATGGGCCGAGATGGAGCGAGTCCCAAGTAGGACTCCCGCTTCCCCAGAGCACCTGGCTCCTTACAGACCTGACCCCTGCATGCATAGCAGGGAACTTTCTCTTCCCCAGTTCACAGGAGGGGGCTCCTGCTGAGACCCTCCCTACCATCCCCCATCCCTTCAGCTGTTGTGGGAGGAAGAGGACTCCTACCCTGGTCGAAGTTGAGTTTCTTGGCTGGAGGAGTTTCTCCTAGCCCCTCAATATCCACCAGGTCACTGTTGGCGTCCGAGTCGTTCAGAGCACTGAGTGTCACATCTGGGAGGGGGGCACAAGCTAGGTTCTAGGTTCCCTGATGGTTCTCCCCCCACCCCACCCACTTCCCAAAGTTTCAACTTCTCCTTCCCTCCCTTCCCCACCCCAGCCAGTTTCTGGAACCTTCACTGGGAGAGGAAAAGAGATCTGTCCTCTGACCAAAGCCCAACTCTCTCACTGAACCGCGGATGGGACATCTAATCCCCAGGCAGCAACTCCACAGCCCTCACCAGCCTTCTGTTTCTTTATGGGGGGACCCCCGGCCTCAGGGACACTGGAGCTGCTTGGTGGAGGAGCAGTTGAAGGAGGCGACAATACACCAGATGCCACCTTCTTGGGCCCTTTCTTGGGTGAATCGGCTGGAAGGGGGATACCAGAATCTTCATATACCTTTCGTTTCACAGTGGCCTTTATTTGAGCCCTAAAGAGACGAGAGAGCAAGTTAGGAAGGGAGTCATAAAAAAGGCTGAGAGAATAAGGGGGTGGGGGCAGGGGAGATGGGCCACTCTGAAGGAACACTGGGGAGCCCCTTCATAGGAATCCAGGTGAGGGCCTCAACGACCTTTGCTAGGGTTCTTGTTTTCCTGGAAGCTTTGCAGCCAATGAGGGCAAATGGAGCGTGAAGAGTGGAGTCCCTCAACTGAGGAGTGGGAAAGGCCCACCCCCTAATTCTCTTTTGGGAGAGATGTATGGACGTGGAAGACTACCAGGTAAGCCTGGGTGACCTACAGGTAGATTGAAACTTATTAACAGATCCTGATCGACTAGTTCAGGATCATAATATCCCTGGAAACACCACAGGAATGTTCAAAAGATCTCTATAAATAACCAGGGAATTCCTATTAGCAAATTCAACTATTGGGTATCTTAAACTACTGGGTAACCTAAAATTAAATTCATGTAAGGTCCTGATGACCACAGCATTTTAGTAACTTCTGACCAATTGTGACAATTCTTTTATTCTTTCAGTTCTCAAGGGACTCACAGAGTAGGAAAGATGTTGAGCTGGAAGGGAGTTTGAGGAAGATGGAACAAATGGGTATGGAGGAAGAAAGCTGCCCACCCGCCCTTTCTCTGCCAGCCAGCCCTCCCTCACACTGTCCGTTCCTTGATGACACAGCTGATGTGATTAAGATCGTCCCCAAATCGCTTCACAGCAGCCCTCAGCATCTCTATCTCCGTCTCCGTCCACTTGGCACTGTCAGAAGGGGAGAGGGGAATAGCGAAAGTGGGAAGAGGAGGGATGTGGAGCCAGCCCACAGGCTACGCATTCCACAGCAACCAGCCTCCTCCCTGCAATGTCCGGGGCCCCTTCCATAAAGAGGTCCTCTTTAAAAAACAAACAAAAAAAGCAAAAAAATTCTTAAGGCCCTGTGGGAACCCTGAGGACCCCCATCCAAACGATAATGCAACAACCTTAGAAGAAAACGGCTCCCCCATCAACGTGAAACAGCTACTGTAAACAGCCCACTGAAACTAATTCAACAAGTGGGGGGGTGTCTTACCAACAGACCCCCTAAACACAATCTGTTGCAATCTGATGGAATCCCACATGATTTGGGGTGAATGGGTAGTGGTGATGGTCTATGCTCTGCCAATGCGCAGCAGGACAGAATTGTAAAATGAGTCCAGATTACGAGCCTCAGTCTGTGGTTTATCTGTCATTCATTCATTCAATAATCATTTATTAAGATCTACTCTGCGCTGTGCCAGGCACGAAGGGAAACTAACATCTGTCCCTGCCCTAGAGAGTGTCGGTGTCTGTGATCGAGTCCCAGCGTCTGATCTCAGCGTCCAGGTCCCCAGCCCGGGCTCACGTACCCCGCGGGGGAAGAATCGGCCACGGGATGCAGCTGCATCGTCAGCTCTCCGAGCTTCGTGAAGGCGGCGCCCGCCGCGGAGAAGATCTCTCCGACCTGGGGGCGGGGCAGCGTTACGGGGGGCCGGCGCACAGCCCCGCGCCGTCCCGCCCGGAGCCCCTAGCCCCACCCCAGGTTGGACTCCCGCCCGCCCCCCGCCCGGGACGGAAGAGCCGCGAGCCAACTGGGGGGCCCGCCCTCCCGTGGCCGCCAGGGAGCGCTGTCCGCGAGGGAGGTCGAACCTTTGTGGACGCTGACGTCATGGCCCCGCGCGCCTCCTCACGGAGACGCCGCCGCCGCCGCTACCTCGGAGCCGGGACCGCGAAGAGCGAGGCGGTGCAACGGCTCCAGCCCCCGCGCAGGAAGTCCCGCCCCTTCCCGCAGCTGATTGGCTCCAGTTCGGGCGCTCACCGCCTCACCAGCCGCGGTTACTCAGGCCGCCTCAGCGCGCGGGAAGGAGAGTGGAAGACACCGCCTCACTTCCGGCCCGGTTTCACTCCACTTCCGTCTAGGGGTCGGGATTCCCTATTTGGAGACCGACCTCTAGCCCGGGTACCCGCCTCCTAACCCAGACACACACACAAGTCTTAAGAGAGCAGTTTCTCTTTATTGTGGAACGGGACGAGGCGAGAGGGCCGGAGGGACAGGGAACGGCCAACCCCAACCTCCCTCCACAGAAGCCGGGCGCCAGAGGTTGGAGAACAAGGGATTGAGTCTCTCGCCAAGAAAACCTAGTCCGCAGAGGGCACCAGAATGGGAGGCGGGGGGCTGTGACCTGGGGAGAGTCTTTAAATAGAGGAGGGGGCTGGAGAGGGGGAGCGCCACTGTGCTCTAGCGCACCATGTATTCCTTGCGCTTATTGAGCCGAACTTGACAGAAAGAGAAGCCTCCGAGGAGGAGGTAAAGGCCCGCCGCGATGAAACAGTTGTAGCTGACTTGCTCGTAAAGGTTGTATATGTTCTGGGGGCCATTCCTAGGGGTGGGGATTAGGCAGAGAAATATCAGAAACATTAACAGCACACATTTACGGAACACTTACTATGTGCCCTGTACCCTTCTAAACGCTTTAATGTGTATTATCTTATTCAATCTTCATAACCCTTTGGGGGAGAGTTCTATTATAGCATCCACTTTGCAGGGGTGGACGGAGGCACAGAGAAGTCCAGTAAAATTCTTTTTTTTTCTATGAATTAACTGATTTATTTTTCATAACAGCCCTATAAAGGAGGTGTTATGATCATCCTCAAAAAATATGGAACGCTTCACGAATTTGCGTGTCATCCTTGCGCAGGGGCCATGCTAATCTTCTCTGTATCGTTCCAATTTTAGTATATGTGCTGCCGAAGCGAGCACCAGTAAAATTCTTAACAGCCACATTTAAAGCGGTGGGTTTAGGATGGTCTCTGAGGTCTGACTCCCAAGACTGTTCCCGGGTGCTAGAGAGAGCACCGTTTCCCAGCCACCGCGGCCCAAGCGTCTAGCCTCCTGCGATTCTCCGCCCCCAATTCTGACCACATCCCCTGCCTCTCCACTTACTCAAAATCTTTCTCCGTGAAGGGGACGTCTTCAATTAACACAGCAGAATGGACATTGAAAAAGATTCCGAGCATTATCTGAAAAAAGAGAAAGAGTAGGTTGTTTTAACTCAGGCAACTGACCTGGTCGCTGCCTGAACTCCTCCCACTTCGAATGTTGCCACAACATCTGGGTCTGGGAATTACAGAATGAGCTGGGATTAGGGATGGTTGTTCCCGGATCTGGACTCCGGTCACCTGGAATAGAGCTTGAATGGTGACACAGAGAAGACGTGGTTGGGGCAAGGGCAGGAATAGTGAACAACCCAGGAACCCTGATTATCCTCCTCTCTGGAGGCGTCATTATCACGGGACAGGGCGAAGAGGGGGGTAGAGGGAATCGGCACTTCTCCATATTATTTCTCCCTTTAGTACAGCGGGTAGAGTCCTGAGGAAATAAGGCCTAGCTATCCATTTCGGGAACAAGCGGTCCCTCTCCCCACTGCCCTCCATTCAGCTCAAGGATCTCTCAAGAACTTAGATCTCCTTCCTCTTACCTTGAGGGTACTCCAGATTTACCAGCCCCGGCTCCCATTCCAACCTCCAGCTTCCCCTCTCCCCTCCAAATCCTCATTTCTCAATCCAGTTCTGTCTTATTCTCCAGAGGCTAATCAACCACCCCCCACCCCCCCAGCCTGTTTGCTGCTTTTCAAGGCCTGGAGTCTCCTAGCCTTCCAGCCCTCCGACACTGAGCCCCTCAGGCCCTCTCCTCTCCGGTAGTCGCCCGGCAGTCCCCTCACCAACATGATCACTCCCCAGGCGCTGAGGACGATGCCGCAGGCGGCCAGCTTGGGCCCACAGCACAGAAGCGACGCCATGAAGAAAGGAGTTGGGAATCGCCTAGATATGGGCCAGATAGGATATCGGTGAGAGGAAGGCCCTAGGAGCTGGGAAAAGGGAGCTGGACTTCAGGGCTCGAGCTGCGGAGGACGTAGAGTAGAGAGGGAGAACGAGGGGGCGTGGCCTCCGGGCTCAACCATCGGGCCGGGGGGGGGCACCAGGCGGAGAACGCTGGAGCCTCCGGGTCCTCTCTGGACTTCCGAGGGGAAGGGCGGTGTTTCTCAAATTAGAGTCCATTATTGACCAATATGGATCAATAACTGGGGCGCGAGTTTTGTAGGAGCAAAGTCCTCCGGTTTCTTGGCTACCCCCTCTCTAGTTTGGAATGGGAGGAGCCAGGGTGTCACGTGACCAAGTTCGTCGAGTCACGTGACAAGGAAGAATGGGTAGCCCGGTCTTGGAACAGCGTTTATCTCTGGCCGAGCTCCAGGTAAACTTGGCGATGGGCTGTCAGCAGCCGAGGATTATGTCATTTTGGTCTCAGATACCTTAGTCTTGAGTGGTGTTCTGCGCTGGGAAAATGGTAATTGAGATAGATTTACACCGAGAGAACGCCTCTGTCTCCTCTCTACTCATCCATACCGTTTGAAATAGACACTCTGACACGGTAAAAGGAGATGGCAACCCCTTCCCAAGACCAGGCGTGTTGTCGTGGCTAGAACGCTTTAAAATTGCTGAGAGTTCTTGGCTTTGGAAATCCTTAAGTAACGTTTTGTTACCAAACATGGAATACTGAAGAGTTTTGGATACCAAATCCAGGAAAAATATGGGCGTTAGGAAAAGTCCAGGGGAAGCGGACTCAATGAACAAACTGTTAAGGTGAGTGGCCCTGCCAAGTGTGCTGGAGAAGGCAATAAGTGCACAGAAATGTCAGTTTTCTTCCTTACGGTAAGCGAGTAAACGGAAAGTTTGAACATGACAGAGTCCAAGATTTTAAAGATATGAATAGATTATATACCTTCCAAAGAAAAATTTTGTATACCTCACTGGTGAAACGGAGAAGGCAATGGCACCCCAACTCCAGTACTCTGGCCTGGAGAATCCCAGGGACGGAGGAGCCTGGAGGGCTGCAGTCCATAGGGTCGCTGAGTCAGACACGACTGAAGCGACTTAGCAGCAGCAGCACTGGTGAAAAACAGGTCTATAGACATTATTCAGGGAAATAGTGGTGTTTGAAGAACATAATTTTTCACTGAGTTTTTTGTACCTTTTCTAGTGAGGGCAGTGGTCATAGTATAACTGAGAGGGGTCATTTTGATCCCAAGACCCCAGAACCAGACAGACACTGCCAGTGGTTAGCATCACTTTGTGATATTTTCCCCTTTATTTTGTACATATTGTTCTTTAAAGGATCCTGAAAGAACTTGGAACCTGGGAAACACTTAAAGACCCCAGGGCACTGAAGCTCCTGAGGAAGTGACCTTCAGACTTGTATTTTGTGTCTCTTTTGTTTGAGACTGTCTGGAAGGACATCATTTTGGAGTGAAAGTTTTACTTTTGCCTTAGAAGCACCATTCGCATGCAGGGACTTTGGGGTAGGTGTATGAATAGGAGAAACGGGTGGAGGGAAAGCTGCCAAGGTAGAGTCAGGAATTTTTAAGTTGGCCACCAAGCGTGAAGTCAAGCTTCTGGGAAAGGAGGATGAATTGAGGTTGTCGGTTTCTCCAAGAAATCTTCCCCTCCCTGCCTCCCTTACCATCCCCCCACTCCCCAGCATTCTCTGGATGTTTCTCAGATAAGGTCAGTACCTCAGGCTGCTGCAGGGGCACCCTGGTGCAGGTACTGCCCCTGAGGGCAAAAATCCACAGGGTTTTGTTGTTGTGTTTTTTGCATTTTAAAATGGTTGACTAAACTGAACAGAGAATATTCTATGACACAAGAAGTTCATATTTCACTGTCCATAAATAAAGTTTTATTGGAACATAGTCACATTGATTTACACGTTGCCTGTGGCTGCTTTTGTGCTACAACAAGAGAATTGAATAGCTGTGACAAGAGTCAGTGTGGCCTCCAAAACCTAACATATTATCAGACCCTTTCCTTAGGGGCTTCCCAGGTGGTGCAATGGTAAAGAATCCAACTGCCAGTGCAGGAGATGCAGGTTTGATCTCTGTATTGAGAAGATCCCCTGGAATAGGAAATGGCGACCCACTTCAGTATTCTTGCCTGGATAATCCCATGGACAGAGGAGCCTGGTGGGCTACAGTCCATGGGGGTCGCATAAGAGTTGGACATGACTGAGTAACTCAGCATGCACACCTGCAAAGGCCCTTGGGCTCATAGGATACAGATGTAGGTGGTTTAATTGGGAAAGGAAATAACCTCAGCAGCAGGATGAATTTGAGCATACTCTGGGAGATAATGGAGGACAGAGGAGCCTGGTGTGCTACAGTCCAGGGGGTTGCAAAGTGTCAGGCGCGACTTAGCAAGTGAACAGCAATACAGAGTTGACTCATTGGAAAAGACTCTGATGCTGGGAGGGATTGGGGGCAGGAGAAGGGGATGACAGAGGATGAGATGGCTGGATGGCATCACCGACTCGACGGACGTGAGTTTGAGTGAACTCCGGGAGTTGGTGATGGACAGGGAGGCCTGGCGTGCGGCAGTTCATGGGTTGCAGAGTCGGACACGACTGAGGGGTTGAACTAAACTGAACTGAACTGAAACTCAAGATGGAATTGTCAGTCCCAGAGCTGATCTGCAGTCTGCCCATGGGGGGCGCCCTAGAGCTCAAATAGTGACGCTGTTCTCTATGTGGCTGGGCTTTAGGTATTCATAGGGCAGGTCAAGTTGCTCATTGCGGGCTGTAATTTCCCTTTCCAAGTTTTCCAGATCTGTTTGGAATTGATTTAGTACAGACTTGGCCTTGGGGTCTGAGAAATACTTTTCTTTGTGATGCCCCAGAGGCACCTAAGAAAGAACAAAGGATCAGTCAGTTTTGAGTTCAAAGGCAGACACACCTAGAGCCTTGCCCTACTGCTGTTCCTTCCAACTGTCATTTCCATTTCCCCAGAGTCCTCTCTTACCATGTCTGGCTGGCGGCGACCCAGATGCCACGTGATGGCCATTTGAAGACAGGCTTGTCGGACATCAGGTAGTGAGCCCATCACGGTGGCCATTGTCACATCTTCCTTGGTGGTGGGTGGGGGCATCCGCATTGTGCATGGGGCATTAGGGACCCAGGCATACCAGTCCAGCTGGGGGAAGAAACTGCAACCCTAGGATCCTAGTACTTAGGGTTTGAACCCCCGTCTCTCCCATGGGCATCCCATGTCCAAACACTTGCCTTCAGGGATCTGGGCTTTCAGCGCTCCATACCTGGCCCTGGTTGATGGCCCCATGCTGAGCAGTGCACGTGAAAACACACATGGTAAGGAAATGGCAGAGTTGATTCTGGGACTGGAAGGAGACAGGGAAACCTGGGCAGAAAAGGAACAGGATTTAGAGGCTACAGTCTGAGAGGAGAGAAATAAAGGCCGATGTCTTCAGATGTCTAGGTTTTGGAATTGATGGATGTTTGTTTAGTTCATTTGTTCAAGTATATCTGCATCAGACATGGGCTTCAACTCAGACTCAAGTAATACAGTTGGGTTACTTGACCTCTCTGAACCTCAATTTCTTGACCTGTAAAATGTGAGTGATACCTACTTTATAAATGAGTTAATCACCTGGTATGGAACAAGTCTTCCAATAAGCAGTTATTGTTATTTTGGAAGGGTAGGGGGGGTGCTGAAAAGGTTTGAATGATCAGAAACCCTTTGCCTCAAAAAACAGCTGAGAATTTAGGGATGTTGCCTTCTGTTTGCAGACAGGGAATTGCAGGTATCTAATTTATAATATGAAAGATAAGCAAAGTTATAGATTTACAATGTCACAGGCAAGAGAGGCTTTCTGCAAAGATTATGCTCAAGCCACTCAATTCATGGTGGAGGTGGGGGCTCAGAGACCCAGTAATCCTACCAGTTAAGGTGAGCAAATGTAACACTCCCTTTTTATAGATTAAAAAAAAAATCAAAGACAAAAGAGATTAAACTGCTTGTAGAAGAGCTTTCCTGGTGGCTCAGTGATAAAGAATCCACCTGCCGATGCAGATGTGGGTTCATGGGTTCAGTTCACTGGGTGGAGAAGATCCCATGGTGAAGGAAATGTCAACCCACTCTGGTATCCTTGCCTGGGAAATCCTATGGACAGAGGAGCCTGGTGAGCTACAGTTTGGGCCATCTCATAAGAGTTGGACACGACTGAGCCGCTAAACGAACAACAGGACTGTGGTAATTGGGAAAAGGCAGAGGCTGACCTTGAACTTGGGTTCCTAACTGCTAATCTCAGGTTTGTTTTTATTTTAGCACATTTTTTTCTAAAATGTCTGCTGAGAAAATGAGGCAAAAGTGAGCTGTGAGAATTGAGGGAGAGTGAAGAGAGAATGAGAAGCACTTATTGGAGGCTAAAGTTGACATGTGGATGTTTATTTTCATTTTCCAAATGTAGATGCTGGTTGGGGAAAAGATGGCCAAGGAGAGGAGGAGGGGTCTCCCAGGAGCCTGTAGAGAAAGTTTGGTCCTGGAAGCGGGGTGGTGCAGCCACTGATGCTCCAGAGGGACGCTCCCTCTTGAGGGCGAGTGTCAGACTAGTGCTCATGGCACCCCCAGAGGCTGGCCATAGCGGCTCCCCAGTAAATATCTGTAGTTGCCTCACAGAGGCCGAGATGTCAGTGTGAAATGTGAGGGACAGGGACGGAAGGAAGATTTGGAGCAGGCCATGCTGGTCCGTGTGTGTTAGAGGAGGAGGAAGCCAGGAAGAGCCAAGAAAGGCTGCTGCTTCCCCAGAGGGTAGAATGCCAGTAGGGGTGCTAAAGGCAGTGACTTGATTGTGGGGGAGGCTGGATCGGCCAAAGCGACATGAGCCCCAGGGGGGCACTGACTTCAGGGTTGATACAAAGCCTGTAGAGCATTGTGTTTACATCTAGAAATGACCTTGCACTGTGGCCATTGTGCAGATGGCTTGGACTTTCTTTCTTTGTGCTGGACAGTGGGAGGCAGGAGAAGAAGAGGGAAAACAGAAGGGGTCATCATGGACTTTGGTGGAAAACTCTTCCCATTTATATCCTCAGGAAGGTATAGACAGCCACGAGGAGAGAACGTGAACCCCAGCAGGGCTTGGGAAGATCCCCCACTGTTCCTGGGGGGTGCCATGCTGTGGCAGGTTAGGGGAGGGGGTGAAAGTGAAGGATGATGGCCAGGGTCTTTGAGGAGGCTGATCCTTGGGCATTGGGAATTGTCCTGAGTCTCAGGAGGTAGAAATGGTATTAAGATGTTTGAAGTGTGGAGGGCAGAGGGTGTGATGAGCGGGCGGGGTTCTGAACTCAGACTCTGCTCTGGGCAGAGTGTCTGAGGAGCTCCCATCTCTGGGAGGGATCTCACCTCGCTCCTGGGCCTGGCGCAGCCCCACCTCAGTGATCTCCCGACACCAGGCTTGCAGCTCAGGGTCCCCTTTTACAACGTCATCCCCGTGGTAGAAGAGGTGGACAATCCCCTCCACATACCTGCCCCGGGGAGAAGGGAGGTGAGCTCCTTAAGAGGAGAAGGCGCCGGCCTCTGACCTCTACACTGTTCCATGGTCTCTGGCCAGCTGACTGCTGCTGTGTCTGAGTATAGAGTCTTCTAGGCCTGCCTTTTGGGTCACTCTTAGCTGTTTCTACAGAATAGCCTAGAGAGGAAGGACACGTGGGTCCTTAGTTCTAGGCATTCCCAGACATTGTTGAAAGCCTTTCTTTCTAACAAAACCGCTGATTTGTCCAGGTCCCTCAGCCTTTGCATCCACAGCTTTCCCAATCTATGCTCTCTGTCCCTAGTCTGCTCCTCAGACCCCACCCACTGACTCCCCACTCTTCCTCATCTCTCCCCAGGATCCCTTCCTCTGCTTCTCCTGTCTGGACCTTCTTGTTTTCATGTTCCTTCTGCCCCATGCTGACCTTGGGACCAGAGCCCCACTCGCCTTCTCCCCACCTCACCCCTCCACCGACTCCTTTCTTGGCTTCCCCCTCACCCACCGGGCAGTGATTTCCCAGAGCCGTAAAGCATCGCAGGCGTAGAGAGCACCTGGGGTTCCCAGCAGGTGGCGATCAGCCAGATCGTCAAGAGGACAGAGGGAGCGGTAGGTCAGCTGAGCCAGGGCCCGGCGGAGCAAGTGCACATGACCCCCTCCACCGGTGCTCACAGCCTGGGACAAGAGAGATGCAAGGCCTTGAGGAAGAAGCCAGTGCACAGTATATAAGGGGTTTTCAGATGTGGGGTTTTCACATTTTAGAGACATGGATATAAAGGGCTCATAGGTTTAAGGGTCAGGACATTTATCCAGGTTGGTCTGGGATCTTCAAAGTGGCAAGAGATGGTAGAAAGTCAGGCAGTGATGCAGCCCCACTTACTTTATCAAATATGCCTCCATCTGAGATGAGCTGAGTCCGTGCCCTGGTGTTGATTTCCATCGTGTAGCGGATGTGTGGCATCAGAAGCTGGATGGGGGAGAATAGAGGGGGTCGATTATGGGGGACATGCTCAGGTCCTTCCTTGTAGGCAGCATGATGGCCTTCTCTTCTCTTGGCGCTTTCCTCCCTTGACAGGCTGGTCTCTTCCTGTTCCTATGATCATGCCATCTCACGATCTTGTCACCTCTGTGAGTCATCGTTCTCCAGCCGCACTGACCTGGGTTTCACTTCAGCAGTCATTTTATATTTGTCCAAGGTACAGGACCCTCTAAGTGGTGACCTTTCTCATCTCCTATCCTCATGTGATAACGGTGGCTGATTATAGGGTCTTTTGTCTTAGGAGGCTACAGTGATGCTTACATGAGTGATGCCCTTGAGTAGCAGCTATTATTTATCTTGATGATTTCCACCTGGAGTGTAGGTGGCCTTTGAGAATCAGCCCCTTTTGATTTGCTTTTACTTTTTTTCATCCCGTCTTTGGCTGTGTGGCATGTGGAATCTTAGTTCCCTGACCAGGGATCAAACCTGCTGCCCCTGCATTGTAAGCAGGGGTTTACAATGCAGGAGTCTTAACCACTGGACCACCAGGGTCCCTAATTTGCTTTTTTAAAAAATACTACACATTTATTAATAAGGTCAGAATTTAAAGAGACTAAACATATTGGCAAGGATATGGAAGCATTGGAAGTCCCAGACTCTTCTAGTAGGAATACAAAAGAAAACAACCATTTTAAATCATAGTATGTGTTGATGTGCTCAGTCACTTAGTCGTGTCTAACTCTTTTCGACCCCATGGACCATAGCCCACCTGGCTCCTCTGTCCATGGGATTTTCCAGGCAAGAATACTGGAGTGGGTTGCCATTTCCTACTCCACAGCTGATTTGCTTTTATACTCTGTCATCCTCACAGTTTAAATTAGTCTGTCTGCTCATTTCCAAAGTCACACGTCCATCCCCTGGTTGCTTCACTGTCAGGTTTTGAGGGGTAGAGTTGGGTACCTTCAGTGAGGAGGAGCCATACTGTGCCACCTGTGTAAGCAGCAGAGGTGAAGTGAAAGTCGCTCAGTCATGTCTGACTCTTTGCGACCTCATGGACTATACAGTCCATGAAATTCTCCAGGCCTGAATACTGGAGTGGGTCGCTGTTCCCTTCTCCATGGGATCTTCCCAACCCAGGGATCGAACCCAGGACTCCTGCATTGCAGGCGGATTCTTTCCCAGCTGAGCCACCAGGGCAGCAGAGAGGCTGTCATCAAATCTCCTCCCACCCCAAATTAGGCAGTTAGATTCCCTCTATTTTGCAAGCTTTTCAAGAAATAACTTTTCCTTAGCTATTAAAAAAGGCCACCTGATCTTCCATGCATTTCTTTTCATCTCAGACTATTTTGTTTTCATTTCCACCCAGTTTATGTACAGATTTCACAAAGGGTTGGTATTTATCTAAGTAGTTGTTGCTGGAGACAGAATGAGCCAGAGAGAACTATGGGGTCAGAAGTCAAAGAAGCTTACATTGGACTGAAACTTCAGAAAGTTCATGAAAGTTGCTGAGTGTCATAGAAAGCCCAACATCCACTTGAGAGGAGAAGCCTGAGGACAAACAATTCTTAATAATCGGGACCTCCTCTATGGTCCAGTGGTTAACAATCTGCCTGCCAATTCAGGGACACTGGTTTGATCCCTGGTCCAAGAACTAAGACCCTACATGCCAGGGGGACAGCTAAGCCGTCTACTGAGCCTGAGCTCTAGAGCCCACAAGCTGCAACTCCTGAAGCCCGCTTGCCCTAGAGCCCGTTCTCCACAACAAGAGAAGCCGCTGCAGTGAGAAGCCCACGCACCATAGCTGGCAAGTGGCCCCCACTCACCAAAACTAGAGAAAACCTGTGCACAGCAATGAAGACCCAGCCCAGCTCCCTGCCCCCCAAAGGTAAGAATAACAAAAATTGCAAGAACTAACTTTTTTCTAGCTTTTAGCCTGTGTCATGCTATTAGGTCATTTCAGCCTTTAGCAGCCCCACGATGGTGTTCCTTTTGTCCCCTTTAAGACATGAGGACACTGAGCTCACACCTGTACGAAGGTTAGGACTCAGGATTCAGGCCTTGGCAGTCTGAATCCAGAGCCTGCACAGATCACCACTGGGACATTGGCCGGCTTGGCTCTCCTGTGTGTGCTGATAACAGTGCAGCTCTTTGACATGATTTTGCTCTGGGAGTGGAGACAGGTGGGCACAGGGCTCAACTCGTAAAGGGGGGATATTTTCAGTGTGAAATGAGGCTTAGCCTATCGAAGGTGAGCAGAAGATAGTGGTGCAGGAGCACCATGAGATGAGTAAAATCCAAGATTCTGCTCATCACACTGGACTCCATCTTGTCGGTGCCGCCCCAGCCTCCCAAGAGGCCACAGCTACTGCTGGCCAGGCTTTCAGGGACCTGGCAGGCCCCCGGCTGAAGTACAGTTCAGTCCTTCTCCCTGCCAGGTGCTCACCTGTGTGTCCTGCCAACACTTCCAATTCCATGAACCTCAAACTGAATCTCATCTTCACTTCCCAGCTGGCTTCTTTCCTGGCTTTCCTGTTTCTGACGATTGCTCTGGTTCATATGCTTGTTTCATATGCATATGTTCGTATGCAGTTTTGTCCCTTTTGCCTTGTTCCCTATATCTCAAATGTCATCAAGATTTTGAGGACATTTTAAAGCAAGCATGAGCCTTATGTTGCTGCTGTCAGCTGAGCAGTAGATGCTGAGCTCACTCTTTTATAAAATTACAGGATTTCTAGGTCAGTCTCCCACACCACCCTTGGGCTCCTGAGTGTTGTAGAAGCTTAGACCTCTGACTTTTCTGTCTCTGCTCTGATACCCAGGCTTGCTGCAGCTACTGTTCCTTCCCTTCCCCAAGTCTGATGATTAGAGCCATGTGGCATGTGGGATCTTAATTCCCAGACCAGGGATTGAACCTGTACCCCCTGCAGTGGAATTGTGGTGTCTTAACCAGTGGACAGCCAGGGAAGTCCTTGATTTTTTTTTTTTTTTAAATTCTTGTCACCACCTTGCCAACACATGTCTTTCTCCATTTCTCTCTTGGGCTGGAATAAGCACCCTGTTGCGCCGTTCTCCTTGCCTATTGCTCTGTTCCTACTTAGCACTCTCAGTTGGGGTGGAACATTCTCCATCAATATTCTAGTGTTTACCAGCTGTCTCATGATTTCAAATTCTAGGTCCAGGTATTGTTCTCTGGGTAGTTCTTGTGGGCACCATGTGTCTTTCTGGCTAACTCATAAATCTACTAAGGCAGGAACAAGGCTTTTGTTTTACTGGCAATATTCTGGCTATACTCTCGGCCCATTGCTAGATTGTCAGATCTGAGAATTTCAGAGGGTTCCTTTGTAATATGTCCTGAAGAAACGTTAAGTGACTCAACTTAATTAAAACACAAGTCTCAAAATATTGATACAGTCTTTCTTCCTTCTGTTCTCCCTTCTTTTACAAAGTGATAAAATTTTTTTGCTGCTATAATATCATATGATGGGGCTTCCCAGGTGGTGCTAGTGATAAAGAACCTGCCTGCCAGTGCAGGAGATGTAAAGGTCCTGGTTCAGGAAAGTCCCCCAGAGGAAGGCATGGCAACCCACTCCAGTATTCTTGCCTGGAGAATCCCATGGACAGAGGAGCCTGGTGGGCTATAGTCCATAGGGCTGCAAAGAGTCAGAAATGACTGAAGCAACTTAGCATGCACACATGCAGTATCATATGATATTGGCCTGTTTCCTTTCTTTGGGGTCTGAATGAAGTAGGACGTGGAGGGTGGAGGTGGTACCTTGAAGACAGGGTGCAGCCCTGGGAGGCACCTCATGGTGGCCACGGCAATGACCTCAGCCAGCAGATGGGTGTTGAGCAAATGGTATTGGAGCTGATGCAGTTGGAAATCTGAATTTCGGACCCAGGTCTTTGCCAGGAGCCAGGCGAGTGGAGGATCCGAGGGCAGGAACAGTGGTGGGGTTGGGGAGATGGGGCTGGGAGGCTGGATCTGGGAAAAAGAAATTAAGCCTTCATTGAATTCCCACTTTCTGTGTGACCTTATGGTCAGCCATCTTGGGGAAACAGATGAGTAAGTACGATTTTTGCCACCCAGGAGGCTGTAATCTAGAGGATTAGGAGGAGGAAGAATGAGGCCCCTTCCACCCTGCCTCTTACTGCTGTGGCACCGTGCACCTATCATGGTCTTCAGGGTGAATGCAGGGGGTCTGAATGCAGGGAGTCCAGTGAGGAGGTCCTGATGGTGGTTTGGGAGAAACGTTATGGGGGTCTGAGTTATGGTGGGGGATGGAAGGGGAAGCTGGGTGTATGAGATAATTGACAGGGTTTGTTAAACTGACTATTGAGAACAGTGGGAGAAAAGAGAGTGGACTGAGGGATTAATTAGTGACTCTTAATCACTAATCTTGAAGCATCCACGTCACTTTGGAACTTAGAAAAGCAAATTCTCAGTCCCCATCCCAGACAGACTGAATCAGAAAATCTCAGGCTGAGACCCAGCACACTGTTTTAACAAGCCCTCTAGGTCATTCTGAGGCACACTGCAGTTCAAGAACCACTGGGTATAGGATGAGAACTCCAAAAGGCCATTATGACTCTTGAACAAGTCCTTCCAGTTGGGCAAGTCAGGAAAAACCAGGCTGTAAGCAGAGTGACATGAGGACAGGTCTCACTGTGTGAGGATGGAGCTTGGGAGCAAGGGGCTGGGTCCTCAGGTGCAGAGGTGGAGGTAAACAGCAGCAGAGTTGGGAGGGGGTGCCTGGGGCACCTCACCTGGATGACCATGGGTAGCAGCTTTCCACTGGGGTCCATCTTGAGCATGACGAGGGGGGCAGCCAGGTACTGCTTCTCTCCTCGGATCACGTTGGCTGGAATTCCGTCCAAGAGGATGAAATCAGCCTCAAACAGGGAACCATTCTGGGGAAAGGAGGAATGTATCCATCCTTTGAGTTTAAAGTCTAACCCGAGAGGGCAGGGGCAAAGGGGGAACACATTTCAAGATATTTATCTTGATTCTTGCCATCATCCTGTGTCAGTTACGGAGTCTTATTGGCAGGACCAGAGCATCTGGCCTGATTCCTCTCATTTTAAGTGACAAACAGCCTAGTGAAGGTAGACGTCTTGTGCAGGTCCGATTTCAAAATGGGCCTGCCTAGTCCAGTGTGCACGCTGGCCCCTTGTCCAGATGGCCAGGCCCCTACCCCACCATCCTGCAGTGACCTGCTCCCTGTGTTCAGCTGTTACCAGCTCAGCAGACGCTCTTTCACTCCCTCTCCAAAACTCACCTCCTGTGTCAAGGAATCCGCTGCCAGCACTGCTGCCCAGTCCAGTGCACACATGCCCATGACATGCTCACATCTGGCCTCGCTCATCATCCTCATATGCAGCTCACCTCCTCCAAACCCAGGAAACCTACACAGTTCTCCCCTGCTGATGGCACATTTTCCATCTTTGTTCCTCCCTTTGGACACTGGTGTCCAGCGCACTGACATCAACCAGGAGACGACATTGTCCCTGGTAACACCACTGAGCCTGTCTGTACCCTGGGGATCCATCCTGCTTCTCCATGCTAGGAGCTCCTCAGAGTTTTCCCCACATACTGTATCACCTCTAGTTTTTTCCAGCACTGGAGTCTGGACCAAGGGCTACCACAGCCTCCCTTCCTCAACTCATCTTTGGTCCCTCCCCTTCATCACTTCTGGCTGCACTGCCAAGGTGAGAACAGTGCAGGGTGGGAGGGATACCTGGAGTTCTCTCTCCAGCTGGGCCCGTAGCTCCTCCATCCCCGAGGGCAGCACCAGCCGAGAAGGCAGAGAGGTGCAGCGTCTCAACAGCATGGGGTTGGCGCCATTGAGAAACTGGTAGCCAAACAACTCATCGTCCTGCCAGCGCTGGTGAACCTTCTCTGTGGGGTCGGGGTGGAGTGGAGTGGAGGAGGAGGTTTACACAGTCGGGATGTCCCTCCTCCAGGCCCTACCCCAGCAATGTAGGCATGTGACCACCCCATATCCAGTCCCTATCTTTTCATCTTGAGGTCTCTGAGAAATGACCCAGCACAATATAGTCTCATCTATGAAACACTTATGAGGGACTGTGGAGTGTGAAGGTCGGGACATCAGGAGAAGCCATCAACAGGTTATAGAGACCTGGGGAACCACTGACCAGCCAAGGGGCTCTTCTGGCCCCAGAAGATGAGATCAAAATCCTCCAGACTGGTCCAGGAGCTCAGGAGGGTGTAAACACGTTTGAGGACCATCTCCAGAGCCCTAGGACAGGAATCAAGGCGTGAACCCACTTGCCCATCCCTCAGCCCCTCACCATCTACCACCATTTTTTAGATCTCCCGGCCCTTTCACCACTCTGAACTCCAGGCCTGTTCTCACCCTGCCTTCAGTGTCCACTCAAAGTCCAGCCTCTTCTCCTCGTGGAATCTCATATTTGCAGGTAGATCGTCCTCACAGCCTGCAGCTATTGTCAGGGGTAACCCTTCCTTCCAGGTGGCCCAGCTAGGAAATGGGGACAAGGCTTCAGGAAGGGTGCCCAGGTCAGTAGTGGGGGTGCGGTCAGGGAAGGGGGTACCACTGAGAGGCCCTGTGGGTGGGTGGTCACCGGTATATCTTATGTCTTTCTTTCAGCTCCTTCTCTCGATGTCTCTGGAACACATCCAATGCATTGTTTCCTGCCAGGCGGGCTGTGGAGATGTTAAGACAGTTGGCCACAGTCTGTGTGGTCCTGGGCTCTCCCCCGCTTGTCTTCATCTTCCTTTCAGCAGTCATGGGCCCTGTGTTCAGTTCTGCTCTGTTGCTTTTATCTCTGGCCTTGCATCACTCCATTGATTTCTGAGACACATTTACCTTGTCATTGCCAACTGTGTACTCTGGGTTTTGTTAATCTCAACCCTCATTTCTTGCCTTGAGACAATCTCATGTTTGACATCTTTTCTTGTCTGTTAACTCGCCTTTCCCCGCTTGATCCTATTTCATCAGTATCTATTGTTGGAAAAATCACTGTAATTAAGGTGATAAAATCTTGTGAATCCCTTGCAGTCCAGTGGTTAAGACTCTGCAAGTCCATTGCAGGGGGCACGGGTTCAATCCCTGGTTGGGGAACTAAAATCCCACATGCTGAGCAGTGCAGCCAAAAAAAAAAAAAAAAAAAAGGTGGGGGGGGGTAAAGTCTTAGTCACCCATATGCCCTTACCTGTTTTCTTCTATATATTGCCTTGGTTAATTTCATATGTGCTGAACCTCACCTGCCACACCTCAGCCGTCTGGAAAGCTATGAGGAACAGCTCTTTGCTTTCTTTCTCTGACTTCACTCTGCTGAGACCCTCAGAGTCTATTATCACCTTGTTCCTGCTCTTAGCTGCATGTTTATTCACCAGTGTCAAAGTGATGTCTTTCTATCCTTACTTGCCCTGGCGTGCATTTTCCTCCGTGATCATCTCTCTTACTATTTCCCATGATAACAGATTCTGTATTGGCTGTCCTCATTACCCCCGCCCGCTGTCAGTGTGCACCCTGTCCCTCATGGTTTGCTTCTGTGTTTTTCCAACCAAACCAGCTCTCCCAGTCACATTGTTTATTATTTCCCACACTGTCTTCTCTCAGGGTCGCCTCCATCCGCTATTCCACATGCTACCTGTACCTGCCCTGCCCCAACTTGTTCCTCATCCCAATACAGATCTCCCGTCTGCTTTTACTTTGGCACTTTCGGTGCTTCTGTTTCCCATCATCGCTGCGACTCCCATCCCCTGCCCTCATCTTCTTGGAGGGTGGAATTTACACGTGAACTTATGTCCCTGTCCAGCTCCACTTGCAGCTTTTTTTTTCCTGTGTATAAATTTGGTATTTTATAACTTTCCAGTGTCCTGCCTTCCCCACACTTAACTTGCTGAACCCTCACTTTCCTCAAGGCCCTCTGACCTTTCTCAGCTCCAACCCCCCTCCTTTCCCATCTGTTCTCCAGGACCTACACCCCTCCTCTCGACACTGCCCCTCACCGGTGGCCTCTGGCAGGCACAGCACGCCGTCACCCTGCACCCAGCGATAGCACGGGAACGCGGCCTCCTCGCAGGCTCCAGGGCCCTGCACCGTGATGCGGTCGCAGAACCACGCGTCGTCCACCAGGGAGTGGTGTTTGCGCAACTTCACGAACTGCAACGGCCCCAGGTCCCCCGGAACTTCGTGCTCAAACTCCTCCTTCTGTGGGACCAGAACCCAGAGACAGTAGCAGGGTTCCAGGAAAGGCCATTTTGCCGGGGTGGGTGGGGGGTAAGTAATGCGGGGGGGGGGGGGGCGGAGGACAAGAGAGGAGGGGACCTTTGTGGAGCCTCGGTTGGCAGGGCCTCCAAATACAGCATTCCTCGTTCTGCCTCCGAACGCTTGCGCGGTGGGTCTCACCCCTATCGCACCGGCAGAATGAGGGAGCCCGGCGTGTGGCTCGCAGTGTCTTGAATTGATGTCTGAGCATCAGCACCTCAATCGGTCCTTTAACTGAGCTCCCCCCGCGCCCTCCTTACTAGGAGCATCCTGCTTGACTTCAGATCCTATTACTGACACTGGCACGGGTCACTTGAAGAAGGAGTTGGAGGCTGTGAGGACCAGGGCCGTCGGGGAGCGAGAAGGGTATGCGCCCTGCCTGCACCCTGGCTCCCGATCCCCTCCGCCCAGGCACCGGCGGCCCAACACCTGAAAGCCCCAGCGGACACGGTCCTGCCGTCGTCTCGCCCCCTATCCCGCCCCTTCGCCGGCCTCCCGCGTCCCGGCTCGCCCGCTGACCTGGCCCCGCACCGGCCGCAGCTGCAGCTCCAGCTCCGTTTCCCCGCGCGCCCCGACCAGCCACAGCTGCACGCGGTTGTGCGAGCCGGCGAAGAGCGAGGCCCCGGTGGCCACGAGGATGCGGTAGCGGCCCATGGCCGCCCCGGCGGCTGAAGCGAGGGAAGCCGGGTTCGTGCGCGCTTCTCGAGGCCGCCCGGGGCCGCCGGCAGGTGTCCAGGCGCCTCAGGGCCGGTCCCGGGCCTTTAAAGATGGGCTCGCGTCCCCGCCCTCCTCACCACATTCTGGCGTTCCCAGTCTCCGCCCCAGACTAGCCCGAACCTGCGAGCCGCCGCAGAGCCGGCTGTGGGGAAGAGCCGCGCCTCCCGGCCCGAGCGCAGCTGCGAGGGAGATAAAGGGACCGCGGCCTGGGGGAAGCCGAGAGGACGGATGTGCCCGGGTTTCTCCTCCTCCCGAGGCGGTCAGGGGCCTTGGCGTTGAAGGGAGCAGGACGAGGACACTCCCCGAGGTCGGCGGGACTTTGGGGGAGCTCGAAGGAAGAGGGAGTGTGTCGGTCTTCCAAACGGAGGAGAAAGTCCCTGCTTTTGTGGGCTGGGACCTGGGGAAGACCGTGGGCCGAGCCCTGGAAGGTCGACCTGGGTGGCTGCGCTGGGGCATTCCTGGAGAGTGGGCTTCTCCGGACCCAGTGCAGCACAGTCAGTCTTCAGTTTCTGATTGCTACCTGATTTGAGCGCAGTCCTTCAATAAATGACCAGAGTTTCCCCAGGTTGCCTAAAACTTGGAAAAGTAACGGCTGAGAGACTTGCTCCTCACCCCACCCCCAACCTCGTCAAACATGGCTGGGTTAGGACCCCCCCCCCCCCACACACACACACATACACGTCAGATACTGCATGCTATGCATGTTAAGTCGCTTCAGTCGTGTCTGACTCTTTGGGACCCTAGGGACTATAGCCCACCAGGCTCCTTTGTCCCAGGGATTCTCCAGGCAAGAATACTGAAGCGGGTTGCCATTTCTTCTCCGGGGGTCTTCCGGACCCAGGGATCCAACCCGCATCACTTTATGTTTCCTGCATTAGCAGATGAGTTCTTTACCGCTAGCACCACCTGCCAACCCCTTCAGATACTGAGGGAGGCCTAACTGAGGCAGGGCAGTGAGTGCTTCCTTTTGTCCTGTCTTCATAGTGGGTGCAGAGAATGTTAGGGACCCAGGTGTGAGGGTGCAATGTGGAGCCACTTAGGGACCCAGCATCCTTGGGCGATTCCCATGGACTTTGTCCCTCCAGAATGAATGCAGCCTCTTTCTCTTCTATATGTTCCAGGTACATTTTTATTCTGGCCTCACTGACCCTGGTGCTTGCTTTCCCCACAAGAATCCAATTTTCTCCTAAAAGACTCAGGTGTAAAGTTCTTATTAGTCATGAAGTTCTACTTCTTTCATCTTCCCCCTTGTTTTTACCCCACTTGAAACACATCCCCCCACCCCCACTGTCTCCTGGTCGTTTTTGGCACTCAGGGCGAGAAACTGGGGAACCAGGGAGCAGCGGTGGGACTTTGTCAGGAGGATGATTCAGGACTCAGGCTTTAGCACCCACCCAGGAAGCCTCTTGCTGGTCCCTACCCAAGTCTTCTTGGCCCTAGTCTTTATAAGCATTTGGCTCACAGTGGACGTGGTTGGCAGCCTGGGCTAGGCCAGGGCAAGGTAAACCTGCTTTCATGAGCCAGACCCTCAAAAATGACCCAACATGTTGGTCTTTGGTGGGCGTAAGAGGGATTCCAGTCCTGCCTTCCAGCCTCCAGACCTTACAGAAGTGTCTGATCCTTACTGGGTGCCCTTCCCCTTATCTTCTGGGCCCACTCCCGCCTACTGCATCCTCAGTGCTCAGGGCTGGTGTCTGCTGGCCCCCAGTTTCCTCCAGTTTGGGGTATCCTGTAATATCCAAATAGTGTGGCTCACATTCCCCATCTTTTGTAGTAGCTGAACCTGGCCTTTCCACACGTGCCCTTCAAGTGTCACTTTTACCCAAAAAGAAAGTTTGTGTGATACTTCCAAGACTAGTCCATACTTCAGCCTGCTTCTCTGCTGTTCAGTGACACATTTTCTGCCTGCTGGAGCGTACTCAGAGGCAGGGTGGAGGTGGGGATGGATAATTAAGAACAATAATCCAAGCTACTACATCTGCTAATAAGTTAATGTTTAAAACAGAACAATACCTGGCAGTAGTCTCCTTATGTGTTCATTGCTATTATTCTATTACTTACATTCTGGAAACAGTTTTCAATTGAATGTCAGCATCAGTGTTTCTAGAACTTTCTCTGCCTCTCCTCACCCCATACTATTTTTCCACATCCTTTCCATTTAGACGTCTTACTCCTTAAAACCTTCTCACTTATTTTTTTTTCTTTTTCAGCTCATGCATTATATTGGGAAATATAATGAAAAACAAGATTTCCCAACCCAGGAAAAGCTCTCCACAAAGGCAGTGGAGGAAAGAAAATAGTTTTATACTTGAATAAGCATTACCAGAATGTGATGTGCGTCACAGGCCATCTGCTAAGAGATTGTAAAGATAAAGTAATCCCGTCCTGTTATAGTGCCAAACAGATGCAGCCTTTACACATGTTCTCAAGATAAACAGTAACTAGTTCTCAAGTAAGAGGCTTGAGAGCACCATTTGTCACACACTGTTCGTCCTAACTTTACCTGGTGATTGGTGATCCTTGGTGTTATTAATAGGGTTAATCACAGGAAAACCAATATCCTCATATCTTTATGACAGGAGGTTGTTTTGCATCTCAGAGCAAGGTGCTCACCTCAGTTAGGGTCCTGTCCTCTCACAGAAACTAGGAGGTAGGGGTGCTCTCTCTCCTGATTTTTCCATTTCAAAGAGATGACTGCCAGGGCCTTGGGAGAGAGACATTCCTGGGTCATAAAGCTGCAAGAGGCTGGTTTAGCTTCTAAAAAGATTCCCATACATTTCAAAGAGACAGAGAAAGAACTTACAAGTTTTCTAACATTAATGCTCTAAGGAAGGGATTGGAGATACTTCCCTGGTGAGTCCAGTGGCTGCGACTCCACACTCCCAATGCAGGGAGTCGGGGTTCCATCCCTGGTCAGGGGACTAGACCCCACATGCCACAGCTAAGAGGTCTCATGCTGAACAGTCCACATGCAGCAATGAAGGTCGAAAATTTGCCTGTGCCTCAACTAAGACCTGATGCAGCCAAATAAATAAGTAGTAAAAGAAAAGAAAAGGTTGGAAGAAGTCTCTTATTTTCAACAGGAAGAATTAAGCTTCTTATTTTAAAATGTTTACTGGTCCTTACAGTTACCATTTGTTCTTCTGTTTACCACAGGAAGGACCAGGGGCTGGGTTTTGCAGTAGGGAAGCCCATATGTGCACCCCAAAGCTGAACTCTCCTCTTCTTCCAGATCCCCAGGGCCCTGCTTTCTGTCTCACTTTTCTACCACCACTCTTTGCAGGACAATTTAGCTTCTTGATCAAAGCTTCTCTCACTAGATACTTCCCCAGGGACTGTGGGCGAGGGGGATGGACCTTGCATTTCATAGCCAAAAAGTCTTGTTTAAGTGTTCTGAACACAAGAGCAATTTCATCCCCTTCTTTTCTCCTGTACCAGTGTGGCTTAGACTTCAGTTGGCTAGAGGGTCACCCCACTGTCCCCACTCCATGAGTGTTTGGAGCCCATATTTAGTACAGGACTACAGAAGTTTGTGTTTATTCTTTGAGGACAAATTGGACATACAAACACAGCATTATAAACTATGTAACTTTAAATATAGGCTCTGATTTGAGGGTAGACTTTATATCACATATTTTTCCAGTTAGTAATTTGAGTACCCCTCCCCAGTGTGCAGAAAGCCCAGCACCTCCCCTCTCTGAGTGTGGTACTCACTTCTGTTCTTGTTCACTGGTGGCACTAGGGAAACGTCATTCCTGCACCATCTGATGGGTCATTTCTAGTGCCTCATGGGCCTGCTGCACAGGCCACAAGAGTGACCCACACTTGGGCTTCCCAGCTCTTAGCTCACAGAGGGTCTCTCAGAGTGACTGTGGTGCCAGGGGCCAGGGTCAGGGCCGTGTCCAGCCTCAACCCCTGAAACCTTGAGTCTTGATACTGAGCCTGGTCGTTTGACCAGATGACTGCTCACAGGGGCTTCCCTTTGGAGAACTTTAGGGTTCTTTCCTGCCGGTGGATCTCTGTTGGAACCTTCTCAACATTCAGAGAGAACTTTATTCATATCAAACAAGAATTCAGTCTCAATCTCTTTTCTTCCAGGTAGAGTCTTGGTCCTTGAGGCATATTTGCCCCCTCGTCCTCATCCACCATCTCTGCCTACAAAGGGAGTTTTGGGATGGGACTAAGAGGGAAGAGCCTTTGTGGGACCTCAAACGGGTGCTAGTGAGGGAATGCTCAAGGCTCAGAGGAGAGTCAAAGAAGGTTTGCTCCCAGGGAGCTATGTCCATTCAGAGAGAAGAAAGCTGGCAGATTCTTGGCGCCTTGCCACCTGTCCCCACCACCTCTGCTGCCTTGATCCCAACAAATATCCCCAAGTCAAGCCCAAAGAGAGTCTGCTCAGGTTTTGTGGGTTGCATAGAATCATCTTCAATCATGAGTACGCTTCTAGGAGTGGCTGTTTTTTGTTGTTTAACAAATCTGTGCCATACTGTATACTTCTTCCTCATTTAAGAGGACATCTTAAATGTCCTCATGGACGTCTCTGTGGTTCAGTAGTTATACCCTGGACTCATTCTTTTTTGGCCACGCCATTGGCACGTGGGATCTGAATTCCCTGACCAGGGATTGAACACATACCCCGCTGCGGTGGAAGTATGTAGCCCTAGCCACTGGACAACCAGGGAACTCCTTGGACTTTTTCTTTAACAGCTACATGGTGCTCCACGTTGGTTTTAACCATTCCTCTGCCAGTGATCATTCAGTTTACACTTTTTAGACATTTGATGAATGTTATAGAGAGCATGTTTGTATTTATATCCTTATATACTTGGTGGCTTTATTTCTATGGGTTAAAGTTCAAGAAAAGTTACAAAGGGTGAAAGACCACCATTAAAAAAACAAGAACAAAATAAAATGAACAGATAAAAACAGTCAACAAAATTAAGTGTCTTTTTTTGTCAGGCAGAAGAACCCACTAGCGAAGACATTAACTGAATTATTCAGGGAGGAGCCTAAGTCAGGGATTTCTGACTGCTTGAAAGGGGCTGTTCTTAATGTTTATGATGATTAAAAGTTGCAAGTTGGACCCTGGAGAGGCTGGAGAGAGTCCATAGGTTTGTACACAGTGGAGACAAGTCCTGTTGTTCCAAGGGAGTCTTGAAGTTAGGACCACTAAGGATTGGGCAGAGCAATGTTACTCAATATTCACAACCATTTAAAATCCGGCTGGTTAGAAAGAGTTATGGTGAAACATAGTGTCCAGTTTTGCTATCTTCTAGGCACATGCTGGTAAGGTTTCTTTGACATGGAGATTGCTGGGTGGAAGAGTATGTGTTGACGTCGGGACTTGGAGTTCATTTGTGATATTATGGAGAACAGGTTCAGTAGAGAGAAGGAGACAGAATGCAGATCAGAGTGTAGCATGCCCTTCAAGAAATAAGGCTGGAGCTTCCCTGGTGGTCTAGTGGTTAAGACTCCATGCTTCCATTTCATGGGGCATGGGTTCCATCCTTGGTTAGGGTCCTAAATCCCTCATGCCACATAGCCAGAAACTAAAATAAAAATAAAACTTAATTACAATGTATTATCCTTAAAATTTTTTTTTAAGTAAATCATCTAAAATTCTAAACCTAACAGTGTACTACAAGGCCTTTCATTTACACCCCATTTCAATTATACCAAAATTTCTTGAAAGAAAGAGGGCCAGGCAGGGAACAGAGAGGGGGCCATGGCTGGAGGTGGGTGGAAAGGTTGAGATGTGGAGAAACAAGAGTGTAAATGATGAGGGGAAGACCCTGAGGGGGATATAAAATCCAGAAAACGTGGGGAGGAACTGGCTACAGGCCAATTCTCATGGGTGGAGCCACAACACCATAGATTCTATAATAGCTTATGGCCCTTCAGGGCCATAAGCAGATACACGACGGTAAAGGCTTTGTAAGGGGGCCATCACAGAAAAAAGGTAGAGAAACATGACTGGGGTGTGATACCCCAGCAGTACTCACTGCTTGGTTGCTAATGCAAGAAAAATCAAAGATTAGAATCATCCAGAACATTATCCTGAGACTCCGTCTCGCAGAAGCTGATGTGAGCCCCTCCCTCATCCTTATCTCCCCAGCATCACTGGTAGAGCAGGCAGGGACCCTCACTTTTATGTTACCAATTAGCATTTTATGTGAACCTTGTATCAAGAAAAGCCTCTCAGAATCTCTTTCCACTAGATTGACGTCTTGAAACTACTTGGATTTACTTGTTCTCACACTGACTTTTCTCAACATTTCTGTAAAGACATTGTAAGGTTAATCCTGGGCCTTTCTCCAGCCCCCACTGCTTATCTCTGTTCCTCAGGGATCCAGTCTCAAACCCTTCGACTCTCTTCTCAGGACTGAACTGCAAGCCCAGACCCGTGGCATCTCAGGCTTCTCACTCCATCTTGGAGACAAAGATTAAGGGACAGATGAGTTGTGGGGTTCATCAGAGGGTATAGGGAACACAGAAATTCCACCCCTTCTCTGGGATCCCTGCCAATACCCAAAACCAGCCTAAACTCTTTGTTCTAATTCTACGTATTCAAATTTCTTTTTTTTTAAAAATAATCTTATTTATTTATTTTTGGCTGTGCTGGATCTTCATTGCTGCACGGGGTTTTCTCTAGTTGCAGCGCACTGGTTTCTCATTGCAGTAGCTTCTCTTGTTGCAAAACATGGGCTGTAGAACATGTGGGCTTCAGTGTTTGCAGCACCTGAGCTCAGTAGGTGCAGCTCCCGGGCTCTCGAGCACAGGCTTGCTCAGAAGTCGTGTACATGGGCCTTGTTGCTCCTCAGCATGTGGGATCTTCCCAGACCGAGGACTGAACCTGTGCCTCCTGCATTGGCAAGTGGATTCTTTACCAGTGAGCCACCAGGAAAGCTCCAGATTTCTTAGTCACACTGATTTCTAGATGATTTTCTTGTCTTGTCCACTGCTGATGAATCTCTGCTCCACCCTGTGTTGGACCATGTTTAAAAGCGATCACTAATCCAAAGCTGTTCCTACATAAATCACAGCAGGATCCTCTATGATCCACCTCCCAGAATTCTGGAAATAAAAGCAAAAATAAACAAATGGGATCTAATTAAAATTAAAAGCTTCTGCACAACAAAGGAAACTATAAGCAAGGTGAAAAGACAGCCTTCTGAATGGGAGAAAATAATAGCAAATGAAGCAACTGACAAACAACTAATCTCAAAAATATACAAGCAACTTATGCAGCTCAATTCCAGAAAAATAAACGACCCAATCAAAAAATGGGCCAAAGAACTAAATAGACATTTCTCCAAAGAAGACATACAGATGGCTAACAAACACATGAAAAGATGCTCAACATCACTCATTATTAGAGAAATGCAAATCAAAACCACAATGAGGTACCATTTCACACCAGTCAGAATGGCTGCGATCCAAAAATCTACAAGCAATAAATGCTGGAGAGGGTGTGGAGAAAAGGGAACCCTCCTACACTGTTGGTGGGAATGCAAACTAGTACAGCCACTATGGAGAACAGTGTGGAGATTCCTTAAAAAATTGCAAATAGAACTACCTTATGACCCAGCAATCCCACTTCTGGGCATACACACCGAGGAAACCAGAATTGAAAGAGACACATGTACCCCAATGTTCATCGCAGCACTGTTTATAATAGCCAGGACATGGAAACAACCTAGATGTCCATCAGCAGATGAATGGATAAGAAAGCTGTGGTACATATACACAATGGAGTATTACTCAGCCGTTAAAAAGAATTCATTTGAATCAGTTCTGATGAGATGGATGAAACTGGAGCCGATTATACAGAGTGAAGTAAGCCAGAAAGAAAAACACCAATACAGTATACTAACACATATATATGGAATTTAGGAAGATGGCAATGACGACCCTGTATGCAAGACAGGGAAAGAGACACAGATGTGTATAACGGACTTTTGGACTCAGAGGGAGAGGGAGAGGGTGGGATGATTTGGGAGAATGACATTCTAACATGTATACTATCATGTGAATTGAATCGCCAGTCTATGTCTGACGCAGGATGCAGCATGCTGGGGGCTGGTGCATGGGGATGACCCAGAAAGATGTTAGGGGGAGGGAGGTGGGAGGGGGGTTCATGTTTGGGAATGCATGTAAGAATTAAAGATTTTAAAATTTAAAAAATATAAAACCAAAGCTGTTCCTTGTAACAGATTTGTACTAAAGGTTTGAAAAGGCAGTAACCTAGGTGAAGACTAGAGAGAGGCAAGTGAGGCACTTAGCTTGGGTGCCTGAAAACCTGGTTATCAAGGTAAATAGTATTTAAATGCAATATTTGAAAAAAATCAAAATTAGTGCAAAAAATTAACAGTTGACAAAAGATCAAAATTTTAAATAAAGACAGGATCAGTCGAAAGACTTAATATTAGC
Source organism: Ovis canadensis (assembly GCF_042477335.2). Lineage (NCBI taxonomy): Eukaryota > Metazoa > Chordata > Mammalia > Artiodactyla > Bovidae > Ovis > Ovis canadensis. The sequence continues at coordinate 35,335,125 of NC_091255.1, read as the reverse complement.
TATCTCCATGTATTCTGAAATTTTTTTGCCATCATTTGTGCCACCAGAAATTTCTCTCTGATGAACTTGAGCCCCAGCTCCTTAACCCAGGGATTAATGGAGGCTGTTTGCTTTTCATACAGATTTTCAGTCAGTCTTACTGTGTTCAGTCTTAACCTGCACCCCTGTCTTCAGGGATGGTTGGAACTCTAATTTCTGAGCCTTTCTGGGGACCTGGGCTGATTGCTCCACACATACCCTGGAGCCATTTGACTTTAAAAAAAATCATCCATTATTTTATTTATTCTTTTATTTTTTTAATTGAACTTTAGTTGATGTACAATGTTGTGTTAGTTTCAGGTGTACAGCAGCGTGATCTAGGTGTGTGTGTGTGTGTGCACGTTTTTTTTTTTTCAGATTCATTTCCATTATGGGTAGTTTGCTGTAGGAGGGTGGACTCCAGCATCTATCAGTCCACCATCTTGTAATCAGTATTGAGTATTTATTCGCTCCCAAATCCCCTTGTAGAGATGACTGAAACATATTTTAAAACAATCTTGTGGCAAACTCTGGATCAAAGAAGCAAAAAGTAGTTTAACCAATATATCCTGCTTTACCAGTTTGTTACAAAATTAGGTCACACTCCTTTCAGTTTTTTTTTTTTTGGCCACACCATTCCGTGGCATGCAGGATCTCAGTTCTCCAACCAGGGATCAAACCCGTGCTCCCTACAGTGGAAGTGTGAAGTCTCAGCCACTGGACCACCAGGGAAGTCCCTCCTTTCAGTATTTAAACTGTTCTGTACCTCCATCCTGCTTGTTATGATATTTTTCCTTCTCCAGGATCCTTCTTCCATGATGATAATTAACAGTTCTGTAGTATTTACATTGAGTCAGACATTCTTGTAAGTGCTTTTTACATATATTAGCTCAGGCAATGGCAACCCACTCCGGTACTCTTGCCTGGAGAATCCCATGGATGGAGGAGCCTGGTAGGCTGCAGTCCATGGGGTCGCTAAGAGTCGGACACGACTGAGTGTCTTCACTTTCACTTTTCACTTTCATACATTGGAGAAGGAAATGGCAACCCACTCCAGTGTTCTTGCCTGGAGAACCCCAGGGATGGGGGAGCCTGGTGGGCTGCCGTTTATGGGGTTGCACAGAGTAGGACACGACTGAAGCGACTTAGCAGCAGCAGCAGCTCATAATAATTCCAGACTCCTCAGGGAAGCTTTTTAAAGTATAATGCTTGTTATTATTATCTTGAGGAGAACAAACTCTGAAAGACTGTTCAGTCTGCCAGAGAGGCCTGGGTGTTGTGTGTGTGTTGACTGTTGTTGCTCTTACTCAGATGTGGATTGTTGGTGAATCTCAGGTTGCGTAATGATTTTGATCCTTGTCTATTAGTAAGTGACCCATTGAACACCAGTCAATGACAGTAACATATCCTCCTGGGCAGTGATTGCTTAAGAAGTGGACACATGACCCAGGCTGGGCTAATCAGAGCCAAAGATGCTTGCTTCTGGGACTTGGATGAAAATGGAAAAAATGAAGTCTCTGTGTTTCCACGGTGGCTCCCAAACTTGCAGACTATAGCCCTGTTGACAGCAGTGGCCTCCACTTAAAAAAAACCTAACAGAGAATGTAGCCCACGTCAAGGAAAGCAAAGCTGAATCATGACAGGAGAGACTGAATCCTGACGGTATTGTTTGAACCCCATCATTCAGCCACATTTGAGGTCAGATTGCTCCTGGCTTTTCAGATTACAGGAACCAATCAATGTCTTTTCCTTTTATTTAAAAGCCGCTTTGAATTGACTTTCTGATACATGGATACAAAGAATGCTAATAATGTGATGTGTAGGCAGTGACAGTCTGTAGGCTGGAGCACCTGGGCACCTGTGGACTGAGTTCAAGAGATAGTGACTTAGAACATGATGTTAGCCTGTGAGCGCCATTCTCTCCAGGCAGCCTGGAATATGTATAAGTGGGTTTGGATATGGATTTCTCACTCTCTTTCTAGGGTCCTTTTCTAAGTTGTACTCTTCCTTTTTAAATATTTATTTTTATTTATTTATTTGGCTGTGCCAGGTCTTTAGTTGTGGTGCACAGGATCTTTAATCTTCATTTTGGTATGCAAACTCACCGTTGTGCCAAGTGGGATCTAGGTCCCTGACCAGGGATTGAACCAGGCCCCCTGCAGTGGAAGCTCGGAGTCTTAGCCACTGGATCACCAGGGAAGTCCTGGTACTCTTTTCTTAATTGCTGGGACTTTCTCCTCTCAGGGGTGGGAACCTGGCATCTCCTGACTTTTGTCCTATTTCTAGAAACTCTTTGGGTGAGTCAGTTAGTTTAAAAGGCATTGCATTTGGTCATGGGAAGACTGCCCAGTGACTGGCCTTATATTTTCACTTTGAGTCACTATTTAATATTTCCTTTTTCCTCTTATATATAATTGGCAGTAGAAATTCTGGGTGGTTTTTTTTTCCTTCTGAACAACTGTGGTAGGTATTTTTTTGAGGGGAGTGGGTTTTGTCCCAGTGCCTACCTCTCTAGCTTTGGAGGGGTGGCAGGACAGTTCTGTCCACCAGCTGGCCCGGATGAGCTACTTTAAAGTAAGTCTCCTTACGAATGAGTGTATCTACAAAACAGAAATAGACTCACAGACATGGAGAATAGGCTTGTGGCTGCCAAGAGTGGGGGTGGGAGAGGGAAGGACTAGGAGTTGGGGTTAGAAGCAAGCTAGTATTTATAGGATGGATAAACAACACTGCCCTACTATATAGCACAGAGAACTATATTCAGTATCCTCTGATAAACCTTAATGGGAAAGAATATGAAAATGAATACATTTTATGTATAAGTGAATTACTTTGCTGTGTAGCAGAAATTAACATAACATTGTAAATGAACCATACTTCAGTAAAGAAAAAAGTAGGTCTCCTTAACGTGGTTTCTCTCATTCAATTTGTATTTGTTCACAGTTATTGTTCCAGATCTTTTCATCAGTAGGCAGAGAGCAGCTGTCCACTGGTCAACAAGTTTGTTAGTTTTATATTAGTATTGGTTATCTTTTCCATCGTTCCTGGCATCTAAAAGCATTTTTATGAGCAGCAGCAATAGTTAACTGATAGGTTTTGGGGGGTGTATTTTGAGTGCAGTTTTCTAAGTCTCTCTTCCACAAATCCACTCTAGAGCATGCATCTGTGAGTACTTTTGTGGTCTCCACCTAACATCAAAAAGCAGCATGTAAAGCTGGTGATGTCATGAAGGTTTCACTGATTCATGTTTCAAAAATGTCACAACTCCTGCTCAGGTCGCAGCGTCAACAGTATTTGTATATAAAGTTCAGTGGGTTATTTTATAAAGGAATAAGTTCTTTTTAAAAGGTAAACTTTAATTTTATAATAGTTTTAGATTTACAGGAAAACTGTGAAGGTAGTGTAGAGATTTTGTCATCAATAATTTGCCGTTTTTTAGAAAAGTTTTAAATTGCGGGTTCTCTCTGGGGTTATATGGTGGTGACTCTGTACTTCTGTGTACTAAGTTGACTGTTTCAGGTGGTGGCTAGATCTTACCCTCTCTCTCTTGTAATCAGACTGAATTATATCAAGCAACCCTTATACTGAAATATCGCTTCCCCTCCATTATATTTGTGCAACTGTGGTCACTTTCTGGCTTCAGGTGGCCTACACCATACATAGCTAGTGAAGTAATTGATCAACCCATGTGCCTTGAAGGCTCCAGCTCTCAGTCTTTGAGGATGATCTGAGGGTATACAATGTCCGAATACTACCTGGAAATCTATGCAAAGTGTCAGTATTAGCAAGGCTTTTATGTAAATATTGGGTATTAAAATTAGATGTGACTTTCTCATCCATCTTATACTCAAATGGCCAAAAAATGCCATATTTTATAATGAAAACAAAATTTAATCTTACTGTACATTAAAATATTTTCTTTTTTCTTTGATTTGATAACCTTCTTTCATTTATTGTGATCTTAAATCAGCTTTAGTGAGGAATAGTTTGGGTACAATAAAATGCATTCATTTTAAGTGTAAATTCCCGTGAGCTTTGACCTTCTATCTGTGACCACATAAATATATGGAACATTTTTATTAACCTAAAATATTCTTTTGTGACCCACACCTGTCAACCTCCTTAGCCCCAGGCAACCACTGGTTTGCTTTCAGTTACTATAGATTAGATTTCTCTTTTCTAGAGTTATATAAATGGAATCATGTTTTTATCCACTCAACATTATGTCTTTGTGATTTCTACTTTATTATGGGTATCATTAGTTCATTCATTTTTAAAAAACTTTTATTTTGAAATATTTATAGGTTCACAGGAAACTGCAAAGAGGTCCTTAATGTTAACTATAGTACAAGATCAAAACCCAGAAATTAACACTGGCACAATAGGTGTATATACTGAAAGTCGCTCAGTCGTGTCTGACTCCTTGCGACCCCACGGACTATACAATCTGTGGAATTCTCCAGGCCAGGATACTGGAGTGGGTAGTCTTTCCCTTCTCCAGGGGATCTTCCCAACCCAGGGACTGAACCCAGGTCTCCCACATTGCAGGACGATTCTTTACCATTGTAACCACCACTGCAAGTGACATATATAACTGTTCCCTTAACCCAGAGGTCTCCCAGTTTCAGGGCTTCCCCGGTGATGTAGTGTAAAGAATCCGCCTGCCAATGCGGGAGATGCTAGGGTTTGATCACAAAGAGTCAGATATGACTGAGCACACAGGCATGCATCCTCCCTGGTTTCACATTCTCCCTCCTCCCCTCAACATCCCTGATCCTTGGCAACTACCGATTCTATTCTCCATCTCTGTATTTTTGTCATTTCTAGAATATTATACAAATGGAATGAATAGTATATGGCCTTTTGAGACTGGCTTATTTTTTTTTCTCACTCAGCATAGTGTTCTTGCGTCTAGCTGAGTCATGTTTTTTAATCTACTCCATCAATGCCCTTGGCCTCCTCTGAGTCTGGTGGGGAGTGGGAGTGGCACCTTGTTATCACTGGGTGGGAATGGGAGTCTGTGATCACCTTGTGAAGGGAGGCTCCAAGTAGGGATGAAAGTCCTAGATCTCTACCACATCTTCTCCCATACCACCCCAGCAGTACCTTAGAGGTACCTTGTTACAGCCAGGCAAGAATGGAAGTCTGGGGACTTCCCTGGTGGTCCAGAGGCTAAGACCCCATGTTTCCAGTGCAGGGGCCCTGGATTCGATCCCTAGTCAGGGAACCGGATCCTACAAGCCGCACCTGAGAGTTCACAGGCCACAACTAAAATAAACATCCTGTGTGCCACAACTGCAGAACCCACATGCTGCAACAAAGGCTGAAGACCCCATGTGCTGCTACTAGATCCAGGTGCAGCTAAATAAATAAGTAATGAATGTTTAAAACAAAGAAAAAGAGTGGAAGTCTGGGCTCCCCATTCAGCTGATATCAGTGGTGATGGGGCTATGGTTCTTCCCATGGTGTCTGGCTGGAATAGGAAGGAAGGAAGGAGGTTTTTGTCTTGCTGATTTGCCCCTTTTCTATTCTTTTGACCAGATAGATTTCTTGGGGATTATTTTGTTTGTGCCCATTGGTGTTCCGGGTTGGTAGCTTCTCCAGAGTCCAGACTGAGCTATGTGAGGCAAAACGAAAACCCAGGAAACTCACTGCCATGTTGTTCCCAAGGTCCCTAGCTTGTCTGTCTTATTATCTCTACCTTTTAGAGTCTTACTTTTTTTAATGTATGATGTTCATAGTTTTTAGCTGTACTTAGTGGGAAGTAGAGGAGGAAGTGTATCTATTTCATCTTCAATTCATTCCTTTTTTTTGACACTCTTTTTTTCCTGAGTAGTAATCTATTCTATAGAAATACCACAGTTGGTTTATTCAGTTACTTGTCCATGTATGTTTGGATTGTTTCCAATTTGGGGCTTTATGAATAATTCTGCTTTGAACATGATTTAATGCTTTTATGAATATACATCATCAAGGGTTTGTGTGGACACATGTTTTCATTTATCTTGGATAAACACATGGGGTAAAATTGCTGAGTCATATGGTAATTATACGTCTAACTTTATAAGAAACTGCAATTGTTTTCCAAAGTAGTCGTACCATTTGACTTTCCCACCAGCAATGGTCCAGTTGCTCTGCGTCCTCACCGACATTTGGTATTGACAGTCTTTTAAGGTTTAGTCATTCCAGTTTTAATTTGCATTTCCCTGGTGACTGATGATCTTGAACACCCTTTCATATGCTTGTGTGCCATTCATACGTCCTCTTTGGTTATGTGGCTGTTAAAATATTTGACCTATTTTGTTTTATTGTGTTGTTGGTCTTATTATGGAATTGTAAAAGTTCTTTATATATTCTGGATGCAATTCTTTTACTAGATACATATTTTACAGATATTTTCTCCCAGTCTATGGCATGTCTCTTCGTTGTCTTTTGTGTGTGTGTGTGTGTGGTTTTCACATGTTTATTTGGTGCCATAGAGGAGGGGGCCTCTCCCTGGGTAGTTGTAGGGTGTGGCCTGGTTGATGGTGAGTGAGCACTCGGTGTAGGGACTGAGTGCAGGCAGAATTACAGCGAGGCCCCCAAGGGAGAAGGATGCCGCTAGCACTGCTTCCTTGGCCCAGACATTCTTAAGGAAGGCTGCGATTCTTGTGGTCATCTTGGTCTCAGCGGTGGCATCTTCATTGTCTTAATAGTGTCTTTTGAAGTTTTTGATTTATCAGTTTTTTTTCCTTTCATAGTTGATACGTTTTTTGTCTTACCTAAGAAAACTTTACCCAAATCAACACTAAAAAATTCTCCTATGTTTTTGTCTAAACATATTATAGTTTCAGTTATTACTGAAACTTATGACTTACTTTGAGTTGTTTTTGTGTATGGTATGAGGTAAGGGTTGAGATCCGTTCTTTTGCATCGTGTGTGTGTGTGTGCGTGTGCTAGTTGCTTAGTCATGTTTGACTCTTTGTGACCCCATGGACTGTAGCCTGCCAGGCTTCTCTATCCATGGAATTCTCCAGGCAAGAATACTAAAATGGGTTGCATAAGGATATCCAATTATTCTGGGCTTCCCAGGTGGCTCAGTGGTGAAGAATCTGCCTGCCAGTGCAGGAGACGCAAGAGACACAGGTTTGATCCCTGGGTCGGGAATATCCTCTGGAGAAGGAAATGGAAACCTGCTCCAGTATTCTTGCCTGGAAAATTCCATGGACAGAGGAGCCTGGCAGGTTACAGTCCATGGAGTTGCAAAGAGTCGGACATGACTGAGCATGCACACGCATCCAATTATTCCAGGACTTTTTGTTGAGAAGACTAATCTTTTGTTGAAAAAACTGTCCTAAATTACCTCAGAATCTTTGTTCATGATCAATTGACTGTATATATATGGGTCTATATCTGTACTCTATCCCAGTGATTTATACATTTATCCTTATGCCAATATACTGCTAGCAACCAAACACACACACACTATATATGTTGCTATTCCATAAATTAACACATATTAATGTGTAATAATAGAGTAGGTTATCAGCTTGATCCACTATGTTGACCATTTGCCTAATGATTTTACTAATTGTTAGGGCTGTTACCTAGATCTGTAATCCTTCATCAAGGATTACAAAATGGTGATGTTCTGTCCTTGCTTTTGTACTTATGAATTGTAATTCTTCTATTCCAATCTATATTTAACAGAAGAAAGGGGTTAATCAGGAAGAAAGTGTGCAGTCGTTTTTTTGAAGAATTGGTGGCTCAGTGTAGCCAAGTTAGGTGGTATGGAATCCAGTGGTTAAGACTCCATGCTTCCAAAGCAGGGGGTGCAGGTTGGGTCCCCGGCCAGGGAACTAAGATCTCACATGTTGTATGGTGCGGCCAGCCAAAAAATAAAAGTAAGACTTGGGGTGCTTTTCAAGAGGATCCCCCCTCTCCTTCCTAAGTGGGTGCTGGTTGAATCACAAAAAGGAGGCTGCCTTGTGCTGCTTCCTGGATATGAGGAAAGTGTGGAGAAAGAATTCTTGGGATAATCTTACTTACACCGTCTGGAGATTAGGGAGGTACCCAGAGAGGTACCTGATCTTTGCTCTTTCACCTTTCATCCTTTTCCTCATCCTGATTCTGGAGAAGCCAGAGTAGTATAGGTAGGGGAGAGGAAGGAAGGGAAAAACCAGAAAGAAAATATTTAAAGTTATAGACTACTCCCTCCATTTTCCTTTTTGTGGCGTTTCTGAGTCTCAAACCTGAACTGGGAGGAAGTAAATATACTTTGAATTGGATGAGAAATGCAAATTTAGTAATAGATTAGACTAGGCCTTTTAATATCTGAAATTATCATAATTCGAACAGCCAAAGTAACACAACGGGCTATAGGATCTCAGATGCTACTTATGTAAGTCTATTCAGTTTGTGAAAATTCACTGGACTGTATATACATGATATGTATACTTTTCTATATGTAGCTTATATTTTGATAACAATTTAAAAGAAAGCTACAGGTGGTAATATAATCCAGAGGTCCAGAAGGGAGATGCTACACAGCAGATCTGAGAACAGTGGAGGGTTAAGAAGAAAGAGATTTGGGGATTCCCTGGTGGTTCAGTGGCTAAGACTTTGTCCTCCCAATGCAGGGGGCCCAGATTCAATCCCTGGTCAGGGAACTAGATCTCATATGGTGCAACCATTAATAAGAATTCTCATGCTGCAACTAAGAACTGGCACAGCCAAATAAATAAAAATAATTTTAAAATAATAAAATTAAAAACAAAGTGGGATTTATATATATATATTTGAAAATAATTTTTAAATTTATTTTTGACTGGACTGGGTCTTTATTGCTGCACAGGCTTTCTCTTATTCTGGAGAGCAAGGGCTACTCTCTGGTTGTGGTGTGTGGGCTTCTCATCGCAGTGGCTTCTCTCGTTGCGGAGCACTGGCACTAGGGCACCATCGAGTGGGCCCAGTAGTTGGGCTTCCAGCTCCTAGACCACAGGCTCAGTAGTTGTGGTGCACGGGCTCAGTTGCTCCACGGCATGCGCGATCTTCCTAGACCAGAGATCAAACCCGTGTCTCCTGCATTGGCAGGCTGATTCTTTTCCACTGAGTCATGAGGGAAGCCCTGTATATACATATTGAAAAAAAAAGGAATAAAGAGATTTTTGATTGTGTCCTATTGAATCCTGCCCTTTTATACCAGTGTCAGGTTGATTATTATCTGACCTTCTGTTGTGTCCAGTCTGATGTAGTCAGGCAAATCCCAGGAATCTGTGCCCTGCTGGGAAATTCTATCATGAAATTAATGGAAAGGATCCCATACCGGGGAGTGACATTCTGAACCATTCACTGAAGTTTCCATGTCAGTAGACTGGAGACCAGTGGATTAGGCAACACGGTCAGGAGGCTATGATGGAAGCTGGGGCTGGACTAGAGCACTTCATGGTGACAAGGATTAAGATTACGTTTAGTTCGAATTTCCACCAACAGTGCAAGCATGTTCCCTTTACTCCACACCCCCCAGCAATTGATACAGTTACTATGGAGCGTAGTATAGAGATTCCTTAAAAAACTAGGAATAAAACTACCATATGACCCAACAATCCCACTCCTGGGCCTATGCCCTGAGAAAACCCATAATTTAAAAAGACACATGCACCCCAGTGTTTATCGCAGCACTATTTAGAGTAGCTAGGACATGGGAGCAACCTAGACATCCATCAACAGATAAATGGATAAAGAAATTGTGGTATATATACACAATGGAATCTTAGCCATAAAAAGGAATGTATTTGACTCAGTTCTAATAAGGTGGATGAACCTAGAGCCTATTATACAGAATGAAGTAAGTCAGAAAGAGCAAGACAAATATCATGTATTAACACATACATATGGAATCTAGAAAGATGGTATAGATGAATCTATTTGCAGGGCAGCAGTGGAGATGCAGACATAGAGAACAGACTTGGGGAAGGAGAAGGGAGAGGGTGGGATGAATTGAGAGAGTAGCATTGAAACATACATGTTACCGTATGTAAAATTAGATAGGCAGTGGAAATTTACTGTATGACACAGGGAGCTCAAACCGGTGCTCTGTGATAACCTAGAGGGATGGGATGGGGTGGGAGGTGGGAGGGAGGTTCAAGAGGGAGAAGACATATATATACCTACAGCTGATTCATGTTGATATATGGCAGAAACCAACACAATATTGTAAAGCAGTTATCTTCCAATTACAAATAAATTAATTTTAACAAGATTACATTTATACCTCCAGCCCACACCTCTCCACCGAGGTTCCCTGTACACAGTTGCCTGCTGTGTATCATCTTTTCACTATTAAAAGACTTATCAGTCTCAACACATTCAGCCTGAACTCATGATCTTTCTCCCAAAACCTAATCCTATTCCAGTGTTCCCAACATCAGAATCATTTTCATCAGATATTAGTTATGCATGTCAAAATCTAAAAGTTACTCTTGTCTCCTCCCCTTTTGCAAGCCTTGTTGATTTTCTCTCTTAAATGTCTCTTGAATTCTTTAGTATCCCTGCATCTCCATGATCTTTTTCCCTGTTGAAGTTGTCTGGGCTATTGCAGCAGGACCCTAATTTGTCCACCTTTGCCCACCCCCTCTGACCTGCATCTGATTCATTTACCACACCAAAGGCAATTGATCTGAATTATTTAGGGTTCTTATGAATGGATCCATTCCCTTTCGTATGTGTTGGCTCCCAGTGCCTCTAGGCTTATGCTCTGCTGTATGGATGACTCTGCTGTCAAAATTTTGTGCACCAAAATCACTGTGGACAGTGACTGCAGCCATGAAGTTAAAAGACTCTTCTTGGAAGGAAAGCTATGACAAACGTAGACAGCATATTAAAAAACAGAGACACCATTTTGCCAACAAAGGTCTGTATAGTCAAAGCTATGGTTTTTCCAATAGACATGTACGAATGTGAGAGTTGGACCATAAAGAAGGCTGAGAGCCAAAGAATTGATGCTTTTATCAGTTGAAAGAATTGTGGTGCTGGAGAAGACTCTTGAGAGTCCCTTGGACAGCAAGAAGATCAAACCAGTAAATCCTAAAGAAGATCAGCCCTGAATATTCATTAGAAGGACTGATGCTGAAGCTGAAGCTCCAATACTTTGGCCACCTGATGCGAGGAGCCAACTCATTGGAAAAGACCCTGATGATGCTGGGAAAGATTGAGGGCAGGAGGAGAAGGGGACGACCGAAGATGAGTTGGTTGGATGGCAACACCAACTTGATGGACATGAATTGAACAAACTCTGAAAGATAGTGAAGGACATGGGAGCCTGGCGTGCTGTAGTCCATGGTTGCAAAATTTGGACACTACTTAGAAACAGAACAATAACAGTCAACATATAGATGGTGTTTCAAGGCATTGGAAATAGATGAGCTTTGCCAAGGATGGTTATGTGAAGAGAAGATGGCCATGGCCAGAATCCTGACCCAGGGGGCACTGCCTGTACCTGGTTGCTAAATAAGGAAATAGCCAGGATGCCAAGACTCAATCCAGCCTCCTCCACCCAAAAGGGAGTGTCTAGAATATTTGATCAAATCAGGAAGTCTTCCCCTTCCCTATTTTTTTCCCCTCCTCTAAGTTTTTTTTTGGAAAAGACCTTGATGCTGGGAAAGATTGAAGGCAAAAGGAGTAGGGGGCTGCAGAAGATGAGATGGTTGGATGGCATTACCAACTCAATGGATGTGAGTTTGAGCAAACTCCAGGAGATTGTGAAGGACAGGGAAGCTTGGTGTGCTGCAGTCCATGGGGTCACAGAGTTGGACACAACTTAGCGACTGAACTACAAGCTTTTTCTTCTGTGAGGTTTGGGGACTCTCCCAATAGCAGGTTTCTGGGAATTTGACCTCCCCCAATCCTCAGGTTCATACCCTTTTCTTGGGTGAGGTTGATTGCTTTAGAGATAAGTACCTGACTGTGGCTGGCCAATCCTTCCCAGGAATTTGGAAGGCTGATACTTCAGACTGATGAGATAAACAGGACTTTCTGGAAGCATCTAATCCCTGATTCCAGACTCTTTTGAGCCTGTTTTTGAGGACCAGCCAGATCTCTGCCCTTGAGTTCTGTGGCTAACTCCAGGTCCTTAAAATACAATTTCCTTCACAAATGTAAGCTAGTTCAAGTGGATTTGTATGACCCGTACTCAAAATATTCCTACTCTATGACTCTCAGGAAACACTGTTTAAAATCCTGTTTATAAGCAGAAAAACTCTCTGACATTAGTCATAAAATTGTTTTCTTTCCTTTCTAGAGAAAAAGATGGCGATGACAGACTACATATTAAACAAATAACCACAAAGTTCTACCCTCCTTGCAAAAGATAAATGTCACAACAAAGGAAGAACTTTGTTGCAGAATTCCTACTTGAGCTCTTTGAATATAAATCCTGTTCAGCTTTGCTTCAGTTCGGTTCAGTTCAGTCGCTCAGTCCAACCCCATGAATCGCAGCACACCAGGACTCCCTGTCCATCACCAACTCCTGGAGTTCACTCAGACTCGCATCCATCGAGTCAGTGATGCCATCCAGCCATCTCATCCTCAGTCGTACCCTTCTCCTCCTGCCCCCAATCCCTCCCAGCATCAGGGTCTTTTCCAATGAGTCAACTCTTCGCATGAGGTGGCTAAAGTACTGGAGCTTCAGCTTTAGCATCATTCCTTCCAAAGAAATCCCAGGACTGATCTTCTTCAGAATGGACTGGTTGGATCTCCTTGCAGTCCAAGGGACTCTCAAGAGTCTTCTCCAACACCACAGTTCAAAAGCATCAATTCTTTGGCGCTCAGCCTTCTTCAAAGTCCAACTCTCACATCCATACATGACCATAGGAAAAACCATAGCCTTGACTAGATGGACCTTAGTCGGCAAAGTAATGTCTCTGCTTTTGAATTTGCTTACTTAAACTTTATTGTTGCTATTCAAGAATAAGAGGGAGTTTTCCTTGAACCTGCCCTGGCCCCCCACCCCCCACTCCCGTCTTCAGTAACAGAACAGTCATGGATGGATGTTCACACGTGGAGTTAGGTGGCCATCACCACTATCATTTCTGTCTGTTTGAAGGATTTACCTGCTTGTTCCTCCTGAGTCTGGAGGCAATCTTCAGGAAGATGGAGCCTCAAAAATACTTGAAAGGGTTAGGGGAAAAAAAAAAAGTATCTCAACAGTGAGGCTTAAAACTTGTGTGGAAATTGTTGAGTGTCTCTTAGTTCTAATTTATTGTTACTGTTGAGTCACTAAGTCGTGTCCGGCTCTCTGCGACCCCATGGATGGCAGCACGCCAGGCTTCCCTGTCCTCCACTATCTCTGGGAGTTTGCTCAAATTCATGTCCATTGAGTCAGTGATGCTATCTAACTATCTCATCCTCTGCAGCACCCTACTCCTTTACCTTCAGTCTTTCCCAGCATCAGTCTTTCCCAATGAGTTGGGTCTTCACAATAGGTGGCCAAAGTATTGGAACTCCAGCTTCAGCATCAGTCCTTCCAATGAATATTCAGGGTTGATTTCCTTTTGGATTGACTAGTTTGATCTCCTTGCCAGGGACTCTCAAGAGTCTTCTCCAGCACCACAGCTCAAAAGGGTCAATTCTTCGGCACTCAGCTTTCTTTATGGTCCAACTCACATCCATATATAACTGCTGGAAAAACTATAGCTTTGACTATATGGACCTTTGTTGGCAAAGTGATGTTTTTGCTTTTTAAGATGCTGTCTAGGTTTGTCATAACTTTCCTTCCAAGGAGCAAACATCTTCAAAGAAAATAATGTTGGAGTATAATTTTAATAACATGAAAATATGGTAATGATATATTAAGTGAAATACATAAGTTCAAAATGGTATGTTCTCATTGTGTTGCAATTTGTCTGTGCAAGTGATGAAAACTCAACTAAAAGTGGCTTCAGAGAAAGAAATGTATTGATTCATGGTACTAGAAAGTCAGGGCACGTAATACCTCAGGCAGGTTGGATCTGGGGACTCACATCATCATGAGTAATCTGTTTCCATCTCTTAATTCTTATTTTGTGTTGGTTTTACTTTTACATAGACTCTCCTTGAGAGCTGTTAAAGAGGGTGTATTAGTCAGTTTTCTCCAGATAAACAGAGCCAAGGGGACCCAGAAAGCTGATGGTGTAATTCAAAGGCTGACAGCCAGAGAGCTGACAGTGTAGATTCTAGGCTGAGTCTGAAGCCCAAGACCCGAACTGCTGAAAGCAAAAGATTGAAGTCCTGACCCAAAGGATCAGGTGGAATGTGAATGCAGCCTTCCTCCACCATTTTGTTCTATTGGGCTCTCAGTGGATTTGATGAGCCCCACCCACACTGGGGAGGGCCGTCTTCTTTCCTCAGTCCAGGAACTCAAAAGCTAATCTCTTGGAACACCTTCAGGCAAACACACCCAGAAATAATTTGTAGCCAGCTGTCTGGGCACCCCTGTGGCCCAATCCAGTTGACACATAAAATGAACCATCACACGCCCACCCCGTTAAGCTGATGCTCATGTGTATCTTCTTAAACCATACTAATCTCCAAGTAAAGAATAATAAAGGTTTAATTCCACCGGCCACAATACAACTGAAAATGCACTAGCCCCTTCCTCAGAAGAGGAGGTAAAGCCCCTGAGTGATGTTTACTCTCCTTGTTATCCTCTAACTTAAACGGTATGATGTAGAATTAACAATACTTAAATACTATGGTCTCAAGTCAGTACATCTTATGTTGCATGATAAGGAAATAAGAGAGGAAAGAAAAGATAACTCACACACAATCATAACAAAATAAGAAGGAAACCTCTATGAGTTAACAATCCTCATTACTCTGACTAGCCATGTGGCTGGTATTGATAACTACCTTCTACTCACTGAATTTTTGTTGGGTTTATTTCCCACCTTCTGGTGGGCAAGAGTCTTACCAAGTGTGGAGTAGTTGCTACTTCTTGCTTACTAGTGCTCTAGTCATTAGTCTGATTAGACTAATGTCAGTGTAGTGCACCAGAGTGATAGCTTGTGGAAAGGAAGTGTGTGAAGTGTTAGTTGCTCAGTCGTATCCAACTTTTTGCAACCCCATGGACTGTAGCTTGCCAGGCTCTTCTGTCCATGGGATACCAGGCAAGAATACCAGAGAGAGTTACCATAAAGGGATAAAATCCCTTTCTCCAGGGGATTTTTCCAACCCAGGGATTGAACCTGGGTCTCCCACATTGCCGGCAGATTCTTTATGTCTGAGTCACCAGGGAAGCCCCAGGGAAAGGTGATCAAGATTCCTATGAACTAAATTATGACATTAGGCTAGAGAGGTAAAATATCCCTGAGGTAGGACAGTAAAGGTCTATTATTGGCAGTGCCACCTAAAGCAGACTGCTTGATGAGGTGAAGAAAAAGGCATTTGCCAAATGAGTAGCTGCAGGTGAGGTGCCAGGAGATGTGTTACTTTGCTGAGTCAAAGGAACCACCTCTGGTACGGTATCTGCTATCAGAGTTATTACCTGGTTAAGCTTATGATAATCCACTGTTATTCTCCAGGACCCATCTGTCTTCTGCATAGACCAGAAAAGCAGGTTGAATGGGGATGTGGTGGGAATCAACACCCCTTTATCGTTGACATCCTTGATGGTAGCACTGATCTCTGTGATGCCTCCAGGAATGCAGTATTGCTTTTGGTTTACTACCTTCCTACATAGAGGCAGCTCAGGGGGCTTCCGCGTGGCCTTTCCCACCATATTAGCTAGCATTTCACAGTTTCAGGGAACCAGTGAGGGGGTTCTGCTACCTTCTGAGCATATTTATTGCAATTAAGCATTCTGGAACTGAGGAAATAACTACAAGATGGGCTCAAGGATCCCTGAACCTCTATGAGACAGACCTGAGTTAAAACTCCATTGATCTCCTGTCTTACATTAGGCTCTCCTCTAACTGGTGGGTTCCTAATGACATTTTGGGTCTCCTGGAATTAATTTCAGTTCAGAGCCAATGCCCCAAAGTCTTGAAAGGTCTGATTGTTTCCTTTCCACCGATGCACAGTTACTCTGGTAAAAGCTATAGGTCCCCTGAGGGGAAGGCTGGGAGAAAGATCGATAGCATAAATTTTGGATAGCATACCAGGCTCTTTCCTCAAGGGGACTGGCCTCCCCTTCATTCATGGGGTTCTGGGTCTGTAAACCGGCTCAAGTCTGGGAATTGACTGTTGAACCATTATTCTAGTTACATTTTGTTCACTTGACCTGGAATTCTTTCGCTTACACAAATCAAGTTTAATAGGCTTCCTATCTGTTTCACTTCTGGAACACCATCATCAACCATCCAACTAGGTCAGTGAGAGGCTGATTAATACTTTGACTCTGCTACCCATTATGGCAGTCAAGCCCCTCTTGCCTTTGGGGAGCTGCGTGCTACAACCTGGCCTTCACCGTTCTGGAATCCAGTTACCCCTGTCGCCTTTTGTTGTTGTCGTTTAGTCACTAAGTCGTGTCTGACTCTTCGGCGACCCCCTGGATTGTAACCCGCCAGGGTCCTCTGTCCATGGGATTTTCCAGGCAAGAATACTGGAGTGGGTTGCCATTTCCTTCTCGAGAGGGTCTTCCTGACCCAGGGATTGAACCCGGGTCTCCTATTCCCGTCACCTTTAGGTTTCCCAGTTCATTAGCTGCAGTTCCCCCTGGGGGGTCTAGCCTATTGGGAAGAGCGATCTCAGAGCTCCTCCAGGCTCTGAGGAGGCTCCCCTCACAAGTTTGCTTCTTACAGTAGCGGTGGTGCTGTCTTCCAGACCCTCCCAGGTGGCTAAGCCATAAATGACAGGTCCCCTGTAACATTCCCATCTCCCTGATCCTTTGAATCCTTTCCTCCACATTTAACCAAGGTGGGTTCAGCATTTCTAGTTCACTCACTGCGCCACTCCCCCCAAGCCCTCTTGGCCCATATTTCAGCCAATCAACCTAACTGTCAGAGCCCTTTCTAACTTCCCAAGCTGTAGACTAAATGCAGAATCTCTGCTTAGTGAGCCCATAGCAATATATTTGACCTGATCAATTTTATGTTCCTTCCACTATCATCTCACACCCTTATTATCCATTCCTACATGGTCCCCAGATTTTTATCTGTATAAATTAGGGAATCTTAAATTATATATTGTTGTAAATTATGTGTGAATATGAATACTAGAAAGAGATTTATTATAAGGTGCTGGCCCATGTGATTATGGAGGCTGAGAAGTCCCATAATCTGCCGTCTGTAAGCTGGAGACCAAAGAGAGCCGATGGTGTATCAGAGGCCAGAGAGCTGGAGAGCTGATGGCATAGGTTCTAGTCTGAGTTTGAAGGCTTGGGGACTAGGAGTGCTTGAGGGCTATTTAGATAGTCAGGCAGAGTGCAGCCTCTTCACACCTTTTTGTTTTAGTCAGCCCTCAGTGGATTGGATAAAGCCACCCACATTGGGGAAGGCCTTCTGCTTTACTCAGCCCACTCATTCAAATGCTAGTCTCTTCTGGAAACATCTTCACCGACCACCCAGAAATAAGGTTCAACCAGCTACCTGGGCATCCAGTGCATAGTCAGTTTGACATAAAACATTAACCATCACAGAAGGCTAGTAGCAGCTCTGGGATGGTGTTTTATCAATTTAATAACCTAATAAGAAAAGAGTCTTTCCTTTCAAATCATTCCAGTAACCATCCCAGTGCTGAATCTCTTTGGCCAGGCTTGGATCGTGTGCTCCTCTCTTCTAAACTATTATTACATAATAGCAAAATTTATGGAGCACTAATTATGTGTCAAATCATAAATCTGAGTCTGAGTTTTCTATGATTAGATGTGTAACCTTGGACAATTTAGACTTCCCAAGCTTGAAAAGGCACTTAATCTGTGTCCTCTGTATTATTTTACTTAATCCTCGACAACCCAATAAAATAGATTCTATCATCATCTTCATTTAAGTGATGAAGAAACTAAAGCCCAGGCAAGTTAAGTATATTATTCAGGACAAAAGAATTAGCAAATGGTAAGTCAACTTGTATGGGTTGAAAATGTGAGTGGAAGAAAGTTCCCTGCAAAAGAATCAGATCCTGCTTCTGACATTGAAGATAAGACTTAAAAACAAAAGAAAAAACACAGCAAAACAACCACACAGGGTACAGGGGTATAAATACTTTAAAAATCTCTCACTAATAAATTCCTAAAGATAAGAGAATATATCGAATTCATGTTGTAAGAACACGTATGCATGCTCACTCAGTCGTCTCCAACTCTTTGTGACCCCATGGACTATAGCCCACCAGGCTCCTCTGAGGGAATTTTCCTGGCAAGGATACTGGAGTGGATTGCCATTTCCTTCTCCAAGGGATCTTCCTGATCCAGGGATCAAACCTGAGTCTCCTGTGTCTCCTGAATTGGCAGGCAGATTCTTTACCACT
The DNA here is from genome assembly GCF_042477335.2 of Ovis canadensis. Classification (NCBI taxonomy): domain Eukaryota; kingdom Metazoa; phylum Chordata; class Mammalia; order Artiodactyla; family Bovidae; genus Ovis; species Ovis canadensis. Next base: position 35,316,690 of record NC_091255.1, on the reverse strand, counting down.
GAACCACCTGGGAGGCCTGTTGTAAGAACAGGATTATATAATTATAAATATTAAGAGAATAAAAAAGAGCCTTAAAAATTAAGGCAGGATAGTAGACCTGAAAAAAGTAATAGAAGAGTTGGAAGATAAACTTGAAAAAATCCTGAAGAAGATGAAGAGATGGATAGGAGAGAAAAGATGAGAATATTAGAGTATAAGCCTGGGAGGTTCAATATCTGAATAATAGGAGCTCTAGATAGAACAGAGAACATTTGAAGGAGGTAGTCACCAATAAAAGTGAAAGTGAAAGTCACTCAGTCGTGTCCAACTCTTTCCGACTGTATAGTCCATGGAATTCTCCAGGCCAGAATACTGGAGTGGGTGGCCTTTCCCTTCTCCAGAGGATCTTCCCAGCCCAGGGATCACACCCAGGTCTCCTGCATTGCAGGCAGATTCTTTACTGTCTGAGCCATCAATAGAACAGTACAGAAAAATTTACCAAGCTCAAAGACATGAGTTTCCAGACTGAAGGGTCCTTTGACTGCTCAGAAAAAAGGATGAAAAGAGTCCCACCCAGCTGGACACATCATCATGAAATTTCAGGACACAGGGTCAAAGAGATTTAAAAATCTTTGAGAGAGAAAAAGAGATGGAGATCAGGAATTAGGTTTGACTTTTCATACTTCAGTGAATAACCCTGGAAACAGCAGAGCAATGCCTTCAAAATACTGAAGCAGGGACTTACCCTGGTGGTCCAGGAGTTAAGAATACACCTTCCAATACAGGGGACTTGGGTTCAGTCCCTGACTGGGGAACTAGGATTCCACATGCTGAGGGGCTACTGAGCCCACACACTGCAACTAGAGAAAACCCATTCACCACAATGAAGACCCAGCTCAGCTAAAAAAATTAATAAAGCAACTCTTTAAAAAATATCAAAGCAGAATGCTTTCCAATCTAGAATTCTCCACTTAACTAAATCATCAGTCAAGTTTGAGGGTAAATAAAGACATTTTCAGATAGGCAAGATTTCAAGGATGTATTTCCCTCCCATTCATGCTTTCTGAAGAAGCTACTGGAAGCTATGCTTTTTGAACAAGAGAATATACCAAGAGGAAGGTGTGCATACATGCTCAGCCACTCAGTCATGTCCAACTCTGTGTGACCCCATGGACTGTAGCCCCCCGGGCTCCTCTGTCCATGGGATTCTCCAGGCAAATATACTAGAGTAGTTTTTCATTTCCTCCTCCAGCATGGAATACCATAAATAGGAATCTGACACAGGAGAAAGGTGAAAGGAATCTGAGGATGATGGGCGATCTGAGGATGACAGCTATGCACTAGATTCGGAAGGAAACAGATTGAAGCAGTACAACCCCAAAGAGAGACAACATGGTGGAGGGCCACCACCACCATTGCCCCCCTACCCCACTCTCATACAGACTTGTAAATCAAGGACAAAATGCCCAGAGAGTCTGGCCCAAATTTTTCTCTGAACTTCATCAATCCGCTGATCACTCTTGCATGCCCTGCTGCCTGACCTGCTGTAGATAGTGTCTAGAAATGCTCTGCTTTGACCTCTTGGAAGAATTGGAGGGCAAGTCCTGATGAACAGAAGATACAGAACAGCCTTTCCTTCTGACTGTGTCCTGGCTGAACAGCTAAACACTGGCCCATGCTGTGGCACTGGCTCACGTCTCAACGGTGCTGAGCCCCATGCCCAGTGTTACTCATCATCTTACTCATGATTTTCCTATAAAAGTCTCTCGTAAATGCTCAAGGAAGCTGAAGCCCAGACAATGACCCAGAGACAGTTGAGTTCATCTCCTTCAACAGTTGCAGCATCACCCTTTCCTTACCCTCCTTCACTGGTGCTTGCTACTCAGATTTTCAAAACTAAGGCATGTTTAGGGAAAAATGTCTAGGCGGAAAAATGATCAATGGCAGAAGTCATCACAGTGTTTAGTGCTGGGAGGTAGAGAAGAGGAGTAAACAGAGAGTTTGGAAAGACTGGCTTTGTTTTATATCTCAAATTTAGTGGATGGTTGTTTACACTATAATTATATTTAGGTTGCATGAATGATTTTATCCCCCCTTTTATTTGATGATGCATTTCACAACAAACTGTTGAAAAACTCAGGTGCTGTTAATAAATAAGGAAATGAGTGGGGACAAGCACAACTAAGAGCTATTCATCAGACTCTTTGAAAAATGAGAACATTTGCAAAGAGAAAAGATAGGAGGGGATATTTGTGTCTGGCTCATTCTATTACAGAGAACAGAGACCTGCTTAATTCATTAAAAAAAAATTCACTGAAGTATAGTTGATTTACATTGTTGTGTTAATTTTTGCTGTATAGCAAATTGATTCAGTTATATATATATATACATTTTCATGTTATTTTCCATTATGGTTTATCACATATAGTTCCCTGTGCTATACTTTGGGACCATTCTCTATATAATAGTTTTCATCTGTTAATCCCGAACTCCCAATCCATCCCTCCCTGCTTAATTTAACTTAAGAAAGGAGTGGGGGTTGTTTTGAGTCTACCTGTGGAATGACCTAGAATGATAAAACTCAGGAATTTTTTCACTCTCCTTATAGGCATCTCTGTGTCCTTGATTGTCTATTCTGTTCCCTATTGGCTACATAGTAAACCTCCCCCAAATTCTTTAGCTTAAAACAACAATAGCCATTTATTTATTGGCTCATGATACTGTGATTTAGGAAAGGGTTGGCAGGGACAGCTCATCCTTGCTTTGTCAGGTGTTGGCTGGGTCAGCTTGACTGGGGCTGGAGGATGATGCTGGCTTCACTGACAAGTGTGGCTTCTCAGCTAGGGTGTCTAGAATAGCTGGGAGCTGGCTGGACCAGTCTCTCCAGCAGGGCTTCTTTACACGGTGACTCAAGGCTCCAAGAGGAATAAAGCAGTCAGGCGCCTTCAGCTCTAGGTCCAGAGCTGGCACTGTGTCACTTCTGCTGCATATCTTTGGCCAAACAAGTTCATATCAGAGAGGAGAAATAGACTTCACCTCCTGATGGGGGAAGTGGCATGTGCTACAGAGATGGGAGGAATACTTGGCTGCTGTTTTTCAAACAGTGCTATGTAGCATTCTCCCACCTCATAATTTTGATTTGCATATAATTTTAGTTTGTTGGGGCTTTTTATTTTGTTTCTGTTTTTGCCCTTGCAGCATGCCGGATCTTAGTTCTCCAACCAGGGATCCAACCTGCTGCCCTGCTGCAGAAGTACAGAGTCTTAACTGCTGGACTGTTGGGGAATTCCCTAGTTTGCTGTTGCACTGGATTTCCCAGGTGGCTCAGATGGCCCTGGGTCAGGAAGATCCCCTAGAAAAAGGAATGGCAACCCACTCCAGTATTCTTGCCTAGACAATCCAATGGACAATCCCTGGACAATCCTTGGTGGGATACAGTCCATGGGGTCACAAAGAGTTGAACGTGACTGAGCAACTTTCATTTTCTTTCATTTAAATCCAGCCGTGTTTTTCTGTCACGTACAACTTTATTGCTAACTAGCAGTTTCTTTTCTTTCAAGTAATCTTTTTAATTTTTCATACTTTATTCCTTATATTAATAGGTTAAGAAAGTGAAATCTTCCTAAGTACTGATTCATAGATAATGTTTATAAGTGGCACACAAAACGTTCAGTTTCACAAAGAGTAGTATCCAGTGATCCCTTTAAATGCAATTTTAATCCTTACTTTAAGCTAAGTGCAGGAATAATACAATGAGCCAAATACACACAAAATTTGTATATCCTGAACTACAAAAGTGGTTTCCATAGCCACACATGGTTTTAGTCAAGTACACATTTTCACAATAAATAAATACTAACAAATACATTAATGAAACACCAAATGCTTACCTGCCATCAACTTTTTCAGCAATACCATTCCTGCTACTGAAAGCACTTTCAGAAGTTTTAATCTGACTTGGGGAAATGAGTTCTTTTAAAATCTGATGAATAGTGTATTATAAACCCCAGAGATTTTTAATCCAGTAAGTCTTCCAACACAGAAACATTCATAGGAAATTTTTAGTTTCTCAAAAAATAAAAAATTAAAATTAAACCACTCTTGTTATCTAAAGAAGAGTATTAAATTATCTTAAGGCAAATAAACATTCCTACAAAAGGCTGTATTTTCTAATGTCATTTTCTCCTTAAAAGAAACACAAACCATTTCACTATCTTTTAATAACTTACACTACTGTAGTCTAAAAGCTTTAGAAATACATGAAATACATCTTAGCTATCAAAGTCAAAGGCGCCATTTAGATTTCACATATTAAACAGCTGCAGTACAACCTACAATGGCACAATATGATTAATGGCATATATAAATATTAATTCATCGACATGGTCAAGAGTCAGAAGAAACTGAATGGTTTGCAAACCAAAGATACTTAGACTTACATGTGGTCATTAAAATCCAATAAGTAATTCAAGTATGGTAATATACTGGCAGGCAATTAAAGGCTCACATATCACTCTAAAATTGAAGATGTGAAAATAAAGCCTGAAAACTTTGTGTTCTCTGTTTTTCATTCACATGGTTAGGTATCTGGACCTTACTGTGGAAAATATAGTTACTAAGTATGGTTTCCCCAGAAGATAGTGAAGCTTCAGAAAGTACAATAGGTGTCAAGATCCATAGTTTGCTTCATCAAATGCTTTTCTGGCATGTTCTAAATCGTTATTCATAGTAAGCAAGTCTTTAACCCTAGCAAACTTTCTTGGGTCCTTTTGAATCAAGAAGATGATATCTTCAACTTGTACCCGACCATGACTTCCTCCAATTGACTTTGCCTTATGAGTCATTTCAGTGATGAACTCTGACAAGACCTTCAAGAATATCTGCTGATTCAGTATAAGGATTCTGGTCATCTCCAAACCCATACATCATACACCTTAATTCTTTAGAAAAAAATCTCTTTCTTTTACCTTGTCCATCTGCTGTACCTCCTCCAGTTTCTTCATTTTCTTCCTCAAAGGTGGGATCTGCCACCCCGCCAGCCAGCCACATCTGCAGCGTACCTACCTCCCTTGGAGCTAGCAGTTTCTTTTTATGCTTTTAGGTTCTAATTCCTAAGAACTGATTGGTTCAGTTCATCTTTTTCTCCTTATGCCACTGGTCAAAGCCTATTTTTTTCCTCAAGTTTTTAGTTTGAAAGCCGTTCAGTTTTTGGAATAGTCGCATATATAGTACATTGCAAGTCTATAGACCCTTTCCTTAGAGTCACTGATTTTATCATTTGCTACATTTGCTTGATCACACTTTCTTTCTCCATGTATATATGTATGCAGTCAGTTGAAGATATCAAATACTTTGGTATATATCTCCTGAGATCAAGGGCATTCTCCTGCATAACCACAGTCAAACAGTCACACCAAGAAGTTTAGCAATTATAAACAATGTAATCTAATCTGCTACTCAGATTCATATTTCCACAATTGACATATGATTTTTTTGGATCCAGTATTCAAATAATGAGCTCACACAGAAACTAGTTTTCATGTCTCCCCAGTGTCCTTTCGTTTAGACAAGTTCTCTGGCTATTTTTCATCTTTTGTGACATTGACTTCCTGGAGAGACTAGGCCAGCTGTTTTGCACAATTTCTTTCAATTTGATTTGCCTGATTATTTCCTCTTAATTAGATTCAGCTTAAACCTTTTTGGTAAGAATGCTATATAGGTAGGATTTCTCTGGTGGTCCAGTGGCTAAGACTCCGTGCTCTCAATGCAGGGGGCCCAGGTTCAATCCCTGGTGTGGGAATTAAGAGTTCACACGCTGCAACTAAAGATCCCACATGCCACAAGGAGGATGGAAGATCCTGCAGGCTGCAGCTAAGACTCGGTGCTGCTGCTGCTGCTGCTAAGTCGCTTCAGTCGTGTCCGACTCTGTGCAACCCCAGAGACGGCAGCCCACCAGGCTCCCCTGTCCCTGGGATTCTCCAGGCAAGAACACCGGAGTGGGTTGCCATGTCCTTTTCCAATGCATGAAAGTGAAGAGTGAAAGTGAAGTTGCCCAGTCGTGTCCGATTCTTAGCGACCCCATGGTCTGCAGCCTATCAGACTCCTCCACCCATGGGATTTTCCAGGCAAGAATACTGGAGTGGGTCACCATTGCCTTCTCCAGACTTGGTGCAGCCAAAATTAATTAATTAACTAAAAAAAAAAAAAGAATACTACATAGGTGATGTGTGGCTAACCGGTTGATTGGCTGCTTTTAGATAATTGCTGGCCAGTTGCCTATTTGTACTCACTCCCATCCCCTTCCCTGGTCCCCTTCCCCATCAGTCCTCAGGCTCCTTAGCCCAGAGCCTTCTAGGTAAGTTCGGCCAAGAGAAGACAGATGGTTAGAGAACAGGAGGAGGGCAAAGGCTGGGATAGTTCCTGCTCTTTCTCTCTTCCTGTGAGGTCCTTGACTGTGGCTACTTCTTTCCCAAGAAGTCTCCTCTCCCCAACAAACAGACCCAGCCTCTGTGATTCCAGCTCCCTGGAAATCCCCCTCCTTGGGTCTGGCTCCTTCTGACTGGCCCCGAACTCTGTGCTCTGATAAAACCTCCTTCTCCTGCTGTCCCTTCTGCCTAGAGCAGCAGTCGTTTCTGGCCAGTTGCTAACCTTCAGTCTCCTCACCATCCTGTGTTTGGCTTCTCAGCTTTTCCATTTCCTGTGGAACCAATTTCCTTTATTTGGTTTGAAAAACCCAGGGTGGTGTTTGCTTTCCTGACTAAACCCTGACTAATACAGGGAGGGTGTCTAATCCTGGTGACCTGTGGGATGGAGTTATGTGGTATAAACTAAGGCAGCATTAGCAGCAGGGGCTGTAAGAGGGGAAATTGTTTTAGAAGGAGGAGTATGCACTGTAGGGCTCCTCCCTGGTTACATGGAAAAGAAGTATACAAAAAGGTAACATCCCTGGGTGGTATAATTTGGGTGATTTTCACATTATTTTTTCTTCTCTTTTGTTTATCCACATTACCTACATTTTCTGCAATGTTGTTTTGGCATGAAGAAAAAACTCTAGCATGCCATATTTAGAAAGTAAATGAGAGAATGGTACACATGTACAGTAAGCTATATCAGAGGATACGGAAGTGGCTACCCCCATAAAAGTACTTTGGCTCCCAAATATTTTTTCCAGCTTTATTGAAATATAATTGATAAATAAGATTTTAACATTAATGGATTTAAAGTGTACACTGTAATGATTTGATTATGCATGTATATTGTGAAGTGACTCCCACAATTGAGTTAACACATCCATCATCTCACATATTTATCACTTATGTATTTATTGGGAAAAGGAGAAGGGAACGGCAAAGGATGAGATGGTTAGATAGCATCACCAACTCAATGGACATGAATTTGAGCAAACTCCGTGGATAGTGGAGGACAGAGGAGCCCTGTGTGCTGCAGTCCTTGGGGTCACAAAGAGTAAGACACGACTGAGCTGCTCAACAACAACAACAAATTTATTTTGGTGCAAACACTAAAGTTCTATTCTCTTAATAAATTTCAGTCATACAATGCAGCATTATCAACTATAGTCACTGTGTTATACATTAGATATATGTATCCCCCAGCCCCTAGCAAACACCATTCTATTCTTTGTTTCTATGAGTTCAACGTTTTTTTTTTTTGGCCGTGTGGCATGTGGGATCTTAGTTCCTCCATCAGGGATCGAACCCCCATCCCCTGCATTGATTGGAAGGCAGATTCATAACCACTGGACCACCCAGGAAGTCCCTATTGAATTCCTTCTGGAGAGTAAATTTCCAGGAGAAGAATTAATGGGGAAAAGGTCATGTATATTGTTGTTTCTGGACCCCTAAAGACAAATCTTTTCCTATAAGATAGTACTAATACCTACGGTCTCCAAGAACCTATAATTGCTTTAGTTTCACTTCAATTCATTTTTTAGAATAAATAGAAAGGTAGAGAATGAAAACCTTCTTCCTGTTCCAATCTTTCTAGTTCCTACACACATCTTTCCTGGAGACCATGGTATTCATTTCTCATATGATTTAGAGTTTCTCATGAACAAGCCAGCAAAATGAATACATGTAAAGAGAGCATACTAAACACTCCATTCTTAATTTTGGCTTTTAAATTTGTATTTTGAAAATCTTTCTATATCAGAACAGAGTTCTTCATCATTCTTTTTACAACTGTAGAATATTCCATTGAATAAATTTACTATGATGTACTTAACCACTCATCTAATGATGGACATTTAAAGTTTTCCCCCAATCTTTTGCTAAAGCAAACAAGGAGATGATTAACCTTCCCCTCACATTATTTTGCCTGTGTGCAAGTAGATTTGAATAATGAATTCTCAGAAACATTACTGCTGGTTCAAAGGGTAGATGCACTAGTGATCTTGCTGAAGAAGTGAAGTTGCTCAGTTGTGTCCAACTCTTTGCAACCCCATGAACTGTAGCCCACGAGGCTCCTCCATCCATGGAATTTTCCAGGGAAGAGTACTGGAGTGGGTTACTGTTTCCTTCTCCAGGGGATCTTCCTGACCCAGGGATCGAACCTGGGTCTCCTGCATTGCAGACAGATGCTTTACCGTCTGAGCTACCCGGGAAGCCTGTGATCTTGTTCAGTTCAGTTCAGTTCAGTCGCTCAGTCGTGTCCGACTCTTTGCGACCCCATGAATCGCAACACGCCAGGCCTCCCTGTCCATCACCAACTCCTGGAGTTCACTCAAACTCATGTCCATCGAGTCCATGATGCCATCCAGCCATCTCATCCTCTGTCATCCCCTTCTCCTCCTGCCCCCAATCCCTCCCAGCATCAGGGTCTTTTCCAATGAGTCAACTCTTCGCATGAGGTGGCTAAAGTACTGGAGCTTCAGCTTTAGCATCATTCCTTCCAAAGAAATCCCAGGACTGATCTTCTTCAGAATGGACTGGTTGGATCTCCTTGCAGTCCAAGGGACTCTCAAGAGTCTTCTCCAACACCACAGTTCAAAAGCATCAATTCTTTGGCGCTCAGCCTTCTTCACAGTCCAACTCTCACATCCATACATGACCACTGGAAAAACCATAGCCTTGACTAGATGGACCTTTGTTGGCAAAGTAATGTCTCTGCTTTTGAATATGCTATCTAGGTTGGTCATAACTTTCCTTCCAAGGAGTAAGCATCTTTTAATTTCATGGCTGCAGTCACCATCTGCAGTGACTTTGGAGCCCCCCAAAATAAAGTCTGACATGGTTTCTCCATCTATTTCCCATGATCTTGTTAGATGTTACCAAATTGCCCTTCAGAAAGATGATATCTATTTACATCCCCACTAGCAATTTTTGATTGGAAAAGGAAATGGCAACCCACTCTAGTGTTCTTGCCTGGAGAATCCCAGGGATGGGGGAGCCTGGTGGGCTGCCATCTATGGGGTCACATGGAGTCGGACATGACTGAAGTGATTTAGCAGCAGCAATGTTTGAGACTGTGATCACTCTATTATCCTATTATGCACAGAAGAGTGTGTTATTAAATCTGTGAGTCCATGTGTCTCATGAAATGTTTATTGTAGTTATATTTATCTTCTCTCGATCTACCATTTGATTATTTTGTATCTTTAATTCTCTCTTTATTATCTTATTGTAATATTTACAGTAGTTGTTTTACAGCCCTTGTCTTCTGATTCCATCATCTCTGTCATATCTGGTCTATTTCCATTGACTTTATTTTCTTCTAATTATTGGTAATATTTTCTTGCCTCTTTGCATTGCTGGTAATTTTAAAATATCATTTATTATTTATTTTTAGTCAAGGCTATGGTTTTTCCAGTAGTCATGTATGGATGTGAGAGCTGGACTGTGAAGAAAGCTGGGCGCTAAAGAATTGATGCTTTTGAACTGTGGTGTTGGAGAAGACTCTTGAGAGTCCCTTGGACTGCAAGGAGATCCAACCAGTCCATTCTGAAGGAGATCAGTCCTGGGATTTCTTTGGAAGGAATGACGCTAAAGCTGAAAGTCCAGTAGTTTGGCCACCTCATGTGAAGAGTTGACTCATTGGGAAAGACCCTGATGCTGGGAAGGATTGGGGGCAGGAGGAGAAGGGGACGACCGAGGATGAGATGGCTGGATGGCATCACCGACTGGATGGACATGAGTTTGAGTGAATTCCGGGAGTTGGTGATGGACAGGGAGGCCTGGCGTGCTGCAATTCATGGGGTCACAAAGAGTCGGACATGACTGAGTGACTGAACTGAACTGAACTGATTATTTATTTTTAGCTGCATTGGGTCTTCACTGCTGCATGCAGGCTTTCTCTAGTTGAAGGCAAACGGGGACTACTTTCTAGTTGTGATGAGCAGGTTCACTAGTTGCAGCACTTGGGTTTAGTTGCTCTGTGGCACATGAGAGCTTCCTGGACCAGGGATCAAACCCACATCCTGAATTGGCAGGCAGATTTTTATCAACCACTGGATCACCAGGGAAGTTCCCCAGGATTGGTTGCTTGTTTCACAGAAAAAGAAGGATAAAGATAGGAAAGTATTTTGTTTGTTTACTGGATTCATTCACAGAGTGTTTACTGAGCACCTATTATATGCTTGCGTGCTCAGTCGTGTTGATTCTTTGTGACCGTATGAACGGTAGCCCAGTAGGCTCCTCTGTCCATGGGATCCAAGCAAGAATACTGGAGTGGGTTGACATTTCCTACTGCACTCCTCCCCCATTGAGGGGCAGAACCCTCATTTCCTGCATCTCCTTGCATTGGCAGGCACATTCTTACTACTGAGCTGCCTGGGAAGCCCTTATTATACACAAGCCATTAAAAATATGGAATTTGTACCCTCGCGGAGTTCCTAGCCTGGTGGGGGAAACAAAATGATAAAAAAAAATAAATTCAACTGTGCACTACTGTGAAGAATGAATTCTGTGTAGGATGTGGAGCACAAGGCGGTGGGGGGGGGTCAGGTTATGTTGGGGAGACAGAAGAGACTTCTTGGGGAGCAAGCTGACCTGAGTCTTGAAATTTGAGTAGGCATCTGCCAGGTTGGTAGAGATGGAGGAGAGTTGGGGAGAAGGTAGGCATTCTGGGCAAATAGGCAGCAAGAGTTCCAGGATGCTGGTGAAATTTCAGGGAAATCCATGAGGTTGGGGCCAGGAAGAGATAAGTGATGTGGTTGCAAAGGAAACAGGAGACCCATGAGAAAAGTTCTTTGGAGTGCTGGTGAGAGATGATAAGGACCAGAAACGGGGCAGGGTTAGCAGGAATAGAGATGGGGGAGGGCGAAAGAGATGCTAAGGAAGTGGAATTGTCAAGACTGTTGTTCCATTGGTGATGGTAGGGAGAGAGAAAGAAGAGAGGGCAGAGGAGAGGCAGAGATGGCAAAAGTGATTGATCCAGCATGACTCCCTGGTTCTTGACTGGGGCAAGTAGGTGTATGACGGTGTCATTTACAGAGATGTGGGACATGTAAGGAAGGACTGGGAAGTGTAATCAAGTTGGGTTTTGATTAAGTCAAGTTTGAAGCACCAGGACTTCCCTGGTGGTCCAGTGGTTAAGAAGACACCTTCTAGTGCAGGGGACGCAGGTTCGATCCCTGGTCGGGGAACTAGAATCCCACATATTGCAGGGTAACTAAGCCTGAGTGCTTTCGAGCCTGTGCGACACAGCTAGAGGACCCCTCGCACTGCAAGGAAGAGCCTGCATGCTGCAACCAAGACCTGAAACAGCCTAATAAGTAAACACTAAAAGAGAAGATTAAAAAAAAGTTTGAAGAACCTCTTGAAATTGTAGATGGGTACCTCATGGCCCACTTTACTGTCCACTGCTTTGCGTGTGTAAGGCTTTGATGTCTGAGAAAGGTCAAAAGTTACCTGCCAAAAGTTCTTCTTTGGTAGAGGAACTATAAGCAAGTGCAATTCAATTCAAAATAAGTTATTGAGCATTTACTATGTGCCACACGGTGCAACGCACACTAATCTCCAAGGGGAGAGAGAGTCTATCTGCCTTGTTCACATTTGCATCCCAATACCTGATACAGTGACTGATACACAGTGGACATTTGATTAGTGTTTGTTGAATGACTGACTAAATGTATGAATGAACATGTTTGGTAATGAAAATAGCAACGAGTATCTCCTGAATCCCAAAAGCTTGGGGAGACAAATGCACAGACAGGGTCAAACAGCATATTAAATGCTTGAATAGAATGGATGTAATGGGCAAGGAGGACTCACGGGGAAAAGGAGTGACTTGTGCTGAGTTTTAAAGTTTTCTGGGCAGAGAAGAGGAAAAGACATTCCAGAAAGAAAGAATAGACCATATAAAGGCCTAGAAGGGTGAAAGTGCATGACATGGTTCTCAGACTAAGTTTAGTGCAGCTGTACTCCACCTGGCAGCCATCAGGCCTGCCATCCCCTTAGAAGGAAATAGTCCCCATCCACAGCCTGTGCTGAGGGGAAGCTCTGGGTATTCTTACTTTACACAAAATGAAACTGCTGTTCAGCCACAGGCAAATCATAAGCTGTCTAGGACCCTAAGAGTTACACTTGAGTGGAACAACTGACCCAACCAGAAGGAACAGGGCCAGTCTCTCGCTATGATGTAAGTGAGTGTGTATGGTTGTGGTGGCAGCAATGGTATGGAAACCACAGACAGAATCAGTAGCCATAGCATCAAAGATGGAGAGAAGGCAGAGAAGCCAAGATGACCATAGGAAACAGGAGTTACAGAAAAAACTAGAAGCCACATGGCAGAGAAAAGACATGCTGAGCAGAGGGAGAAGCAGTTGCTTTCAGGGAAGCAGATGGAATCAGAGGTCAGCCTGTTATGTCACGTCTACGTAGATTAAAACCCATTATAATGTTACAATGTGTGTGTGTGTGCACTCAGTCACTTAGTGGTGTCCGACTCTGCAACCCCACAGACTGTAGCCCACCAGGCTCCTTTCTCCACGGGATTCTCCAGGCAGGAATACTGGAGTTGGTTGCCATTTCATCCTCCAGAAGATCTTCCTGACCCAGGATCTAGCCCATGTCTCCTGCATTGGCAGGAGGATTCTTTGGCACCCTGCCACCTGGGAAGCCCTAGTAACACTGTAATACTTGCTCAGTTCACTTCAGTTCAGTCACTCAGTCGTGTCTGACTCTTTGCGACCCCATGAATTGCAGCACACCAGGCCTCCCTGTCCATCACCAACTCCAGGAGTTCACTCAGACTCACGTCCATCGAGTCCGTGATGCCATCCAGCCATCTCATCCTCTGTCGTCCCCTTCTCCTCTTGCCCCCAGTCCCTCCCAGTATCAGAGTCTTTTCCAATGAGTTAACTCTTCGCATGAGGTGGCCAAAGTCCTGGAGTTTCAGCTTTAGCATCATTCCTTCCAAAGAAATCCCAGGGCTGATCTCCTTCAGAATGGACTGGTTGGATCTCCTTGCAGTCCAAGGGACTCTCAAGAGTCTTCTCCAACACCACAGTTCAAAAGCATCAATTCTTCGGCGCTCAGCCTTCTTCACAGTCCAACTCTCACATCCATACATGACCACTGGAAAAACCATAGCCTTGACTAGATGGACCTTAGTCGGCAAAGTAATGTCTCTGCTTTTGAATATGCTATCTAGGTTAGTCATAACTTTCCTTCCAAGGAGTAAGCGTCTTTTAATTTCATGGCTGCAGTCACCATCTGCAGTGATTTTGGAGCCCAAAAAAATAAAGTCTGCCACTGTTTCCACTGTTTCCCCATCTATTTCCCATGAAGTGATGGGACCGGATGCCATGATCTTCGTTTTCTGAATGTTGAGCTTTAAGCCAACTTTTTCACTCTCTTCTTTCACTTTCATCAAGAGGCTTTTTAGTTCCTCTTCACTTTCTGCCATAAGGGTGGTGTCATCTGCATATCTGAAGTTATTGATATTTCTCCTGGCAATCTTGATTCCAGCTTGTGTTTCTTCCAGTCCAGCGTTTCTCATGATGTACTCTGCATAGAAGTTAAATAAGCAGGGTGACAATATACAGCCTTGACATACTCCTTTTCCTATTTGGAACCAGTCTGTTGTTCCATGTCCAGTTCTAACTGCTGCTTCCTGACCTGCATATAGGTTTCTCAAGAGGCAGGTCAGGTGGTCTGGTATTCCCATCTCTTTCAGAATTTTCCACAGTTTCTTGTGATCCACACAGTCAAAGGCTTTGGCATAGTCAATAAAGCAGAAATAGATGTTTTTCTGGAACTCTCTTGCTTTTTCCATGATCCAGCAGATGTTGGCAATTTGATCTCTGGTTCCTCTGCCTTTTTTAAAAGCAGCTTGAACATCAGGGAGTTCACGGTTCACGTATTGCTAAAGGGTGACTTGGAGAATTTTGAGCATTACTTTTGAGATGAGTGCAATTGTGTGGTAGTTTGAGCATTCTTTAGCATTGCCTTTCTTTGGGATTGGAATGAAAACTGACCTTTTCCAGTCCTGTGGCCACTGCTGAGTTTTCCAAATTTGCTGGCATATTGAGTGCAGCAGTTTCAGAGCATCATCTTTCCGGATTTGAAACAGCTCAACTGAAATTCCATCACCTCCACTAGCTTTGTTCATAGTGATGCTTTCTAAGGCTATCAGCCATCAAACATGTTGAATGATTCACTACTACTGCTGCTACTGCTAAGTCGCTTCAGTCGTGAATAATTCACTAGGAGAGGATATTTTAAATTTCTGGAAAACTGGTCAACCACTTGTAACTTTCACTGCACACAAAAATAAACTCAAAATGGATTAAAGATCTAAATGTAAGACCAGAAACTATAAAACTCCTAGAGGAGAACATAGGCAAAACACTCTCAGACATAAATCACAGCAGGATCCTCTATGATCCACCTCCCAGAATTCTGGAAATAAAAGCAAAAATAAACAAATGGGATCTAATTAAAATTAAAAGCTTCTGCACAACAAAGGAAAATGTAAGCAAGGTGAAAAGACAGCCTTCTGAATGGGAGAAAATAATAGCAAATGAAGCAACTGACAAGCAACTAATCTCAAAAATATACAAGCAACTTATGCAGCTCAATTCCAGAAAAATAAACGACCCAATCAAAAAATGGGCCAAAGAACTAAATAGACATTTCTCCAAAGAAGACATACGGATGGCTAACAAACACATGAAAAGATGCTCAACATCACTCATTATTAGAGAAATGCAAATCAAAACCACAATGAGGTACCACTTCACACCAGTCAGAATGGCTGCGATCCAAAAATCTGCAAGCAATAAATGCTGGAGAGGGTGTGGAGAAAAGGGAACCCTCCTACACTGTTGGTGGGAATGCAAACTAGTACAGCCACTATGGAGAACAGTGTGGAGATTCCTTAAAAAATTGCAAATAGAACTACCTTATGACCCAGCAATCCCACTTCTGGGCATACACACCGAGGAAACCAGAATTGAAAGAGACACATGTACCCCAATGTTCATCGCAGCACTGTTTATAATAGCCAGGACATGGAAACAACCTAGATGTCCATCAGCAGATGAATGGATAAGAAAGCTGTGGTACATATACACAATGGAGTATTACTCAGCCGTTAAAAAGAATTCATTTGAATCAGTTCTGATGAGATGGATGAAACTGGAGCCTATTGTACAGAGTGAAGTAAGCCAGAAAGAAAAACACCAATACAGTATACTAACACATATATATGGAATTTAGAAAGATGGCAATGACGACCATGTATGCAAGACAGGAAAAAAGACACAGCTGTGTATAACAGACTTTTGGACTCAGAGGGAGAGGGAGAGGGTGGGATGATTTGGGAGAATGGCATTCTAGCATGTATACTATCATGTAAGAATCGAATCGCCAGTCTATGTCTGACGCAGGGTGCAGCATGCTTGGGGCTGGTGCATGGGGATGACCCAGAGAAATGTTATGGGGAGGGAGGTGGGAGGGGGGTTCATGTTTGGGAATGCCTGTAAGAATTAAAGATTTTAAAATTAAAAAAATAAAAAACTAAAAAGAAAAAATAAATAAAAAAAATTTCTGTTGTTCTTTATTCCCAGTGACCCAAGTTTCCTGCTCATATAATCTCCCTTCTGTCTGAATAACTTCTTTTATCAGTTCTTTTGGAGCAGCTCTGTTGGCAATGGATTCTCTTAGTTTTTCTTCATTTGAGAATGTCTTTATTTCATCATCATCCTCCAGGTTTGTTTGTTTGTTTGTTTGTTTTCCTGGATATAGAATTCTGAGTTAACAGGTTTTTTCTTCCCTCTCTCAGCCCTTAAGGAAATATGATTCTACCTTATTTTGGCCTCCATTGTTTCTTTTCTTTTTTTTTTTTAATATTTATCTTTATTTATTTATTTGGCTGCGCCAGGTCTTAGTTGCAGGATGTGGGATCTTCAATATTCATTGTGGCATGCAGGGTCTTTTTTTAGTTGTGGTATACAAACATGTGGGATCTAGTTCCCTGACCAGAGATCAAACCCTGACTCTCTGCACCAGGAGCCCAGAATCTTAGCCACTGAACCACTAGGGAAGACTCCAGAAGTTGTTTTCAAGTATATTTTTAGGAGTAAATTTCCTCTTTGTTATTATTTTTTGGTTTGAAAACACGTTGGAGTTTTGGCGTGTTCACATTTCTTGGTTCACCTGTGTGTTCTTTCAATGTGATAAATACCCAGTCCCATTGTTTTCTGGCTTCCGTTGTTGCTGCTGAGACTTCTGTTGTCATGCTAACTCTTGCTCTTGGTTATGATCTCTCATTCTTAGAAAGGTCCTGTTTTCAGGACCTTTTCATCTGTGGCATTCTGAAATTTTACTTTAATGTTTCTGGTTATGAATTTATGTTCATTTTTTCCTCTTTGGGATACACTGATCTGTGAGTTTTAATGCTTCATTTGTTCTAGAATACTGTTAACCGATGTTGGCTAAAATATTTCTGTTGTTTCTTATGACCATACTTTCCTTTCAAAACTCCAGTTATTTCTATGGTATACCTTCTCATTTTATCCTCCATGTCTCTAAATCTTTCTTTTATGTTTTTCGTTTCCATATCTATTTTTCTCATATTCTGGATATATCCTTTTGACAAATCTTCTAATCCTCTAATCCTTTCTTCAGTTGTCCCAAATCTGCTTTTTAAGCCATCCTTTAAGACTTTAATTTCAACAATCTTGTTTTTTCTTATTTCTAGAATATGTTTTCCTGATCTATCCATTCAATCTTGATCGTCTTTTTATACGCTTTCATTTGTAAATCAACTATTTTTACCCTTTAACATTTCCTGTGTGTATGTGTGTTCTATATTCTATGTTTGTCACTTTAGATTTTTATTTCTTTATTGATTTGATGTGCTGGGTCTTCATTGCTGCATGCAGGCTTTCCTCTAGTTGTGGTGAGCGGGGGCCACTCTCCAGCTGCGGTGCACAGGCTTCTTCTGTTGCGGAGCACAGGCTGTAGGGCATGCAGGCTTCAGCAGCCGTGGCTTGTGGGCTCAGCACTTGCAGCTCCCAGGCTCTAGAGCACAGACTCAGAGTAGATCTGATGCACAGGTTCAGTTGCTCTGAGGCATGTGGGGTCTTTCCAAACTAGGGATGAAATCCATGTCTCCTGCTTTAGCAGGTGCACTCCTTACACCTGAGCCAGCAGGGAGCCCTGTATTTGTTGCTTCTAATAGCTTTATCCCCCTGGAATCGAACTCTGTTTTTTTTCTTGCTACTTCTGATTTTTACTCATAGTGGCTGGCTTCCTTATATATTTGATAATCTTTGTGAATCCGTTGATTTGATTGATTGCCTGCATACTCAGTGGTGTCTGACTCTTTGTGATTCCAGGGACTAAGCTGCCAGGTTTCTCCGTCCAAGGGATTTCCTAGGCATTGCTTGATCTTTGTATGTGGAAGAAGCTTTCTTCCAGACAGTGTTTGCTTTGGCTTCTGGAATAGTCAGGGAGTGCTCCAACATAAGACCACTTTATCCTTTCTTTAAAGGTATTGGCTCAGATTAGGAGTTGCATGCTGGTGTTTCAAGGTTAAATGCCCCCTACAACATTATTCCCCTAGAAATCTGGACTCTGTGTATCCCTGCCTTTCCTGGCTGCATGACCACACAGGCTGAAAACTTGCCTCTCTTTCTCCACAACACTCTAGCTCCCTGCTAATCAGCACATGTAAAAGAACCATTTAGAATTCCTGGAAAGGAAATTTATACTCACTGAAAACCTAAACAGTATACATGAAAAGTTCTAGGCTGAAAATAGTCTATTTCACTAAACAGTTATCATTCAATTCAAATTTATTTGCATGATGTTGAGCACAGTCAGTTATGGTATTTTGTTGTTGTTGCTAAGTCGCTAACTCATGTTGTCAGGACTCTTTGCGACCCCATGGACTGCAGCACACCAGACTCTTCTGTCCTCCACTGTTTCCTAGAATTTGCTCAGATTCGT
The DNA here is from genome assembly GCF_042477335.2 of Ovis canadensis. NCBI lineage: Eukaryota > Metazoa > Chordata > Mammalia > Artiodactyla > Bovidae > Ovis > Ovis canadensis. The sequence goes on along the minus strand of NC_091255.1, from coordinate 35,298,298 downwards.
GTCCACTAAGTCAGTGATACTATCTAACTATCTCATCCTCTACTACCCCCTTCTTTTTTTGCCTTCAATCTTTCCCAGCATCAGGGTCTTTTCCAAGGAGTCAGCTATTCAAATCAGGTGGTCAAAGTATTGGAGCTCCAGCTTCAGCATCAGTCCTTGCAGTTAATATTCAGGGTTGATTTCCTTTAGGATTGACTGGTTTGATCTCCTTGCAGTCCAAGGGACTCTCAAGAGTCAGCACCACAATTCGAAAGCATCAATGTTTCCGTTATTGTCCAACTCTCGCATCCATATATAACTACTGGGAAAACCATAGCTTTGACTATATGGACCTTTATCTGCAAAATGATGTCATTGCTTTTTAATTCATTGTCTAGTTTTTCATAGCTTTCCTTCCAAGAAGCAAACGTTTTTTGATTTCTTGGCTGTAGTCACTGTCCACAGTGGTTTTGGAGCCTAGGAAAATAAAATCTGTCATTGCTTCCATTTTCTCCCCTTCTGTGTATTTTAAATATCTTCTATCTCTTTATTTCCTTCCATTATTTATTCTTTTTTGTATTTGCACTTTCTCACTTCCTCAGTTTTGTTTGGGCTAATGAGTTATTTACTTTTTAAAAAAGTATTTTAGGTTTATATAATAGTTCTGCTTTTCTTGTTTTCTAAAATTTATTATAATTTGTTTTTTCATTTATTCATTTCTACAGCATTCCTTTAGTTCATTTTGTTATTATTTTCTAACTTTTAAAGAGGAACTCTGATTTCTGCATTTTGTTTTGAAGTATGTATTTAAGGTGATTAAGTATTCCTCTGAGTACTACTTGAACTGCATTTCATAGATTCTGGTATATATTCTTTACGTTATTTTTATTTCCATTAATTCCTTAGTTTTGGGTATGTTTTCCTTTTGACCCAATAATTATATGAAAGAGAGTTTTATTTTTAAACTTCCAAATAGAGAGGACTCTTTGATTTTCTTATTAAATTCATTTGTTGCAATGTGATTATAGGATAGTTTGTGCATTATTTCTGTAGGTGGGGGGTTGCGATAGTCCTTAAGTCTTAAATATGATGAATTTTCGTAAATACTATTGGACACTTGAAAAAATGGTGTGTCCTCCACTTTCAGGATGCAATGTTTGATATATATTAGTAAAGTTTACTCGGAGAAGGCAATGGCACCCCACTCCAGTACTCTTGCCTGGAAAATCCCATGGACGGAGGAGCCTGGTGGGCTGCAGTCCACGGGGTCGCTAACAGTCGGACACGACTGAGCGACTTCACTTTCACTTTTCACTTTCATGCATTGAAGAAGGAAATGGTAACCCACTCCAGTGTTCTTGCCTGGAGAATCCCAGGGACAGGGGAGCCTGGTGGGCTTCCGTCTCTGGGGTCGCACAGAGTCGGACACGACTGAAGTGACTTAGCAGCAGCAGCAGCAGCAGCAGCAGCAGCAAGGTCTACTATGTTAATTACATTGTTTAGGGCCACTCTGTTTTTAGCTTTTAAAAAAATTATAACTTGTTTTGAATTGGACAACACAAGTAAATGAAAGCCTCTTAAAAAAAAATAATGTATTTATTTGTTTGACTGCTGGGTTTTAGTTGCGGCACACAGGATCTTTTAGTTGCAGCATATGTGACCTAGTTCCCTGACCAGGGATCCAGTCCAGGCCCCTCCCTCCACTGGGAACATGGCATCTTAGCCACTGGACCACCAGGAAAGTCCCTAAAGCCTCCTTTTTATTAGCATGTTTTTGTTTCTTTTTCCTTGCTTATCTTGTAATTTCTGCTGTATGAAGGTTACTTTTATGTTATTTTGTAAATCAGTATTCGTAATTATTATATTTTCATTGCCAGTTGTACCCTTTAGCTTTCTAAAGGAACCTTGCTTTCTTGGCTCATATTCTACCTTGTCTGTTATTAAGATCATGACTTCTGTTTTAAATAGTTTGTTGTATACCCTTGCCAATCTTTTAATCTTTAAAATAAACTTTAAGATTAGTTTTAGAGTTACAGGAAAATTATGAAGATTGTACTGAGAGTTTTCATGTACCTACACACCTAGTTTTTATCTTAGATTATTAGAGGGCTTTAAACATGAAGAGAATAGGAGGAAGCAAATAACACAAATTGATAATGTAGGAAATGGAGAAACAAGAATACACATAAAACATTTAAAAATAAAACCAATAAAATAAGCAAATCTCAAACGAGCTTAATTTTTTTGAGAGAATAAAAATAAGCCATATTAGGAAGGAATGAAAGAAACATTACTTATACAATATAGGTTTAAAACAAAAGCAAAAACAAAAACCAACCCACAGTAACTGTAGCAGAGATAGAGAAGAGGGAGTGCTCTAGGAATCCCTAATAATTTATAGAGCCTGCTGCTGGAGCTTCCTCATTTTGCCATGTCTGGTGTTTATGCTGTAACATTCTATTCAGTTAAGTGTCAGCGGTCCTCTTTTTAAGTAATCGGAATTGTTGCTTCGATTTCAGCCAGTCCACACAGTGAAAAATAGAACCCACCTGGTCTGAAGATGAGACACTCTAGAACCACACGTTTTAATTCTTCAGTTTATTGTTCACGGTTTAAATAGAGAGCCCTCTAGGGGGCAGCAGTGGAATAACAGGAGCTGCTGTTGGGCCTTTGTAGAGAGGAGACAAAATGGTGACCTCTCGTCTAGAGCTTCTAGCTCAAAGAGAACACTTAGCATTACAACCCTTGACCCTTTCTCTTACTGTTTACAGGTGGCCACCATGTTACATACGGCAGTGTGAACCGTTCACGGAGAATCCAGTGTGAGTGCCCACCTGGAATTGGTGCAACAGTACTGCCCTGCATGAGTACAGTTGGATTAAGAGACAAGAACTGATCAAGGTCACATCAAAGGGATGTGACCAGGATTCCTGAAGCTGTTTTGAGCCTGGTATGAAAGGAGGGGAGAAAGACGATTGGTGGGAAAATTAGGGGTGTGAAGTTCATACAGAAATCAACATTAACAAAGATTTAGAGCCTCTTATGTCCAATGATGCCTGGCAGATTCTGTCAGTAAAATAAGAGTGATTGTACCAGTTCCTCCTGGAAGATTATAGTGGGCTTTTTTTTTTTAAAGTATAGTTGATTTACAGTATTGTGTTAATTTCTACTGTACAGCAAAGTGATTCAGTATATATATATATATGTACATTCATTTTTAGCATATTATTTTTCATTATGGTTTATCATTGATACTGAATACAGTTTTCTGTGCTGTACTGGAGGACCTTGTTTATTATGGTGAAATGATTTGAAGACTGGCGTGAGTCCTTGGCCTACCCGCATTCAGTCTTGATAGTTTAATTTGGGTCTCAGTAATCCTGGTCCAATCGTCTGCTTAATTTCTTCACATAAATGTCCATTGTTCATCTAACTCAATTTTTCTTCTCTCCAGCCCAGTCGTGCCCATACTCATAAACCCAGACTCAGTCCTTTAACCTCCTTCATTCACTCCTCTTCTGAAACTCAGTCTTCAAGTTCTTTCAATCTTTACCTCACAGAGTTTCTCCAGAAAAGCTTATGACCAGTGAAAAAATTCTGAGAGTTTATTTCTGAGACTGTCTTTTATAATCCTTCTGATAAGGCAAGTCCTAAGCTCAAACTCCACCTCCTGCTGGGTGAGATGGTGACTGAGTTGTTGAAAGGTTGGCAGCAGTGGGTGGTTTTTAATGGGCCATATATGTCTGTTTCTACCTTATTCACTGTATTATGTTGTTTTTGTTGTTTTGTTGTGGCACACAGACTCTCTAGCTGTGGCTCACAGGCTCTAAAGCATGTGAGCTCAGTAGCTGCAGCTCACGGGCTTAGTTGTTCCATGGCATATAGGATCTTATTTCCCTGACCAGGAATCAAACCCATGTCCCCTGCATTGGAAGGCAGATTCTTAACCACTAAACTGCCAGGGAGGCCCCATTCTTTTTTTCTTACAGCTGAGTATATTAGGAAGAAAAAAAAATGTATATATATGATATTTCTTAATCCAACCATATGTTAATGGGCACTTGGGTTGCTTCCTTGCCTTGGCTATTGTAAATGTGCTGTGCTATGCCCAGTCGCCTGGTCATATCTGACTCTTTTGTGACCCCATGAACTGCAACCTACCAAACTCCTCTGTTCATGGAATTTTCCAGGCAAGAATACTGAAGTAGGTTGCCATTTCCTACTCCAGGGAATCTTCCCAACTTAGGGATCGAACCAGAGTCTCCTGCATCTCCTGTATTGGCAGGCAGATTCTTTTACCACTGAGCTGTTGTGAATAGTGTGTATCAGAGTTTTAAGTGAGAGTCCCAGAAATTCATGCTCTCTTAGCAAGGCCCCCCTCTCCTTTCCCACCCCCTAAACCCCTCCTCATCTTTATCTCCAGATCGGAGACTGATATTCCATGTCGTTTATCTCTGTTTATGTCAATTGTAATAAGAAGAACAGGTTTAGCGCTGTTAATATGATTCTTTTCACTTATTTATTTACACTTTCATCCTTTTTATGTTTGACCGGGCTTGACAGAAGATTGTCAGTTTTGTCGGTCTTCTCAAGGAGTCAGTTTTTTACTTTATTGATCCTATCAACTGTATCTTTATTCCTAATGTATTATCTTAAATTTTTTAATTCACTGTTTCAGTTCCCTGATATTTTATGGATTTTTTCTTCTCCTTTTTCTAACTATCATGGTAGTCTGAGGTCTTTGAAAAGGGAATAGATTGGGGCTAATGTACTGATGCTGTTCTCTATGCAGCTGGGTTTTAGGTATTCATAGGGAAGGTCTACGCTCTCATTTCTGGTCTTGTGTCCTTTGCTGCTGAGGGTAATTGGTAAATAAAACAATATTGTAAATACAAAATGATAATAAATTTGATGAAGTGTTGAAAGTTCCCAAAGTAGAACTAAATCTTCCTCGAGAATAGAAAACCTAAATATATTTTAAACTATTAAAGAATTTTATCATATAGTTAAAAACCTTCCTACCAAAACAAATGAGCAAACAAAACAACAGCAACAAAAATCACACACATACACACACTCAAACAGACCTAGAAGTTTTAGAGTTGTGTAAAATATTCTAGGAAAAGATAATCCCAGTCTTAGATAAGATGTTTCCAAAAATAGCAACAACAACAAAAAGAGAAACCCTACCCAAATAACTCTACTGGGCAGTTAAAACCTTGATAAAAATCAGAGAAGGATTGCTTAAGAAAAGAAAATTATAGACCTTTCTCTCAATAACATAGAGGTAAAAATGGCAAAATGTTAACAAATTGAATTCAGCAATATAAAAAATGACTGGGTTAGATACATATCAAATGTACAAAGTTAGCTTAAGACTTAAAAAGTCATGTAGACAATGCCAGTCAAAATCACAGCAGGTTTGGGCTTTCCTGGTGATCCAATGGATAAGAATCTGCCTGCCAATGCAGTGAACATTTCCTGGTTCGGGAAGATCCCCCTTGCTGAGGGGTAACTAAGCCTGAGTGCCACAACTACTGAAGCCTGAAAGCTTTAGAGCCCATGTTCTGAAACAAGAGAAGCCGCTGCAGTGAGAAGCCTGTACACGCAACTTGAGAGTAGCTCCTGCTCACCTCAATTAGAGAAAGCCTGTGCACAGCAACATAGGACCCAGAGCAACAGCAGCAACAAAATCACAACAGGTTTTCTTTATGGAACTTCACAAACAGAATCTAATATTTATACGGAAGGCCAGAAGTTGAAGAAAAGTGAAAGCACCCTTAAGGACAAATTAAATGAATATGTATTTTCAAATAATAGGCTATGTTCATCATAAAAATGTAGTAATTCTGTTAGTATGGAACAGAGAAAGACAAACTGATAAAGGAAATAAAACAGCCAGAAATAGTCCCATTCATACATGGCAACTTAATTTATGTCAGCATTATAACCTAGTTGAGAAAGATGGACTTCTCAGCAAACAGTGCTGGGATAACTAATTATCCAGGTGAGAAAAAAATGGAATTGGACCATTATTTCACACCATATCTTAAAATTTTATTTTAATTAATTAGTTAATTTTTGGTAGCACTGAGTCTTTATTGCTGCGGGTGGGCTTTCTCTAGCTGTGGCAAGGGGGACTACTCTTCCTTGCAGTGCACGGGCCTCTCATTGCAGTGGCTTCTCTTGTTGTGGAGCTTGAACTCTGGGCATGTGGGCTTCAGTAGTCATGATGTACGGGCTTAGTTGTCCCATGGCATGTGGAACCTTCCTGGAGTAGGGATCAAACCTGTGTCCCCTGCACTGGCAGGCAGATTATTCACCCCTGGACCACCAGAAATCAGTTTCAAGATGAATAAATGGAGAAGTCAGGGTTCATGCAAAGCCACAGAAATATAGATACCATATAATTTCACTTATATAAAATACTTAGAAGAGTCAAAATCATGTAGACAGAAAGTATAATGGTGGTTTCCAGGGTCTGGGGGAAGGGTAGGATATAGAATTATTGTTTAATGGCTATAGAGTTTCAGTTTTATAAGATGAAGTTAGCAGTGGATGATGGTGAGGTCTACACAACAGTGTGAGTATATTTAATGCCACTGAACTGCTATACTTTAAAATGGTTAAGGTGGCAAATTTTATATTATGTGTATTTTAACACAATAAAAAAAGAGAGAGAGAGAAAGAAAAAAGACACGAAAATCCTTGGCTAGCTTTTTCCTTGAATATTTTGAAGGGATGGACCCGATGCTGTTTGGCATTGACTACTGTGACTTGCTCTTTTTGCCCTTCTGCCTACAGGACTGTTTACTCATCTTTAAAATCCAGTAACTTTAGGGATATACCTCTGAGTTGACAATTCTAGGTCCGTTTTCACTGGTACTTGATTTTTCCATTCAATATGTAGATTTTTATTTCAAGAGAGATTTCTTCCATTATATACATTTTAACATATGTATTCTATTCCATTGTTCTATCTCATTGCTTCTTTTTTAGGAATTGCAATTAATCTGTCCTTCACTCTCAGTCATTCATACCCGTTGTGTATTTTCCCTCTAAACCGTTCATCTTTATTTTGGTTTGCATTTTGTTTTATTAGCTTTTAAATTTCTAACCTTTCTACTGTGCTTTGTATGTCTAGTCTCTGTTTTGCTCTTCCTAATTTTATCTTATATTTCTTCCATGTTTTTTTCTTTCGCCTTGTGTTTCTTCCCAGAATTCTGCTAGTTCCCTTCTTTACATATATATATATTTCTTAAATATTTTTATTTTCTTTTTTGTGCTCCTGATCTTCCCTCATCCTGTGTTCTGTTAATTAACTCTTTTTTTCATATTCCATTGACTTTCTTTATTGAAGTATAGTTGATTTACAATATTGTAATAATTTCTGCTGTATAGCAAAGTGATTCAGTTTTATATATGTATTGTTTTTTAACAATGAATATGTGTCTATTTATTTTCGGCTGTGCTGGATCTTCGTTGCTGCACTCGGGCTTTTCTCTCGTTGTGGTGAACGGGGGCTACTCTCTGGTTGTGGTGCGCAAGCTTCTAATTGTGGTGACTTCTCTTGCTGCAGAGCTCTGGTTCTAGGGCATGCCGGCTTCCGTAGCTGCAGCGCGTGGGCCGGGCTCTAGAGCACGGGCTCAGTAGTTGCGGTGCATGGACTGAGTTGCTCCACAATGTGTGGGTTCTTCCTGGACCAGAGACCCACCCTGTGTCTCCCGCATTGGCAAGTGGATTCTTTACCACTGAGCCACCATGGAAGTCCATATATACCTTCTTTTTTAATAAGCTTTTCCGTTATTGTTTATCATAGGATATTGAATATAGTTCCCCATGCTGTACAGTAGGACCCTGTTGTTTATCCATTTTATATATAATAGCTAACATTTGCTAACCCCAGCCTCCCGCTACATCCCTTCCCCAAAACCCTCCCCTCGGCAAGTAGCAATCTGTTCTCTGTGTCCGTGAGTCTGTTTCTTAAGTCTCATCAGTGGGTTAATTCGTGTTGTATTTTAGATTCCACATATAAGTGATATCATATGACATTTGTCTTTCTCTTTCTGACTTACTTCACTTAGTATGATAGTCTCTAGTTCCATCTATGTTGCTGAAAATGGCGTTATTTACTCTTCATGGCTGAGTAGTATCCCCTTGTATGTGTGTGCCACGTCTTTATCCGTTCATCTGTTAATGGACTCTTAGGTTGTCTCCATGTCTTGGCTATTGTGAACAGTGCAGTGTACTTTTCTGAATTAGGGTTTTGCCTGGATATACGCTGAGGAGTGGGATTGCTGGATCAAGTGATGATTCTGTTTTTAGTTTTCTGAGGAACCTCCATACTTTCTCCATGGTGGCTGCATCAACTTACGTTCCACTAACAGTATAGGAGAGTTCCCTTTTCTTCACACCCTCTCCAGCATTTGTTTTTTGTAGAGTTTTTAATGATGGCCACTCTGACCAGTGTGAGGTGGTACCTCATTGTAGTTTCAATTTCCATTTCTCTAATAATTCTGCTAGTTCCCTTCTTACCCCTTCTTTTTGATATTCCTTCACAGTTGTGATTAAATCATGAGGTTTTTTCCTAAACTCACATTGGAAGTATAATTTTGATCTGCTCCCTAGGAGTATGTTTCTGGTGAGAGTCCTCTTCATGCTGAAGATTTTTTTGTTCTTTCCCACATGTGTCTCTGTACAGATGCAGGTGGAAAAGAACAAGAAGAATCTTCCAGAGTGTGCAACTCCTGTTTTTAAGGACTGTTTTTTAAAAATGTGTTTTCCTACAACTAGAAGGAGAATTCAGATGGATTCTATTCTAAATCCTACATGTCCCTAAGTATTTCACTGGCCCATGTCAAAGGTACAGACCTAGTCATTCAGGGTAACCCCTTGACATTTCACATGTATATTTTCCCTGGTGATTTCTCAGTTCTACCAATAGGCCCTCCTTGCCTTCTCCTTTCTTCCACGCTGCTCTCAACCCTGATTTATACAGTTTCCTATACAGCTTTGCTGGTATTCAATGCTTTGGGCAATCAATCAGAACTTCCCTAATTTAGGTTTAAAAGGTTTAAGAAAGCCCTTGAAGGATGTATTTATTACAGGAAGAAATTTTTGTTCCAGGAAAGCATCTTTATTTTCCTTCCTTGAAATCTGAATGAGAGAACAGGAAACAAAGATCTTTTTTCCCACCTCTTTCCTTCACCATGCATAACCAACTTTATTATTCAATTAGATCTTTTCATTTATTTTATATGTCTTTTCATTTCATTTATATACAAACTAGATTCTTTGAGAAAGAGGAGACAGGGACAAAGGACAAAGAAGTGTAGGGCTAGGTGGACATTAAGGTAGGGCAGCTGTGGGTAGGGATGGGCTCCAAAATTCAGTGGGAACCCTTCATTATGTATTCCCTAGAGTTGGGTGATGTAGCATCCCTGAGCACTGACCACACAGCTTAGGGGACAATCTGTTCACCAGAGGCTGTGGCCAAGGAGGGTGGGGTATTCAAAGGGTACTTAGGGAGGGCAGAGTTTGGGAATGATGTGTGCAAGGCATCAGATGGTCACACTGTTCTCTACCATGCTGGGTCGAAGATACTCATAGGGCAGGTCCAGGCCTGCATTCCGGACCTCAATCTCCTTGTCCAGGGCAGCCAACTCCTCCTGGAATTGCTTCAGCACAGCTTGAGGCCCAGGGTCAGAGAAATAGTTTTCTTTGTGCTGCCCCAAGGCCACCTGACAGGGGAGAACAAAAAGGCTCAGCCCGTGGACCCCGCAGCCAAGAACACTGCTCCTTCTCCCCTAGGGTGTAGGCATCCATCTCTAACCATGACAGGCTGGCGTCGGCCAAGGAATTTTATGAAGGTCTTCTGTGTTCGGGCCTGGTGCAGACCAGGCAGTGCGTCTACTATATCCTTCTCTGTCACGTCCTTGGAGATGGGCGGAGGCTTCCGCATGGTGCATGGACCATTCGGGATCCAGGAGTACCAGTCCAGCTGCAGGTGGGAGAGCCTCTCAGAAACCCAGGCTGATGACCCAGGCGTTTGGTCCCCTATCTTCTACCTCCCGGGAGTCCCAGGGGCCGAGGATCACAACAGGTTACCTGGCCGTGGTGGGTGGAAGCGTGCTGACCAGTGCACGTGAAGATGCACATGGTGATGAAGTGGCAGAGCTGAGCTCGGGACTCTAAGGAGATGGGGAACCTGTGTGGGGTAAGAGTTTGAGGCTTTGAGACCAGGACAGGAGACAGTTGATCTCAGGCAGTGAAAGATATCTGGGGATATGGAAAAGAATTCCTGTGTGTGGCTGTGCCTCTAGTACACACATAGTGTGTATTCACATGTTTATGGGCTTGGATGAACGTTGGCATTAGGGAGAAAGGGTAGGAAAAGGTGAGGGAAAATAACTAAGGGAAATGTATTTGGTTCTACAGGAAGCTCTTAGCAAGTTGCATAAGGATGGGGAATGCTATATGAGAAGATGAGAAAGGAAGGGGGCTGGGGAATCGGGAGTGACTAGAATTAGAATTTCTGGAGGAAGCTCTGAGTGTAGGGTGTCTTAAATTTTTTTTTTTTGGCTTTAAACTTTTTTTTTTTTTTGCACTGAGATATGGCCAGTTAACAAGCTTGTGAGTTTCAGGTGAACAGCAAAGGGATTCAGTGGTACATATACATGTATCCATTTTCCCCCAAACTCCCCTAGGGTGACTTACAGTATTGTGAAAAGGTGTGGATTGTTGACAGGGTCAGTGGGGAGGGATCTGGGCCTTACCCCCGGTCCTGGGCCCCCTGCAGTCCAGTCTCAGTGATCTCGCTACACCAGGCCTGCAGTTCTGGATCATCTTTCACAGCTCCATCACTCTTGTAGAAAAGACTGACCATCTTCTCTACATACCTGCTCCCCAGGGAAGAAGACACTGGGTTTCAGATGGCCAGCCTAGGACCTTCTGGATCTGCAGTCCCCCTTGTTCTCACCAGGGGGCCCACGGGGTCTTCCCTGTGGTGTGGCTCTCACCGGCTGATGGCTCCCCAGAGCCTGAGCGCATCTTGGCCATAGAGAGAAGACTTCACATCCAGGAGCCCACGGTCTGCCAGGTCATCAGGAGGGCAGAAGGAGCGATACGTCAGACCAGCTGTGGCTCTCTGGAGAATGTCTACGTGGCCGCCACTCCCAGTGCTCACCACCTGAGGGCAACCCACAGCAGATAAATTAGTGTTTGCCACGTCAGCTGAGGGCTTACCTGGTGGCTCAGAGCATATAGAATCCGCCTGCAATGTGGGAGACCTGGATTCAATCCCTGGGTTGGGAAGATCCCCTGGAGAAGAGCATGGCAACCCTCTTCAGTATTCTTGCCTGGAGAATTCCATGGACAGAGGAGCCTGGAGGGCTACAGTCCATGGGGATGCAAAGAGCAGGACATGACTGAGTGACTAAGCACGAAGCACATGTCAGCTGAGGGGGCTGGCAGTCAGGGTCAGGAGATTCAAGCGCAGTGGCCCTACTTAGGTCCCTTTATGAAGGAAGCTACTCAGGTGTGAGGCAGATCAGGGCCGGCCTTTGGTAGAGGACACAGAGCTTCAGGGAGGAATGGGAAAGTGAATTTCTTCATCCTTGTACCCTCCTCCCTCTTTACCCATCCCTCTCCATACCAGATCAAAAATTCCCCATTCAGAGACAAGATTACTCCGGGCCAGCACGTTGATCTCCATGGTGTAGCGAAAGTGTGGAATCAGGAGCTGATATGGAAGAAAAAATTGGGACACAGTCAAATAAGAGGGGTCCCAGGACCCATGAGTGGAAAGGAGATTAGAGGACCAGAGAGAGGAAATAAACAGGGGAGAGGATGGGTCTTCATGAAAAGAAGAGCGTGCCTGTTGGATTGTATTGGGTCAGGTTAAGATTTGGAAGAGGGAAGATGAGAAACTGTCTTCTTGGGGTCACCCAAGGTCAAAGTTCACTTATTTGCACAGTTTTATGTAATATATAAGAATTTTAGGAGTCCTTTGTCTCACATCACAAAAAACTAGAAAGTTTCCTACAAGTGAAATTCTGTCTTATACCTGTGTCTTATTCCTGTCAGTAAAGTATCTCCACTGGTTTCCAATGCAAACTCTTCACCTCCTCTTTGCCTTCCCTAGGATGTCACTCCTGCTCGTTCTCTCTCTCACTTAGTATTTGATACTCTAAAGAAGAAAAACCCTTGGCTTAAACTTAAACCACTCTCTAGCAGCATCCTCATTGCTTGCTTCCCCTTTCATAGCAAGTCTTCTTTTTTTAAAAACTTTTTATTTTATATTGGAATATAATTGATTAATAAAGTATTAGTTTCAGGTGTACAACAAAGTGATTCAGTTGTACATATACATGTATCTATTCTTTTTCAAAATCTTTTCCCATTTAGGTTGTTACATAATAATGAACAGAGTTCCCTGTGCTATACAGTAGGTCTTTGTTGATTGTCCATCTTTTTTTGTTGTTTGCTTTGTTTTAAATTAATTTGTATATTTTAATTGGAGGCTAATTACTTTACCGTATTGTGGTGGTTTTTGCCACACATCGACATGAATCAGCCACAGGGTGCATGTATCCCCCCATCCTGAACCCCCTCCCACCTCCCTCCCTACCCCATCCCTCTGGGCTGTCCCACAGCACCAGCTTTGAGTGCCCTGCTTCATGCATCAAACTTGCACTGGTCATCTGTGTTACATATGGTAATATACATATCTCAATGCGATTTTCTCAAATTGTGCCATCCTCTCCTTTTCCCACATAGTCCAAAAGTCTGTTCTTTACATCTGTGTCTCTTTTGCTGTCTCGCATATAGGGTCATCATTACCATCTTTCTAAATTCCATATATATGCATTAATAATATACTGTATTGGTGTTTCTCTTTCTGACTTACTTCACTCTGTATAATAGGCTCCGGTTTCATCCACCTCATTAGAACTGACTCAAATGCGTTCTTTTTTTGTAGCTGAGTACTATTCCATTGTGTCTATGTACCACAACTTCCTTATCCATTCATCTGCCAATGGACACCTTTACTATAGCAGTGTGCGCATGTCAATCCCAAGCCCCCTGACCATTCCTCCCCCCTCCCCTGCCCCGGTAACCGTAAGTTCGCTCTGTCAGTCTGCACATCTGCTTCTCACAGCGAGTCTTAAAGGAGTCGCCTAGTATTGTCTCTGCTTCCCCACATGACATTTTTCTGCTCAGCCCACACTGACCGGGCTTCTGCCACCTCCGCTCCCCTGAGATAGGATTAACCAGCGGATTAACCAATGACCTCCATATCAACAAATCCAAATGTCACTTCTCTGTCTGTAACTGTGTTTGCTTCTCAACAGCATGTGACACCGTCACACCTCTCTCTCGAAACACTTTTTCCTTTTGGCTGCCCTGGTATCACATTTCTTGTTTCCTTCCTTCCTCAGTAGATAGCTCTCCTCTTGCTCCTTCTCTTACTTAATTCCCTCCTTTCAATTTATAAGGGTTATGACACCCTAGAGTTATATCTGGGCCAAATTCTCTGCTGTAGCTACAAACCCTAGACAGCTTCATCGAGTCTTCATAATGACTTTAGATATGTCTGTTTTCTGATAACTTTAAAATCTATACCTTCAGCCACACTTGCCTTCTAAGATGGCCCACACTCTGTGGAGTGTGTTTCTCTCAAAATAAATCCACTTCTTACCTAAAAAAAAATACATAAAGAAATCTATATCTTTAATCCTGACCCATTCCAAGAACTCCAGGCTCATATCTAACTGCCTTCCTGACTTTTTCTTTTTCTTTTCTTTACTTTTTTTTTTTTTTTGGCCACACCACATGACTTGTGGGATTTCAGTTTCCCAACCAAGGAATGAACTCAGGCCTTGGCAGTATAAGCTTGAATCCTAACCACTAGGCCACCAGGGAACTCCCTTTCCTGACATTTCAAGCAGAGCTCTTGATTCTTCTCCCCACCAAGTAACAGGGCTTTCCCCCTCATCTTCTCCCACCTCCCTTTCCTCCTACCCAGCACTTCGATCACTCACACCCTTCTCTCCAGTCACACCTGATATCAGTCATCATCCACAGACCTCCACAGATCTCTCTGACTGGAATGTCCCGCCCCTTGCTATCCAACTGACAACATCCTCAGCCCAAATTTCAATTTCTTTGTAAAACCCATTCTCACTCTTTCTTTAATTCTAGGCATTTCCATAGCACTGTGTATATGTGTGTCTGTGTAAACTGAGATTGCTACTAAACATGCCACAAGCTCATGTGTAAACATCTCCAGAGTCTAGGAGTATGAAATCTGAAGGGCAGTCAGATGCAGAATTAAGAGATGCTGAAAGGTGGCGCCAGTGGTAAAGAACCTGCCTGCCAATGCAGGAGGCATAAGAGACGCAGGTTCTATCCCTGGGTCGGGAAGATCCCCTGGAGGCGGAAATGGCAACCAAACTCCAGTATTCTGGAGAATCCCCTAGACAGAGGAGCCTGGCGGGCTACAGTCCATAGGATCTCACAGAGTTGGACACGTCTGAAGCGACTTAGCACGCACGCACGAAATACCTTGTAGATAGGATGCAGGCTGGGCAGGCTCCTCATGGTGGCCACAGAAATAACCTCAGCTATCAGGTGGCCCCTCAGCAGGTGTGACTGTAGCTGGTGCAGCTGAAAATCAGAGCTCCGGACCCAGGTCTTGGCAAGGAGCCAGGCCATGGGGGGATCTGAAGGCAGGAACAACACAGGTGGGGGGCATCCATTCCGAGGTGGCTGGAGCTAGAGCAGGAGAGAGAGTTGAGGGCTAAGGACCTGGGTGTCCAAGTCCCTAAGGAAGATCAATGACTGGGGGCAGGACACCTGGGTCCTCTCACCTGGATGACCATAGGTAAGAGTCTTCCATCGGGCTGGAGCTTCAGCATGACCAGAGGGGCTGCTACATACTGTTGCTTAAAAATGATGACATTAGGCTTGACCCCATCCAGCAGGGAGAAGTCAGCTTCAAACAGAGATCCAGTCTAGGGGGTGGGGAGCAGGGATAGATAAAGGGATTGAGGTTAGTTCTGGACCTGACCTGCCCTTCTCTCATTGGTCAGGCTGATTCCTTTCCCTATCCATCAAGTCTTTTACTTAAATACCAATTACTTCTCCGATAACCAAAGCCCTAAGTGCACAGTTTCCATGTCCAGTATCTTTCATCAGAGTTGGAGCTCTCCGATGTGAATTTTGTGGTTTTCCTTCTACCCCCTTAGCCCACAACAAAACTCTTCCCTTATCACCCTCCTTCAGGCTTTAGCCAAATGTGGCACATTTCTTTGATCTGAATTCCCGTCCCCCCAAAAACATAGCCCCAACTGTCTCCAGGGCTTTGTTTAGTCTCTCTTGCTATTTCCCTCCAAAAGTTTGGGCTCTTCCCTAAGGCTGAGAAATAGCTAATGAAGAAAGAAGAGATGAAAATGGAGATGGAAAGAAGAGTTAGCAGAAGGAGATAACAGCAGTTGGTGTAGATCAGTGGGTCTCAACCCAAGATGTTACCCCCTAGAAGATATTTGGCAATGCCTGAAGACACCTGGGGGATGCTGCTGGCAGCTAGTGGGTTGTAGCCAGAGATGCCACTAAGCATTCTACAATGCACAGGACAGCCTCCCAGAACAGAGTTATCTGACCCAAAAATATCAGCGCCAAAGTTGAGAAACCCTGAAGTATAGATGGAGGAGGGTGTAGATTAAACAGGTGCTGATGGAGGAAATGAGGGAAGGGGAAGAGAAGAATGAGGCAAAGAGAAGGAGACTGGAATGACGGTTGGGTGATGGGTGATCAGATGAAGCACAGCACCTGGAGTTCTTTCTCCAGCTGTGTCTTCAAGTCTTCCATTTCTGGAGGCAGCACCAACCGTGACGGGAGACTCGTGGAGCGTCTCAGGAGCATGGGGTTTGCCCCGTTGAGGAACTGGTACCCAAATAGGGCATCATCCTTCCAGGAATTGCGGACCTGCTCTAGGGACAACAGGTGGGAGGATGCTGTGAGCTCCGAGCTCCTGATGTCACAGCCCTATTACTCCCTGACCCTCTCCCCTCTCCTTTCAGATCCCTGAGTTAGAAATATGTGGGTAGGTCTGGGGAGGTTAAGGTAACTGACCAGCCAGAGGAGTTTTTCCTCGTGGGAATACTTTACTGAAGTCTTCCAGTCTTCTTACAGAATTTGTGAGATCTAATGTCCCCTTTAAGGCCAAGTCCTTCAACCTGTGCAGAGAAGGCAAGTGCAAGAAGTTCAGGAGAGAATCCCACCTTGCATCCTGGGATGAAGATGTCAGCCTTAACCTGGCACTCGAGAGTTGGACCATAAAGAAGGCTGAATGCCGAAGAACTGATGCTCTCGAATTGTGGTGCTGGGGAAGACTCAAGGGTCCCTTGGACATCAAGGAGATCAAACCAGTCCGTCTTAAAGGAAATCAACCCTGAGTATTCATTGGAAGGACTGATGCTGAAGCTGAAGCTCTAGTACTTTGGCCACCTGATGCAAAGAACTGACTCATTGGAAAAGACCCTGATGCTGGGAAGGATTGGGGGCAGGAGAGGAAGAGGGTGACAGAGGATGAGATGTTTGGATGGCATCATCAACTCAATGGACAAAAGTTTGGGCAAACTCGGGAAATTAAGGACAGGGACTCCTCATGTGCTACCTACAGTCCATGGGGTCGCAAAGAGTTGGACATGACTTAGCAACTGAACAGCAACAACCTGGCACTCACACTTTTGCCAGAGAGAGACTGAAGTCTAAATCCTTATCTTCAAGAAATCTCTCGTTTCTGGGAAGATCCCATTGCGAATTCCCTGCTATAGGCAGGATTAATCCCTCTTTCCAGAAACCCCATCTGGAGGAAGAAGATGGAATTGGTATAAGTAGGGTGGTGGGTTTCTTAGGATCTGTTAGGGATCAAAGACTTCCTGGGGCTCACCGGTACACCTTCCTTCTTTCCTCAAGCTCTTGCTCCCGATGTTTCTTAAACTGGTTCTGGGGATCATCCCTCATGGTCCGGGCTGGGGAAGGGGTCGCAGTAGAACAGGGTCTCCATTAACATAGCTTAGTTCTCGGACACCTTCCACAACTGAGCTGCTCAGCCCCATCCTTTCCCTTCTCCCTTTCCCCCCATCTCTCTTCTTTCCCTCTTATATCAGAACATCCAGCCCACCAGGTGCCGCCTCCTGTTTTCCCACTGCTCTCACCGGTGCCCTCGGGCAAGCAGATGATCTCGTTGCCCTGCACCCAGCGGTAGCAGGGGAAAAAGGCCTCGCCTTGGGTGCCGGGACCCTGGACCGCGATCCACTTGCAGAACCAGTCGAAACCCACCAAGCTTTTGTGCTTGCGCAGCTTCACCAGCAGGAGGCGCCCCAGATATAGGGAGACTTCGACCTCTAGCTGCACCTCCTGCAGCACAGGACGCGCTCAGACATGGGGTGCAGGGGTCTCGGAGAGGGCGGGTCAGAGAACCCTCCGAGAAGCCAGGCTTCTCTTTCCCCTCCGACCGCTCCCCGGAAGAGACCTGAATCCGGGTTGGAGGCGAGGAAGAACAAGCCACTCCGAGGGGAACTCAGGCCGGCAGGCGTCTCCTTTTCTCTTCCCCTCCACCCGGGCAAGTAAGTGTAGCGCTTCTCTCCCAGACCTCTCGCCTTCTCTTTTGCTACTTGGCACCCCACCCGTGCCCGATCTCCTTCCCCAGATGCCCAGGGGTCCCTCGCTGCCAAGGCCCCAGCGCCCGCCATGTGCACCCCTCCGCGACCGCCGCAGTCACCACCTTCTCCACTAACCCTGGTCCGTATCGGCCGCAGTATCTTCCCCAGGTCCTTCTCCCCGTGCTCGCCCACCAGCCACAGCTGCACCAGGTTGCTGGAGCCAGCCAAGAGCGAGTCTCCAGTGGCGACGCGAATCCTGTATTTGCCCATCTTACCCGGACTTGGACCTGGGGTGGGGGACCTGAAGGAAAATAAGCCTTTTATGGGAATCTGAGGCCCAGCCCCCGAGGAAACCACACCCAGACCACTGTCTCTGTTGTGTCTAGTTTCAGGGTCCCCACCTAACACCCACTGGTTCGTCTGGCCCTCAGATGTGCAGGTCCCTGTCTTGTCAGCTGCTCTGTGTCCGCAGGGTTTCTCACAGAAGCTCAGGCAGGTGAGCAAAAGAGAGCAAAACTCACCCACCCTTACGCATTTGGCAAGCACTTCGTGATGCTAATTCCACTCCCAGCTAGGAGTTGAACACACACACCAGCTTGTGGATGATGGCAGCTAAACAGTGCCATCACTGTTTGCCTGTCATGCCCACCCAATTTTGGTGAATAAATAGCAACAGGCAAGAGAGATAAGGAGGGGTGGGACCATTTGAAGTGTGGGGGTGTTTTCAATGAAGAGTGAGTTAACCATCTTGGCATTTTTTCGAGGATGAGATAATACCAACAGGTGAAACAGAGGAGTTTGTTGTTCAGACTCCTCAACCAAGAGGAGAGAGTTTGGAATTCCCCTTCAAGTCGAGTCCTGAAGCTTCCTTTGGACTTCCCCTGAAATGAGCTCCTTGGGGCCAGCACCATGGATGGAGCACCAGTAATGTACCCGGTCAACACACTCCCTTTGCATCCAGTTTTCCACGCCACCCCCCACCCCTCCTAATCTTGGCTCTCCGAAGCCTCTTTAGGGACCACTGCTGTCCCAGGTACAAATCCCTTCCAGATTCCTTCTTTGGATGTTCATTTCTACCCACCCGTCTAAGGTACTTCATCTCTCCAGTCCACTTGCCTCTTCCCTGGACGTCCTGTTCCATTGTGAACAAAAATGTTTTGAATCGCTCTCGGCTCGCAGTCCGGCCGCCCGGAGGGGTCTCTTCCCCCAAGGTCCCGGCACCTGCGCCCTCATGGCCGAGGTGAAGGTGAAGGTGCAGCCGCCTGACGCGGATCCGGTGGAAATCGAAAACAGGATTATAGAATTATGTCACCAGTTCCCTCATGGAATCACAGACCAAGTAATTCAGAATGAAATGCCGCATATAGAAGCCCAACAGCGGGCAGTGGCCATCAATAGACTGTTGTCCATGGGTCAATTGGATCTCTTAAGGAGCAATACAGGACTTCTGTATAGAATAAAGGATTCTCAGAATGCTGGTAAAATGAAAGGATCAGATAACCAAGAAAAACTAGTGTATCAGATTATAGAGGATGCAGGAAATAAAGGAATATGGAGCAGAGACATCCGATACAAAAGCAACTTGCCATTAACAGAAATTAACAAAATTCTAAAGAATTTGGAAAGTAAAAAGCTTATCAAAGCCGTTAAGTCTGTGGCAGCCTCAAAAAAAAAGGTGTATATGCTCTATAACCTGCAGCCAGACCGCTCTGTGACAGGTGGGGCCTGGTACAGTGACCAGGATTTTGAATCTGAATTTGTGGAGGTGCTTAACCAACAGTGTTTTAAATTCCTACAAACCAAGGCAGAAACCGCACGAGAAAGCAAACAGAATCCAATGATACAAAGAAATAGTTCATTTGCTTCATCACATGAAGTGTGGATGTATATCTGCGAATTGGGAATCAGTAAGGTGGAGCTGTCCATGGAGGACATAGAGACCATCTTGAATACACTCATTTATGATGGGAAAGTAGAGATGACGATCATTGCTGCCAAAGAGGGCACTGTTGGCAGTGTGGACGGACACATGAAACTCTACCGGGCGGTCAGTCCCATCATCCCGCCCACAGGCTTGGTCCGGGCGCCCCGCGGACTCTGCCCAGTTTTTGACGACTGCCATGAAGGTGGTGAGATTTCACCATCTAACTGTATTTACATGACAGAATGGCTGGAATTTTAATAGAAAGCCATGAACTTTGCTGACGTTTTGCAAATGAAGTTACTTCGGAAGTAAATAATTTAATTCATGATGGAACATCACACTCCCTTGAAAGCATTCAAGGTACAGACTTGCTGCTACAGAAAAATATTTTTTTTAATCTATGAAGACTAAATTTATATTGATAGTGTAGTCAGCAGGGTATGAAACAGATAACAAGGTTAGTGGAGAAATCCATTCTTCAGTAAGCAAAATACTCAGAACCTCTTGGAAGACCACCTGTTGGAACGTTCGAGACTTCTGATGATTCACAAGAAAAGAAGCCAGCAAGTCAGTATTTGCCAAGGACTGTGATAATGGTCAGAACTTTAAAATGCCTGTTTTAAAGGTGTTTATCAAGGTCTTCATTGGGAATTTTTCACATATGGCTCAGTGTCACCGTTTCTGTTTTCTCCATGGTTTCATTGAGGACGCAGACTTGGAGCATGAGGTGGGAGACAGTAGAGCATCCCTTTCCACACACTACTGATGCCTTTTTATGTCAGAAATATTCTTTCCGAGGATGACATTGGTGTACTTACCTCAAACCCAAATGGTAACTGTTTGTCAAGGTCATGTTTTCAGTGCATAAATGTTCATTGTTCTCATCCTAAAGGGAATATCTTCCCTGGCTCTTTGTTGTTAAAGTCTGTGGCTCAATTGTATTATTTGCTAGAATTTTCCCCTAGATTCTTACTTAACTAAAATTAAAACTAAAAAAAAAAAAAGTTTTGAATCCACTTTTTGCTTTTAAGCTTCTATCTCCTCTGCTGCAATAGTTAATCAAATAGTTGGAGCAAGTGAGAATCAAAAAATATACAGACATATGTAAACATTTTTAAATGAAATCATAAATGTATAGCTACTGGTGAGCTTCCCCCATAGGTCAGTTGGTAAGGAAACTGCCTGCAATGCAGGAGACCCCAGTTTGATTCTTGGGTTGGGAAGATCCCCTGGAGAAGGGATGAGCTACCCACTCCAGTATTCTTGGGCTTCCCTTGTGGCTCAGCTGGTAAAGAATCTGCCTACAATGTGGGAGACCTGGGTTCATTCCCTGGGTTGGGAAGATACCCTGTAGAAGGGAAAGGCTACCCACTCCAGTATTCTGTCCTGGAGACTATACATTCCTTGGGGTCACAAAGACTCAGGCATGACTGGGCAACTTTCCCTTTGCAACTTACCCTTTCATAGCTAGCTACTGGTCAATGTTTTTGTATAGCGCAGGGAGTTTTCAAGAGTAGGTCCAAAATAAGAGATTTTTTCAGTCTTTCTTACATATACCACACCCAAGTGAGTTGACATTTATTTTTTATTTGATTTTTGTATGGAAGTAGTTGATTTACAGTGTCGTGCTAGTTTTAGATATACAACACAGTGATTCAGTTTATACATATATATATTCTTTTCCAGATTTTTTTCCCTTATAGGTCATTACAGAATACCGAAAATATTTCCCTGTGCTGTACAGTAGGTCCTGTTGTTTGTCTAGTTTATATATAGTAGTGTGTATAGCAATATTTAATTCTTCTTATGGCCAAGTAATATTCCATTCTATATATACCATGTTTTCTTTATTCATTCATTTGCACTTAGATTGCTTCCATGTCTTGGCCATTATAAATAGGTGCACATATCTTTTTGAATTAAAGTTTTCATCTTTTCTGAACATAAGCCCAGGAGTGGAATTGCTGGATCACATGGTAGCTCTATTTTAAGGATTCTCCCTACTGTTTTCCATAGCAGCTGCACTAATTTACATTCCCACCAAGATTGTGGGAGGGTTTCCTTTTCTCCACAGCTTCTCCAGCATTTATTATTTATGGACTTTTTGATGATGGCCATTCTGACCAATGTAAGATGATACCTCATTATGGTTTTGATTTTCATTTCTCTAATAATTAGTGATATTAAATATCTTTTTGTATGCTTCTTGGTCATCTGTATATCTTGTTTGAAGAAATATTCTATTTCAGTCTTATACCCATTTTTTATTGGATTGTTTGAATTTTTTTGATGCTGAGTTGTATGAGCTGTTTGTATATTTTAGAAATTAGCCCCTTGTTGGTTGCAGCATTTGTGAATATTTTCTCCCAGTCAGTAGGTTGTCTGTTTGTTTTGTTGATGGTTTCCTTTACTGTGTAGAAGCTTTTGTGTTTGATTAGGTCTCATTCGTTTATTTTTTTATTGCAAAATCTTTGTGCAAATACACTACAACTAATATATTTCTTGCCTTGTTGACTGGCATTTGGGTAGTTTCCAGTTTGGGGATATTGTGAATAGTGCTGCTATGAACATTCTAGTGAATTTTAGCAAACATACATACACACATCTATTGGCTGTATAATTAGGAGTGGAATTGCTGGAATATGGGGTATGTATATGTTCATTTTTAGTAAATATTGCCAAATAGTTTTCCAAAGTAGTTGTACCAATTTATACTCCGACCATCGGTGCAGAAGGGGTCTGTCTGCTCCACCATCTCACTCCATGGCACTTGGTATTTTCCATGCAGGTATGTTCCCTCCTAAAGAGGACAGTGGATATTGGAGAGCAGTTAGCAGTCTCTGTCTCAAATAGAGAAGGAAATGGCAACCCACTCTAGTATTCTTGCCTGGATAATCCCATGGACAGAGGAGCTGGTGGGCTACAGTCCGTGGAGTTGCAGAGAGGCGGACAGGACTGAATCGACTTAGCACACATGCACACCTCAAATAGAAACACCTTAATACAGAAATTTACTCTGGGGAAACAACACCTTCACTTTTTCAAGTACTTTCCAGACAGTTTTCCATTTTGGATAGAGAAGTAATTTTCCATTTTGTCCCATTTTGGGACAAAACCGCTGGGGTTTTTGTCTAGAAACACCTGGGTGCTGAGTATTCTGTGAATGGGAGTAGAAGAAATCAACTGTTTTGAACACAATATTTAAATTAATATCTATTTTTAACCCTGCTTCTCAGTTCTCTTTCATCATACTTTGTACCTGGAATGCATGATCCTATCTAAGGATCTGAAAAAAGGATCAGCTTATCCACAATATAAGCTTCTCACCTTTTCAAGTCTGCAGCTTCCTTTACCCCACTTCATCATTCAACCCCACATCTCCTTTCCATCTAAAAGTTGTTGGAATTTTCCATTCACTTCGGACCTTCTCCAGCCCTTTTCAGTATGGGTCCTTCCTTGTTCCTTTATAATCATTTTAATAGCATCTTGGGAAGAAAACTAAGATCATGGCATCCGGTCCCATCACTTCATGGGAAATAGATGGGGAAACAGTGGAAACAGTGGCAGACTTTATTTTTTGGGGCTCCAAAATCACTGCAGATGGTGATTGCAGCCATGAAATTAAAAGACGCTTACTCCTTGGAAGGAAAGTTATGACTAACCTAGATAGCATATTCAAAAGCAGAGACATTACTTTGCCAACAAAGGTCTGCCTAGTCAAGGCTATGGTTTTTCCCGTGGTCACGTATGGATGTAAGAGTAGGACTGTGAAGAAAGCTGAGTACCAAAGAATTGATGCTTTTGAACTGTGGTGTTGGAGAAGACTCTTGAAAGTCCCTTGGACTGCAAGGAGATCCAACCAGTCCATTCTAAAGGAGATCAGCCCTGGGTGTTCTTTGGAAGGGATGATCCTAAAGCTGAAACTCCAGTACTTTGGCCACCTCATGGGAGGAGTTGACTCATTGGAAAAGACTCTGATGCTGGGAGGGATTGGGAGCAGGAGGAGGAGACAACAGAGGATGAGATGGCTGGATGGCATCACTGACTCAATGGACATGAGTTTGAGTAAACTCCAGGAGTTGGTGATGGACAGGGAGGCCTGGCGTGCTGCAATTCATGGGGTCGCAAAGAGTCGGACACGACTGAGCAACTGAACTGAACTAAACTGAATTGGGAAGAAAAGGAGAAAAAGAGCCCTCAGTTCTTCATATCCAATCAGAAAATCTTTTTTTTTTTTATTGAGTAAATAGTTTGTTAGGTTATGATTCTTGCTTGTGGAAATGAAACACTTTCTGATGGGCCGTAAATATCTATTGAAAGGGAAAGAAATAGAGTGAGTACTTTTGTGCACAAAAAGACGGAACTAAAGAAGATGGAATAGAAAATGTAGGAGGGGAGTTCCTCTCCTGGCATGACACTGTGAGGAGTTCAGTGGACCCAATCTCTAGTGAAACTAGTGCAAATTATTTTTAAATAACAACCATTTAAAATTTCTGGAGGGCTACCCTGGTGGCTCAGTGGTGAAGCATCCACCTGCTAATGTTGGAGACGTGGTTTTCATCCCTGATCTGGGAAATCTCACTTGCCGTGGAGCAACTAAGTCCTTGTGCCACAACTGCTGAGCGTGCTCTCTAGAGCCAGGGAGCCGCAACTACTGAGCTCACGCACCCCAGAGCCAGTGCTTCAGAAGCCACCGCAGTGAGAAACCAATGCACCTCAACTAAAGGGTAGCCCCCACTCACTGCAACCAGAGAAAGGCCCATGCAGCAGCAAAGACCCAGCACAGCCAAAAATAAATAAATAAAAATTTTAAAGCGATAAAAACTACTATATATAAAGTAAATAAGCTACAAGGATATATTGTACAGCACAGAGACTGCAGCCAAAATAACTGTTCAGTTCAGTTCAGTTCAGTCGCTCAGTTGTGTCCGACTCTTTGCGACCCCATGAACCGCAGCACGCCAGGCCTCCCTGTCCATCACCGACTCCCGGAGTTCACTCAGACTCATATCCATTAGGATGTCAATGATGCCATCCAGCCATCTCATCCTCTGTCGTCCCCTTCTCCTCCCACCTTCAGTCTTTCCCAGCATCAGGGTCTTTTCCAATGAGTCAGTTCTTCACATCAGGTGGCCAAAGTATTAGAATTTCAGCTTCAACATCAGTCCTGCTGTGAATGGAGTTATAATCTATAAACACTCTAAATCACTGTCTTGCACACCTGAAAGTAATATAATATTGTAAACTAACTATACCTCATTTTAAGAAGATAAATATTACATACTGATGAGAAAAAGAAAATCTATATAAATTAACTGTGCAAAACAACTCTTATTATTAACAAAAATTTACTCAATATTCTTATCTCAGAATACATTCTTCCTACCTCTCCAAAGTGTTTGGATGAATAAAAGGAACATTTTTACTCATATGAATTTACATCAAGCCAACTTTTAGTGATCATAAAAAGCCTTAAACTCTTTTTACTGAGACTTTTAATTAAGATATAGAAGAACTTACTTTTAATCAGTAGAAGAAAAAATAAGTGAATCATTTTAATCACTCTAAATTTTAAATCAAGGCAAACCCTCTGGTAGATTAAGTTGTTCTGTAAATTTTGGGTAGAAGGTGGGTCTACATAGTGTCCTGGTATTTTCCAAAATGTGAAATAAAAGTACAAAATGATATTTAAGTTTATGGAAGCATTGAGATATGTCTGTTTAAAAGGCTAAAAAATGTAACTTTCTAAATTCCCTATACTTGCTTTATGGGTCAGATAAGTTACATTACACTATTATTTAAGAATATATAAAAGTGTATGTGTGTGTGTGTGTGTTAAGTTGCTTCAGTCATGTCCAACTCTTTGCAACCATATGGACTGTAGCCCACCAGGCTCCTCTGTCCATGGGATTCTCCAGGCAAGAATATTGCCGTGGATTGCCATGCCCTCCTCTAGGGGATCTTCCCCACCCAGGGATTGAACTCGCACCTTTTACATCTCCTGCATTGGCAGGCAGGTTCTTTACCACTAGTGCCACCTGGAAAGTATACATGTATTCAGCTAAATTGGTATTGCTTAAATTTAAAAATGCGGATGACTCCCACATGTGTGTCTAGCATGGATCTTTTGCTGAGCTCCATACATTCATATACAACATCTCTATCTTGCATCAAACTCAAGTTTTTGAAAAATTGCTCACTCCTCTCCCTCAGCCCCCTCACTCTCACTGTCACCAGATCCCCATGCTCATCTCTCCTGAAGTCTGGGGCAATGCCACTGCCCTCAACATTCATCCTGGGAATTTTCAATTGGCTCTGACTCCTCTCTAACTCTCCTTAGTCATCGAGCCACTTGATTTAGCCTCCTTTGTATTTCTCATGTCTATTTCTTGCCATTCCCCCTCACCTCTCCCTTATTATAATCCCCTATTAGGAATAGGGAAATACTGTCATAACTGGTCTTCCCACTCCAGTATCTTTCTCTAGTCACTAAACCTCTGCCAAGTTGATCTTTCAAATGAGCTGATCTGATAATGACACTCCCATACTCAGCAATGAACACTGGCTCCCTGCCATCACTGCAACCTCAGAAAATCCCACTACAAGCTAATTACCAATGAATCTTCCTATACCTCAGTTGTTTTTTTTTTTTTTACTATAAAACGTAGTGCATACAGATTCTGGAAGATGATATCAGCAGAGGCAGCAATAGATTTTGGATTTTCCTGAATATTCACATAAAAACAGACAACTACGTATCAAAACCAAAAACCCATTGATTTTTTTTTTCCTTTTTTGGGCTGTGCTGTATGCAAGATCTTAGTTCCCTAGCCAGGGGTTGAACCTGTGCCCCTTGCAGTGAAAATGCAGACTCCCAACCACTGGACTGACAGGGAAGTCCCCAAAATCCATTGATTTTTACACTTATATTTTTATATTTACTAAAATTTGGACAGCAAGTTGTCCCACAAATCCTGTAATACAAGTGAATTGGGACAAACCACCAAGAGCCACAAGAACTATGAGTTTTCAGCATCTCATCTGGCGAGAGAACACAGAAGGAAGCAACAGGAAGCCTGACAGAGGATAGGTGGGAGCAGGCCACTTTGGGAGCAGCGACTGAAACTAGAGAGGGGTTTGTTCCCCCTGCTCTAATAGCAGGTAGGTGCTCGGGCCTGTGATTAGGCCTAAAGGGACTAGAACAGTCCATGAACTCTTGAAACCGACCAACTAAGGCCAGGACAAAGCTTCACACTGAGGAGAAACTCCTTGGACAATTCAACAAAGATGAAGGAAAGAAAAGATCCCGATAAAAATAGGGAAGGGGAACAGATCCAGGAAATCTCAACAATCAAGACACCATGGTTTGTGAACATTACAAGAAAAAAAATATAGAAGGAGATCCAGAAAGTTAGAAATGCTAGCTGAGCAGAGCCTCTTCCAATAACACAGGAAAACTAAATTCACATAGAAACGGCAATACAAAGGGAGTAAGGTGAAATGCCATGCAAAGATACTATAAGGAAAAGAGAGAATAAAGAACAAAACCAAAAGAATACTCACACAGATGTTTATAGCATCTTTATTCGTAATTACCAAAACTTTGAAGCAACCAAGTTGCCATAAACTGTGGTACATTCAGACAGTGGAATGTTATTCAGCACTAAAGACAAATGCACTATCAAGCCATGAAAAGACATGGAGGAACCCCAAATACTTTCACTAAGTGAAAGAAGCCAATCTGAAAAGGCTACATAACATTTCAAAAAAGGTGGAGACAGGTTATGATATAAAAATGTCATAGTTGCCAGGGATTAGGAAAGAGGAAGGAATGGATAGGTGGATCACAGAGGGTGTTTAGGACAGTGAGAAAACTCTGTATGATACTGTAATGATGGATACATGTCATTATACGTCCGTTCAAACCCACAGAATATAATGCCAAGTGTGAGCCCTAGTGTAAACTGTGGGCTTTGGGTGACTTCGATGTGTCAGTGTAGGTTCCTCAGTTTTAACAAAAGTACCACTCCAGTGGGGGCTGCTGATAATGGGGGAAGCTGTGCTTGTGTAGGGGTGGGGTCTATGGGAAATCTCTACTTTCCTCTCAATGTTGCTGTGAATCAAAGACTACTCGTAAAAAATTATCTTTTAAAAAAAAGTACAAAATAACATCATTACAGAAAATGAAAGCACACCAGAAAGATGATCAAAAACCAGAGCAAGGGCTCAGAACAAATATTAAAACTTATAATCAAGAAAATATTCCTGAAATAAAAATGAGCAAATATGATGTAACATATTATGAGTATAATATATACCTAAGAAAATCAACCTAGAATGACCGGCACTAAGACATGATCTGATAAAATCACTGACCTTTAAAGAAAAAGAAAAAAAGATATTTGATGCATCTAGACAAACAGCATATGACTTATTAGGGAAATATAATTAAATTGTCATCAGACCTTTTTAACAGCGTAGTAATGTACTATGTCATTTTAGTTAAACTCAAATTTACCAGAATTGCCTTCCCTCTGTGGTTCTGGATGAGGGTTGATCAAGAGAGAAATTTGCATAAGATTTGGAACGCTTAAGAGAAAGGGCAGCTATTTTGTTGTTGTTTTCACACTTGCAGGGTTGGAGGAGGGCCCCAGGCACTGTGCCAACTCAAGCACGTTGCTGCTTGTCTGCTGGCTCACCTTATCAACATGGGATACCACCTGGGGCCACAGCTGCTTCGAATTCCCACCAGATCACTTCCTTCAGATCTTTAAGTCCTGGGCCAGCAGCATACAGAGCTCCATGATGAATGCACTAAATTCTCTTGGGGGGCTTCACACCATCGACGGTAGAAAGAGATATATACAGGTTCCAGTTTGTCCTCACAAATTCCAATTTGTCCTTTCTCTCTTCCACTTCACATCTACATTTCCATCTGCTAGCTGAGCTGGCTTTTAGAGACTTTAGTCTCTATGCTAGTCACAGAGGCAGCAGACACGCGTAGTCTTCTCCAACAGCTCCTTCAATTGTGTTAGGTCTAATTCCTGTATTAATCCCTAATTTTGCTTCTCTGATTGAATGCTGACTGATACAACCGATGCTTTGTACCAAAAGGAAATGAAGAGATATATTTAAGACGCTCATAGAAAGAAAATGTGTTAGGGATTTTAGATCTAACAAAACTGGTTTTCAAATATAAAAGGTCTAGACAGACTGTTATCAAAATGCAAGAAGATGGAGAATACTGTTCCTACGGGTCCTTCCTAAGCTATCCCGTACTAGAAAATGACCTTGAGACAAAACTGAAACAAAATTGCTGGAGAGTCAGAACTGGTGATAAGCGTTGAACTGATTGTTACTTGTAGAACAAAATAAGGATTAAAAGGAGGATGTTTTAGATTTTTAACTGAAGTAGAGTTGACTTACAATTATTCAAGTGTACCGCAAAGTGATCCAGTGATACACACCTCTATATACTTTTTCAGATTCTTTTAATTATTGCTGCAAGATATTATTGGGCTTCCCTGGTGGCTCAGTTGGTAAAGAATCGGCCTGCAATGCAGGAGACCCAGGTTCGATCCCTGGGTTTGGAAAATCCCCCTGGAGAAGGGAAAGGCAACCCACTCCAGTATTCTTGCCTGGTAAATCCCATGGTCAGAGGAGCTGGGTGGGCTACAGTCTGTGGGGTTGCAAAGGGTCAGACACGGCTAAGCAACTTTCATGTTCACGTTCACAAGACACTGAAATAGGTCCCTGTGCTATGCAGTTAATTCTTGTTGTTTATCTATTTTATATGTAGTAATGTGTATCTGTTAATCCCCAATTCCCAATTTATCCCACCACCCCTTTCCCCTTTGGTAACCATCTGTGAGTCTGTTTCTGTCTTATAAATACGTTCATTTGTATCATTTTTTATATTCTACATATAAATGATATCGTATGATATTTGATCTCTCTTTCTCTGTTTGGCTTACTTTTCAGTTAGTGTGATAATTTCGAGGTCCATCCATGCTGCTACATATGGTATTTATTATTTTATTCTTTTTATGGCTGAATAGTATAACATTGTATATATGTCCCACATCTTCTTTATCCTTTCATCTGTTGATGGACATTTAGGTTGCTTCCATGTGTTGGCTGTTGTATATAGCGCTGCGATGAATATGATGTGCATATATCTTTTCGCATTAGAGTTTTCATCTTTATCAGATACATGCCCAGGAATGAGATTGCA
This sequence comes from Ovis canadensis, assembly GCF_042477335.2. Classification (NCBI taxonomy): domain Eukaryota; kingdom Metazoa; phylum Chordata; class Mammalia; order Artiodactyla; family Bovidae; genus Ovis; species Ovis canadensis. The sequence continues at coordinate 35,268,492 of NC_091255.1, read as the reverse complement.
GGATCACAAGGTAGCTCTGTTTTTAGTTTTTTAAGGAGTCTCCATACTGTTTTCCACAGTGGCTGCACCAACTTACATTCCCACCAACAGTGTAGGAAGGTTCCCTTTTCTGTACACCCTCTCCAGCATTTATTATTTGTAGACGTTCAAATGATGGCTGTTCTGACTGGTGTGAGTGATACCTCATTATGGTTTTGATTTGCATTTCTCTAATAGTTAGCAGTTAAGCATCTTTTCATGTAGGTTAGTGTCTTAAATTTGTACAGCCGTAGAGTTCTGGGTGGGCTACAGGTACTGTTCCAGGCTGGGTGGAGAGGGAAGGGGAGAGACTCAAAGAGACTCACAATGCTAATCTTGGCATTAGCAAATGCAAAGATTATACCTATGGGATGAAAGCTGATAAACTGCAGGAGTTCCGAAGTAGCTGTGCTGGTCATTGGCTCCTATTTCAGTATCTAAAGCTGCTGAGTTTATTTCGAGGGTAGCTGGTCACTGACCACAGTCATTCCTACTGTATCATTACTATTAGCAGACCCTGCTCCTTTTCTTGTTCCTAACCGTATCCATATGTGTTAGCTTTGCTGGCCTGGATGGGATGAAATATATACACGACCTTCCTGAGGTGCCCCCAAAGTCTGGGGAACCTGCTTGTTTACTCCACTCTTTCTTTCCTGGCAAAAGGAATGATGACAACATTAATGTAGGCTTGCAAAAAGGATTAAATCTGGATCAGATCAAGTCTCTTGATCTAGCTGCTTGGCTGTGGAAAATACATGGGACAGAGGTGTTGAACTCCACCATGAATAGGCAATCAGCAAACTCCAGTAACTCCACTGGTCAAACAGCCTGGGTTCTCCAACATAAATTATAAGGGTAAGGGAAAAGAGGGAAGGAGAAACTATGGAATAAAGGAGATGTAAAAGACATATGTTTAATTAATAAGCAATACTACAGTGTTTACACATGCACACTTGAGTGATAGAACCAAGAAGAAGTGCAATGAAATGATGGCTATAAAAGTCAGTATGTTAGTTACTTTTGAGAGAAAGGTATGTGGGGAGGAAGGAGTTGTGATCAAGGTTGGTTTGTCCTGTTTTGGTCAAACATTAGGGTGACATCTACTTGATTATAAGCACCTCAGTGGTGGCAGAGGCCACATGTCAACTCATCTTCACCTCCCAGAGCGCAGGGACAGTTAGTAATAAATGCTCAATACATATATATTAAGTGAGTGAACATGTGATTGGGTTTGTATTTCTTTTGTCTGTCAAGGAAGTATGCCTGGTTTGTTCAGTTTCACTGGACAGAAACCTGTTGCTTTTTTTTTTTTTTTTTTTTTTAGCATGCTTGTCTAATCAGCCCAGCCAGTAGGCAAGGATGTCTAGGGACAAAGTATAATCTTGCTGAGGGCCACACAGCTGATAAGTGCTGTGTGGATCCAGGATTGGACAGAGGAGCCGGCTACAGTCCATGGGTTCACAAAGAGTTGGACACGACTAAGCACACACGTTCAATCTTCCTTCTTCCAGGACTGGAACCTAAGCAGTGCAAGCCCAGAGCCTGTGTTCTTAACCACCACTCTTCTGAAATCCTGTGATGGAGAGACTGTCGGAAACGGGAGCCTCTGAGCCCATCAGGGACTCTATTCCTCCTTCTGGGATTTCAAGTATCTATTCAGTCACTCAATTTTTGAAAAATGAAATCTATTTTTTTTAATGTAAAAATGTATGTATAAAATAAATGCACAATGCTGGTGTTGTCATTTTGCCCCAGGATTGTGATCAGTATATAAGAGTCCCCAGCCCATCCATAAACTGCAGAAGGAAAGTTCAGGCCCTTCTGGCCACTCTTGTTTCATTCACAGGGAGGCAGGAAGTGTTCAGAGTTCCTAGGCCAGCTCTGAAGCCCCCACAGCTGGCCTGTTTTTCTTGGCTTTGTGGGCACCCTGAGGTTCCTGCATCTAGTACTGCTTGGCAGTCAGCAGGTGGCGCACAAAGCTCAAAGTAGGCTAAAGAGCCTTCCTGGATTTGTCAGTTATCTTTTGAAGACAGGGGCTTCCCAGGTGTTGTCAGTCACTCGGTCTTGTGTGACTGTGACCACAGGGGCTGCAGCACACCAGGCTTCCCTGTCCTTCACCATTTCCCAGAGTTTGCTCAAACTCACGTCCATGGAGTCGATGATGCCATCCAACCATCTCATCCTCTATCGTCCCCTTCTCCTGCCTTCAATCTTTCCCAGCATCAGGGTCTTTTCTAGTGAGTCAGTCCTTTGCATCAGGTGGCCAAAGTGTTGGAGCTTCAGCTTCAGCATCCAGTGATACAGTCCTTCCAATGAATATGCAGGGTTAATTTCCTTTAGGATTGACTGGTTTGATCTCCTTGCTGTCCAAGGAATTCCTAACAGTCTTCTCCAACACAACAGTTTGAAAGCAACAGATCTTCAGCCCTCAGCCTTCTTTGTGGTCCAACTCTCACATCCATACATGACTACTAGAAAAACCATAACTTTGACGGGACAAATCTTTGTCAGCAAAGTGATGTCTTTGCTTTTTTAATGTGCTCTCTGAGTTTGTCATAGCTTTTCTTCCAAGGAGCAAGCATCTTTTAATTTCATTTTTATAGTCACTGTCCACAGTGATTTTGGAACCCAAGAAAATAAAGTGGGGACAGGGTGATATAGAGCAGATAATTCAAGGATAGTTAAATGCCCTGGGACTCGAGCAGTCAGGTTCACTTCTCATAGATGAAGCACACTGTCCATCACTGATGGAGGCATTGCTTCTTTTTTTCCCCCTTAAGATGTATTTATTTGTTTTGACTGTGATCAGCCTTCGTTGCTACGTGGGCTTTCTTTCTTTTTTTTTTTTTAGCATGCAGGGAGCAGGGGCTACTAGTTTCGGTGTGCAGGCTTCTCATTGCGGTGGCTTCCCTTGTTTCAGAGCGTGGGCTCCAGAGCTCAGGTTTCCATAGTTGCAGCTCACGGGCTCTGTGGGCTCTAGAGCACTGGTTCAGTTCTTGTGGTGGACGGGCTTAGTTGCTTCGCAGCACATGGGATCTTCCCAGACCAGGGATCAAACCCATGTCCCCTGCATTGGCAGGCGAATTCTCAACCAGTGGGAAACCCCAGGCACTGCTTCTTAACTGAGAAGAAAGCAGCTCAAAGTCCAAGTAATGGTGGAAATTCAGGCATCAGGAGTATGCGCATCTATGGCCCAAGGTCAGGGTGAGCAGGAGAGATGAGGTGGAGAGGACTAGCCCCATTTGTTGACTTTACTGTTCCTCCCTGTCACAAATGCCTCTCTTCAGCTTCCCTATAGCTCAGACGGTAAAGAATCTGCTTGCAATGCAGGAGACCTGGGTTCAATCCCTGGGTCAGGAAGATCCCCTGGAGAAGGAAATGGCAATCCACTCCAGTATTCTTGCCTGGAGAATCCCATGGACAGAGGAGCCTGGTGGGCTACAATCGATGGGGCCACAAAGAGTCAGACACCACTAAGTGACTAACACACACACTGTTCCTCCCCAGTCACAAATGCCACTCTTCAGCTTGTAGTTAAGGATGGATCTACCTTTGCAAAGACCAACATTGTGCCCTGGGATGCTGCGTCTCTGATCCACGATGCCCAGTGGCCCCCTCTCTCCCTCAGATCCTGGCCTGGGCTCAGCACCACGTTTCTCTGGCTCCTAGCCTCTCCTTCTGGACTTTGTTCTGAGCTTGGTCCCCAGATATCTGTGTTTCACACAGTGTTACCAGCTCATGCCTATCAGAGCCAAGCTGGGTGCCCTGAGCCCCAACATCCATTCTGGGGTCATGACTGGAATTGCACCACCATGGCCAATTGATTGAGTATCTTAGCTTGGTTCTCTGACATAGGTTCTAACAGTTTAGGTCAGGAGGGCAGATCCTGGGTGGAAAAAGAAATGTCTGAAAGCTCTCCACCAGCCCAGACTGCTTCTCACCCTCAGGGAAACACTAATGCTTCAACTTTCTGAGCACCCTGCTTCCCCAGTGAGAGCTGTGAATTTTGAATGACTGGTCTGCCTCCAATTGGCAAGAGGAAGTGGATTTAAAGTCCTTATTAACCTTTTCCTGAAGATGCTGCTCCTCCCTGGCTTAGACATGGTGCTGCCACCTCACTAGGAGAAGACCCGGATTTACAACAAGATAATAATTCTCCCTCAGACTCACTCCCCGTCACACGATGGGTTAGAAATCGGGGAGCCTCACCAAATGTGGAGAGTCACTACTCTCCTTCCCCTGCTCTTTTAGAGTTAACCGCCACCTAATGTTGCATTTAAAAAGCTGCTAGCGGACTTCCCTGGTGGCCCAGTGAATAAGAATCTACCTGCCAATGCGGGGGACCCTTGAGCTGCAGCTACTGAAGCCCACTCACCCTAGAGCCTGGGCTCCGCCCCAAGAGAGGCCACCATATTGAGAAGCCCGTGTTTCGCATCAAAGAGTAGTCCTCGCTCGCTACAACTAGAGAAAGCCTGCGCACAGCAGTGAAGACCCAGCACAACCAAAAAGAAATAAATAATTTTTATGAAGATAAGAAACTGCTAGCCAAGCTCCAAATGCTTTGCTTCAAACACTCTTATGTAATAGAACGTTTATTCGTACCCAAAACAGTTATGTTATCATTGCATGTTATCTTGTATTACTTAGTCAGTTGGGTTATTGCCTGGAAAGTTCATAGGAATTTTATTTTCTACTCTCCCCGTTAGGTGAAATTCCATACTTAAGTGGATATCCAAGAAAGGGAGTCAGGCTCCTGGCATTTGTCCTGTTAGAGATGAACCTCCCCTCCACTCCTCTTCACTGGCTTAGACACGATGGAGCCACCTCACCAGAGGCAGATCCCATGCAAGAAAACCAACCAACAACTCCCCTCAGTACCCACTCCTCCACAAGAGCCAGTCCTCAGAAAGGGGCCAGTGACATGTAAATGTAAACCACACATAAGTAAGATACCAGATCTGGAAGAGAAAGTTTGCATATTGAGAAGATCAGAGATTTTGTTTATTACTATCAACACAATTCCAAGGACTTTTCTGGGAAGCAGATTTTGAGGGCAGCCAGCCAAGAGAAGAGGAGCATTATTTTACATCAAGCTGAAACTGTTGGTATAGGTGGGCTTAACAGGGATTCTGAGTTCAGTATGTTGTATCACATGTGGGTGTGATTCTAACAGCTTGATAGATTGAGCAGTAAATTGCCAGGTACAGTTCTGGGTGATATAAAGGGAGTTTAGATGCCATAAAATCTGGGCATTTTGCACAGGAAGAAACTAAGACCCAGAGACATAAGAATGCTGGGTTAGTTCCAATATATGTCCCTCCCATTCGCACGCTATGTCCCCTTATAGGATCCAGAATTTTCTCCCCTCACTGAGACTAAGGAAGCATTGTGTGTGTGTGCGTGTGCTCCGTCCTGTCAGACTCTTTGCAACCCCAAGGACTATAGCCCACCAGGCTCCTTGGTCCATGGGATTTTCCAGGCAAGAATATTGGAGTGGGTTGCCATTTCCTCCTCCAGAAGATTTCCCTGACCCAGAGATCAAACCCCAGTCTTCCAAGTCTCCTGCACTGGCAGGCGGATTCTTTAACTGCACACATGGGAAGCACATGGGAAACATTGGTTCTTTTAAATAAGTTTTACTGGTTCTCCTAAAAAAAAAAAAAATGTTACTCAAGAAGATAGCTGGAAGCTGTACAATGACCATGCTTTATTTCCTCTGCTCTGTAATTTTTATTTTCACTAGTAGCCTCCATATAAAATAAAACTACCCACTCAGTTACCTCAACTTTGATTTAGATTAAGGTCTCATAAGCAATTAAGAATTCTAGAAAGTACTAGGACTTCCCTGGTGTCCCGTGGCTAAGACTCTGTGCTCCCAATGCAGGGGGTCCAGGTTCTATCCCTGGTCAGGGAACTAGATCCCACATGCCACCACTAAGAATTCACAGGCCACAAGTAAAGATCTCAAATGCCACAACTGAAACTTGGTAAGGCAAATAAATCAATAAATAAAATAGAAAAAGTTTAGAAAGTATATAATAATACCATAAAACTAATACCATAAAACATAATCATTATTGAGAATAAGCATTCCTCAGAAAAATTGTTGGCCTTCAGTTGCTAAGCTGTGTCCGACACTTTGTAACCCCATGGACTGTAGCACACCAGCCTCCTCTGTCCTCCACCATCTCCCAGAGTTTGCTCAAATTCAAGTTGATGGAGTTGGTGTTGCTCTCTAACCATCTCCTCCTCTGCTGGCTCCTTCTTGTTTTGCCTTCAGCCTTTCCCAGTGGCAGGGTCAGAAATATATGCCATCTTAAAACTTTCTACCCAGATAGTATAGATAGAATAACTCATAGCTACACATATTTTTCAATTTTATCTAATACTTGTAAGAGCTGGTTTATAAAGATTTTTTAAATGTACCAATTTGGTTGAACACGTATGGTTTCATCACTAAGTTGTGTCCGACTCTTGCAACCCCATGGACTGTAGCCCTCCAGGCTCCTCTGTCCATGGGATTCTCCAGGCAAGAATACTGGAGTGGATTGCCATTTCCTTCTCACTTTTATATGTTTTAAAATAATAGTGTGGTGTAACTTTTCTGACTTATAAAGCAAGTATAGGGAATTTAGAAAGTGACATTTGTTTTAGCCTTTTAAAAAGACATATCTAGGGGACTTCCCTGGTGGTCCAGTGGTTAAGAATCTGCCTTGCACTGCAGGGGATGTGGGTTCCATCCCTGCTTGAGGAACCAAGATCCCACATGCTGCACAGCATGGCCAAAATTTTTTTTTTAACTTAACAAATAGAACACTGTCAATTTGGTATTATCTCTATCTAACCCTCTTTGCACTTTTCCTTTTTGTAAAAAAATATTCATTTATTTGCTATGCTGGGTCTTAGTTTCAGCACAAGGGGTCTTCCATCTTCGTTACAGCATGCAGGACCTTTTTTTTTCCCTTGAGGCATGTGAATTCTTGCCCCGTGGGCATGAGGGATCTTGTTCCTGACCAGGGACTGAACCAGGGCCCCTAGGTTGAGAGCTTGGGGTCTTAGCCACTTGACCACCAGGAAGTCCTCTTGCCACTTCGTCATCTTAGGTTTTTACAAGTGCTCACTGATCTCTTATAATTAAACAAAATAGACACTCTGTTTAACTTGGAAGATTTCATGACCTTTATCAGTTCAGTTCAGTTCAGTTCAGTCACTCAGTCGTGTCCGACTCTTTGTGACCCCATGAATCGCAGCACACCAGGCCTCCCTGTCCATCACCAACTCCCGGAGTTCACTCAGAGTTGCGTCCATCGAGTCCTTGATGCCATCCAGCCATCTCATCCTCGGTCGTACCCTTCTCCTCCTGCCCCCAATCCCTCCCAGCATCAGAGTCTTTTCCAGTGAGTCAACTCTTCGCATGAGGTGGCCAAAGTACTGGAGCTTCAGCTTTAGCATCATTCCTCCCAAAGAAATCCCAGGGTTGATCTCCTTCAGAATGGACTGGTTGGATCTCCTTGCAGTCCAAGGGACTCTCAAGAGTCTTCTCCAACACCACAGTTCAAACGCATCAATTCTTCGATGCTCAGCCTTCTTCACAGTCCAACTCTCACATCCATATGTGACCACAGGAAAAACCATAGCCTTGACTAGACAGACCTTAGTCGGCAAAGTAATGTCTCTGCTTTTGAATATACTATCTAGGTTGGTCATAACTTTTCTTCCAAGGAGTAAGCGTCTTTTAATTTCATGGCTGCAGTCACTATCTGCAGTGATTTTGGAGCCCCCCAAAATAAAGTCTGCCACTGTTTCCACTGTTTCCCCATCTATTTCCCATGAAGTGATGGGACCGGATGCCATGATCTTCGTTTTCTGAATGTTGAGCTTTAAGCCAGCTTTTTCACTCTCCTCTTTCACTTTCCTCAAGAGGCTTTTTAGTTCCTTTTCACTTTCTGCCTTAAGGGTGATGTCATCTGCATATCTGAGGTTATTGATATTTCTCCTGGCAATCTTGATTCCAGCTTGTGTCAATGACCTTTATAATATCTCAAATTCAAAGATACTCCTTTCTGAAGGAAATTGTTTTTCTTTGTTATCCTTGAAGTATGTATAGTGCCAATCCTTGGAGGATTGACAACTTTGGCAAGCATACTATTTTTTTTTATTAAAGTATAGTTGATTTACAATATTGTGTTAGTTTCAGGTGTACAGCAGAGTGATTCCAGGTTTTTTTTGGGGGGGGTTGTAGGTTATATTACATTACTGGTGTTTGGTGTAATACCCAGTGCTATACAGTAAGTCCTTGTTATCTATTTTGTGGATAGTAGTTTCTATATTTTAATCCTATACTCCTAATCTGTCTCCCCCACCTCCCTCTGGCCTCTATGGAGAAGGGGGTGTAGCCTCCAAGGAGAAGGGATGCCTCTGTGGGTGTGACTTCCAGGACCCTGTCATTCGCTTTACTTATAGTTCTTCCGTGGCTGTTTCCTAAGGGTCAAGCCTAATTTCCTGAAATGAACCACATTGTTCTGGAGACTGCCCCTCTTTCCAGGCAAGAATACTGGAGTGGGTAGCCATTCCCTTCTCCAAGGGATCTTCCTGACCCACGGATCAAACCTATATGTCCTGCACTGCAGGCAGATTCTTTACCATATGAGCCACCAGGGAAGCCCCTTTGGGTTCTCCTAGATAGACCCCTTAGGAGAAGGCAATGGCACCCCACTCCAGTGCTCCTGCCTGGAAAATCCCATGGACGGAGGAGCCTGGTAGGCTGCAGTCCATGGGGTTGCCAAGAGTTGAACACGACTGAGCGGCTTCACTTTCACTTTTCACTTGCATGCATTGGAGAAGGAAATGGCAACCCACTGCAGTGTTCTTGCCTGGAGAATCCCAGGGATGGTGGAGCCTGGTGGGCTGCCGTCTATGGGGTCGCACAGAGTTGGACACGACTGAAGCAACTTAGCAGCAGCAGCAGACAGACCCCTTGGGAAAGACCCTGATGCTGGCAAAGATTGAAGGCAGGAGGAGAAGGGGATGACAGAGGATGAGATGGTTGGATGGCATCACCTACTTGATGGACATGAGTTTAAGCAAGCTCCAGGAGTTGGTGATGGGCAGGGAAGCCTGGCATGCTGCAGTCCATGAGGTTACAAAGAGTCAGACACAACTGAGCAACTGCACTGAACTGAGATAGACCCCATCATTAAACTCTACTCCCACCTCTCTTGTTTATTTCCTATTCTTCCTTCAAGGATCAGACCAAGCATCACCCATACGTCTTCTGCCAAACTAAACAGAATCAGAAGCAAGAAGCAACTTTGATCGTACTGTAAAGGAAACACTTCTGGCTTGTGTTTACTGTTAGTTTCTATTTTAAAATATCCACAGACAATCATATTAAGAAATCAAACTTCCTAGTTTATTTTTCCAAAATTTTAATCAGATACAGAAGTTGGATTTTACTGACTCCTTTGTTGTTACTTGTTAAAATAATGAGATTTTTAGTACTTTTCCAGCTAATCATTTTTATTTGGTGCTTCCCAACTGATGAAGTACAAATGGGTTACAGACAAGGATCCTTTGGGGAAAACACTGAGGCCAGATATCTCCAGCTGAGAGCAGTTTCTGTCGTTTAACCAGTTTCCTTCCATTGATCATTTTCTAACTAAGTGAGTCTTGAAATAAAAATTGTGAGAACTGCTGTGTTAATTGCTTTGTGTTGTGTCTGGTTTCAGGACAAGTGGTGATTCCCACCCGGTTAGAAAGTTATGCTGTATATTCTTCTGCCAGTATTTGACTTAGGATGCGTGTGTGCATGCTTAGTCACTACAGTTGTGTTCAACTCTTTGTGACCCAATGGACCATAGCCCTCCAGGCTCTGTCCGTGGGATCTCCCCAGGCAAGACTACTAGAGTAGGTTGCCATGCCCTCCTCCAGGGGATCTTCCCCTCCCAGGGACCAAACCAGGGAAGTCCTTGATTTAGGAGTCTGGACTAAATTCTTTTCTTTCCTTAGTCTAAAATGCCATTTTTCTTGTCATTAAACTCAACTTAGGTTCAAAGTCATACTTGATTCTAAAGGTATGGAGTAATATGTATGATACCCTATTCTATTCTTGAAACTGTTTGTATAAATGTGGCTATTACTGCTCAATGGGAGATCTGAATGATCAAGGAGGAAGGGCGAGGACAGAGAGGAAGAAATGGGAATGACTTCCCTAGGTGGTGTATCTAAAGTCAGATTTGTTTACGGTGGGTGTGGACAGTGGAAAGGTGATTTGGGGGAAGATGGAAGTTGGGAAGAGGATGTGGTTGGTGGAAGAGGGCTGAAACAACCCACGGCTGGGGGTACTCATATGGCCACGCTGTTTTCCACCAGGCTGGGCCGCAGGTATTCGTAGGGCCAGTCCAGCTGGGCATTCCGGATCTCGATGTCTTTTTCCAGGGCAGCCAGCTCCTCCCTGAACTTCTTCAGCACAGCCTTGGGCTCAGGGCCTGAGAAGTACTCTTCCTCATGCTGACCCAGAGCCACCTGGGACAGAAAGAAAAGGCAGCTGAGAGCTTTAGCCCCGCAGTTTGGAGTGCCACACCTCCCTGTGCCTGTCCCCTTCCTCGGGACCCGCGCCCAGTTCTCACCATGACGGGCTGGCGTCTGCCCAGTTGCCAAGTGATGGACATCTGGAGAGAAGCCTGATGGAAGTTCGGCAGTGTCGCCATCACTTTCTCCAGGGTCACATCTTTGGTGGTCGGTGGGGGCAGCCGCATTGTGCAGGGTGCGTTAGGGACCCAAGCGTACCAGTCCAGCTACAAAGGGCAGATATCTAAACTCACTGTCTGCTAAGCAGGAGAATCCCTTAGCCCGCCTGCACGTGGCCCCCTCCCCACTCCAGGCACAGATGCTCAGCTGGCCCTCTGTGATGAGTACCTGGCCCAGGTGAGTGGAGGAGTGCTGACCAGTGCAGGTGAAGATACACATGGTCACGAAGTGGCACAGCTGGCCCTTGGACTGCAGGGTGACGGGAAACCCTGCAGTGGAAAGGAGAGTTAGAAGCTGGGAGGCCGAGGCTAGAGGCAGAGCTCGTAGGAACTGAGGAGGAGACCAAGGGCTCTCAGACACCACGGTGGGGAGTGACTGAGTGTGGGCTGGGGTGGTGGAAGCAGGGAGATTTTTGGGAGGGTCCCACTCAGTGGGGTGCTGGTGCAGCTCACACTGGCTCACAGGGACCAAGGATGTCAAATGTTCAAGTATTTAGCAAACCAAATGACATCACCCTGGTAGCCACGATGGGACTATTTACATCACGGGGATGGGCAAATGCTACAAATCAGGGGTTTGTTTTGTTGTTTTTTTCTTGGAGAGCAACCACTGGTCCCACTGCATCTGGGACCTAGAGGGGCTCCCCCTGCACAGGATGGAGACCTGCCTCTAGCTGAGAGGAAAAGGAGTCTGGGAAAGCTTTGGGTGTGTTCATAGGAGTTAGAAATGCTTCTGGAAGGTTCCATAAGAAGTAGAGAAGATTCTGGGGAAGTTCTAGGGAAGAGTCACATGTTGGAGTCTTGGGGCTCATCCTACCTCGGTCCTGGGCACCCAGCAGCCCGATCTCAGTGATCTCTCGACACCAGGCCTGCAGCTCAACATCATCTCTCACAGACTCGTCCGTCTTATAGTGGAGACTCACAATCCCCTCCACGTAGCTGCCAGCAGAGGGGTCAGGGTGGGAGAGTGGAGGCTGACAAATACGGAGCCCTCAGGCCCTCTACTCCTTACCCACATGGTCAGGCCAGGGCCCACAGATCCCTGGCTGGGGCACAGACCTCCTCTTCTCCCAGACTCCCCCCACCACCAGCCCTGCCTTCCTCCCACCTCACCGAGAGAGAATTTCCCAGAGCCTCAGGGCATCTTGGGCATAGAAAGAAGACTTGACTCCCAGGAGCCCCCGGTCAGCCAGGTCATCAGGGGGGCAGAAGGAGCTATAGGTTAGAAAGGCTCCTGCTCGCTGGAGCAGCTCCACGTGGCCGCCCCCACCTGTGCTCACCACCTGAGGATCAAAGACAGCATGGTCAGGCAAATCCACCTGCCCTCAGGCCAGAGGGAGCGTGAATCCCACTTCCTCTCCTGGTACCTGGTCGAAGACTCCCTTGTCAGCGACCAGCCCAGTCCTGGCCCGGATGTTAATTTCCATGGTGTATCGCAGGTGTGGAATAAGAAGCTGGAGGGAGAGGAACAGGGAAGGACAGGGTCAGAAGACAGCTGTGGCTGGTCCCTGAAGGAAATATGGGCTGAAAAGCAGGAAAAGTGCCAAGTCCTCAGGAAAAGCAGACTGAAGACCAGTGGCCTCTCGACAATAATGTTCTTTGATAATTGAAGGAAGCCATTCTTCTTTTCTCTTCGTGGAAGACCAAGGTCTAGCTCAACATTTCTCCAGCTTTTTTTCATTATCACTTCTCTGAGGAGGCTTCTTAGATATTTTTTTTTGTACTCTCACCTGCCCCATGACATTTAGTGCTACAGATATGCCATCTGTAATGTTCTCTATGTACGTATGTCCTGTATACAAAAAAATAAACAGATTTTTTTGCCTTCCCCAGAACATGATCTAATCCACTACCTCCAGAACTTCACTCAGTTCCCTCCCCTTTGTCCATTACACTCACTTTCTTTCTGTCCTTCAGACACACCAAGCTTGTTCCTGCCTCAGGACCTTGGCACTGTTTGTTCCCTCTGCCTAAAGCAATATGCCCCTTCCTCATCCTATGACTGGCTCCCTGTAATTTCTTTTTATTATTTCTTGGGTTTTGGCCGTACTAAGTCTTCCTGGCTGTACTCGGGCTTTCACTAGTTGAGGCAAGGGGGAGCTATTCTCTCTTGGGGAGCAGGGACTTCTCATTGTGATGGCTTCTCTTGTTGTGGGGCATGGGCTCTGGGCATGTGGTCTCAGTATCTGTGCTCCACGGGCTTACTCCTCAGCATCTTCCTGAACCGAGAATTGAACCCATGTCCCCTGCACTGGCAGAGGGATTCTTAATCACTGGACCACCAGGGAAGTCCATCCATATAAGTTCATTCTCTCTTCCACCTCCTTAAAGGAGCATTTCCCAACCACCCAGTCTAAGCTCACTGTCACATCACCCTGCTCTGATTCTCTGCAGTGGACTCATCACAGCTGATCCATTATAATGCTGTCTGGTAGCCCATAATGGAAATGACAACCCCCAAAGACTAGGACCTCGCCTGTCTTGCTTAGCACTGGCATCTAGAATGGCTTTTTTTTTTTTTTTTTTGCCATGTCAGAGACTCTCAAGAAAAGTTAATGGATGAACACTCTGTTCTCACTGTAATAAGCCAGGCTGCTCTTGTTGACCTGAGCCCCTATAACTGGCCTTTGTGAAGGGTTCTATTTGAGAACCCTTCAAAACTGACTGGAAAAGTCTTTTGTTATTTGCACGGTCCCCTCTTGTTGAGGGAATCCTCAGTCATTTGAGTATTCTGTGTATATACTGTATATGTAACTGTGCTTTATACATAAAAAGTGTAAGATTTCTCACTCCCCACCCTTCACCCTCCCACCACTCCCCACCCCATTAGGGAGCCACTTTTATCTCCTCAGCAAGTGATATCAACGTTAAAAATGCAGAGCAAGCCACGCTCTCACGTCTTGTTCACTTGTCTTTTATTGGTTTTCTCCCCGAACGCTGAGATTCCACAGAGAAGGTGCCTCCAGAGATGGAACCTCACTGTAGGGTAGAGAGTTTGGGGGCGGGGGGGGAAGTGGTTTAAAGTGTTACCTTGAACATAGGATGTATAGACGGAAGGCACCTCCTGGTGGCCACAGCCATGACCTCAGCCATCAAATGTCCCCTCAGGAGATGAGAGTGCAGCTCGTGAAGCTGGAAGTCAGAGCTCCGGACCCAGCATTTGGCCAGGAGCCAGGTCATCGGGGGATCCGTGGGCAGGAAAAGCAGGGGTGGTGGGGACCCCTTGTGTGGCAGTTGGAGCTGGAGCAAGGACAAAAGTGGGGGGGAGGGAGGGGTGAGGGCCAGTGCACAGCAGACTCCCGCACCCCTTGCATGTTTAAACGCTTCCCTCTCTCTTCAAAGTCACATAGCATTCTCTATCTGACCACTACCGCTCCCCTACAGCCCGGGTCCTCTCACCTGGATAACCATGGGTAAGAGTTTCCCATCGGGCTGCAGTTTCAGCATAACCAGAGGGGCAGCCACATACTGCTGGGTACACAGGATGATGTTGGCCTTGATCCCATCCAGCAAGGAGAAGTCGGCTTCAAATAGCGTGCCTTGCTGAATGGGGGCAGAGGGCAAGGGCTACATCAACATAAGGCATCTCTTCCTGCCTTGATTCCCCAAAGGAAGAAAGAACTAACTTGTTTCCATCACCTATTTAATACTGGGTAATGGTTCCTGTACTTATGGCCTCATATAATTCTTAGGTGCCCTTGAATTAGCCCCAGGTTTATGAAAGAGGAAACCGATGGTCAGAGAGGATAGATATGTTGCCTGAAGTCACACAGCTTATAAAACAGCAGAGCCAAGATTCAAGCTCAAGTCTGTCTCACCAAAATCTCATGAGTTTTCTGTTTTTCAAATGTACTGTTATCTGGGGGGAGCTGTGCTGGGTGACTCTAAAGCTCTTCATACTCATTAACACTAAGGCCCTCCCTTGCAGCACCCAGGCTTTCTCTAGTTGCGGCATGCGGGCTTAGTTGCATCACAGCAAGTGATTTCTTAGTTCCCCAACCAAGGTTCGAACACACGTCCCCTGCATTGGAAGGAGGATTCTTTACCACTGGACCACTAGTAAAGTCGCCTGAGTTTTCTCTCTGAATTGCTCCGTGCTGACCCCATCAAAAGCCCCAGCCCTGATCCTGATTCTCTTACTCCACACTCTCCCTAAATCCCCAGTTATAGCTCCTCATTTTGACTCTGTCACCCATCACATATTCTCCCTCCACAGCATGCTGTTCTCATTAGGAGAGGAGAGTCATGGAGGGTCACCCCAGGATCAGTCAAGATTTCTACTGTGGAATTCCGTCTTGCCATCCGGCAGCAGGCTGGGTCCACAGTGGACCCTGCAGCAGCACAAACGCTGACCCCACCCCCATTCCTCTGTGCCGTCTCCTGAGGGCTCTTCTGTGCTCACCTGGAGCTCCTTCTCCAGCTCGGCCTGCAGCTCCCCCATCCCTGGAGGAAACTCCAGGCGGGCAGGAAGGCGAACAGAGCGTCTCAGCAATATGGGGTTGGCGCCGTTGAGAAACTGGTACCCAAATAAGGCATCCTCCTTCCAGGAGTCCCGCACCCGCTCTGGGGATGGCATTTGTGGAGCTTGCTGTGGGATCTGAGCTCCTGGTCCTTCCTACCCTCACTGAACCATCCCCACTTGATCCCAGCCTACCAGGCCTCTGGTCTCCCATCCCTGGTTCCCTAGAATGGGTAGGATCTGGCAGTAAGGGTCTTGGGATAAATACTGGGGTAGGGGTACTAACCAGCCAGCTTGCTCTGGCCACACCAGAAAATCCTGTTGAAGTCATCCAGACTTTTCCAGCAAGTCAGAATGTTTAAAGAGTCTTTGATGGCTAGGTCTGCCAGCCTTTGAGGAAGGATGGGTGAAGAGTCTGTTATTCTCAGAATCAAACTTTACAACCCCGTGCATCCCTCTTGGGCTGGTCCAGCCCTGTGAAATCCATAAGCCTGGACTGACCACTGGACCAGGAAATATCCCTGTTACCCAGCCTGCCTTGTTCTTACCCCTTGGTCAGTGAGGCCTCAAAGTCAATTCTTTTGTCCTCTAGAAATCTCTCATCTACAGGAAGGTCATTTATTGTGGCCCCAGCTATATTCAGAATTAACCCGTCCTTCCAGTTACCCCACCTGCAGTGGAAAAGAAACCAGGCATTGGTACTGGGAAAGGGTCGGCAGCTCGCCGGTGGGGCCAGGAGGCAGGGGTGGGGCTGACCGGTACAGCTTCCTTCTCTCTACCAGCTCCTCTTCCCTGTGTTTCTTGAACAGACCTTGAGGGTCATCGACCACGGTGCGACCTGAAAGTGGGGAGAAGGGCACTGGCTATAAGGCTCCTCCTGAGAGCCTCTCCCCTGTCCCTACCAGGGGACCCTCGGCCCACCCCTGTGGCTGGCCCCTCACCCTTCAGCATCTCTGCCCTCTCCCAGCCTCCACTGCCCTGTGCCAGCTGCTGCGTCCTGCCTCTTCTGTGACCCCAAAGGCCACGCTCCCTTCTCCCCTCCCCCTTAACTTCTCTCCAGCCCCAGGCTTCTTACACTCCCAAGCCCCCCGCGGCTCACCGGTGCCCTCGGGCAGGCTCAGGATGCCATCGCCCTCCACCCAGCGATAGCACGGGAACCTGAACTCGTTCCCACTGGCCCCGGGTCCCTGCACGGAGATCCAATTGCAGAACCACGCATCTTGCGAGAGGAAGTGCCGTTTGCGCAATTTCACGAACAGCAGCCGCCCCAGGTACTCGGACACGTCCACCTGGAATTCCACCTCCTGCCGGCGACAAAAGAGGATCAGCAAGCGGGGCTCTCTGGAAGGGATCCTCGGATGAGCCCTGGACGCCCTTCCCTCTGGGCCTCTGGCAAAGCGGCGCAGAAAGAGCCAGAGAGGAAGCGGGCGCACGCACCAAGCAGTTGGCTCCACGACCCCGTCCTCGGTCATAGAATTCCTCAGCCCCAGGTGAGGTGGGGGACAGAAGATGGAGCGGGGCGTGACTCCCCGAAGTCCCTGATTGTGCGGAGCACTGGGCTGCACCCTGGGCGAGCTCACTGGTGACCAGACAGTTACCGCGGCCCCCTACCATGTCACCAGGGCCGTGGGCTCAGCACTTGTGGCTCCCCGGCTCTGGAGCACAGACTCCATAAATGTGGCGCAGGGCCTTAGTTGCTCGGAGGCATGTGGGATCTTCCCAGACCAAGGATGGAAGCCAAGGCTCCTGCATTAGCAGGTGGATTCTTTACCACTGGGCCCCCAGGGAAGCCCTGGGGGGATGTTTTAAGAGTGGGAATGTATTGGGAAGAAATCGCTGGCTGCAGAAGGGCTGGAGCAATGAGGCGGGCGAAGAGGAAGAAGGTGATGTAGTAAGCTCGAGGGGACACTGGTCGTCAGAGTGGGATGGACATCAGGGCAAGGGTGCGAGAAATGTCTAAGAGATGAACTGGACTACACCGGGTTTTTGGTTAGACGCAGGCGAAAAGAGGCGGAGGCGCGAGTGCACCTGGGAGAAAAGAGGACCGGTTTGGGAGGTGGGCAGAGGGGAGGACCTCACGTGAGCACGGTACTCTGAAGCGTCCGTGGGATAAACGTCGGGTCTGGGGCTCTTAGGGAGAGCCGGATGGGAGATGGAAATCTGGGACTCGGCGGAGGCAAAAAGTAACAGGAGCCAGGGGCGAATGCCAGGTAGACGTGATGGGAAACAGGGTGGGCCGGGAAATAAGAGTGCTGTCACCAGGCGGCTTCTTCCGTTCTCCCCCGCTTCCCGCGTCCCCATTCCCGCTCCATCCCGGAGATAAAGCCCGCAAGGTCGGAGATCTAGCAACCTTACAGAAGATTTGAAATAGCAGCTTCTAAGAAGAGGAAACAGGAGACCGATGTCCGCTCCAAGGACCCCGGAGTTTCCGGAAAAGACCGAGAACCACGAGACTATCCCAATTCCAAGCAGGCCGGGCAGCAAGAACACTTACTGAGCACTTGCTGTGTGCCGCGTCCCGCCCTAAAGCGCTTTACCCAGCGGCCTCCGAGCGATCTCCGGGCTGGGGGCGTGCGCCAGGAGCCGCCCGGGAAAGCTGAGGCCATCTGGGGCGCGGCTCTTCTCGAGGACTCGTGGGCCTGGGGGCCAGGGGCGCCGCGCACCCCGCCCGGCCCTGGCCAGCTCACCTTGCCCCTCGCCGGCCGCAGGCGCCCCCCGAGCGCCGCCTCCCCGTGCTCGCCGACCAGCCACAGGTGCACCTGGTTATTGGAGCCTGCGCAGAGCGAGGACCCGGTGGACACGCGGACGCGGTAGAGACCCATCTTGCCCAAAGACGTTTCCCCTCTACTGCGGGGGAAGCAGAGAGGACGCCAAATAACCCCGCGCGAGACCCCGCCCCTCCAAAGCCTTGCGAAGTTCAGGGTGTGGGTAGCGGATCTCCACCCAACCCGATTTGGACCTCTCTGCCCCCCCGCCCCCCACCCCGGCTCCGCGCCTCCCAGAGCTAAGCCCTGATCGCGGGAAGGCGGGGCCCTGGCGGCGGGTGAGCGGAGTGTAGGGCGCGCAAACCAGTATCTTGGTGGGAGGAAGATGGTAGGCGCAAGCAGATGAGGATCTGGGCAGAAAACATGCAAGAAGGAATCGATATATGGCCCAGCAGACAGATGATGTGGCTGGAAGCCCCTCCATCTAAACATACACACACACACGCAAACTCACGAACACGCGTGCCTCCCAAGTTGGCTCACCTCTACTAGGGGTCGCGCTTAAGGTTACAAGGAAGATGGAAAGGGCAAGGAGATGTGGTCATCACAGCATTTGTGTGCCAAGTAGTCCCAGGAAAAGAATAAGAACTGTTCCAAGAACAGGAAAGACGGAGCAGTCCATCTGACTGCCCAGGATAACCAGGTAGAAAGGAGGTCCAACCAGTTAACCAACACTGGCACTCACACTCTGTGACCGAGGGGAAAGAGGGTCCTGAGATGCTGAGTTAGCCGCATGCCCTAAAGAGAAGCAAACACAGCCCTCCTCTTCCAGGAGATGGATGCGCTAGACGCGCTCTTAACCATAACAAGGTATTAGCAATGCATACATAAGTCAATTTGTCATTATGACCAAATCAGGAATTCCAGACTCTGGCCAAGTGAAACTAAAGGAATCCATCATTTCAGAGGAGAAAGAGAGATTGCGGAAATTAAAAAGTTCTGTAGAAAATGAAATTTTGAGGTAACAGGAGAAGTTTTACTGGAGCAAAGATAGCTCCTTGGGAGAAACAAGCTTCAGGTGCCCAAGCATGAATCAACCTGCTGCAAAGCCTGAGATTCTGTAGCTTCAGTGCATTTGAGGATCTGAGACAATATTCTTTGGAGGGAATGAGGGAATCTGGCAAAATTTCGGTAACACCAAGAAAATATCTGAAGTATGTTAACAACCTTAAGAAAGTATCTTATTCCTAGAAGAAAACAAGAACAAAGAAAATCAACGAAGTAATTAAATCCATGATATTGGTGTTCGAAAATAGATATAACGACAGCAAATCTTTTAATCATTGCCTTTGTGATTCTTTCCTGTACTATTTAAAGGGTATTCAAAAAAATCATATTAAATTTATAATCGCAGTTTAGAGTTTTTTAAGGAAATTTAATAAACTCTGCAATCAATGTTTAAGTATTAAAATGTGGATGGGATGGGGTGGCAGATGGGAGGGAGGTTCAAAAGGGAGCGGATATATGTATACCTATGACTGATTCATGTTGAAGTTTGACAGAAAACAACAAAATTCTGTAAAGCAATGATCCTTCAATAAAAAAATAAAAAATTAAATGTATTTTTCAAAGTTCTGTTTATAGATATATGTTTAGTAAGTCAGGCATTAAGTAAAATATGGATATTTGTGGGGTGTCCTCTCCAATGACAAAAATTTTCCTCAAACTTTAAAAACTCTGTCAACAATGAGCATAATATGTGTCCACAATAAGCATAGAAAAATAGCTGAAAGAGTGGACATCAAAGTATTAGCAAGGATTATTTCTATGGAGTGGGAAAAGGTGGAGAAGAGACTTTCATTTTTTACATACTTTAGAATTTTTCAAATGTTTAGAGAAGCATGAGTTATTTTCGTAATCTCAAAAATTTAATCTTGAACAAGATTCAAGGCTATAAGAGAAATGCTATCATAAATGCAGTAACTATAATCAAGTGTGACTAAAAGGGAAGCCCCCAAACCGAAGTTCAAGTTTTCTTTTCTAAGTGAAATTCAGAAAAATTGAAATATAGTGGATAAAAGTCACTACCTGTAGCAATAGAACGAACATAATACTTTCTTCAGATTAAAAGTGTGATTGAGGGACTTCCCTATCAGTCCAGTGGTTCGGACTCCGAACTTCCACTGTAGAGACGGCAAGAACTAAGATCCCATATGCAGCACGGCACAACTGAAAAAAAAATAAAGCAAACCCAGGACATTTCCCCTACTTTTGGTTTTTTATTTGTTTTGTTTTTCTTTTCAGAATTTAAAAAATGAACCTAGTTGCTGCATGTGGGATCTAATTGCCTGATCAAGGATGTCTTAACCACTGGACCACCAGGGAGATCCTTCCCTCCCCCTTTGAATACGAATGACTAGGTTCAGTTCAGTTCAGTCGGTCAGTTGTGCCTGACTCTTTGCGACCCCATGAATTGCAGCATGCCAGGCCTCCCTGTCCATCACCAACTCCTGGAGTTCACCCAGACTCACGTCCATCGAGTCCGTGATGCCATTCAGCCATCTCATCCTCGGTCGTCCCCTTCTCCTCCAGCCCCCAATCCCTCCCAGCATCAGAGTCTTTTCCAATGAGTCAACACTTTGCATGAAGTGGCCAAAGTACTGGAGTTTCAGCTTTAGCATCATCCCTTCCAAAGAACACCCAGGGTTGATCTCCTTCAGAATGGACTGGTTGGATCTCCTTGCAGTCCAAGGGACTCTCAAGAGTATTCTCCAACACCACAATTCAAAAGCATCAATTCTTCGGCACTCAGCTTTCTTTACAGTCCAACTATCACATCCATACATGACCACAGGAAAAACCATAGCCTTGACTAGACGGACCTTTATTGGCAAAGTAATGTCTCTGCTTTTGAATATGCTATCTAGGTTGGTCATAACTTTCCTTCCAAGGAGTAAGCGTCTTTTAATTTTATGGCTGCAATCACCATCTGCGGTGATTTTGGAGCCCCCCAAAATAAAGTCTGCCACTGTTTTCACTGTTTCCCCATCTATTTCCCATGAAGTGATGGGACCAAATGCCATGATCTTCGTTTTCTGAATGTTGAGCTTTAAGCCAACTTTTTCGCTTTCCTCTTTCACCTTCATCAAGAGGCTTTTTAGCTCCTCTTCACTTTCTGCCATAAGGGTGGTGTCATCTGCATATCTGAGGTTATTGATATTTCTCCCGGCAATCTTGATTCCAGCTTGTGCTTCTTCCAGCCCAGAGTTTCTCATGATATACTCTGCATGTGACTAGGTTACCTTATGCCTTTTCCACCCTCATATAGGGGATGGGGAGGTGGGGAGGCAGTTGACTTCCTCTTTAGTTCACAGATCTTCAGAAGGAGAGGAATTTCACTGGAGAAACAATGCTTAAGGCTATATACTTGAGAAGCCTCATCTATGCCTGAACCTGATTTAGATGATGGAATTCTGGAATTCAGGGCTTCCCTGATAGCTCAGTTGGTAAAGAATCTGTGTGCAATGCAGTTAAGACCCCGGTTCTATTCCTGGGGTGGGAAGATCCCCTGGAGAAGGGATAGGCTACCCACTCCAGGATTCTTGAGCTTCCCTTGTGGCTCAGCTGGTAAAAGATCCACCCACAATGTGGGAGACCTGGGTTCAATCCTTGGGTTGGGAAAATCCCCTGGAGAAAGGAAATGGTACCTGCTCCAGTATTCTGGCCTGGAGAATTCCATGGACTGTATAGTCCATGGGGTTGCAAAGAGTCGGACACAACCGAGTGACTTTCATGTCACTGGGCTTCAGGCTGATACAATAATGGGATTAGATTTTGGGGTGCCTTGAGAAGGGATGGGTGTATTTGGCATGTGGGAAGAATATGAATTATCGGGGGCCAGAGGGCATACAGTGGTAGCCAGGTTCCAGAGCAGCCCCCAGGGGCCCATACCTCAGGGTATTCATGCCTTTGCATAGTCTCCTCCCAAACTGTATCAGAGTTGGTCTTTGTAACCAGTGGAGTATGGCAGAAGTGATGGCACATGACTTCTGAAGCTAGGTCCTAAAAGATGTCTTCTGCATGTCCTGCGTTGCAGATGGATTCTTTACCAGTTGAACTACCCAGGAAGCCCCTTATTCAGCTATTTCTCCCTTATTGGTACCAGTTACCAACCTTGCTTATTTCTTTGGTTGCAGAATGAAACTCCAAATGTTGAAAAAGAGAAGACTGAACCAAGTCCATGGAAGTGCTATTAGAAAACTGATCAATCAGCGAAGCGTTAACAAATAACACGGATGTAGTAAGAAGGATGGGCTTCTCTGGTGGCTCAGACGGTAAAGAATCTGCCTGCAGTGAGGGAGACCTGGGTTCAGTCCCTGTGTTGGGAAGATCCCCCAGAGAAGGAAGCAGCAACCCGATCTAGTATTCTTGCCTGGAGAATTCCATGGATAGAGGAGCCTGGTGGGCTATTGTTCATGGGGTCTCAGATTCGGACACAACTGAACAACTAACACACATACACAGTAAGAAGGGTCACCCACCTGAGCTAATTCAGACAGGGGCTAAGCAGGGTTTTAGGGCAAACAGTCAACAGGTGACGCATTGGCCACAATCAAAGGGACAGGCATGGCTTGTCTTTTCCCACAGCCATTATCTACCCATGGGAGTCTTTTCCAATCCTAGGCTTTGCAGCTCAGAAATCCAAAACTAAGGCTCAAGTAGGGTAGGGCCAGCTGAAATTGTGGAAGAAAGTATCAGGACCTTAACCTATGTTTCCATTGTATTTTACAAGTATTATTACATCAAAGTGGGACCCAGCTATGTAACTTAACTGATTATAAATATTGCTCCTAACAGTCATGGGAGAAAGGTAGGAGGGGGCAGAAGGTCAAAGAGATTGCTGAGTATTCTGTGCTGCGTGGTGTGGTTCCTCCAGTAAACCTTCCAGACCTTCCATAAATGTTCTGAAATACTTGGTGTGATGTGATCTGATGTGAACCGAATTTTGCATCTAAGTTTGTTCAGGAGCCATCCCCGTGTTGGGAGTTGGGGTCAGACGCCAGAGTTTTACTGAGACGAAACCGAGTCTTCTATGGAAGACGTCCACAGAAATTTAGGGGACCTTTTGGATTTCTCTAGGCCTTTAAAGTTTGAGGAGTATAAGGAGATTTCCTCTAGAATGTAAGGAACAGGGGTGTTCCTAATTGATCATCATGCTACATTTTGAGGACCTATCCAGGATAGTTTGAACTAAGGTGGTGTAAACACACACACACACACAACACAATGAACTAAGGTGGTGCATATAACCAGCTATACGTTGATCCTGAGCAAAGAGTACACCCTCCCCACTACTGCCAACTCTTAGATGGTTGATGCCAGGATACTGATGCTAATTCCACAGAACCCTCTATGGTCCCAGGGAATCCACTTCAAAGATAAAGGGAAGTTGTGTTACTTTAAAATCACCCATATAATTTTCAGAGAATGAATGTACAATCTCGAATTGGATGTTTCGACAGGAAGCTTTATGTGAACTTAGAGTCAGCGGGGCTTAAGAAATGCTCTGGTGAAATAAGTAGTGGCAGAACACCTCAGCAACTGGTGTTCACCAGCCTCTGTAGACATCCCATTCCTTAGGAGAGTCGGGTTTTTTTTTTCAGGAAACTTATGACATGCTTGAAATTATCATCCTCTATCCTGTTTCTTTGCTGAAAAGGGTTCCATTATCTACTTGAAGAACATTGGGTTGTTTATATTCTGGGTGATTATAAATAAGACTACTATAAAGATTTGCACACAGGAACTTGTTTCCTTATGGATAAATACCTAGGAGTGAGATTGCTGGATCATACGGTAAGTGTGTGTTTATAAGAAACCCCCCAACAGTTACAAATAGTGGTTATCATTTTGCATTGCCACCAATGAGGAAATAAACAAAGATTGCCCAAATGAGAACAAACAGGCTGTTTACTCAGAGCTTACTATATAGCAGGGGAACCAGCCGTTATCACTAGAGTTTGGCAAGCAGGGTAGTTCAAAAGCTTTACGGTAGGAAAAAAGGGAAGATTTTAGGTATTTCCTGATTGGAAGCTGTTAGCATGGAAAGATTGTAGGCCAGTTGAAAAGAAGTGGGGCATCCTATGTGATTGGTTAGGGGAGCAAGTATGTCTTTCTCTGGTTCATCTGAAATTGGAAACAGGGGCAAAATAGGGAAGCTGGCAGTTACTGACCAAGTCTTGACCGTTTGGGTCCAGTTGCTACAGAGGTTGTGGTTTGACTTCTCTGACTGGTTGCTTCAGAGGTTGTAGGTCATGGCTCTGTTTCTTTATACAATTCTGGTCATTGCCTTTGTGTTGATTCAGGCTCTCACTCGGAGAAGGCAATGGCACCCCACTCCAGTACTGTTGCCTGGAAAAATCCCATGGATGGAGGAGCCTGGTAGGCTGCAGTCCATGGGGTCGCAGAGTCGGACACGACTGAGCAAACTCGCTTTCCTTTTTCACTTTCATGCGTTGGAGAAGGAAATGGCAACCCACTCCAGTGTTCTTGCCTGGAGAATCCCAGGGACGGGGGAGCCTAGTGGGCTGCCGTCTATGGGGTTGCACGGAGTCGGACACGACTGAAGTGACTTAGCAGCAGCAGCAGTCTCTCACAAGCAGTTCCAGTTCCTGATTTTATTTATTTATTTTTTTTGAGGAGGGTTCCAGTTTCAATGCATCCTTGCCAGTACAGCTGGCAGAGATGGAATGACTGGTGGCGGGGAGTGTTGGCCATCCTAGTAGGTATATAGAAGTATATACCATCATGGTTTTAGTTTACACTTCGTTAATGACTATGAGCATCTGTTCATGTCCTTCTTTGACCCTTGTATATCTTTCTTGGGGAAGTATCTTTTGCCCACTTTTTTTATTGTGTTGCTTCTCATTGTTTTGAAAGTGTTTTATATATTCTATATATAAGACCTTTCTAAGCTATGTGATTTGCAAATACTTTTTCTCAACAAGCAAGGTCTCAGGAAGTGAGGATATCTTTTCATCTCTTATCGGTGTTTTCAGCAGAGCAGAAGTTTTCAATTATAATGAGATACACTTCTCTTTTATGAATTGTGTTTTCCTATGCTTTCATGCATTGGAAAAGGAAATGGCAACCCACTCCAGTGTTCTTGCCTGGAGAATCCCAGGGACTGGGGAGCCTGGTGGGCTGCCGTCTATGAGGTTGCACAGAGTCTCTCTACTGTGCTTTCTTCTCGAAGTTTTACTTTTTCCCTTTTTTTGTTTTTGGCTGCACAGCTTGCAGGATCTTATTTCCTTGTCCAGGGATCATGATGGTGAAAGCGTTGAGTCCTAACCACTGGACTACCAGGGAATTCCCATTTATTCACATTTTGCATTTAGGTCTGTGACCCATTCCAAGTTAATTTTTGTATGAAGTGTGAGGAATGGGCCAAAGCTGATTTTTTTTTTTTTGCATGTGATTGCACATGGAAATGGTGTTCCAGCACATCTTCTTCTTTTTATTATTCATTGTTATTGGAGTATAGTTGTTTTACAATGTTGTGTTAGTTTCTGCTGTACAGCAAGGTGAATCAGCTATACATATACATATATCCCCTCTTTTATGGATTTCCTTTCCATTTAGGTCACCAAAGAGCTTTGACTAGAGTTTCCTGTGCTATACAGCAGGCTTGCTTCAGTTCTGCAAAAACTTGCATGTCCTCCAAGCATCATGTAGCCTAAACAATAAGGTGTTTGCCCAAGTTGTTTTTTCAGAAACTTGGAGTCAGCTGTTCCCAGTTCAAGCTAGAGCTGGTAGGAACTACCTACAGACCAACTGGGCATATGCGCATGTCCAGCAACCTTCTGAGGTCAGAAGGCCGGGAGCTTCAGCCTCAGAATGTGCTATGCTGCCACTCTCTGGACGTGCATCCCATGAGGAAGCCCGAGGTTAGTTGTGCAGAATGGTGCTTGTTGAATATTTGCTTATCTCCATCCCCTTTCTCCATGCTCCTTATGCTCCCCATGCGCCCCACTCCCAGCTGCATCTTATAAACACCTCAAGCCTCTCGCGTTGAGGGAGGTAGAGCTGAGGTTTGTTCTCTTCATTTGGCTGCTCTGTGAATAAATCCTTCCTCTACCACAAACCTCGGCATCTCAGTGTTTGGCTGGCTGTGCGTCGGATGAACGAAACTGGTTCAGCAGTTTTACCTGGCTTCAGTGATTTGGTAAGACTGGCTTCATCAAATGAACTGGGGAGTCTTCTCTCTTGTGGTTCCCAGAAGATTTTGTGTAGAACTGGTATTATTTCACCCCCAAACGTCTGGTAGCAAAGCTCTCTGGACCTGGAGTTTTTATTGTTGGAAGGTTTTTAACTATAAATTCAATTTATTTAATAGATATATTAATGTTGTGATTTTAATAAATATGTATTTGGTCTTCATCCCCATTTCTGGCACAGAGTTCCTAGAATGCTTGGAATTTCCTAAATGATAAGAGCAATAAGATGTTTTTACTGTCAATAAAGTGACTTTTGGGAAAGGCCCTAAGGATGGGAGCTGGGCGCTAGAGAAGGCGACTAAGTAATTAGATGGTTGGAATTTCCATCCAATTGACCTGACTTTTGGGGAGAGGAGAACAGCTGGAGGTTGGATCAATCACCAATGATTTAATCAATTGTGACCGTTACCAAACCAAACTTGGGTCTGCTCACCTGGGTGCAATAAAGTCAATCTACTGACACAAGGTTGTAGTGAAGGGAAGTGCAGCGTTTGCTCTAAAGCCAAGCAAGTTCTCTAGGCAGCTAGTACTCAAAAGAACGGTTTTGGAAGATGCAGTGGAGAGGGTTGTGGGGTGCATGGTCAGCTCGTGGACATTCTTCTGACTGGTTGGTGGTGAGGGAACTGGGGGTCAGCAGCATCAGATTTCTGGTTCCAACCTATCTGGGGTCTCCATGCTTGTGGTCAGCATCCAGGTAACTACTTTCACCTGGTGGGGGTCTCAGTATCTGCAAAACAGCTCAACGGATATGACTCAGAATATTTTCTGTAGCCCTTGAGGAGGTACTAAAGGCCTTTGGCTTTGTTTAATGGGTAAGCTATTATTACTTCGTTTTGCTTATCTGTTCTCCTTTGTTTCTGCATTTTTCTCTCTTCCCATTAAATTTGTTCTTTCAAGCTCTGAGAAGGCCTCAGAGGCTAAAGGCTTTCGACAAACAAGGCAGGTGGCGGGCAGGAGAGTGGGGAATCTGTCCTGGGAAGCCCTCATAGGGTCCTGCTCAGTCACAATCCCCCCTTTTCTCTGATCCTTCTCAATCTTGAGAGGGATCGCGTATGGGACAAGAAAATGAGTAAAGCTTTGGATAGAGAGGTTAATCATAAATTTGAGTGAGGAACTTGGTTTTTTGAGGAACTCTGCTTCATAACGATGTGTTTGTGTGTTAGTCGCTCAGTCGTGTCTGACTCTTTGTGACCCCATGGACCACAGCCCACCAGGCTCCTCCATCCATGGGATTCTCCAGGCAAGGATACTGAAGTGGGTTGCCATTTCTTCCTCCAGGAGATATTCCCGACCCAGGGATCGAACCTGCGTCGGTTATATCTCCTGTATTGTCAGGCAGTCTCTTTACTGCTAGTGCCACCTTGGAAGCCCCATGACAATGTATGAAGCCTCCATAAAAACCCAAAATGACTGAGTGTCTGCATTAGTGAGCACATGAAGATTTAGGGAGAGTGTTACCCTCAGAGCGAACCTGGGAGCTCTGAGCCCTTCCTCATACCTTCCCCTATGCATCTCTTCTATCTAGCTATTCCTGAGTTAGGTCCTTTTACAGCAGACCAGTGGTCTAGTAAGTAAAATGTTGCTCTGAGTTCTATGAGGCTCTCTAGCAAGTTAACTGAACCCAATTTGTGAGGGGGGGGGGCAGCGGTTTGCTGGAACCTCCCATCTCTAGCCAGTTGGTTAGAAGCACAATTGATAACTTGGACTCACAGTTGGCATCTGCCATGTGTGCACACATGCTCGTGTGCGCGTGTGTGGGGGCCGATGAAGGGAGAGGCAGTCTTGTAAGACTGAACTTTGGGGACTTCCCTGGTGGTGCAGTGGTTAGGACTCTGTGTTTTCACTGCTATGGGGCATCTGGGTTCAGTCCCTGGTGAGGAAACTAAGATCCCACAAGCTGTGCAGTGTGGCCAAAAACAAAAAAACTGAAGCTTTCTTTTTCAATATTTGTTTTTAGTTGCAGTGAGCAGGAATTACTCTTTGTTGTGATGCTCAGGCTTCTCACTGCGGTGGCTTCTCTTGTTGAGAGCACAGGCTCAGTAGCTGTAGCTCGTGGACCTTAGGGTTCATTGGCTTCAGTAGTTGTGGCATGCATGCTCGGAATCTGTGCTGCATGGGCCTAGTTGCTCTGAGGCATGTAGGATCTTCCTGGACTAGGGATTGAACCCTGCATTAGCAGGCAGATTCTTACCCATTGCACCACCCAGAAAGTCCAAGACTGAACTCTTAACATGTGAGATCTGGTGCTATCTCCAGGTACATAAGAGTGAGAATTGTGTTGAATTATAGGGCTTCCCCAGAGAAGGCAATGGCAACCCACTCTAGTACTCTTGCCGGGAAAAGCCTGTGGACGAAGGAGCCTGGTAGGCTGCAGTCCATGGAGTCACGAAGAGTCAGACGCGACTAAGCGACTTCACTTTCACTTTTCACTTTCATGCATTGGAGAAGGAAATGGCAACCCATTCCAGTGTTCTTGCCTGGAGAATCTCAGGGATAGGGGAGCCTGGTGGGCTTCCATCTCTGGGGTTGCACAGAGTCGGACACGACTGAAGTGACTTAGTAGCAGCAGCAGCAGCACAGGGCTTCCCTGGTGGCTCAGACAGTAAAGAATCTGCCTGCAATGCTGGAGACCTGGGTTCAATCCCTGGGTTGGAAAGATCCCCTGGAGAAGGGAAAGGCAACCCACTCCAGTATTCTTGCCTGGAGAATCCCCGTGGACAGAGGAGCCTCTCAGGCTACAGTCCATGGAGTTGCAAAGAGTCAGACATGACTAAACCAACTTAACACACACGTCTTTCAAGTAGTTAGTCCATTTCATCTGCGCTGTCAGATATGTGGTGGAACTGTTTGTAATATTCCCTTATTAGTCTTTTAATGAGTAGAGTCTATAGTGAAGCTGTGCAAACAGCAAAGATGATTTTTTTCCAACTTAAATCTCTGAAGTACACTTGTATTTTTTAAAAATGCAGACACGAGGGTCAGTGCTGGGACTTCCCTGGTGGTCCAGCAGCTAAGACTCCCCACTCCCAGGGCAGGAGTGGGGGCAAGGTTTGATCCCTGATCAGGGAACTAGATCAGTGTCACAACTGAAGATCCCTCATGCTGCCTATAACTAAGATCCAGCGTGGCCAAATGAATGCATTTTTTAAAGAGAATTGGCCGGGATGGTGCCCTCGGCTATATGCAGTTTTTCTATCCTGAGTTACCTTTTTTCTGCTGTGAAGTTAATGTAATTAACCAGGTGCAAAAATAGTTGCAATCAACTGAAATTAACCTTAAGCAACTCATAGTGAAGCACCAAGCTCTAAACGGTTCTTTGAAGACAGGCCACAGAAATTGTGGAGGTCACTAACTATTCAACAGCAAAATGTTAAGAAAATAGGTATTTACATAGTAAAAAACCAAATGGCAAAGAAGTAATGCATTTTTTAAAAAAGTAGGGATCCATAACTTTTCTACTATTTATATAATTTTTATATATAATTT
This sequence comes from Ovis canadensis, assembly GCF_042477335.2. Classification (NCBI taxonomy): domain Eukaryota; kingdom Metazoa; phylum Chordata; class Mammalia; order Artiodactyla; family Bovidae; genus Ovis; species Ovis canadensis. The sequence goes on along the minus strand of NC_091255.1, from coordinate 35,238,800 downwards.
ACATTATATAATTAAATAATAAAATTTATATTCATAATTTATGTAATTTTATTTTTATAATTTTAAATTCACTTAAAACCCTTACATGATACAGACTTAAGTTCAATAAAAGAAATGCTTCATTATCTTCCATTTTCTAGCCATAATTATAATTATTTTCACATATGACTACTAAAACATAATTTTTAATATGCTTATCAGTTTTGGGTATCAAATAAGCTAGGTATACAGCTATGCCCGTTTCTATTGTAGCAAAAATGGCACTTGTGATTAAAACTTAACCTGGGACATTAAGATGGATTGTATTTTCCAAACATGGCTGCCTTACTGCTTTCTTCCCATTGAGAGATGCTTCTTATGTTCGGTCACCTTGCTTTTGAGTGGACCCTGGTGACAGCCTTGACCAAGAGAGTACAATAGGAACGGTGTTCTGACTCCCAAGGCTAGGTCATAAAAATTTATGCATCCCCTCCACCTTATTCTCTTGGAGCCCAGCTACCATGTTGTGAGGAAGCCCAAGCTACTCGGCGAGACCACATGTAGGTGTCCCAACTGATACCAAGCATCAGAGACAAATGTCTGCCTAAGGAATCCTTCAAGACAACTTCACTTCCAGTCACAGCCTGAGTGTAGTTACCTGGGATTCCAAGTGAGACCCACCTAGCTCTGGTGACCCTCAGAACCATTAGAGATGATGAAATTGTCTGTCTTTTAAGCCTCCAAGTTTTGGAGTGATTTGTTACTAGCAGGAGGCACCCAGAACAGATTGTGGGACCGTGAGTAGGGTGCTGCTGAAACAAAAGCCTGAAATGTGTGGCGCTGGCTTTAGGATCAGATGCTGAGCAGAAGTCTAAAGTACTTTAAGGAGGATATTGGTAAGGACATAAAGAAAATAAAAATGTTACTGGAAACTAGCAGAAAAGAATGATGTATGCAAGGGAAACTTTGTTATATGTGTAGTATCTTTACAAAATAGTGGAATCTTGTCCCCTGTATTAGATGAAAAGTGGGAAGTGTAGCTAAGTAGCTGAGGAAATTTCTAGGCAAAATGCTGAAAGTACCACTTGACTTCTCACTACCTGAGATTAAAAATAAGAGAGTGAAGTTAAAAGATCAAATATTACATGTGAATGATTCAGGATTTGCTGAGTTCAGAAATAAAGCTGTTTCTTAGCCACTCTAGATGATTAGCAATGCCAAAATTAAGAAATGGCTCATAGGCAGAGGTCAAATCCAGGGTATTTCTCAGGAAAACATGTTCTAAAGATTAAGCCAAAAATGTAATAGAAGACTTTTGTTAAAGCCTCAGAAAGATTTAAGGTGGTGTTTCAAATAAAGGCCTTTTACAGATAGTAAGGGTATGCCTGGAAATTTTTCTCTAATAGGACAATAGGTTTCTAAGAATTGTAAGGGCAAATACTAGAGCAGGAATTATCAGGAAGAGATTTGTGTATGGTTTTTGTCTGACAAATTGGATTATAATTGCATGCAATACCCACAAGTTTTGTTTTTTAAAAAAAAATTATATGCATTAGAACTGAAAGGAACAATACAAACAGAAAAATGATTTGGACCCAGAAATTCTATAGGCTAGGATTAGGCTAAGAAAACCACTCACCTGCAAACAGAGGCTACTGTACAGAAAAGGAAGGAGGACTTAGAAGAAGAAACAAAGATCCTAGGGGCAATGCCTAGAGCCACAGTGGACTTGCAGGAAATAGAACTGAGCCCTGATTAAGTAGCTATACCTGAGAAACCACACACAAACCCTTCATCCACACCTGGGTGAGACCCTGGGCTGTAAGCTGAGGCCATTGTTGTTGTTCAGTTGCTCAGTCGTGTCTGACTCTGCAACCCCATCGACTGCAGCACGCCAGGGTTCCCTGTCTTTCACTAACTCTCAGAGTTTGTTCAAGCTCGTCTCATCCTCTGTCATCCCCTTCTTCTCCTGCCTTCAGTCTTCAACCTTTCCAACCATCAGGGTCTTTTCCAATGAGTTGGCTCTTCACATTAGGTGGCCAAAGTATTGGAGCTTCAGCATCAGTCCTTCCAATGAGTATTCAGGGTTGATTTCCTTTAGGATTGACTGGTTTGATCTCCTTGCCATCCAAGGGACTCTCAAGAATCTTCTTCAGCACCACAATTCGAAAGCATCAGTTTTTCAGCTCACAGCCTTCTTTATGGTCCAACTCTCACATCTATACATGACTACTGGAAAAACCATAGCTTACACACCATAAATGAGATGCAACTTGAGGGAGGTACTGAGTGTACCTGTGAAACAGGAGGGAAGGGGGCAGGGCACAACCTTTAAAAGAACGACAAAGCCAAGGACGCAACAGAAACTGATAGAACCAAAGAGGTCCAAGATGGCGGATGAGTTGATTTCCAGTAGACTGTGAGCCTCGGTATACGCTCACTGTAACACATCAGCAAGCTAAATGACACACCCACAGGTGCCATGACAGTTCCAAGTGAGTGAAGTGAAAGTTGCTCAGTCGTGTCTGGCTCTTTTTGACCCCCATGGACTGTAGTCCTCCAGGCAAGAATACTGGAGTGGGTTGTCATTCCCTTCTCCAGGGGATCTTCCCAACCCAAGGACTGAACCCAGGACTCCTGCATTGCAGGCAGATTCTTTACCATCTGGAGCCACCAGAGAAGCCCAGGCCAACCATAAAGATTAAAAAAAATGGGTCTGGCCTAATTCCTGGAAATCCCCACCCCACCAAAATAGCTAGAATACTACAACTCATTAGCCTATGAAACAACCCACTCCTATAAAAACTGACAACCCCATACCATGGGGCTCCTGCTCTTGCCTTGTGAGATGACTCACACTGTGTCTGTGGAGTGTGTTTTTCTTTAAATAAATCCACTTCTTACCTATCACTTTGTCTCTCACTGAATTCTTTCTGCAATGAGACATTAAGAACCTCAGCTGCATTGAGTCCTGAGATCAGGTGTGATCTTAGTTAAAAGACTGTACGTTCATTCAAATCCCACTCTGGGTTTTGGCTGAGTTCAAGTCCCAGCTCATGGGTTGAAACTCCAATTTGAGTTACATGGTTTCATCTGCACATGGAAGGGATGTGACTTGTGGTCAGAGGGTGGACTGTGACCAATTGTGTTTTGCAAATATCCTCCTCCAGGAGATCTTCCCAACCCAGGGATCCAACCTGAGTTTCTTATGTCTCCTGCGTTGGCAGGCAGGTTCTTTACTAGTGCCACCTAGTTCAGTTCAGTTTAGTTGCTCAGTCGTGTCCGACTCTTTGCGACCCCGTGAACTGCAGCACGCCAGGCCTCCCTGTCCATCACCAGCTCCTGGAGTTCACCCAAACCCATGTCCATCGAGTCGGTGATGCCCAATCCAATCATCTCATCCTCCCTTCACCTCCTGCCCTCAATCTTTCCCAGCATCAGGATCTTTTCAAATGAGTCAGCTCTTTACATCAGGTGGCCAAAGTATTGGAGTTTCAGCTTCAACGTAAGTCTTTCCAATGATCACCCAGGACTGATCTCCTTTAGGATGGACTGGTTGGATCTCCTTGCAGTCCAAGGGACTCTCAAGAGTCTTCTCCAACACCACAGTTCAAAAGCATCAATTCTTCTGTGCTCAGCTTTCTTTTTTTTTTTCTTTTTCTTTTTTTTTAATTTTAAAATCTTTAATTCTTACATGCGTTCCCAAACATGAACCCGCCTCCCACCTCCCTCCCCATAACATCTCTCTGGGTCATCCCCATGCACCAGCCCCAAGCATGCTGCATCCTGCGTCAGACATAGACTGGTGATTCAATTCTTACATGATAGTATACATGTTAGACTGTCATTCTCCCAAATCATCCCACCCTCTCCCTCTCCCTCTGAGTCCAAAAGTCCATTATACACATCTGTGTCTCTTTCCCTGTCTTGCATACAGGGTCGTCGTTGCCATCTTCCTAAATTCCATATATATGTGTTAGTATACTGTATTGGTGTTTTTCTTTCTGGCTTACTTCACTCTGTATAATCGGCTCCAGTTTCATCCATCTCATCAGAACTGATTCAAATGAATTCTTTTTAACGGCTGAGTAATACTCCATTGTGTATATGTACCACAGCTTTCTTATCCATTCATCTGCTGATGGACATCTAGGTTGTTTCCATGTCCTGGCTATTATAAACAGTGCTACGATGAACATTGGGGTACATGTGTCTCTTTCAATTCTGGTTTCCTCGGTGTGTATGCCCAGAAGTGGGATTGCTGGGTCATAAGGTAGTTGTATTTGCAATTTTTTAAGGAATCTCCACACTGTTCTCCATAGTGGCTGTACTAGTTTGCATTCCCACCAACAGTGTAGGAGGGTTCCCTTTTCTCCACACCCTCTCCAGCATTTATTGCTTGCAGATTTTTGGATCGCAGCCATTCTGACTGGTGTGAAGTGGTACCTCATTGCAGTTTTGATTTGCATTTCTCTAATAATGAGTGATGTTGTGCATCTTTTCATGTGTTTGTTAGCCATCCGGATGTCTTCTTTGGAGAAATGTCTATTTAGTTCTTTGGCCCATTTTTTGATTGGGTCGTTTATTTTTCTGGAATTGAGCTGCATAAGTTGCTTGTATATTTTTGAGATTAGTTGTTTGTCAGTTGCTTCATTTGCTATTATTTTCTCCCATTCAGAAGGCTGTCTTTTCACCTTGCTTATATTTTCCTTTGTTGTGCAGAAGCTTTTAATTTTAATTAGATCCCACTTGTTTATTTTTGCTTTTATATCCAGAATTCTGGGAGGTGGATCATAGAGGATCCTGCTGTGATATATGTCTGAGAGTGTTTTGCCTATGTTCTCCTCTAGGAGTTTTATAGTTTCTGATCTTACATTTAGATCTTTAATCCATTTTGAGTTTATTTTTGTGTGTGGTGTTCAGCTTTCTTTATAGTCCAACTCTCACATCCATACATGACCATTGGAAAAACCATAGCCTTGACTAGATGGACCTTTATTGGCAAAGTAATGTCTCTGCTTTTTAATATACTGTCTAGGTTGGTCATAACTTTCCTTCCAAGGACTAAGTATCTTTTAATTTCATGGCTGCAGTCACCATCTGCAGTGATTTTGGAGCCCCCCAAAATAAAGTCGGCCACTGTTTCCCCATCTGTTTGCCATGAAGTGATGGGACTGGATGCCATGATCTTCGTTTTCTGAATGTTGAGCTTTAAGCCAACTTTTTCACTCTCCTCTTTCACTTTCATCAAGAGGCCTTTTAGTTCCTCTTCACTTTCTGCCATAAAGGTGGTGTCATCTGCATATCTGAGGTTATTGATATTTCTCCTGGCAATCTTGATTCCAGCTTGTACTTCCTCCAGCCCAGCATTTCTCACGATGTACTCTGCATATAAGTTAAATAAGCAGGGTGACAGTATACAGCCTTGACATACTCCTTTTCCTATTTGGAACTAGTCTGTTGTTCCATGTCCAGTTCTAACTGTTGTTTCCTGATCTGCATACAGGTTTCTCAAGAGGCAGATCAAGTGGTCTGGCATTCCCATCTCTTTCAGAATTTTCGACAGTTTCTTGTGATCCACACAGTCAAAGGCTTTGGCATAGTCAATAAAGCAGAAATAGATGTTTTTTCTGGAACTCTCTTGCTATTTCGATGATCCAGCAGATGTTGGCAATTTGATCTCTGGTTCCTCTGCCTTTTCGAAAACCAGCTTGAACATCTTGAAGTTCACAGTTCATGTATTGTTGAAGCCTGGCTTGGAGAATTTTGAGCATTACTTTACTAGCGTGTGAGATGAGTGCAATTGTGCGGTAGTTTGAGCATTCTTTGGCATTGCCTTTCTTTGGGATTGGAATGAAAACTGACCTTTTCCAGTCCTGTGGCCACTGCTGAGTTTTCCAAATTTGCTGGCACATTGAGTGCAGCACTTTCACAGCATCATCTTTCAGGATTTGAAATAGCTCAACTGGAATGCCATCACCTCCACTAGCTTTGTTTGTAGTGATGCTTCCTAAGGCCTACTTGACTTCACATTCCAGGATGTCTGGCTCTAGGTGAGTGATCACACCATCATGATTATCTTGGTCGTGAAGATCTTTTTTGTACAGTTCTTCAGTGTATTCTTGCCACCTCTAAATGTCTTCTGCTTATTTCTGTCCTTTATTGAGCCCATCTTTGCGTGAAATGTTCCCTTGGTATCTCTAATTTTCTTGAAGAGATCTCTAATCTTTCCCATTCTATTGTTTTCCTCTATTTCTTTGCATTGATCACTGAGGAAAGCTTTCTTATCTCTCCTTGCTATTCTTTGGAACTCTGCATGCAAATGGGTATATCTTTCCTTTTCTCCTTTGCTTTTCTTTTCCCTTCTTTTCTCAGCTATTTATAAGGCCTCCTCAGACAGCCATTTTCTTTTTTGCATTTCTTTTTCTTGGGGATGGTCTTGATTCCTGTCTCCTGTACGATGTCACTAACCTCCATCCATAGTTCATCAGGCACTTTGTCTATCAGATCTAGTCCCTTTAATCTATTTCTCACTTCCACTGTATAGTCATTTGATTTGATTTAGGTCATACCTGAATGGTCTAGTGGTTTTCCCTACTTTCTTCAATTTCAGCCTGAATTTGGCAATAAGGAGCCAGCTCCCTAGGAAGCCCCACAATTATAAAAACATATGCAATGTTTTTTGTAATAGATATTCCTCTCATTGATTGAATGGTGGGGTCTAGTTGCTCCTCCATGTGTATATGGACACAGCTGATGATGTGGCTGAGGAAAACGACATTTTAAATGTCAGAACATGCTGGGAGCCAGCACGGGCCATCCTACCCATGACAAGGTCATGTGGAAGAGACCTGATAAGCAAGGCTTCAGGACTCGAGGGGCTCCCTAGGCCAGCTCGAGCATCTACCCCAAAACCAGAATCTGTCTGTCTTGTTATTTTGTGCCTTTCACCAACTCTCCTGACATTAACAGGGGGCTATCCCCGACCACCTTTCTCTGGAGAAAATCAACCTAGGGCTCTAGCTAATAAGTCTCCTGGACATAAGAGGAATATTTCCAATCAAACCCCCTCTGTTAGCATTCTAGCTTGCTTGGCAGGTTTATCCAGACTCTTGCAGCTACCCATGTGATTATTCACAGCCTCCCAACTGTGAGAGGCACGGGAAGCCTAAAACATAGAGCCTTTCAAAGAGTTAAAAAGTTATTAGAGTAGTGCTGGTGTAGGATTTCATTATTGGGCCGATGCTTGCTGCCAAGTTCCCATATCTCTTATCCACTGTGCACCTGGGAGTGCATTAGCTAGCATAGTTGGAATGTAAGAAAAACAAGTGTAGCCTTGAAATTAACCACATCAGACCTTTGAGCTAATTGGTTCTTTCTTGTAACTCACTGCACCTTTGCTCCATGAGAAATGTAACTCTGTTTAGCATTTTCTGAGGCTGACATAGATTAGAAATATAAAGAAAAAGCACTTTGAGGGAAAATAAGTTTTCTGGTTGAACAGCCTTTATCAAAAGAGGGCCATAAAATGTCCACAGGCCTCCAAGGCCAGAAGATAATGTACACAACATCATTTGTGGGAAAGGTATGCAAAAAAAATCCTGGCTTTGATAAGGGCAAAACTGCTGGAGTGTTTGGGCTGATTCTACATGACCTTGCATCTTTCATTTCCCTCTTTGTACAAGTCAAAGTATAAAAGTCCCTTTTGCAAATAAAGTTAGGGGCCTCACTCACCGAAGCTTGGTCACTCCATGTCTTTCTTCTTTTTTTTTTCTTTCTTTCTCTCTCTCACTCTCTCTTTCAGGTTGATCCCTTGGAGCATAGAGGCTCTCTGTGTTCACTTATCTGCCTGGGTTTCTAAGACCTCAATGGAAAGGCGTTCTGCATCTTTACTCCCTTGGCAGACCGGGAGGGCACCTGCGGCCTCTGTGAACAGGGCAAGCTCCTTGTCTTGGGGCTTTATTGGCTTTCTGTGTAAACCAAGGAATATCAGCCTCTTTCTCTCCTCTGTTTTCTTATCTACAACATTCTTTCTTTATCTCTCTATAAATCATTCTCCAACGCCGTTTCTCCTGAGGGTTCCCCTGGATCCTGCAGGGGCTAGACTCCGGCAAGAACGCCCACTTGGGAATTTTAAATCCCAAGTGTTTATATGGGAGTAAAGTCTAAGAGGTGATTATAAAAGAAAAATGCCTTGTAGAAGACTCTTAAATGATTTTAAATTAAAAGCACCAATAGATGGATTGGCTAAATCAATAAGCAGTAGTACTTCACATTATGGAAATAGATTGAATAAAACATTAAATTCCACAAAGAAGGAGAGCAGCAAGTGAGACAGATTCATTTTATTTTGGTTTTGTCTTCCTAATTTTGTCTTAAAATGGAATAGCTAAATATAGAGAATTCAATAAATTAGATTTCTATCTGCTGCCGCTGCTGCTAAGTCACTTCAGTCATGTCCAACTCCCAGCAATCCCATGGACTGCAGACCACCAGGCTCCGTCCATGGGATTTCCCAGGCAAAAGTACTGGAGTGGAGTGCCATTGCCTTCTCCAAGATTTCTATCTGGCTCTATCTAATGGATAAAATCTATGTGTGTATGTGTGTGATCAGTTATATTCTGGGTATAATCCAAACCATTGGAAGCAAGAACTATTTGTAAAATTGGCTCAAACTATGGATGTTCTCAGAATGAGGTTACTGGTGTTTTTGTCATTTGAAAGTGATAATATAATAAGTTTAAACTTGGCTGCAGTGTATTAAGAAACAAAGGACGTTTCTGAGAGACTTAGGTCAAGGACTTGGAAAAGGAGATGTCATTTTTCACTAACTCCAGGACCCAGAAGAAGAAATGGCAGCTGGAAATATTTCTAGTGAAATTCCAAGTGGTATGGTGTCACTGGAAAAAAGATACTTTTTCCAATGAAACCTTAACAAACAATTTTCAAAGAAATCAGATGTTGGTTGTTGTTCAGTTGGTTTACTTTGGAAGTAATTTAGGGTGTAGATTTAAAAGTGAAGGATTAAGAAGTTTGGACCACCCAAACCCATCTATGAGTCATGAATATATGACTGCGAAATTTTAGAAACATCTCAGATTCAATATAGGTAACTTGAGCCGTAAGACTCTAAGAGACAAGATTAAGAAAAGCAAAACAGGAACTTCCCTGGTGGTCCAGTGGTTAAGAATCCAGCTGCAAATGCAGGGAACATAGGTTTGATCCCTGATCCAGATATGAAGATCCCACATGCCATGGGGCAGCTGATCCTGTACACCATGACTATTAAGCCCACACTTCATATATAACATCTATAACAAAGCAGAGACAGTTGTAAATGCAGAGAATGAACAGGTGGTTACTGGAGGGGAGAGGGGTGAGGGAAGGAAAGAAATAGGTGAGGGAGATTTAGAGGTACAAATTCCAGGTGCAAAGTAAAATGATAACAGGTATGAAATGTACAGCATGGGAAATACACTCAACATCTATATAATATCTTTGTATGGTGATATATTAGAACTAGTCTTATCATGGTGATCTGTTTGAAATGTATAGAAATATCAAATAACTATGTTTTGACTGTGTGGATCACAATAAGCTGTGGAAAATTCTGAAAGAGATGGGAATACCAGACCACCTAACCTGCCTCTTGAGAAATCTGTATGCAGGCCAGGAAGCAACAGTTAGAACTGCACATGGAACAACAGACTGGTTCCAAATAGGAAAAGGAGGATGTCAAGGCTGTATATTGTCACCCTGCTTATTTAACTTCTATGCAGAGTACATCATGAGAAACGCTGGACTGGAAGAAACACAAGCTGGAATCAAGATCGCCGGGAGAAATATCAATAAACTCAGATGTGCAGATGACACCACCCTTATGGCAGAAATTGATGAGGAACTAAAAAGCCTCTTGATGAAAGTGAAAGAGGAGAGTGAAAAAGTTGGCTTCAAGCTCAATGTTCAGAAAACGAAGATCATGGCATCCGGTCCCATCCATGGGAAATAGATGCGGAAACAGTGGAAACAGTGTCAGACATTATTTTGGGGGGCTCCAAAATCACTGCAGATGGTGACTGCAACCATGAAATTAAAAGACGCTTACTCCTTGGAAGGAAAGTTATGACCAACCTAGACAGCATATTAAAAAGCAGAGACATTACTTTGCCGACTAAGGTCCGTCTAGTCAAGGCTATGGTTTTTCCTGTGGTCATGTATGGATGTGAGAGTTGGACTGTGAAGAAGGCTGAGCACTGAAGTATTGATGCTTTTGAACTGTGGTGTTGGAGAAGACCCTTGGATTGCAAGGAGATCCAACCAGTCCATTCTGAAGGAGATCAACCCTGGGATTTCTTTGGAAGGAATGATGCTAAAGCTGAAACTCCAGTACTTTGGCCACCTCATGCGAAGAGTTGACTCATTGGAGAAGACTTTGATGCTGGGAGGGATTGGGGGCAGGAGGAGAAGGGGATGACAGAGGATGAGATGGCTGGATGGCATCACGGACTCGATGGACGCAACTCTGAGTGAACTGCAGGAGTTGGTGATGGACAGGGAGGCCTGGCGTGCTACGATTCATGGGGTCGAAAAGAGTTGGACACGACTGAGTGACTGAACTGAACTTAACTGATGTTGTATAACAGGAACTATCATAGTATTGTAGAGCAACTGTACTTCAAAAATAATTTACAGGAAAAAAAGATAAAATTTGTGGTCACTGAGGCAGGTGGGAACTAGATGAAGGCAATCAAAGAGTACAAACTTCCAGTTATAAGATTAAATAATAGGAATGTGACATACATGATAAGTAATACTGCTGTATATTATATATGAAAGTTAAGAGTAAATCTCCCTCGTAGCTCAGCTGGTAAAGAATCCGCCTGCAATGTGGGAGACGTGGGTTTGATCCCTGGGTTGGGAAGATCCCCTGGAGAAGGGAAGGGCTACCCACTCCAGTATTCTGGCCTGGAGAATTCCACAGACTGTATAGTCCATGGGGTCCCAAAGAGTCTGACATGACTAGGTGACTTTCACTTTCAAGAGTAAATCCTAAGTGTTCTCATCACAAGGAAAGATAGTTTCCATTTCTTTAATTTTGTAACTACATGAGATGACCGGTGTTCACTAAACTTACTGTGATAATCATTTCATGATATATGAAAGTCAAATCAATATGCTCTCCACCTGAAATTTATCCAGTACTGTATGTCAGTTATATCTCAATAAAACTGGAAGGGAAATAAAATAATGGAATGGCTCACACCAATCCCAGACTTCCTTTTCCTGCCGCCTGTTGTCCAGTCAATTCCCGGCTCCCCCATCCCTTCTGTTTTATGTTTCATTTGTCCCACCAAAATATGAATGCCTCCTGGGTTATCACAAGAGCAGTTGTATCACCTAATCGGCCTGACAGCCAAATTCAGAGGGGTTTTTGAGCACCAACCTCCATGTTCTGGGAAAACTGAAGAAGTGATGCAAGTGGTGAGTCTAGGTTAGATGTTTGTGTGTGTCTCATCCCAGCAGTCAGGAGCCTCACCTTTCATTACTGTGTGAGCAGATGAAAGAGAGATGGTTGGCAGGAGCTTGATGGTCTATCAGTCCTGCCCACAACCTGGACCTTACCTTTGTCTGATATGTATGGCATTTTTGTTTGACAGGCTTCTTTTTAGTAGAAAGTTATGACTCTCTTGTTAGTTGGGATTATTTAGGCTTTTGATCAGAGAGAAAGGGAAAAGTAAATCCTAATTCTAGACTCGAATGCTTTAACAACAAAGCAGGGGTTAGCAGAGGTAGCCCATGCTACAGAGATTCAACTAAGGGCTGTGAATGAGATAGGTAACCTATATGTATATGGATATAGGTCAGGGAAGGGAGGAGACTCAGGAACAGGATGAGGTAGAGAGTTCAGTTCACAGATGGGGCAAGGGTGCCATGACTTAGTGACACAAAAAGCTGAAATTCACAAACAGCTATAATGGAAACTACTGGGACAATTGAATTTTGAATATGCACAGCATATTATTAGGTAAAGGACCAGTGCCAGTGCAGGAGACATGAGACGAGGGTTTGATTCTTGGGTTGGGACAATCCCCTGGAGAAGGGCATGGCAACCCACTCCAGTATTCTTGCCTAGAGAATCCCATGGGCAGAAGAGCCTGGCAGGCTACAGTCCATGGGGTCGCCAAGAGTCAGACATGACTGAAGTGACTTAGCACGCACTCACTCACTCACTCGCACATTAGGTAATAGTACTCTCTCAATTGTTAAATGTAATTGTCAATGGTTGGATGGCATCACTGACTTGAAGGACATGAGTTTGAGCAAGCTCTAGGAGTTGATGTTGGACAAGGAAGCCTGGTGTGCTGCAGTTCATGGGGTGGCAGAGTTGGACATGACTGAGTGACTGAACTGAACTGTTAAATATCTTGACTGATAATCATATCATGACTGTGTCAGAGAACATCCTTAATCTTATGAAATACTGTATCAATATTTAGAGGTGTGGGAGTATTGAAAGTATCACAATATTACAACTTACTCTCAAAGGGTTCAAGATACAGAAAAAGTAAATGAGACAAAATGTTAATATTTTATTAATCTAAGTGAAAGCTATATGGGGGACTGTTGTATTGCTATTGTTTACTTTTCTACAGTTACGAATTTTTTAAAATTTTACTGTGAAATGTCCTTCCTCTTGGCTCTAGTCACTTAGGATTGCTGGAGTTCCCCAACCTTCTGTCCTGAATGTCCCCAGGCAAGGGGCACTGCTCTCCAACGCCCTGATACTCATAGTTCTCCCCTCCCTCCCTGCCCCTTCGTGGACCCCGCGTCTCTCCTCCAGGGCTCCCACTGTGCTCTGTCATCACACAGATCCTCTTCCTGCCCTCCTCTGTTTAGCTTCCTCTTCCCCAGGAGTCTGAGCTGTCCTTGAGGCAGTGCCTGAGTAGTTCTCATGTGTGTTCCTGCAGCACGTGGCATCATGTGTGGCCTCCGGGAGGTATGTTACAGGTGTACTGCTGCTGTGGAAGCAGTGAGGGAGAGAACGACTCGAGGGATGGAGAGAGAAAGGTAGGTGGAGTGTGACACATGAAAGCAAGTAACCTCCAGGCAGGTTGATAGCGACTAAATGATCAACATGTAAATGGATGTAGATTCTTGGTGTCTTGAGGCTCAAAAATGTGGCTCAACGGACTTCCCTGGTGATCCAGTGGTTAAGATTCCAAGTTTCCACTGCAGGGAGCATGGGTTCAATCCCTGATCTGGGAATTAAGATACCATGCCTTGGTGGCTCAGACGGTAAAGAATCTGCCTGCAATGCAGGAAACCCCAGTTGGATCCCTGCCGGGGTCCAGCCTCAGCAGAGTCCAGGGACACCCTCAGGATGGACGACGCTGGCGAATGAATGAATGAATGACACAGAGTGACCAAGCTTCAGTGAGCGAGGCCCGTCACTTTATTTTCAGAGAGGGCTTTTATACCCTGAGCTGTACATTGAGAAAAGTGAAAAATGCAGAGTCAACTCAACATTCCATCAGTATTAACTTTTATCGATACCAGGTTCCTTCTTGCAAAAGTCTTATTTTTTTGTACATTATCTTCTGGACCGGAGGCCTGTTGATATTTTATGACCTCTTTTTAATAAAGGTTGGTCAGCCAGAACAATAATTTCCCCCTGAAGTGTTTTCTTAAATTCCTAGCCTGTGTCAACCTTAAAACATAGAGTTCCATTTTTATGGAGCGAAGATCTAGTGGGTTACGGCAAAGAATGAACTTATTAACTCAAAGTCTAATGTTGCTAGTGCTAAGGCCACTGCATGTTGTTTCTACGTCCTAACTATATGTACTTCCAGGAACACAATGGATAAGGGATGTGAGAACTTGGCAGCAAGCACTGGCTCAACAGTGTTGCAAGAGTCTGGATAAACCTGCCCAGTAAGCTAGAATGCTAACAAGGGGTTTGAAATACTCCTTTCATGCCCAGGAGATTTATCAACTAGAGCCCTAAGTTGACTTTTTTTCCCAGAGAAAGGTGGTTGGGGATAGCCCCCTGTTAATGTCAGAAGAGTTGGTGAAAGGCATAAAATAGTAAGACAGACAGATTCTGGTTTTGGGGTAGATGCTCGAGCAGGTCCAGGGGGTCCTTCAAGTCCTGATCCGCCTTGCTCGTCAGGTCTCTCCACATGACCTTGTCATGGGTGGGATCGGCCCGTGCTGGCTCCCGGCAGATCCCCAGGTGGGCAACATCCCCTGGAGGAGGGCATGGCAACTCACTCCAGTATTCTTGCCTGGGAAACCCCACAGGCAGAGGAGCCTGGCGGTCTACAGTCCATGGGGACAAAGAGTTGGCCACCAGCGGAGCAGCTGACTCACACACACCCACCAGGGCAGGTGCAGCATCTAGTATCAGCAAGCAGCTCCACATGAGCCCGGGGAGACTGCACCAGGCCCACGGTCAGGAGATCAGTGTGACCCCAGGAAGGCTCTGCAGGACCGGTGCTCTGAGAGCTGCCTCTGGAAATGTCCCCTTGGCTGGCAGGGGCAGAGCGGTCCCAGGGGCCCTATAGCCCAGCCCAGGCTTTGTTCAACACTGCCTTCAGCCTTTTAAGAGGGACAATCACTGTGTGAGCTGAATACGGGGTGACCTCTTCAGACGAGCGAGGGAAGAACAGCTTGGCAACCTCAGCTTGACAGGATAAACTCTGCTAAACTCTCTCTCTACAAACATACCCGTCAGTGGGGAGGGAGCCTCATGGGCCCCTGCAGAGCATATCAAGTTGTGGGTGAGGCTGGCTTGGACTGCACTTTCAGCTCGGACAGGACCTCAGTGACCCGTGTCATGATACTCCCAGGGCCCCACAGAGATTCTGCCTCCGTGACTCATTCACTTGTCTTCACTCGTTCAGTGGTTGCCAAACCCCCACCTCAGACCAGGAATCCGAGACGGAGTTACTTCAGTGGACAGACTGAAATGAAACAGTCTCTGTTCTGATGGTGCTTACGTTCTATTGGGAGCAGACAAGGCCATATAAATTCGTATAGATCATATATGTCACACAGTGGTAAGTGCTAGAGTGGAGAGTAGGGAAGCAGGGGGAGGGCTGGGTGATGGGAGATGGGGACAGGTGGGATGGTTTTATTTAATTTTTTGGTTGCACCACATGGTATGCAGGATCTTAGTGCCCTGATCAGGGACTGAACCCACACTCCCTAGAGTGGAAGTGCAGCACTGGTCACTGGACTGCCAAGGGACTCCCTGGAGCGGTGACTTTACGAGGCATGTCCAAAGCCCCTCAGAACACGTCGGCTTTCTGCCTCGGTTAGGGGAGGCCAGAGCCTGAGACCTGCCTGGGGAGCTGTGCCTCTCCCTGGAGGTTGTGGCAGGAACCACGGGCTGGGTTGAGGAGTGCTGTCCCGAGAGATGGAACGGTGCAGAGGACAGAACAGGAGCGGGGCGGGGCAGGCAGTGGGCTGCACAGTGGACAATCCCTGGGTGGAGGGAGGTGGCATGGAGTATGCCCGCCCCAGGGCCCCCACTGCCCTATTTTCTCTCATCTCCTTCCTGGCAGAATCTCACTGTCCCTTTTTTTTCACCTCCCAACTATCCCTGAGATCCATCCCCACCAAGCTTCTGAGACTGCTTTGCCCAAACCTGCTGATGACTGAAAAGTCCCATGGGCTCTGATGTTTTCCCCCTCCTGTTTGAAGCTCTTCTCTCATTTTCTGGGAAATCACCCTCTCCAAGTTCCCTTCAAGGCTCCTCTTGCCCCTAAAATGTTGGTGTTCTGAGTTCCATGTGCAGCCCACTTTTTTCCCTCCAGTTGTGTCCCCAGAGTGACTTGCCCCCCAAATCTCTCAGCCCCCACCCCCCTCCTCAGCTGCAAACCCCACATATCCAGCTGCTGGCTATCCTAGAGGAACCCTTATTCAGAGTGTTCTGATTATTGCCAGATTGTGAATCCCTTTAGAGAAAGATCTTGAATAATGTACTATTGATTTCTCCAGTGCCTGCTACCCTGCTTAGTTCAGCTCAGTCACTCAGTTGTGTCCGACTCTTTGCAACCCCATGGACTGCAGCACACCAGACTTCCCTGTCCCTCACCAACTCCTGGAGCTTGCTCAAACTCATGTCCATCAAGTAGGTGATGCCATCCAACCATCTCACCCTCTATCGTCCCCTTCTCCTGTCTTTAATCTTTCCCAGCATCAGGGTCTTTTCTAGTAAGTCAGCTCTTCACATCAGGTGGCCAAAGTATTGCAGCTTCAGTATCAGTCCTTCCAAAGAATATTCAGGACTGATTTCCTTTAGGATTGACTGGTTTGATCTCCTTGCTGTCCAAGGGACTCTCAAGAGTCTTCTCCAATAGCACGGTACAAAAACATCAATTCTTCAGCGCTCAGACTTCTTTATAGTCCAACTTTCACATCCATACATGACTACTGGAAAAACCATAGCTTTGACTAGACGGACCTTTGCTGGCAAAGTAATGTCTCTGCTTTTAAATATGCTTTCTAGGTTGGTCATAGCTTTTCTTCCAAGGAGTAAGCGTCTTTTAATTTCATGGCTGCAGTCACCATCCTCAGTGATTTTGGAGCCCAAGAAAATAAAGTCTGTTTGCGTTATTTCCCCATCTATTCCCTGTGAAGTGATGGGCCTGGATGCCTTGATCTTTGTTTTTTTCAACGTTGAGTTTTAATCCAGCTTTTTCACTCTCCTTTCACTTTCATCAAGAGGCTCTTTAGTTCTTCTTGGCTTTCTGCCACAAGGGTAGTGTCATCTGCATATCTGAGGTTATGGGTATTTCTCCTGGCAATCTTGATTCCAGCTTGTGCTTCATCTAGCCTGGCATTTTGCATCATGTACTTTGCATATAAGTTAAATAAGCATAACATAAGGGTGACAATATACAGCCTTGACATACTCCTTTCCCAATTTGGAACCAGTCTGTGTCCAGTTCTGTTGCTTCTTGACCTGCATACAGATTTCTCAGGAGGCAGGTGTTAGGTAGTCTGGTATTCCCATCTCTTTAAGAATTTTCCAGTTTGTGGTGATCCACACAGTCAAAGGCTTTGGTGTAGTCATAAAGCAGTAGATGTTTTTCTGGAATTATTTTCCTTTTTTGATGATCCAACAGATGTTGGCAATTTGATCTCTGGCTCCTCTGCCTTTTCTAAATCCAGCTTGAACATCTGGAATTTCTTGGTTCATGTACTGTTGAAGCCTAGATTGGAGAATTTTGAGCATTACTTTGCTAACGTGTGAGATGGGTGCAGTTGTGCAGCAGTTTGACATTTTTTGGCATTGCTACCCTGCTTAACACCAATTTAATAACCTACCCTTTCTACCAGATATTGGAACATCTCATAAAGCCACAATAAATAAGCATGCACAGGGCGATCAATGGAATAGAACACAAGGTCAAGAAATAGACCCAAATAAAAACATACACGAATTCAGAATGTAACAAATGTGGCAAGACATTACTTTCACGTACCTCTTGGCCATCTGTATGTCTCCCTGGGAGAAATGTCTGTTTAGATCCTCTGCCCATTTTTTGATTGGGTTGGTTTGGGGTTTTTTTGTTTTTGATATTGAGCTACATTGAGTTGTTTGAATATTGTGAAGATTTATCCTTTGTCAGTTGTTTCGTTTGCAAATATTTTCTCCCATGGCAAGCGTTTTCTGTTTATGATTTCCTTTGCTGTGCAAAAGCTTTTAAGTTTCATTGGGTCCCACTGGTTTCTATTTCCATTACTCTAGGAGTCAGATCCAAAAAGATCTTGCTGTGATTTGTCAAAGATTGTTCTGCCTCTGCTTTTCTCAGTTTCACGGCAGCGGCCCCCAACCTTTTTGGCACCAGGGACCAGTTTTGTGGAAGACAGTTTTCCACGGACTTGGGGTGGGGAGCTGTTTCAGAATGATTCAAGCATATTACATTTATTGTGCCCTTTATTTCTGCTATTATTACATTGGCTCCACCTCAGATCATCAGGCATTAGATCCCGGAGGTTGGGGGGCCCGTTTTACAGTATCCGATGTTACATTTAGGTCTTTAATGCATTTGTGTGTGACACTAATGTTCTAGTTTCATTCTTTGACATCCAGCTGTCCAGTCTGCCCAGCACCACTTTTTGAAGAGAACTATCTTTTCTCCATTGTATATTCTTGCTTCCATTGTCATAGATTAACTGACTATAGGTGTGTGGGTTTATTTCCAGGCTTTCTATCCTTTTCCATTGATCCTGAGAGAGCTCCCATCAATGAACATTCCCTAGGGCCTCCACTACCCATGTCCTTATCCCCACAGTGAGCCACAGCCGACCCCCATCTCCCGAGGAGATCCTCCAAGACCCACAGGTAGGTCTTGCCCAGGATCCTATGGAGTTACAGCCTGTGCCCTGGGTTGCAGTGCACGTGAGAACTTGTGTGTTCCCTAAGTCCCGTGCAGCTGCTGCACTCAAGCCCTGCTGGCCTTCAAAGCCAAATGCTCCAGGGGTTCCTCCTCACAAAACCAGACCCCCAGGCTGGGGAGCCTGACATGGGGCTCAGAACTCTCCTGTGGGTCTGAGATGTATAATTATCTTCCAGTTTGTGGGTCATCCACCCGGCATACACACGATTTGGTGTCATGAAAGCACCCCGCCCACCATCTTGTTTTCTTCTTTGCATATACAGCATTGTTTTTAAGTTTGTCAATGGTTGTTCAACAGTGAGCAGTAATTTTGTTGTTTTCATGAAAGGAAGTAAGCTCCAGGCCTTCTATGCCATCATATCTCCTCCCTTCTGGGAGGTTAAGGGAGGGAGGGCATGAATATTTTTTAAACATCTACTTAATCTTCCACAAATCAGCTCAGATGTCACTTCTCAAAGAGGCTGTTCAGGATACATGCAGCTAGGAAGTCACTCCGTTTTCTGCACTTCCAAGGCACTTATGTTCACAGACTGAAAAAACCCATGAAACACCTACCTCAAGCCCCTAAGCCTCAAAACCGTCTCACATACACACCGCTGCATTGATGCTCACATAGGCACCCCAAGTCCTAGGATCTGTAGTCTCCCAATGCTCAAAGGGATCAGATCCTGGCTGGGAAACGTCCAAACCTCAAGAGCAGGTAGGAAGGCCGACAGTGAGTTTGTCAGATTCCTGCCAGGGGTACTGTCACTGCAAGGACCAGGCCTAGAATGCATCATCCATACCCATGGTGGATGCCCCTGTTAATTTAGGATGCCCCAGGTTCCAATTCACAGGAGCCCCTGACTAAACTCTGTACCTTATCATAACTTTCTAAACTTCTATCACTCAGCCTGCACTTTTAGACCAAGGCAGTGTGTGTGCTATAACAGGTTCACTCACTAGGATACTCAGTCCCATACATCCCATCACAGCACCCCCCAGACTAACAGAAGCAGGGCTGCTTGCTTCTCCAGGCAACCGAGCACACGCTTAGTGTAGCAGGAGCAGCGGGCCAATGCACTCAACTTCTGACACTGGCTTGCAGAGCGACCCCTGTAGGTCAATGGCTCCTCTATGGACAGCGGGGCTCACAGGCTGCCTGGGAAACACTGTGGGTACAGGCCAAGCCCAGCAGACACCTGGGCTTCTGCCTGGGGACAGCCTGGTGGCAAAAGGCAGCAGCAGCCGTTGCTATCGAAGGATGTGAATTTATTGGAAAAGAAGAGGGGGAAGTGGGGTGGGCTAGGAGTCAGGCTCTGAGGCAGGGGGCGGCTTCTCGTCGTCCGGGGGGCAGTCAATGAAGTCGGCCAGCATGGCAGCAGTGTCACCCTGCTCCTTCCAGGGACAAACAAAAAGTTCAGAACAGTTGCAGACACAGACCAGGTCAGGACGCATGTCGCTCCCGCCCCTCCTCCCCGCTGGGCCCCCTCACCTTTTCCGGGGGGAGAGCTGCCGCCTCTACCTCCATCTCTTCCACCGCAGATGCCTCTGGGGGGGGTGATAGCTTGTCACCCCCACCCTCAGCCCCCTCTTCCAGCAGAGTTGGTGGCCCAGAGGGCTCCTCCTCCACAAGCTCCTGAGGCGGTGGCCCTGCAGGGGGGCTCCCCCCTTCCCTCTCCACCTCCCCCTGGGAGGGGAGCACCTCGGGGGCCAGCATGGGGGCCACCTCAGGCCCAGGCGCCTCCTCGGTCCCCGGCTCCTCCACTTCCAACAGCAGCCCGGGTTCCAGTCCTGGCTCTGGAGGCCCCTTGGGAGACTCGGCAGGGGGCAGCACCGGAGGCAGGCTCGGGGGCGCAGGCCCTCCTTCCACCTCCCCACCTGCCGGGCCGAACTCCACCTCTTCCAGCTCTTCCAGCTCCTCGTCTTCCTCCTCGTCCTCCTCATCCTCCAGCTCACCTTCCTCCTCCTCAAACTCCTCCTCAAACTCTTCTTCCTCCTCTTCCTCCTCCTCAAAGTACTCTTCCTCCTCCTCGTCCTCCTCAAAATCCTCCTCCTCGTCCTCCTCTTCGTCTTCCTCCTCCTCCTCCTCCTCTTCCTCCTCCTCCTCATCACTGCTGTTGATGTTAATAACCGTCAGGTCTTCTTCCAGGGCTGGGGGGCCTCCCCCACCAGGCGTCCCTTCCGGCACCAGCTGGGGTGGCGGCAGCGTCACCGGGCCGGGAACAGGAGGCGGGGGAGGGGGCGGGAGCGGCCCCGGGGCTGCAGGCAGCTCTTCTGGCTCATCCTTGGCTGGCACGGGAGGGGAAGCTGCAGGTGGCCCAGCAGGGGCGACTGGAGGGGGTGTGGTGCCTGAGGGGGGCGGGGGTGGGGGCGGCAGCCCCTCAGGCACAATCACCACACTGTCATCAGAGTCGCTCTCCAAGGAGATTTCCACGTCTGACGCCTCCTCCTTGTCATAGTGGACAAAGGCCGGTCTGGGCACTCGCCCCCCAAAAGTCTCATCTGGGGGGACGGTAGGTGGGGGACTGCCACTAGGGGCCAGGACAGGGTCCTCACTGGAGCCTGCCCGGTGGTTTTCAGGGCCAGGAAGGAGCCGGGGGGGTAGAGACACCAGGCCTGGCACAGACAGGCCCAAGTGGTTGGCTGTGGCTGGAGGTCCAGGGCGTGCAGTGGGCAAGGGGCCCGCCGGGGGCATGGGGCCTGCAGAAGGCATCGGGCCCGCTGAGGGCAGGGGGCCCGGGGCATGGAAGGCTGGAGCCCTGAAGGGAGCTGGAGCCTCGGGAGGCGGGACTGGGGCCGGGGCAGGGCAGGTGGGGCCCACAGACTGCAAGGGAGGAACTCGGGGGTGAGTCAGAGCCGCACAGGTCACCAGCGCTTCTGAGCAGAAAGAGGAGACCTGGGGGAAGAAGGGGGCGAGAAAGGATCAGGACACGGGCTGTCACGGTACTGGGCGGGGAACACAGTGGTGGACACGCGGCCCGTGCAGCAGTTACCTCCAGGCTGTCCTCCTGCTGGCCCATGGAGAAGGCCCGCAGCGCACAGGCGAGGGGCGGTGGGCAGCGAGGAGAGGGGGCCAGCAGCAGGGCCAGCAGCAGGCGGTAGAGCTCCCGGCGGCAGTGGGAGCTGGTGTACGGGGAGCTGCAGAGCGCCTCACCCTGCTGAACACCCATGACCAGGGGGAGCACCAGCTCGTGCAGTCGCTGGAAGGACAGAGCACACACCTGGAGATACCGCCAGATGACCCGCCGTCCTCCAGGGCCTGCACCCAGGTCCAAATGAACCCCCACCAGTACCCCTTCCAGTGGGGACCAGGCTCCCCTCACCCTGTGAGTCTCCTCCTTGATGAGAGGCCCGCACATCAGGATGGTCCGGCTGAGGCCTGGGGAAGGAGATGAGTGTGAGAGGCTGACATGATGGGCGGCCCAGGGGAGCGCCCGCTCTGGCCGGCCCACCTCGGGCAAGTCACGTGACTCCTGTTTTCGTAACTATAAAATGGGGCTCATGAGTGGACCTCTACTACATAAAGCTGTGAACGTTATGTAATTCAGATGGAGATACATTATAAATGTGCATTTATACATGGGAGCACTGACGCTGCCCCACACAGGAGGCTGGAGGGCAGTGCACACGTGGACCCCAATGGAAAGTCACTTCTGCTTCCAGCAGCAGGCCTGGGGCGTGCAAGCTCCGCAGGGCAGGGGTCTCATCCTCTTCCTCCCCTGCCCTCCAGGACACACGAGCACTCACCATGGACAAAGGATGTGCGAAGACGACACCTGAGACCCGGAGGGGCGGGTCAACACCAGCACCCCATCCAACAGCAGGACCCAAGGTCCCACCTGCAGCCCTGGGGGGAGCGCAGCCCTTCGGCAGGCTCTTAGCTGGCTCTGCGTGTTTCCTACCCCCTCCACCAGGACACCCAGTCCCTCCAGGTGTCCCCAGACCCTCCCAGCCCCGAGGTGCAGGGCACAGTCCTCACCCACCTCTCAGCGCAGCTGCACACACGTCGCTGTTGGCATTGCTGTCCCCTTTCCGGTGGCTGGGCGGAGCGATGGCCTCCCCCACGTCCAGCTTCAGCTTCTTGGGGGCACTGGGCTTCCCAGTCTGCAAACCCGCGTCAGGGCTCCCCCGGGGGCTGCGCAGCTGGCGGGGGAGGGAACACAGATCACACACCAGCCAGCAGGAAGGCAGAATGGTCGGGAGGCTGGATCGGGTGAGGACTAGGGGTGCTGGGAGGCCTCTCTCACCCTGAGGGCGTCTGCCGGCGGGGAGATGTCGCTGAGCAGGTGGGAGAGGAGGGCTTCCCCCGAGGCGCCCCCCTGCAGCACCCCCGCTGAGGCCCCGCACACCTGCACCCAGAGCTCCAGGACGGCGTATACTTTGGTCCGCACGGTGCTGCAGGGAGCACAGAGGGTGCCTATGAGAGGGAGGCCACGTCCCCATTCCCAGCCCGGCAGCACCGAGTCACCACCACCACCCCCTCCTCTTTACTCCCTTCCTGGATGGTCACCTGTAGGGCCTCTCCTGGCCCGGTCCGAGGTTCTCCCTCCCAATGCTCCAGGCACTGAGGACCTGGGGAAGCAGGCGGCTGATCAGGGCCCCGAAGCGCAAGAGCCGTGCTCCACACCTGGGGGCAAAGACAGAATGGTGACCCCTGCTCCCAGCACGTCCCAAAGCCTGCACCACTTCCTCTCGCCCCACTCACGCGAGGATGAGCGCCGAGAGCAGGTCCAGGGCTTCAAGGTGGAGAGAAGGCAGCAGCAGCAACCGCAGGGGACCATCTCCCAGCAGACTCTGTGCAAAAAAACCAGCAAATACGGAGTGGAGGAAGAGAGAGAGACTGCGAGTTTGGAAGCAGAGACAGGGTGGAGGTGAAAGCCTGCATACACACAAGGAAGGAAGCCGCCCCGGCCCAGCTCCTCCGACAGGATGAAATCACCGCCCTCAACAGAGTGGGGAAGGAGCCGAACCCCTCGGCGGTGACTCAGTGGACACCCAGCTCACTGTCGGCTGGGGAAGCACCTGCTCCAAGCGCTCCCGCGGCACGGGAGCCCATCCACGCTGGCAGGCGCGGGGCAGGAGCGTAGGCGTAAGAGCAGCTGGACGGGTCAGGACCACGCGCTGTGGGAGCCCCTGCCTGCCTGCCCGGCTGCCAAGGGTCCCTGGAAGGGGCCGCCAGCAGGGCCGGCTCCACTCACAACATTCTTGGCGCTGACGCTGAGGGTCCGGCAGATGAGATCCAAGATGTCCTGCACGGGGACGGACACGGGCGCCCCGAACTCGGAGCTGGAGAGGATCAGCAGGGAGACCCTCAGTGCGGGGTCCCCAGTGTGGTTCTCCGCCTCCCTCCTCACTCCCTCACTCACCTGAGCATGAGCCCCAGGCAGCGGGCCAGCCCCGAAAACCTCTGCCGAAGCCGGAGAAGGCTGTGGGCGTCCGCGTCTTCTGAGGGGGACAGCAACGTTTCTGCCCCAGGGCTCTCATACTGCATGGGCGCTAGACAGACACAGCCACCTTTACTCTTCAGCCCTGCATCCATTTAGGTGGAGGACCCACCCATATTCTACCTACTGGCTTTTGCCTAGAAATCAGCGGCCCCACTTCTCTGGACCAGTCCCCTGGTCCCCTCACTGCTCCCCGGGGCTCCCTCACCCCTTGCCCAAGAGCGTCAGCCAGGCGGGCCCTACCCGCTTCCGCGCCCTCGTATAGGCCCCCGAGCAGGCTGTGCAGAGAGGCCAGCAGGCTGCGCAGCTCCTGCTCCCAGCTGTCCGTGTGCTTCAGGCCCTGGGAGAAGCCGGCCCCCAGAGACGGCAGCCGGGAGTAACACTCGCAGGCCAACTGCCAGAGAGAGGGGGCACCCGATCAGGTGACAATCAGCCCAGCTGTGGATCCCAACCCCACCAGCGTCCAGGAAGATGGAGGTCAGTGCGCTCGGAGGGGAGATGCAATGGAAGGAGAGGCAGAAGCCCCTACTGGTATGTACTGCGCATTGACAGGGAGGGGAATGAGAATGCAGAGAAAAGCGGCAATAGAAAACAGAGGTGGGGGAAGCACCAGCTCAGAGCCCAGGCTCCCCGCTGTCTCCCTCCTTCTCCTTACCTGCTGGAGTTGAGGGCTCAAGGCATCCACCCGCGAGAGGAAAAACGAGGCCAGCTTGCCCTGGATCATGGGGAGAGAGAGCAGGAGGCTGGGGAGTCAGCTTCCAGGGCCAGAGACAGAGCCCCGGCCATCCCAGCAGCAGGGTCCAGGCCCAGGATCTCAGGCCCTTCTCTTTCCTGCAGATGAGG
Source organism: Ovis canadensis (assembly GCF_042477335.2). Classification (NCBI taxonomy): domain Eukaryota; kingdom Metazoa; phylum Chordata; class Mammalia; order Artiodactyla; family Bovidae; genus Ovis; species Ovis canadensis. Next base: position 35,214,142 of record NC_091255.1, on the reverse strand, counting down.
AAGCAGCGCACCCTCAGGGGTGCTGTGCCTAGGGGCAGACGCCCCTGTCCTCAGCCTCCCTGCTCTGGGGCTGTGTCCCACAGACCACGGGGCCCCTCCTCCAATGTTTGCAGAGTGACAGCACCCTCAGGCCAAAAGGACACAGCACTGAACAGCAGGCGCCTCCAACCCCAGCTGCCTGCCAGCTCAGACCAGGAGCACAGGGCCCCGGCTGGGAGCGGTGAGAGTAGCACGAAGTCGACAAGAGAAGGGAAGGCAGACCAGCAAGACAGGCGCAGTGAGCTGAGAGCAGTGACTGATCAGTCACCAGGACCCGCCTGCTGCCGGGCAGCACCCATGAGGCAACATGTAACTGGGGCCCCACGTATCTGGGGGCAGAATCAAAGGGACCTGTGAACATGGACGGGAAGTTTTTTTTTTAAATCATTTTCACTTGCCTGTAAATAAAATGTAAATTTTTCTTTCAACTAGAAATGGAGACAAAAAGCCACAGTAGTATTAGCAGTCCCTTTGTCACCAGCAGAGATCATTCACTTTCACTTCACATTACAGCTGTCAACAGGCATCTCACTCACGGGCATCACTATCATGAAACTTCAGGACTCATCAGACCTGCTGCTGGATTCTGTTACTTGATATGTTAACAAAGATGTGCATTCTATCACACTCTCCCTGCAATTCCATGTATTTTACTAATTGAAAAACACCCGGAGAAGAGATCCATGGCACAAAAAGAACACTAAAGCAGAAAAAGATTTCCACCTTCAGTGGGTGTAGCAGGAAGACAAATGTATGAAAAGTCATGACCTGGAACCAAAGATGGCGGCTCTGGAGGGACTGAGCTCGGAGGCAGGACTTAGCCGGGCTTGGGAGAAATTGGAGGAGCCAGGTAAGGAGACGGGGGAGCCAACACAGTGAGGAGAGCGAGTCTCCCACGGGGCCCATGGAGAAGCAGGCTGGGCCTTAAATCCCAGGCGAGTGTGTATGGACCCCACCGGGGTCAAAAGTCAACTTCCAGAAAACAAGGCAGACAGCAAGGGAAAGCAGGTGCAGAGCCCATCAGAGTGAATCAGGAGCCCTCCAGGGCTCCCTCCCTGCTGCTGCCCTGGTTTCCCAGGGTCCAGAGCAGGACTCTCAGTGGGAGAGAGACAGCACTGTGATGGCTGATCCCAGGATAGAAGGCCTAGAACGACCGGGACAGCACTTTCACGTCTGGTGGGGCAGGGCTCTGAACACTTCAAACCAAAAGCAGCAACCACCCTCTGGGTTCCTGACCAGCTTCTCCAGGGATGTTATTTCTTAAGAGTCGCCAAAGCCTTATCCACACTGGTGCTCAGCCCTTTGGACCAACTTCCTGCTTACTCTTTCCCTGAGACCCAGGAAACCAGGTTGCTGAGGCCAACAGAGGTCTGCTTATGTGACTGCAGTCAAGCAGAGTGCAGGGACACAGCCCTGATCACACAGTTCCACCTGAAATGACCTGCAGTGCAAACCAAAATAATGGCTCACTTGGGACATTTCATCAGGAACGAAAGCATGTGTGCGTACATGGTGTCCCTCAAGACGGGGGTGAGTTTTCCCACTCATTCCAGAACAAATAATCAATGTGTTGAGGAGGAGGAGAGGTGAAGCCTGGACAGACTGACTTCATGGACCCAGAATGCTGAGATGCCTCATTTGGGAGGAGTCCTGAACTTGGAGACAGCAGCTGCCCTGGGAGCTTCTAGGGGGTGGAACAGAGAGCAGATACACACTCTAGCTATCCACTTCCCAAGCACTGGTCTGCAAGATGTTCCAGTAGAAACTGCCCCTGGTGCATCTGTGCACGAAAGACTCATGTCTGCCACACTGGCAACAGACAAAGCCAAACTCCTACCAGAGGGCATTCTCCGGACGACGCTGTGTCCTCAGAGAAGTACAGGCTTACACACGCTGCAACAGCGTGAGTTCTGTCGCTCAGTTTGCAGAGGGCACTCAAAAGGCCATGCCTTCAAAAATGCCATCTGACAAGAGGCTGTGAGTTCTAGATCACTTCTCCTGACCACTCACAATGAAAATTAAAGGCCCTGGCTTCCCTGGTGGCTCAGTGGTAAAGAATCCATCTGCCAAGGCAGGAAACTTGGGTTCGATCCCTGGGTCGGGAAGATCCCTTGGAGAATGAAATGGAAACCCACTCCAATGTTCTTGCCTGGAAAACCTATGGACAGAGGAGCCTGGTGGGCTACAGTCCACAGGTTGCAAAGGAGTCAGACACGACTGAGTGACTCAACAACAACAAGCAGAGGACTCACAGACAGTCTAGTACGACTATTCAAATCCTGATCCTACAGGTAACACTCAGTTCTCCTTCCACTTTCTGTGGGGGATGCAGAGAGACACTGATGCTGCTGCTAAGTCGCTTCAGCCGTGTGCGACCCCACAGACGGCAGCCCACCAGGCTCCTCTGTCCCTGGGATTCTCCATGCAAGAATACTGGAGTGGGTCGCCATTTCCTTCTCCAGCAAGGAAACACAGATAACCCCAAACCAAGCTCAACAGAAACAGGCTTATGCAGTAAAATCTCACAAACTGTCACCAGTAAGAGTCAAAGACACAGAGGTAGCCTGTGTAATTTGAGAAGTTAATTTACAGTTTTAGAAGATGGGCAGTTTTTACTAAACTTAGTAAACTCTAGTGAAAAACAAAACAAATTCAGTAAAATCCCTGAGTTACTCCAAATGCCTTGACAAAGTACTGCCCTGCTAACCAAAGATTCTATCACCTGCCAGGAGTGGCATTCCTGTGAAAACAAAACATCAATAAGGACATGACCCCACGTTCCCTGAGAAATACCATGTGCTCTGGGGCTTTTCAAATACTGCAAGTAACCAGTCAGTAAAGCCTCAGTAAGGACACTCCCAGACCATAGCACAGGTGCCCATGACACGCTCACAATCCTTCCCATGCCCCCAACGATGGAGCAGAGCTGCCATCAGTGTAGAAGCCTAGCTGCCAATCCTGTCCACATTCTTAAAACCACCTGTGGAGCTCAGTTTGGTGAAAAAAAAAAAAAAACCAGGCTTGAAGGGCAAGCAATTCCTGCTCACACCCTGGTTTGACAACTACAGATACATAGGCTTGGGTTAGTCAAACCATTCTGGGCCCATCTCCTGTTTCATTTGGTGACAGCAACTCCACAGAATTACTGTAAAATGAGATGACACATGGCAGACACACAGCAGACAGCCTGGCATGTAGTGGATACCAGCCCCCTTTCTGTTTCTTTTTACTTTTTTGACTTGGTCATAGAACTATGTGATTTGACTTTCAAGAAAAGCTGAATGGCAAACTCCCCCTTAACTAGCAATACCGAGTATAGTAATACAAATTACTGTGATTAATCACATGAGTTACACAAAAATGTTATTAATTTGCCACTAATTGCAGTTCTCCACAGACCTGTGCTTCCATCTGAGATAACCCAGTGGTTTGGCGAGCAATGGTGAGTATACCAAAGCAAGAGAGAGCGTCTAATCAGGAGAGGAACACCTATTTGTTCTTAGGTACGAGTTGGCATCAGAATTATTCTGCAGACAACAAGTGTACCAATTCCAGAGGCCCTTTAACTGTTACTGCTTTGGCCAAATCGGATGACCATTTGTATTTGTTTTTGTTATCTCCTTAAAAATAAAACTCTAATTCTTTCACTGGCCTCCTTCCTCCTGCCCTGACCCACGTCCACCCTGCCTATTTGACCAAGCATGGCCCTGCTGCTCAGTGCCCCCCCTCACACAGTCAACAGGAGAGGAAAGCGCTGGGGAGGCTAACGGAGGGAAAATATAAGGCAGGAAGGCTTCCTGGAGGCAGTTACAGAGTGTTGGGAACAGAGTAACCAGGACAGTAGGAAAACGGGCAGAGCGCCCAAGAGGCGCAGAGAGGGCCAGGCAGAGAGGAGGCCAGGGAGAGCCTGGGCTGGCCTCAGACCTCAGGCAAGTTATCTAATTTCGGTGTCTTCACCTGTGAGAGTCAATGAGAATGCATTTAAAGCTACGAGGTGAGGGCTTCCCTGGTGGCTCAGTGGTGAAGAATCTGCCTGCCAATGCAAGAGACACAGGTTTGATCCCTACACTGGGAAGACCCCACAGGCCACGGAATGGCTAGGCCTGTCTGTTCTCAGAACCTGGGAGCCCAAACTACTGAGCCCACGTGCCACAGCTACTGAAGACCAAACACCCTACAGCCCGTGCTCCACAGCAAGAGAAGCCACTGCAATGAGAAGCCTGTGCACAGCAATGAAGACCCAGCACAGCCTAAAAGGAATGAATGAAATCATTAGAAAACGAATTAGAGCTGTGGAGACAGACGCTTATAAATCTCAACAATGGAACCTGAAGTAAGACAGAGACCGTGTTGGTAGGAAGAGGAGTTTCTATGAACACTTACTTTGAGAGACCCACACGCTCGAGGAAAATGGGTCATACATGCCTTCATTCCTTCTAGCGCGGAGAGCTCGCACTGTGGGAAGAACAGATGGTCAGGAAGAGCCCAGCCCCCCAGAACCCATCCATCTCCACCCCACCACCCCTCAGGGTCTCTTCTCCTTACACTTTTTTTCAGCCCCTCCCTCTTCGCACTTCTTCAATCCCATTCCCCAATCACTTCCCATCAAGTTCTCTAATCCAGTGGGTGTGAATGAGAGCAAGCACTGGAGGGGCCCAGGGTCAAGGGAGCTGAGAGGCGGCTCACCTCCGGTCTGAGGCCCAGCAGGGAGGTGAGGAGGCCGGGGAGGTGGTTCATGGAGATGTCCCGGAAGACTGCAGGAAGCTGGGCCGCGTAGCGGAGTAGGTCCTTCAGCACGGTCACAGCCAGCTCCATGGTAGGGGGCGGGTCCTGGGACTAAACAGCACAACAGCCCATGCTCCCACCTAGCCCTCAAGGTCACCAAGAGGAGGAGGAGCGACCTGCATGACAACGTGCAGCTTCCGACAAACTCCACAGCGACCGCCCCATTCCTGTCAAATCCCCTGGGGACAAGTGTATCAGCGACACGGAGCAACCAAGTCACACATTCATCCAGAGAAAGGATGTGTGTGCACACTTTAGTATTGTGGTGTCGCGGTCCTAGGAATGTTCGGCAGGGGGCGGGGCGGGGGGGGCGGGCAGGGGAATAATGAAGCCATACCTTAACAATCTCACTAAACAATCTCAAGAGTTTCTTGCTGCTCCCACACTGCAATCCCCTGCTAGGATGGAGAGGAGCACTTCCCAGCCCAAAGTCTCAGCCACAACAGAGCTACCCATCTCACTAAGCTTGCATGTGGCTGGCTCAAACCTACCCTGAACTCATGCAGGATAAATGGTTTGAAATCTGAGGACTTTTCCTAACAAATTAATATATACCTAAGGAAAAAGCGTTCAGTGCATTACCTCCTGCTAGACCAGTGGCCACATGTCAATGAAACAAACCAGAATCCTTGTGAGAAATCAGACTCGGTGGGTCTACCAGCCACAAATGGGCCTCAACACCATCTGGCACTCCTACTGCGTCTCTCACTGGTTAGCTCCCTCTGCTGCTCAGCTCTTCTCAGGCACCGTCACTTCTGTGTAACCTGACCTACGATTTCAGAGAAGCCTGCACTCCAAAGATGGGAACTCTCTTAGCTTCCCACCACCAAACTGAAAACTCCATCTCAGTCCTCCATCTGAGGACAATTCCCCCCACCCCTTCCTCTCAGAACCACCTCACACTGTTAACTAGCCCCTGTCTCCAGCCCCCTGAAAAGGATTCCTCTTGCTGGCATTTGTGCCTGCTCCCATCCTAAACATCTCTCCCACCCTGAAAATCCTTGCCTGAGCCTGTACTCCATGTGCCCGATTTCAGGTGTTACCAAGCTTCCCTGCCCTACCACTGAAGCCAGAGGTCTTGACAGGACTGTCTCATCTTCCGCAATCCCATGCCTTTTCCTGCTCACTGCTCACCCCAGGCTTCAGTGTCCACTGCTCCGCTTTCTGCTGCCATTCTGGGTCAGTTCTAATCCTGTCTCCACACAGTGGCCAGAGTGGCATTTCCAAATGAAAATTTGCTCACATCACTACCACCACCAACACCACCTCCTTCCCCCTGCTCAAAACCTTCCATGAATCCCTGCTGTTCCAAATATAAACGCCCAGCTTCTTAATATGCCTGCACCACCACCCACGGCCTAGGCCCCATCTACCTACGTCCCGAGTTGCATCTCAGCAACCCCTGCCACACCCACTTGCTTACAATTCTTCAAATGAGTCAAATGCCTTTTCGCTCAAGGCTTTTGCACACGTAGAACACTTTGAAAGCTTTCTCAGCCCAATGTACTCCTACTCATCAGAGCAGAAAAGCCCTCCCTGAACCACTGATCCTGATCGCTATACGCACACCACCCTGGTCTGGCTCAGTCTCTCGTTAACATGCTTTCAGAGAACTATATATATATTTTTTACCTCCAGAGCATCTACCACAGTTTAGTTCTTCACACTCACTGTATAATTATTCTCTTCCACTAGAACACAGGTCAGCAAACTCTGGTCTGTGGGTGCCTGTTTTTGCACAGCCCACAGGCTAAGAATGGTTATTACATTTTTTAAAGGGTTGTAAAACAAACCAACAGAGAAACACTCAGCAACAGAAACCATGGGAATTTCTGGCTGTCCAGTGGAAGGACTGCTCACTTCTGCTGTAGGGGGCTCAGGTTTGACCCCAAGTCAGGGAACTAAGATCTCACAGCCTATGCAGCACAGCCAAAAAAAAAAAAACCAACCAGAAACCATATATGGTTTGTAAAACCTACATTTTACTATCTGGAAACACCTACAAAGGTTCCCAACCCCTGCAGGAGACTCTAAACACCATGAAAGCAGGGTCCAACTGCATCTCCCTACCATCTCTCCAGAACTCAGCACACAGCCTGCCATGTGTGCCCAGAACACACTTGTGGAAAAACTAAGTGGGGATGTCATCAAAGGATGTAAAAGTAAAAACAAATTTAAATCTTAAAAGAGGAAGAGATCCATGGCTGATTCATGTCGACATATGGCAAAAACCACCATAATACTGTAAAGTAATTAGCATCCAATTAAAATAAATTAATTAATTTTTTAAAAAAAGAGGAAGAGAGAAGTAGAAAAAAAAATTGGGGAATTCTCTGGCAGTCCAGTGTTTAGGACTCTGAGCTTTCACCGCCGAGGGTGTGGGTTCAGTCCCTGCCTGGGGAACTAAGATTCCCGTGAGCCACATGGTGCACAGCCAAAAAAATAAAAATAATTTGAACAAATAAATTCTAAAAATCCAACACCTGGAGAAAGGAGCTTCAGAGATGTCACTCATTAGAAGAGCTCACAAGGAAGTGAAACAGTCAGAGGTCACAGTGAGCGTGTGTAAGGTCAGGTGAATTAAAATAACCCAGTGGATAAAAATAACAAAATCTTTAAAAGCATGTATCTATTTGTAGCTTATCCTGCTAGAAAGAAACTGCCCTCGGAACTCAAAGTCTCCCCCACAAAGATGTCAAGCTGCGTCTGAATAGAGACCAGGTAGTGGCTGGGGCGGAGGTGGGGAGTGGCAGGCGGTAGACTCACCTGCAAGATCTGCTGGATGCTTCGAAGCCAGGAGACACAGTGCTGCTGGAACATCTCTGTGGGGCTCTCCCCCACCAGCAGCGACAGCAGACAAAGGCCCTCAAACCTGGTAAGACAGAGGTGAGTGATGACACAGGAGAGGTGGCTAGACTGCAGAGAAAGCATTCAACGCCCTCTTACTCTCACTGGCCAGAGTGAAACCTGACTCCAGATCCACAGCCACTTCTCATTCCCGAGATACTCGAGGACTTGGAGTGAGGCATGGGCAGCAAGGGAAGGGGACAGAAGGCAGGGCGAGGGACTCTTGGAAGCCACACAAGTGAGCTCGTGAAAAGAATCAAACTCTCCACCCTGGGCATGGAGAAACCTCCTGGCTCCACGGGGTGGTGATGATGGATGGACAGATAGATGGCCCTCTTCCTAAAGAAACATGCCCCCTGGAGAAAAAACACGGCTGGAGACTTACCGAGTTTTGATAGAACCGAGACGAGCATTACTGAGACCCACCAACGCCCCAACAGCAGAAAGGTTCTGGAGGAAAGAAAACAGTCAGGAACAGGATGCTAAAGACATAGGATTTCTCTAAGCCCGTCCCTGCCCCAGCCCTTCCAGAGCCTGTTCTAAGTCACACCTCCAGTGAAGCCCCGAGACCATTCCCTTCGACACCTTCAGCCTCTGCCCTATTTTCAGTAGGGGGCACACAGCAGCCTGTCCCGTGGGCTTTCCTCAAGTCACATCTCACCAGGCCGCTCCCACTGCCCACCCAGCAAATCAGGGCTACGCAGAGGGCTAGTCAGTCTGACTCAGCCCGTCGGCCAGACTTCAAAGACAGGCTCCTACTCCTGTGTCTCCCGGGACAGTGTTGAGCTCAAAGGGGCATCCCTAAATGCGCACTGACTGGACAAGGAACTCACAACCCCTCACTCCTTCACTCCAAATCCTCCTCCTGGTCTGGCTTCCTTCAAGCTGCTAATGCCAACACAGACAAGTCAGCCGGAACTTCCTTCCCGCACATTATGGGAGCCCTGAAAGAGGTCCCCTCTTCAGGGCCCCCACAAGTAACCTCTCCACCCTCTGAAGGGCCAGCCTCCTCTGAGGGCCTGCTATCTTCCTAACCGTCGTTATCTTCATTCTCTCAACAAACACATCTTATACACTGAGTCAGATGAAGGAATCCAGAGCTGAGTAAAAGAAATAATGTCCCTGGTTCTCATGAAGGGCAAGTGTTGATTCACTTAACAATATTTATTTACCTATTTTATGTGAGACATTGCTTGAGGTGCTAGTGAGCTTATACTCTAGTTGCTAAGAGGAAAATAAAGTCGACTGAGGAAGGAAAGGAAAGCCTGGAACAGGGCAGGCAGACGGCACTTCATGTGGTGCAGGACCGGGGCCTTCCGTCAGGAGGCCACCTGAGTAGAGGAAAGTTGAGAGCAAGATGTACTGATATACTCACAAGCACTGATGGGAATAGAAAATGGTGTAGCCACTTCAGAAAACAGTCAAGCAGCTCCTCAAAGGTTAAACATCTTTTACGTATGACCCAACAATTCCACTCTGAAGTATATGCCCAAGAGAAACGAAAACACATATTCTCATCAGAACTCATACATGGGGCTTCCCTGGTGGCTCAATGGTAAAGAAACCACCTGCCAGGGCAGGGGACACAGGTTCAATCCCTGATCCAGGAAGATCACACATGTCTCGGAGCAACTAAGCCCATGTGCCAAAAGTATTGAGCCTGCGTTTTAAAGCCCAGAAACAGCGACTACCGAAGCCCACCCACCCTAGAGTCTGTGTTCTGCAACAAAAGAAACCCCTGCAAGGAGAAGCTTGCACACCCTAACTCAAGAGTAGCCCCTGCTTTCTGGAACTAAAAAGAAAGCCCACACAGCAAAGACCTAGCACAGCCAAAAATAAATAAATAAATAATTTTAAAAAAAAAAGAACTTGTACATGAACATTCACAGCAGCATTACTCGTAACAGCCAGAAAATGGAAAAAACCCAAATGTCCATCAACCATGATTGGATAAACAAAATGAAGTATATCGACACAATGGAATATTACTTGGTCATAAAAAGGAATGAAGTTCTGAGACAGGAATGAACCTTAAAAACATTATGCTAAGGGAAAGAAGTCAGACCCCAAAAGCCACATGTTCTATGATTCACATCTATGAAATGGTCAGAGTAGGCCTTTTCTATAGGTTTCTATAGGAAAAAAAAAAAAGTAGATTTGCAGTTGCCTAGGGCTGAAGGGCCAGAGAAGGCAATAGCAACCCACCACAGTACTCTTGCTTGGAAAATCCCATGGGTGGAGGAGCCTGGTAGGCTGCAGTCCATGGGGTTGCGAAGAGTTGGACACAACTCAGTGACTTCACTTTCATGCACTGGAGAAGGACATGGCAACCCTCTCCAGTATTCTTGCCTGGAGAATCCCAGGGACAGTAGAGCCTGGTGGGCTGCCGTCTATGGGGTCGCACAGAGTCGGACACGACTGAAGCGACTTAGCAGCAGCAGCAGGGCTGAAGGGCAGAGAGGTGTTTGGTGGGGGGAAACAGGGAGCAACTACCTTTAATGGACAAGTGGGTGAAAGGGTAACAAGACACAAAAATATATAATCTTCCCACAGGAATAAATCATAACTTCATAATGAAGATACATGGCAACTATCACCTTAAACCATAATCAAATTTAACACCACCAGTAATGGGACAAAGAGACATTATGTGCTGCCTGATAAAATGTAACAGGAATGTCACATATCATTTCTGCAGTATTCCTGCCAAAAATCATCAGAAAACAGCAGACGAACCAACCTGAGGGACATCCTATAAAATAACTAAAATTCTAAATGTTAAGATCGTAAGAAATGTTTCTCTTACTAAAGAGGACACATTTGGCACAACTGAAAAAACTGGAATAAGATTGTATCAACGTTGATTTTCTGAGTTTCATGATGGAATGTGGTCAGGTAAGGGAATGTTATTTTTAAGGAAATAGAAGGGCATCCAATCTCCAACTTCCTCCTTTATGGTCCTAGAAAAAAATATGCACAGAGAATGATAAAACAAACATGCATTTAAAATGTTGACATTCAAGGGATCTGGGTGAAGTGTATATTCCCTCAAATTCTCTATAAATCGCAAGTCATTTTCAAAGCAATTTTTTTTTTTTAAAGAAAAGAATGGGAGAAAGTACAAGTACAAACAACTCTTCTGAGGAGTTTTGCCATAAAGAGAAGTAAAGAAATGGGGCAGGAGCTGGAGGGGGACTTTTGTAAAAGCAGTTTTGAGCTATACGCTGATGAAAACAACCTAACAAAGGGAAAAGCTGATGATGAAGAAGTGAACTTGCCTAAGTGGAGAGGGGATAGACGTCGTGTACAAGCAGAGGCCTGGCCTTAGTACGGGCATGGACCAGCTCACCCCTAATAATGGCAGGGACAGCCGAGCACAGGGCACAGACAACGGTAAGCTGGCAGATGTGGTGGCAGCACCTATGCAAATTCCCATCCCGCTGTTCTTTTCTCAGTGAAACAGGAAGTGACATCATCAGCTAAGCGTGAGGATGGAGAGAAGTCATCAGAGGTTGCAGAGGAAAGAAATGTAACAGGACTGCTAGACAACAGCAAGAGTTTACTTGAGATGATGGTGGCCTTGAATTTAAAATGAGACCAGCCAATCAGGATATGTGCTCTTTTTCAGCTACACTGAGCTGTGCAGTGCAGGCACCAAATAAACAGAGTTGGATTTAACACAGTTGGGGTGTTGTGAGGCAAGTACAATGAAGGGAGAAGGGCAAGGACAACGGAATTTAAACAGGGTGAGAAGAGAGAACATGGCAGATAATAAATTATTTAAAATAGTGATAAACACTACAAAATAATCAAAACAGAACAATGTGACAGAAAATGATGGAAATAAGAAGGACCACCATATGCTCAGTGCTCAGGAATGACTCCTCTGAAATGGTGGCAGGGAAGCTGGGACCTAAACAGGCAACTCACTTCCCCAGGAGATTCCCAGCAGGGTGAAGGATGTGAGGAGCCGTGGCCTCAGCTGCTGCAGAAATAAGGTCGGCCTCAGTGGCTGAAGTCTAGTGAAGACAGGCCAGGAGTCATGTGAAAGGAGGTCAACAGGTTTGGTGCAGTAAGTAACTGCATGGTTTTAAGCAGGACAATGCTATAATCTTGGCGACATTTTTAAAAAGATCATTGGCTACTGGCTAGAGAATGGGACAATACAAAGGCCCAGGGATACAAGGTGGAACCAGACACTCTATCCTTTGAAGTATGTGCAATTGTAAGGGAAACGAGATGTGGGATGTGCTTTAAAATGCTCCAAGGGAAGGGGAGGTTGGAGGCAGAGCTGGGAAAGTGAATGAAACAAGATGAGCAAAATGTTCGCTGTTAGATCTGGGTGACAGAGACAGCAAAGGTAGGGGTGATTCAAGATACAATTTTCTTGAACTTCTACGGTGGTCCAGTGATTAAGAATCTGCCAATCAATGTAGGGGACATGGGTTCGATCCCTGCTCCGGCAAGATTTCACATGCCCCGACGTGCCACAGGGCAACTAAGCCCGTGTGCCACAACTACTAAAGCCAGTGAGCTCTAGAGCCCATGCTCCGCAATAAAAGAAGCCTGCTCATCACAACCAGAGAGTAGTCTGTTTGCCATAGCTAGAGAAAGCACGAACGCAGCAACAAAGACCCAGAGAAGACCCAGTGAAGCCAAAAATAATTAAGTTTTTAAAACACGGTTTTCTCTATTTTTGTGTCATCTGAAATTTTCCATAAATTGTTTAAATTAATTTATTTTTTAATTGAAGGACAACTGCTTTACAGAATTTTGTTTTCTGTCAAACCTCAACATGAATCAGCCGTAGCTATTACATATATCCCGTCCCTTTTGAACTTCGTAAGAAAAGCTGACAAGGGAGTGAAACAGTCAAGAGGTAACAGTGAGTGACACTCCCTCCCATCTCCCTCCTCACCCCACTCCTCCAGGTAGATTCCGGGCCTGGGTTGAGTTTCCTGAGCCTTGCGGCAAATTCCCGTTGGCTATCTATTTTACATACGGTAATGTAAGTTTCCATACATCTCTCCTTCCCCTTCCCTCGGCCTCGGTCCATAAGTCTATTCTCTGTTTGCTTCTCCATTGCTGCCTTGTAAATAAATTCTTCAGTACCATTTTTCTAGATTCCATATATATGCATTAGAATGCAATATTTTTCTCTTTCTGACTTACTTCACCCAGTATAATAGGTTTTAGGTTCATCCACCTCATTAGAATTGACTCAAATGCGTTCCTTTTTATGGCTGAATAATACTCCATTGTGCATATGCACAACTTCTTTATCCATTCATCTGTCGATATAAAATTTCTTTTTAAAAAAACACCACCACAAAAACAAATCAAAGCCCAGCTGTGTGGGTACTAAGTGTATATGAAAAATGAATATATAATTTCAATATGGTGTAATAAAGAATAGCCAATCATAGGTTGGAAAGGTTTCCCAAAGGCAGTGACAAACATTAAGTTGAAAAGATGTGGGGGGGGTGGGGTGGGGAATGGAGCAGCAGCTCATGGAGGGTTTCAAAGCAGAGGACAGTAAGTGCAAAGGCGGAGTCAGGAAAGTCCAGGAGCTTAAAGATTTTAAGAGGCAAGAAACAGGATCAGCTGTGGGAAATGGATTAAAAGAACAAGACAGAGCAAGACCGGTTAGGAGACCAGTTGCTAGGACGCAAGCCAGAAATTGTGAACTGTTCTAAGGTTAGTTTCATTCTGGAACTACTGAGCTTACAGTACCTGTGGGAAAGCAAAGTTGGTGATTTAAGCTTAGACGGAGGCGGCAATCAATGGATCTCTTTGTCTCTCAAGCTCCAGGCCTATTTACTTACCCTCAGTTCTCATCTCAACTAGAAATTCTCCAAGGAAAACAACAGTATCTTACTTATCTACCTGGATAAGTAGCTACATAACAGTAAATGTCTGTTGAATGAAAATCTACAGGGAAGTGAAGAAAACCCACCACATGGTTCCCCGTACTGAGAATGCAATATAACACAACACAAGTATAAAAAAATTCAAGGCAAGATATACCCCAAAATATAATACAGGCAATAATAAAGGGGTGTTCAACAACACCCTTAGCTTCTTCACTCAAAATACTTCTAAGGGAACGGAGGGTAGGGACGGGATGGGCCAGGAGTTTGGGACTAGTAGATGCAAACTATTACATATAGGCTGGATAGACAAGGTCCCTGTAGCTCAGATGGTAAAGAATCTGCCTGCAATGAGGAGACCTGGGTTCGATCCCTGGGTCAGGAAGATCCTCTGGAGAAGGGACTGGCAATCCACTCCAGTATTCTTGCCTGGAGAATCCCATGGACAGAGGAGCCTGACGGGCTACAGTTCGTGGGGTTGCAAAGAGTCAGACACGACTAGGTGACTAACCCACCACCCACCACTGTGTAGCACGGGAAACCATACTGAACATTCTGGGATAAATCATAATGGAAAAGAATATAAAAAAGTATGTATATGTAACTGAGTCACTCTGCTGTACAGCATAAATTGATACATTGTAAATCAACTATACTTCAATTAAAAATCAATGTTTCTAGACTTCAGACACTTAAAAGAATATAAGCAAGACATTACGTTCATGTAGCTCTCCCTGAGAGAGAAGGGGAAGACTTGAAAGAGATGATGAAGGAAATCACACATTTACAGGCAGAAGAGATGCTAATATTTCAGGAACACTTAGGAACCACATGAATCACTGGGCTGAGCTACCTGTCACCCTCAAAGAGGACTAATGTTAATATAAATAAATGAGGTCATCGCTGATAAATTTGGGGCTAGATTATTATTTCAAAGATTACTGAAATACCCAGCAGGCTGTGACAACCCTCTTCGTGGAAGGAAGCACAGAGCTGGGAAGGTCCAAGTAACAAAGGTGGGACAAGGAAGACCTCATGTACCTGGGTCTTAAAGGATGGGTAGAATTTGGGGGAGGGTAAGGGGGAGAAAGATGAAGCACAGCAGATAATATTAAAAGTGAACCTATCATAGGTTAGACAGTTACGTCTTATTAGTATCTCGGTCAGATAATGGGGGGTTAAGCCAGTATGGGGGCAATGGGAAAAATACGGAAAGGATATGGAAAGCTACATAAAAGATAAAATCAAAAGGACTTAACAGACTACATAAAGAGGTGTGTGAGCAGGACGAAAGTGTCTAGAATGACATCTGGGTTTCAAGCTTACAGGACTGAATGGATGTTAGATTCTACTCTGTACAATCCAAAGAACCCTTCTAAGCTAGTCTACAAAGCGCTGCATGACTTGTCCACAGCCTACCCACCTCATCGCACCCACTCTCTTCCTCTCCGTCTCTAACCCCAAGCACCACGCCCTTCTTTTCAGTTCCTACCAGAGGAACTTCCCACGGAAGCTTTACGCTGACCGAACTGCCTCTTCCATTTTCTTCCCCTACCAAACCCCTACTCATCCTTGCGGATCTCAGCTTAAACTCTGGTACCTCAGAAAAATCTCTCGGTGTTCCAGATTAGATTAGAGGGCTATACAATTCTATACAATTGTATGGAATTATTGTATACCACTATACAATTCTCACAGTGTTTCATAACATTTTGTTCATCGCCATCGTATCTATAACTGGAGCGCCCAGGATGTGGCCCTCAGTAAGAGCTCAGTAAATATTTGCTGAATACATCCATTCACTCAGTCGAAACAATCCCCAAAATAGATACTGCCGAAGGAAAAAGAAGCTAAAGATTATACACCTGGTACGTGAGCGGGCCTGGGATCGAACCCATTCATAAGCGTCTACCGATAGCCTAGCGACAGAGAAAACGAGGTCCTTCCTCTTCCTTGAGTTTCTTCTACTCACGGCTGATAAAGAAGTGAGTGAATCTCGTCCAGATACCTGGATCCGCCTTCTGACTGCAGCTCTCCTTCCCTCTACCCGCCACTACATGCAGCTATAATACCCCGGCGCAAAACAAGCTGAGCCAACCTACGAACAGGGCCGCAGACCTGCGGGCTACAGACTCACCTGGGCCCCGCCCACCGTCCCATGTAGCCGCAATAAGCACATGAGCCCCGGCAAATGTGGGGCCGAGCGGGCTGGGGGATGCACGGGAGCAACAGCGGACCCCGTTCGCGGCTGCAGCAACCCCGACACGCTCTCCAGCAGCATCAGGCGGAGACGGGGACCGGAGCCCACCGCCGAGAGACCGCCGGCCCCGCCGGGAACCGCAGCCGCGGAACCCGCAGAGGGCCCGCTGAGAACGGCTGCCGCCATCTTCAACTGGGCTCTAGTGGTGGCGTGGCGCGATGACGCAAACACACCGCGACGGATGTCTCGAGGGGACGGGTCGTGAGGAGGGGGCCCTGGTCCTGCGCATTGGATTCCGCGCGCCTGCTGAGAGTGAGCATGCGCGGCGTGGAAGTGCCGGAACTCAAGGCCGGGCGGATGGGCCGGGTCGAGGACCGGCTGGGGGCGGGCCCGGTGGGGCTTAAAGAACACGTGGTCAGGACTAAAGGCGCCAGAATCCAAAAGCTAACCTTTAATGTAACGGAGCTTCTGGACACTTTCCATCCAGACATCACTGCTACCGAAGGAACTAGTCTCCTTGTCTGAAATCATAGACATTGTTAACTACATTTACAACGAGAGAAATGATACAATACACTCGCCTTGCAAAACAAATTCAAACAAAGAGGGCATAAAGTTAAAAAATAGGAACTCACCCTCCACCTTTTCATCCTGTTCATGGGGTTCTCAAGGCAAGAATACTGAAGTGGTGTGCCATTCCCTTCTCCAGTGGACCACTTTGGCCACCTGATGCAAAAAACTGACTCATTTGAAAAGACTCTGATGCTGGGAAAGATTGAGGGCAGGAGAAGGGGACGACAGAGGATAAGATAATTGGATGGCATCACCGACTCGATGGACATGGGTTTGGGTGGACTCCAGGAGTTGGTGATGGACAAGGAGGCCTGGCGTGCTGTGGTTCATGGGGTTGCAAAGAGTCTGACACGACTGAGCGACTGAACTGAACTGAACTGAACTGAACCCTCCACCTAAGTACCCCAGTAATGGACATACTTTCCTAATATTAGCCTACGCACAAACACATAAATACAGAGTTTATTTTCATTCCGTGCATTTAGGCCTTAAGCTGCTTAGAATTTAAGGTATGTGAAGTATATAACTTTTTTCCCTAAATGGATAGCCAATTGTCCCAACTCTATCTAGTGAATCTGCCATTAGTTCTCCATGGGCTTGAAGTAACACCACGTTAGACTGTGTGTGCATGCTCAGTCGCTTCAGTCCTTCCAGTCGTGCACTCTTTGTGACCCCAGGGACCACAGCCAGCCAGGCTCCTCTATCCATGGAATTTTCCCAGCAAGAATACTGGAATAGATTGCCATGCTCTCCTCCAGGGGATCTTCCCCACCCAAGGATACAACCTGAGTCCCTGCACTGCAGGCGGGTTCTTTACCCCTGAGCAGCGGAGGAAGCCCCCACGTGGGTCTATATCTGGACACGATTCTGTTTCACTGCTACATTTATTATGGTTGCACCCATAACACTATTTTCATTATCATAACATAATAAACTGGTAAGATAAATGCCCACTCTACTCCAGTTTTTCAGAATTTTCCTCACTACACTTGAAAGTTGATTCTTTTTATTATGTTTAAAATTCGGTTCCCTTCCAAAAAAGTCTCATTGTTATTTTGATATGGCATTAAACTTACAGACAATATGAGGAGAAATGATGTCTTTATAAAATGATGGTTTTCCCACCACCATTATATGGTATAACTCTTTCATTCTTTCTGGCCTTCTTTAATATCCTCCTAAAGGGAACATGTCATGCAAAGATGGGCTCAGTAAAAGACAGAAATGGTATGGACCTAACAGAAGCAGACAATATTAAGAAGAGGTGGCAAGAATACACAGAAGAACTGTACAAAAAAGATCTTCATGACCCAGATAATCACAAAGGTGTGATCACTCACCTAGAGCCAGACATCCTGGAATGTGAAGTCAAGTAAGGCCTTAGGAAGCATCACTATGAACAAAGCTAGTGGAGGTGATGGCATTCCAGTTGAGCTATTTCAAATCCTGAAAGATGATGCTGTGAAAGTACTGCACTCAATGTGCCAGCAAATTTGGAAAACTCAGCAGTGGCCACAGGACTGAAAAACGTCAGTTTTCATTCCAATCCCAAAGAGAGGCAATGCCAAAGAATGCTCAAACTACCACACAACTGCACTTATCTTACAGGCTAGTAAAATAATGCTCAAAATTCTCCAAGCTGGGCTTCAATAGTATGTGAACCATGAACTTCCAGATGTTCAAGCTGGATTTAGAAAAGGCGGAGGAACCAGAGATCAAATTGCCAACAACCGTTGGATCATCGAAAAAGCAAGAGTTCCAGAAAAACATCTATTTCTGCTTTCTTGACTATGCCAAAGCCAAAGTTTATTGTGGATCTCAATAAACTGTGGAAAATTCTTCAAGAGATGGGAATACCAGACCACGTGACCTGCCTCTTGAGAAATCTGTATGCAGATCAGGAAGCAACAGTTAGAACTGCACATGGAACAACAGACTGGTTCCAAATAGGAAAAGGAGTACGTCAAGGCTGTATACTGTCACCCTGCTTATTTGTTTAACTTCTATGGAGAGTACATCATGAGAAACGCTGGGCTGGAGGAAGCACAAGCTGGAATCAAGATTGCCAGGAGAAATATCAATAACCTCAGATACGCAGATGACACCACCCTTATGGCAGACAGTGAAGAGGAACTAAAGAACCTCTTGATGAAAGTGAAAGAGAAGAGTGAAAAAGTTGGCTTAAAGCTCAACATTCAGAAAACGAAGATCATGGCATCCGGTCCCATCACTTCATGGCAAATAGATGGAGAAGCAGTGGAAACAGTAGCAGACTTTATTTTGGGGGGCTCCAAAATCACTGAAGATGGTGACTGAAGCCATAAAATTAAAATATGCTTACTCCTTGGGAGAAAAGTTATGACCAACTTAGACAGCATATTAAAAAACAGAGACATTACTTTGCCGACTAAGGTCCGTCTAGTCAAGGCTATGGTTTTTCCTGTGGTCATGTATGGATGTGAGAGTTGGACTATAAAGAAAGCTGAGTGCCAAAGAATTGATGCTTTTGAACTGTGGTGTTGGAGAAGACTCTTGAGAGTCCCTTGGACTGCAAGGAGATCCAATCAGTCCATCCTAAAGGAAATCAGTCCTGAATATTCACTGGAAGGACTGATGTTGAAGCTGAGACTCCAATACTTTGGCCACCTAATGTGAAGAGCTGATTCATTTGAAAAGACCCTGATGCTGGGAAAGACTGAAGGCAGGAGGAGAAAGGGATGACAGAGTATGAGATAGTTGGATGGCATCACTGACTCAATGGACATGAGTTTGAGTAAACTCTGGGAGGTGGTGATGGACAGGGAGGCCTGGTGAGCTACAGTCCACCACATCGCAGAGTCGGACATGACTGAGCGACTGAACTGAACTGAAAGTTGTCTTTACATTAGTATTTTTTTAATACAGTAGCTGTAATGCCATGCCAGTCACAGCCTTTCAGTTCCAAAATCACCTTAGATATGTAGCAATATAGATCTCATTATCTTCTGGTCATGACCCTTTGACATAAATGATTCCTGAATCCAAAAGAAATGTACCAGCTAAAGCTTGAAAAGGGTGAAGGGTGAGCTTAGAAGGGTAGGAGAACTGGAGGTGGGAGGTGGCAGCTGATAAGGCCTGCTGCTGCTGCTGCTGCTGCTAAGTCGCATCAGTCGTGTCAGACTCTGTGCAACCCCATAGACGGAAGCCCACCAGGCTCCTCTGTCCCTGGGATTCTCCAGGCAAGAACACTGGAGTGGGGTGCCATTGCCTTCTCAGGGTAAGGCCTGCATTTGACCTTAAAGATGATCTCAGAGACTTGTGTACATTACTTTTTGTTGCACAGAAAAGTGGAGAAGAATGAAGTCAGTTCATTTGGGGAAGATGAGGGAATATGGGAAAACAGATGGAAGGAGGAGAATACCTTAGCTTCTTAAGTCCAAAATGTCCATCATTCATCATCCTCCCCCAGTCTGCTCAATTTTGCCCTAGAAATGACTCTTCAGCCTGGTTCCCCTTCTCCCTTCCATTCTATTGTTCATCTTCTCTCCTTGATTAGTTTCAGTCTATGACAGTGTGCCCCACTCCCTTCACCCTCCACACTGCCCAGAATTGTCTTCCTAAAGGAGAAGTCTCATCATGCCACTCCACTCCTTGCCTTAAAGAGCGGATCCACTACTGGATCCACGTGTCCTCCTCCAGGGGAGGCTCCTGGCTCATTTCTTTAGCTGCTGAGCTGCTCCTGCTCAGTCATGTCCGAGTCTTTTACGATCTCATGGACTGTAGCCTGCCAGGCTCCTCTGTCCATGGGATTTTCCAGGCAAGAATACCAGAGTGGGTTGTCATTTCCTACTCCAGGGGATCTTCCCGACACAGGGATCGAACCCACATCTCCTACATTGGTAAGTGGATTCTTTACCACTCCATCACCTGGGAAGCCTCATTCCTTTACCTGCTATACAAAATCCTTCACACCCTGTTCCAGTCATCCTCTTCAGCCTTCTCTCTCCTGCCCTCTACTCCCACAAACACCTCATTATAGGATGTGCCTTGCTTTTCTCTGTCTTTGGAATACCCTTTCTTAACTTCTGCCCACACTTCAGAAAGATTATCCTCAAACGTGCCCTCCTCTGGACAGCCTGCTCTGCCTCCATCCCTCCCCAGCCAAGCTCTGGGAGTCACTTTGTCTTCTGAGTCATACCTCTATTATAGCATTCCTGGAATCATAATATCTCTTCATATGTCTCCTCAACCATACGAGGAAGGCAGGGGTGATGTTAATTCATGTCTGAGTTCCCATTGCCTAGTATAGTGATTAGCACAAAATAGACATGGATAGATGTATGGACGGATGTATGCATGAATGGGTGTTAACTTCGATGAATGGATGGAGAAGAGTAGTAAGAGAATTTAGAAGTAACCCTGCGAAGATCAAAGAGAGACACCAGAGGGAGCTGACACACCACAATAAAGAAGTGGGAGGGAGGGCCAAAGACGGCTACAGGCTCCGGGGTGAGCGGCGCGCAATAGGCGAGCATCTCGCAACTGGAACCGCTCACCACCTGTGCATCCCCTTATCCTCCATCCTAGACTGTGTTCGAGCTCACCCACTGCCCCCACCACCCCCGTAGCCTCCAACGCCACTGAGAAAGCAAACAAAGGGGAGGAAACCCCTGCAGGGCGCTTGATGCAGGGAGCCAATCAGAATGCTTTAATCTCCTGGAAGGCGGGCGCCTCCTTTTGAGGGGGCCCAGTCAGTTCCTAAACGGGTGCGGAGGGGCGGAGAGATGGGCGGGAGTAGCAGGGTGTAGAGACCGCGCGCGGGGAGGGATCCCTCCGCAGGGGTCGGGGTGGAGGGCGGAGGGGGGCGGGCGGAGCCAATCACCGCGCGTGCCTGTAAGGAGAGGGAGGGCAGTGCCGTGGCGCGTGCAATCCGGCTGACGCATCTGGACTCCGTTCTCCAGATCCAAGTTGGGAGGGGGGAAGGAGAGGCGGGGGTAGTGGAGAGAGCGCGGGGGCGCGCGTGCGCAGTGGCGCGGGGAGGAGCAGGGACCTGGCAGCGGGCTAGGAGGCTGTGAGCTATCCGCGAACCGGGCGGGCGGCGGGCGCGCGCACCATGGGGGAGAAACCCGGGACCAGGTAAGAGAGGTGGGGCCATTCGGCGGGACGTGGACGGCGGCACCAGGCGGGTGCCGGGACGGTCCTCAGACAGGAACACCAGGGAGAAAATTCGGGGGCCGGACGCCTGGGTCCCTAGGGGACAGCCATTCGGGGCCGCACGCCTAGGTCCTCGAGGATAATGAGGGGAAGGCATGCCACAGTCCCTGCAGAAAGCGAGGGCTGAAGATCAAGAAACCTGCATCGGGCTTCTCGCAGAGATGTAGGGGGCCGGACGACTGGGTTCTCCGGTGCAGCCTGCGTTGCAGGGGCGGAGGAAGGAGCAGGTGGCCGGCCCGGAGGGGACGGGTGTGGGCAGACTAGATGCCAGGGGCGGGATCCCCCGAAGACTCGTGCCCAGCCACTTGAAAGCCTCCTATCCAGTACCCCACAGGCAGTCAGACTGCCCCCACCGGCCCCAAGGGCCGGGTGGCTCTGCTTCCAAACTTCTGCTTTCCCCCGGGTTGCTAGGAGCAACAGCTTCATTTTGGGGGACCAAAGAGTGCTTGACGACCCTCCCCAATTCTGGGCCTTATCCCTCTTCCCGTGAGTGAGGGGAGGCTGTATCTGCCCAGGGCACGCCATCCACTCCCCGGATGTTTTCTGTGCAATCGAGGCTCCTTCCTTCCACTGACACCCCGAGTTCTCTTTTTTGGTCTCTAGCAAAATCCACTTCCTGTTGTGACCCAACACCTCCGGGGGTGAATGCCTGAGTCTCTGGGGAGCAGGAGCAAAAGAGGGAAAAGATTAGGGCTATTTGCTTCTCTCCAGAGAGGATCAGGAATGGGGGCCTGGTTCTGAGCTGTCACTTGTTCTGCAAAACATTTTACCAGCCTCACAGCTCCCCACCCATAGAATAGGAAATCACAGGTTCCCGAACACCCAGTCGATTGATACTGGAGAGGTGATCAGAAGGAGGACTGGTGTCCTGGATTAGGGGTTAAACACAGCAAAAGGGGAAGTCGCTGACTTGAGGGAGGCCCCAGATTTCCGTTATGTGGTTCAGGGAGGGGGACGGATGGACCACACAGGGACTGCTGACTTGGCACAATTCCTCCCACCTCCATCAAATTCTGGGCCACAGGAAATGGAGAGAATAGCAGGAAGTGTGAAGGGGCATCTGCTTCTGCTGCCCCCTCACCCACTCGGCACCTCTCAGGTCACCCCAAAACTCCGCCTTCTTGGCCAGCCTCACTGTACACATGCTTGCTCCTCCCTAGCAGGCAGGAGGCTGGCTGGGTTAGGATCCAAAGGGCAGGTACCCTGCAGCTGCTTCAGGGCAATTACTCCAGAACCACACTCCAGTTGTCCAACAGACTGTGGCTGTCCCAACCCTCTGCCAAGGACTCCTAATAGGAAGAAACACTGGGACAGAGAGGAAAACCAGAAGCAAAGGGGAGGGAGAGCTGAAGGCTGCCACAGCAGTCAGCCCCCAGGTGGGGACAAGAGATAGGGTGCTTATCCTAGTTCCCACCATACCAGTGTCTGCCCTCCTTTCCTCGATGGGGGTACCTGGGGGCCTCTGTACCCTATGCCTTATGGTCTTTGGATAGCTTGGCCTTCTGGGAAGAAGGGGCATGTGACTTTGTTACAGTGGATGGGCCAGGTGGCAGGATTTCAGTTTCTACTACCTGGGGACCCTTCCTGGGTATCACTGCTGAGGCAGAGTGGATTGGTAGGAGTAAGGTGGGGCAGCAAAGAACAGGCCCACAAGTGGCCAGGGCACAGGGGTTGCCAGACATCTCCCTATCCTCCCAGCAGTGGGTGGAGTCCAGGCTTAGACCATTTCAGCAACCAGAAAGCGGAATCTCCTTCACTCCAACAAACATAATGCCAAGAACAGAGGCAGGATAGTACAATCATTTAGTGATGAAGAGCCAGAGTACCTCTGTACCCGAATTCCACCATTTACACTCTCCGTGACCTCAGGCAAAATACTTGACCTCTCCTGGGCTTCAGTTTCCTCACCTGTAAAATAGGAATATTAGGACCTCCATCACTGGGTTGCTGAGAGCATTAAATGGGCATGAACCATTCACCCATAAATGTTAGGAAGCATCACGGCGTCTGGCTTATGGCTGCAACTATGCTGGGGATGCCTGAATCAGTAAGGCCTCTGTTGCTCACAGTCTAGTGAAATACATGATACACAGCTAACTGCACATTATCACACTACATGTGTGCTAAGTCCAGTTCTTTGTGACCCCATGGACTGCAGCCCACCTGGCTCCTCTGTCCATGGGATTCTCCAGGCAAGAATACTGGAATGGGTTGCCATGCCCTCCTCCAGGGGATCTTCCCGGCCCAGGGATCGAACCCTTGTCTCTTACATCTCCTGCATTGGCAGGCGGGTTCTTGACCACTAGCACCACTTGGGAAGCCCTATCACACTACAGGTAAAGCATAAACAAGGTGTGACAGAAACCCCAAAAAAGGGAGTGACTAGAGTGGGGCTGGATCTACTTTCTAAAGGAGGTGACATCTGAGCTGGGCCTTGAAAGACAAATAACATTTTAAGCTGCTGAGATCAGAGACAGGGACAGTTGGAGGTTAATGGAGAGTAGGGCCACACTTAGAAACCTCCCATAATAGAAACCAATTTAGAGCCACTGCTCTTTCCAGTATTCCAGCTCTTGTGGGAGGTGGAGACCAGAGATGGAAAGAGGGAGAGGTCTTATACAGACAACCTGCAGCCTGCCCATTCAGGTCCCCCTGGAGGAGATCCTCTGGGAAGAGCCTGAGCAGTTCCTCTGGCAACCGGAGGCCATTACCAGGGGAGGAGGGAAACTACTGAGGGTGGAGCAAGGGGGCTGCCATGCTGGTAGTATTAAGGACTTGTGGTTACCTGTCCTTCTGGGGAGAAGTGGGACAGGGTAGGGCTGGGTAAAGCCCCAAAGCCTACAGGTGGGAATCTCGGGTGAGCTCTGCCTTCTCGGGCAAGGGAGGGACGAGGTCCTGGCACCGGGGTCCCTGCTGAGTCTGAGGCAGGCAGTGGGTTTCCCTTTCTGTTTTGTTAGGGTCTTCAAGAAGTCGAGTCCTAACTGCAAGGTGAGTCTCCCACAGCGCTTCCCCTCCCGACCCTCCCTGGGCCCTCACAAGGCCCGGCCTGCCCCTAGACGATCCCCAACCCCAAGCTCCCCACTTCCTGTGACAGCTAAGAGCCAACTTCCTTCCCTCCTGAAGCCCCTGGCCGCAAAGGCCTAAGCCAGCCACAGGGCTGGGTGGGGACAGGCTGGGGTCCTAAGTGAGACTCAGGGGGAGGGGCCAGAAGCCCAGGCCTGGAGGCATCTGGTAAGGCTCTCTAACTGCCTGCCTAGGGCCAGGTTCTCCTGGACACACAAACACACCCACCCACCTGGAACCTGTATTAGGGAGCAGTTTAAAAGCCTCAAGTTCAGCTAGTCAGGGGAAAGCCCACCACTCTCCTCTTGCAACCCTATAAAAACCCAGAGAAACTCCTTCAGAGACCCCCAGCCTGGGAGGCCCAGGGGCAGGTCAGTCACTTTTGAGGGCTCTGAAGCCCTGCCAGCCCCCTACCCAGTCTTCCTGTGACCCTTCTGCGTCCTTAGCTCACGGTGTACCTGGGCAAGCGGGACTTTGTGGACCACCTGGACAAAGTGGATCCTGTAGGTAAGAGTGCCCAGAAGGGAGCATCATGTCCCCCGAGATGGGAGGCAGTTCCTGGGCCCAGGAATGGAGGAGGCCCTGACAGGAACTGCACTCCTGTGTCCCCTTCCCCAGATGGCGTGGTGCTAGTGGACCCGGACTACTTGAAGGACCGCAAAGGTACCGGCCCTGAGGCCAAGGGCCTGAGGGAAGGGAGTCAGGAAGGTGGTGTTGGCACTGAGATGGGCCCCAAGGAGACAGGTGGGGAGCTAAGGTGAAAGCCAGGAGCGGGGTGAGATTCAGGCTGGTGCTATGCTGCTGAGAAAGGAGCAGCTGCTGCTATGAACTGGGGGGACTTTGGGAGGGGGGCTCCTGACCACCCCGCCTTGCCCTCCCTTGCTAGTGTTTGTGACCCTCACCTGCGCCTTTCGCTATGGCCGCGAAGACCTGGACGTGCTGGGCTTGTCCTTCCGCAAAGACCTGTTCATCGCCAACTACCAGGCCTTCCCCCCAACACCAAACCCACCCCGGTCCCCCACCCGCCTGCAGGAACGGCTGCTGAGGAAGCTGGGCCAGCATGCCCACCCCTTTTTTTTCACAGTGAGGATGCCCCCACCCTCTGTAGAGCAAGGGGTCCGGGACTGTGTTGGGGGCAGGGGTGAGGCACCTGTTACAAGAAGGTCTGGGAGTAACACTGTGGGACCCCCAGATCCCTTCAGGGTCACCCTGCACTCCTAGCCTCTCTGCCTCCTCCCTGGGGCCCCCCCTGTTTTCCTTTCTCATCCCCAGGAGTCCTCCAGCCTCTTAAGTTGAGGGGAAGATCTGGGGACTTTCTGGAAGAACTGAACTCTTTTCCTCTGCCACAGATACCCCAGAACCTGCCCTGCTCCGTCACCCTGCAGCCAGGCCCAGAGGACACGGGGAAGGTACGGGAGGAAGAGTCCAGCAGGAGCCAGGGGCACACCTGAGGCGGGCTGGGGTGCTGAGGAGACATCAGGGTGGGACTCAGGGCAGGGAAATATGCCCCGTGGTGGTGGCCCTATGGAATGGGTGCTGTCCCCTGTGCCCATGCAATACTGCCTCCTGCTCTTGACCTGCTCATAAGGGTAGAAGGGCTCACCTTGCACAGCCAAGACCAAGCCCAGGCAGGAGCCAGGCCTCAGGGAGGCAGAGGCAGGAGACCCAGGCCCTAGGCTCCTCAGACCAAGAGTCCTTGCCCAAGGCCAGGGAAGCAGGAAGGAAGGGAGTGGTGGCAGGGACCTTGTGTAAGATGTGACCTTTTCTACCCCCTTGAGGCCTGCGGGGTAGACTTTGAGATTCGAGCCTTCTGCGCCAAATCACTAGAAGAGAAAAGCCACAAACGGTGAGGGAAGCAACCTCCCCTTGGGCCTGACCCGGACCCCTGTGGAAGATGGGAACCAGTGTCTGACCCTCTGAAGACTGACCCTCTCACCTCTCACCCCCTGCCCCCAGGAACTCTGTGCGTCTGGTGATCCGAAAGGTGCAGTTTGCCCCAGAGAAACCCGGCCCCCAGCCTTCAGCCGAAACCACACGCCACTTCCTCATGTCTGACCGGTCCCTGCACCTTGAGGCTTCGCTGGACAAGGAGGTGGGGTGGCGATGCACGTGCTGCAGTGCAGGCCCTGGGGGAGGGCTGGAACCACAGGGCAGGATGATGTTTTCAAAGGAGGCCACCTTAGCTGAGGGTGGGCTTGGGTACAGGCTGGGAGGAGGCCCAACCCTGTGTGTGTGTGGCCGGGGTGAGGAGGGGGGCATGCTAATAACAGGACCAGTGAAAACACCCAATTAACCTGACCCCCTCCCCTCAAAAGCTGTACTACCATGGGGAGCCCCTCAATGTCAATGTCCACGTCACCAATAACTCCACCAAGACTGTCAAGAAGATCAAAGTCTCTGGTAGGAGGTGGGGGTTGGAAGGGGGCCTTATGGTGGTCGGCGAGGCGGTGGGGTGGGCAGTTTCTGCCAACGTGGCCTCAAGCATCAGCTCAGTCCCAGGACAGAGCCCAGTTTGGGAGACCCACAGGGCTCAAAGACCTCAGGCTGTCTGTCCTGGGATGAGATGGAGGGGCAGTGAGGGTCCTCAGAGGGGCCGGGGCAGTGATGGCCTGGGGCCTAGGTCTGGAGCTAAGTAGGGGGTTGTCTGTACCCCATGCCCCGGCTTGGCACCCGGCCCCTTCCCCCCACAGTGAGACAGTACGCCGACATCTGCCTCTTCAGCACTGCCCAGTACAAGTGTCCCGTGGCTCAGGTTGAACAAGAGTGAGTAGCAGAACAGCCCTGGGAAGGGTGGGCCCTGGGAACATGGGGACGTGGGTGGTTCTTCTCAAACTGTCTCAACTTACAAGGGCATTCCCTCCAGTCTGAGGGTGGCTCTGAGCTGCCCGTTTTCTTGAGCAGCTTGAGCCAAAACCTACTCCTTGTGACCCGTGCCCACAGAGAGGAGGGGCTGGTGATGCGGGAGAGGCCGCTGGGGGTGGGAGCTGCCCCCTTGCCCCGCCTGCCCCCTCAGAGTCTCCCTCTCTTGTCCCCACCCTGCAGTGACCAGGTGTCACCCAGTTCCACATTCTGTAAGGTGTACACCATAACCCCCCTGCTCAGCAACAACCGGGAGAAGCGCGGCCTCGCCCTGGATGGGAAGCTCAAGCACGAGGACACCAACCTGGCGTCCAGCACCATGTGAGGGGGAGTCGGCAGGGAGGGGGGCTGGCTGCAGCGCAGGAAACTAGACACCCATTCTGTGCGGCTGTGTGCCAGGTTCTGTCCCCGGGGCCAGGGCTCTATCACTGAATAGATCCCAAACACCTCTCCCGTTCTCAGAGGGAGGCCAGACAAATCAGATACAGGACAGAATGTGTAGTGTGTTTAGTGACAGGTGTTAAGGAGAAAAAGCAAGGCTGACATGGGAGATATAAAGGGGAGGGTGGTAGAAGGGATGGGGAGGCCTGATCCAGAGGTGGATTCTGGGTGAAGACGCCAAGGGAGTATGTCATGTGGATGTGCAGGGCAGGAGCGCTCCAGGCAGAGGGTACCGCAGGCACAAAGACCCTGAGGTGGACCACCCGGGCATCTGAGGCAGGCCCTCTAGGGGCAACAGCTTCATAAAGTAGGGGCTGGATTTCACCCCTCCCCACCCCTCTGTACACGACCACACACAGCAAGCCTTGTAGGCCAGCCTGGGAGCTGGAAGTGGGGTCAGAGGGCTGATGGAGAGCAAGACAGTGCAGGGTGGCTGGGCTGTAAGGACTTGGGCTTTTACTGAGAGAGCGATGAGAAGGACCACAGCAGAGTACTTTACGTGACATGAGCATGCTGGTATCTGTAGTCCGCCTCCTCATGGGGGCCCCGGGGTGGGCAGTGGGCAGAGCAGTGGGCTCTGGTCCAACCCCTTCCCCCAACTGCAGCGTGAAGGAGGGTGCCAACAAGGAGGTGCTGGGGATCCTGGTGTCCTACAGGGTCAAGGTGAAGCTGGTGGTATCTCGAGGCGGGTGAGTGCTGGGCTGGGGGGAGCCTGGGGGTGGGGTGGGGCACAGGGGTTTCCTCTGGCTCTGCACTATCATCTCTTCTTGCCACCTCTCCCCCAATCCCAGGGACGTCTCAGTGGAGCTGCCTTTTGTTCTCATGCACCCCAAGCCCCATGATCACATCGCCCTTCCCAGGCCCCAATCAGGTGAGCCTGCCACCCACCCAAGCCCACAAAGGGAGGGTCTGAAGCAAGGCCAGCAGAGAGGAAAGCTGGTCCTTTTAGTACCCACCCACCCCCCGGCTCTCCTCCCCTCAGCTGCTCCTGAAACAGATGCCCCTGTGGACACCAACCTCATTGAATTCGATACCAAGTAAGAGTGCCCCACCCCTTCAAGCGTTGACTCTCTGGACAGATTCCTGTAACATTCAGATCTACCCTATTTTTCCCTTTGGGAGGCGGGATGGTTGAAGCATCCAATTGAGAGGACTTAGGCTAATGAGCTGCCAACTACCACCCCTTCTCTGTCCCTTCTGCAAACATCTCCAGTCCCAAGGCTGCTCTGGCCGGCGCCTCTGTCTCTGGGAGGGGAGGGGACTGGGAGGTGGAGGAGGCCTAGGGCCCCCACCTCACCCCCTCCTCTCTACCACCAAGCTATGCCACAGACGACGACATTGTGTTTGAGGACTTTGCCCGACTGCGGCTCAAGGGGCTGAAGGATGAGGACTACGACGACCAGTTCTGCTAGGAAGGGAGGCTGGAAGAAGGGAGTGGATGGCAGGGGCGGGGGGGCAGG
Source organism: Ovis canadensis (assembly GCF_042477335.2). Taxonomy (NCBI): domain Eukaryota; kingdom Metazoa; phylum Chordata; class Mammalia; order Artiodactyla; family Bovidae; genus Ovis; species Ovis canadensis. The sequence goes on along the minus strand of NC_091255.1, from coordinate 35,184,812 downwards.
TGGAGGCAGGACCAAGACCCCCACTGTCACTGAGGGGGATCCCAGTCCCTCTTCCCTTCCCCTCCACCCAGCGGCTTCCTCGACCAATGCCCCCCCCCACTCCCCCACCCCCCACCAGATACGCACTGGACCCAGCTCTTGTGGAACATGGGCATTAATTTTTTGACTTCAGCTGTGCTTCCCCAGTCCCCCAGTGGGTGGCAAGCTGTGTTCACACCTCAATTTTTTGGAGGGGGAGCCGAAGAGGAGTGATAATAGGAAAAGAGGGGGAAAGTACTCCCACATTCAACCTCACACCTACACCCCCTCCTGTCACTCTCTCTGCCTCCCATTCCTTCAGGATGAGACCCTTTGGGGGGCAAGACCACTTCATTGTTTCTGAGCATAAAGAAGAAAATAAACCTTTTAATAGGCCGGAGTGCGTGTGTTTTCTGAGCGGCGTTTAAGGAGTGCATCGTGTGCTCATCCGTGACTGTCAGCTGTGGGTGAGACTCAGTCCCTTCTCTGCACCCACGTGGCACCTGGCCCACAGGCTGTCAATAAACATTTACGGAATGGCTGAACTGTACCTGTGCCCCAAGGTGAACACAGAAACTTGATTTGGTCAGTCCCGACTCAAAGGCAGTTTGATAAAACCACAGAGCAAACTCTCTCATTTACAGAGGGAATAACAACTCACTTTCCCGCAGACTAGATGCTTGTGGGAGGTGGGCAAGGCAGCCCCGTCCCTGTTGGGGCTAACATACACGACCACGGGGTGACCTGTTGTGGCTGAGCTGTTTCCACTGCTCCGTGTGGCTGCTCCCACTGTCTGTTCCTGGGGCTTGGCGGGGCCACAGCTGCAGGCAGAAGCTACACGACTGACATCTCTGTGGAGCCTGGTACTTACACTGTCACACAGAAGCTGAGGCTTCAGGCAGCCAAAGGCAGTCATGCTGCTGTGGACAAGTCCCAAGAAGCTACAGCCCACCACTGTCCCTCTGATGCTTGTCGGGGACTCCCAGAGGCTGGGCCCAAGGCCCTGGCTGGGCTGGAGGGAGGCAGTGATACTCCTGACATCCCTCACCCCCACCACCCACTCCCACTCCTGCAGTCCAACCTTGCTTTTTCTCTTAAGGCTCATTCATTCGTGCCATGAACCATCTTGATTTAAATCCCCATCAGGTGCTAAGCATAGCACAGGGATGGCAGTGATCAAAACAAACTTGAAATCATTACAGTATCTGCTCCAAAGGAGAAACACAGCAGCTAGGAAGCTCTGACTGAGGCAAGGGCTGGAGACTGATCTCCCTGGAGGTGGTGGTGACCTTGGAACAGAGCCCTGGAAGATGAGGAGGAGGCCAGTATCCCAGGCAACAGCAACACCATGTGTGAGGGCAGCGGGAACAGAGCACATTTCAGAGGCTGAAAAAGGCCAGAGGGACTGGGACAGAGACATCCGGGGGCAAAGCAGTTCCAGATGAGGCCGGTGAGGCAATGGGGGCCCCTCCTACCAGCATTTAGTGGCTCAGTGGTAAAGAATCCGCCTGCCAATGCAGGAGATGCGGGTTCAATCCCTGGGTTGGGATGATCCCCCTGGAGGAGGAAATGGCAATCCATTCCAGTACTCTTGCCTGGAAAATTCCACGGACAGAGGAGCCTGGCGGGTTGACCCTCATGGGGTCACAGTCAGTCACAGAGTCAGACAACGACAAAGCACACAGGCACGCACATGGCTCATGACACCTAATTAAATCATGACTTACCCACAGGCTTTTCGTGCCCCCAGAATGCCAGTGACCTTTCTTACCTCTCCACAGTAGCAGTCTATTTGCACACCCTGGTCTTCTTCACACGGAGGAACCGCCATCATCCCTCTGACTCCAGAAACGTGCTCCTTGACCTCGGAGCTCTTGGCCTGTGGACCTCACAGCTTTTCAGGTGAATCCAAATCCTCTGGGGTGCACGATAAAGACACAGAGTCCTAGGCTTCCACCTTTCCTGATTCTGATTCATTTGGTCCCAGGAAGAATCCATCAATCAGGATTTTGAATTAGAACACAGTTTGAGAAACAAGGCCTTTTTCCTTTTAGCTTAAAAACATTTCTAATGCTTTTAAGAAAGTGAAACATGCACATAGTTAAAAAAAATCCGCAGGGAAGAGAAGCCTCCCTCCTGCCCTTGACCCCCAGCCTCCCATTCCTCATTCCCAGAGGCAGCCAGTATCACCAGTTCCTTGATTATTCTTCCAAAGACATTCTTCAGACACAGTCATACCCATATAACCTATATTTCTCCCTTATTTTAAATACAGATAACAGCAAACAGTTAGAACTGGACATGGAACAAGAGACTGGCTCCAAATAGGAAAAGGAGTATGTCAAGGCTGTATATTGTCACCCTGCTTATTTAACTTCTATGTAGAATACATCATGAGAAACGCTGGGCTGGAGGAAGCACAAGCTGGAATCAAGATTGCCGGGAGAAATATCAATAACCTCAGATATGCAGATGACACCACCCTTATGGCAGAAAGTGAAGAACTAAAGAGCCTCTGATGAAAGTGAAAGAGGAGAGTGAAAAAGTTGGCTTAAAGCTCAACATTCAGAAAACGAAGATCATGGCATCCGGTCCCATCACTTCATGGGAAATAGATGGGGAAACAGTGGAAACAGCAGCTGACTTTATTTTGGGGGGCTCCAAAATCAGCGTAGATAGTGATTGCAGCCATGAAATGAAAAGATGCTTACTCCTTGGAAGAAAAGTTGTGACCAACCTAGACAGCATATTAAAAAGCAGAGACATTACTTTGCCAACAAAGATCCATCTAGTCAAGGTTATGGTTTTTCCAGTGGTCATGTATGGATGTGAGAGTTGGACTATAAAGAAAGCTGAGCACAGAATAATTGATGCTTTTGAGTTGTGGTGCTGGAGAAGACTCTTGAGAGTCCCTTCAAGGAGATCCAATCAGTCCATCCTAAAGGAGATCAGTCCTGGGTGTTCATTGGAAGGACTGATGTTGAAGCTGAGACTCCAATACTTTGGCCACCTGATGTGAAGAGCTGACTCATTTGAAAAGACCCTGATGCTGGGAAAGATTGAGGGCAGGAGGAGAAAGGGATGACAGAGGATGAGATGGCTGGATGGCATCACCGACTCAATGGCCATGAGTTTGGTTGAATTCTGGGAGTCGGTGATGGACAGGGAGGCCTGGCGTGCTGCGGTTCATGGGGTCTCAAAGAGTCGGACATGACTGAGTGACTGAACTGAACTGAACAGCATACTATGCACTCTTCTACACCTGGCTTTTTTACCTTAATCATGCAACTAGAAGAACATTCCTTTAGCAACCCATATACACCTATCTCATTCTTTATCTCATTTCTTTATAGTTTGGTTGCATCAAGCCTTAGTTGTGGCACATGGGCTCTTAGTTGCAATACATGGGGTTTAGTTGCCCTGTAGTATGTGGGATCTTAGTTCCCTGACCAGGGATCAAACTTGCGCCCCCTACACTGGAAAACAGATTCTTAACCATTGGGCCACCATGGAAGTCCCTAGATCTCCCTCATTGCTTTAAAGATCACCTGGCTTCCATTGCCTAGATGTCATTTACTTTTCAGTTGTCTATCAGTGAACATGAAGGATGTCCACTCTTACTAATTCAAACACTATTACAATAATTATCCTTGAAGATATGTCTTTTTTCACATGCAAAGTGCATATGTAGAACAAACTGTTAAAAGTAGAATTGGTGGGGGAATTCCCTGGGTGTCCAGTGGTTAAGACTCCTCGCGCTTTCACTGCTAAGGGTCCGCTTTCAATCCCTGGTGGGGGAACTAAGATCCCACAAGCCGCAAAACACGACCAAAAAGAAAAAGTAGAATTGCTGGGTCAAAGAGGGTGAGCATCAATACTATATATAAAAGAGATAACCAACAAGGACCTAATGTATAGCACATGGAACACATTCAGTATCTTGTAATAGCCTAATACAAAGGCAAAGAATCTGAACAAGTATATAGAGGCTTCGTAGGTGACACAGTGGTAAAGAATCCACCTGCCAATGCAGGAGATATAGGTTCAATCCCTAGGTTGGGAAGATCCCCTGGAGAAGGAAACAGCAACCTGCTCCAGCACTCTTGCCTGGAAAATCCCACGGACAGAGGAGCCTGGAGCATTATAGTCCATGGGGTTGCAAAAAAAGTCAGACATGACTTAGCAACTAAACAACAAGGATATAAGAACTTCTCTTGTGGTGCAGGAAGTAGCCCCCCAAAAGTATACATACAAAAAAGTATATATGTATTTAAAGTATATATATATATGTGTGTGTGTATATATATATATAATTGAATCACTTTTCTGTACACCTGAAACTAACACATTATAAATCAACTACACTCCTATAAAAAAAAATTTTTTTTTAAAGGGTGAGCATCTTTTCGATCCCTGGGTCAAGAAGCTTCCCTGGAGAAGGAAATGGCAACCAAGTCCAGTATTCGTGCCTGGAGAATCCCATGGACAGAGGAGCCTGGTGGGCTACAGTCCCTGGGGTCGCAAGGAGTCAGACAACTTTACCAACTAAAGAACAACAACAAAATTGTTGACTACATATTACAGTTTAAAAACCCATGAATTTTAAATTGTAACATGTAGTCAGGTACAATCATTTTTTTTTAAAATAGCTTCTTGGTTTTTTGTCACAAAACTTGCCCCTTTGGCTTTCTCACAATTTAACACTTCCTTTTCTTTCCAGATGAAACTTCAAGATCATCATATCAACCACCATCTCAGCAGCTTCAAATGTTCCTCCTTTCACAAAACCTACTCTCAAACCCCACCCTTGGCTCTGCCTAAGCAACACCTCACCCTTCTCCGCTCCAGCACGGGGTTGCTGAGGCACTGCCAGAGAAAAATCGCACAACCAGTTACTTGTTCATTCATCACATTTTTTTGGCCATGCTGAGCAGCATGTGGGATCTTAGTTCTTCTCACCAGAGCCCCCTGTGCTGGAAACCCAGAGTCTTAACCACTGGACCGGGGACTGAACCACAAGTCCCTCAAGAAATATTTTTAACACATCCCAGGTGCCAACACCATGCTAAGCAATGGGTATGGATCTGGGCCACTACAAACTTATAGCTTCTAACCTCAGCTGGGACCCTCAATACCTGATAACTACCAGTCCCCCTCCCCTCCATGTCCCTGGTCACCTCCTTTCTCCTTCTCCCACCCTACTCACTAATTTTCCAAACCTTTCTCACCTTCAGAGTGATTTCTCCCCCACTCTTCACAGAGATTAGACTCTAAGGGATAAATGAATCCCATCTCCTACCAACAAGCATTGACACTGTTTCTCCTACACCACATGCCTCTTCCCGGGCCAGGCTAATCCCTCCATCTGTGCTCAGATCACTCCCCTCCCAACTCCTCTGAGACACTGATTCAGCAAAACGGCCCCAGCTCTTCAACCTCTGCCTCTCTCTCTACTGATTCTTCCTCCATGGTAAATAAACCCGCACAGGTCTCTTTCATTAAAGGAAGAAAGGGAAAGAAGAAGGACGGACGGAAAGAAGGGAGAGAAAGAAAGAAAACCAAAGAAAAAAGCATTCCTCCACACTTGGGGCTCTTTCACAGTAAAGTATTTCTCAAGTTTTTCTTCTCTCACTTTTCTTTTTTTTTTTTAAATCAAATACATATTTAATTAAGAAACTAATAATGCAATATTACCCAAACAATATGTAAGCACATGTTCAATTATCATGTTCCATATTTCAGAGAAGAGGCATTAAGGATTTATGCCATAAGTTTATTTACAAACATATCTAGGATGCTGAGTTCAAGGGACTGATCCTTTTAAGAGACTGCACCTCTTAATATGCTCCTCTTCCTATCTGTCTCATGGATTACTTTTTAAGCAGTTGGTGTCTTACTATAAAGAAAGGTGCAGCAAATCGAGACTCAAAGTACAAAGTCATCACAGCTAGTAACCTCCACTTGTTTTCCACTGAAAATGGTATATTCTTCCCTGGACCCTCCTCATAGTGGCTCCGACGAACCACAGAGGTTGTGAACCTCCGGATGCTCTGTCCCAACATAGCGCTGTTGGACGCTCTACAAAAGATCCAGAGACCGGAGGCAGAAGAAATGGCGGCTACAAACCTACGGCTCCTTGCCTCATGACCTTGCTCCTCTAACTGCAAGGATCGAAAGGGAAGATGGGAAATCCCTCTCTCACTTTTCATGTTGATTTAATTTTTACTTTCAAAGGTGTATACCCACACAGTGGAAGGAGTCAGATATAACTACGAGGCCTATCACAATAAAAAGTAAGCCCCTACCCTCTCTACAATTTCCTTCTTCTCACAGGCAACCACTCTCACCTCATCTAGATGTTTCTTTTGGTATTTACTCTGTATCTCCAAATAAGTTTATTTTGCTACTTTTTCATGCTTCCTGCCATGTAAGGTGAAGTCTGAGTCCCTTTCACCATCCCCGTTGCTCCAGCATGGGATACTCTCTCAAGAGCACTCTGTCAACATTCAGGATTTATTGCAAATGTTACCCTGAGCTGCACTATGTGGTATACTCTGATTACCCTTCTCTACTTGCGCAACTGTTTCCCCTGAACAACTGTCATTTTTAAAAGTTGCTTATTTTCTGAATTTATCATTAATTCTGCACTATATTCTTCTCCAAAAAGAATCTACGTATCCTCTCAATTAATTCAAAACAAAACAGATGTGATCTCTGTCTCCTTGAAAAAAAAATCTCTCCAAGAGCTGTCTAACTTGGGTCTAACTCTAATCACCTCCTGAGAAGCATACTTGGGAGACAAACTTGAGACCCTGTACATATCCAAATGTCCTTATTCTGTCTTTGTTATTGACAGTTGAGCTGTTGTGACAGTCTAGATATCCCCCAAAATCTAATCTATTCTCCCATGGTGCTAGAAAAATATTGATAGTCAACCACCTAAGTAGGGACTGGATTTCTCCAAACCCTGGAGCTGATGTGAGACCACATGACTGAGTTTTCTTCGAAGGAATGTGAGTAAAAATTACATGGGCCTCTCCCTAGCCAGAGAGACAGGTGTGCCTGTGCCTGAGACAGGTGTGCCTCCTCCATACTTTCTCTTCTGCCTTCCTGCCAGCTGCGACCCATGGATGGCAGCAATCCAGTTATGACACTGCAGACAGCAACGCCCCAGGGCAGTGTTTCTCAATGTTTACTGTGCACACAGAGCATCTGGGGATCTTCAAACAGATGCTGATGCAGTGGGTCTTAGCAGGGCCTGAGAGTCTGCTTTTCTAACAAGCATCTAGGTAATGCCAATCCTATGGCCTGAAAAAACAGATTTTTTTAATTAATATATTTATTTGACTATGCCGTGTCTTAGTTGCAGCATGTGGGCTCTTTAGTTGTGGCATGTGAACTCTTAGTTGAGGCATGTGGGATCTAGTTCCCTGACCAGGGATCAAACCCTGGCCCCCTAAATTGGGAGTAAGGACTACTTAGCTACTAGACCACCAGGAAAGTTCCATGAAGACCATACTTTTGAGCATAAGAGCCTAAAGGATGGCAGAGCTGCACTGCTAGCCTTGGTCTCTGTCTGATTTGTGGAAAATACTGAACTACCCACAATGAACTGTTTTCTGAGAAAAAATTAAGTTCTGTTTGGTTGAACCACTGCATTTTTAGCCTGCCCAAAGGCTTCAGTAGAGAACTGCAGGCTGGAAACCACTTTCCCCTAAAATGTTGAAGGCACTACTCCACTGGTGCAGACAGTTACTATTCAGAGGCTTAGCGCCATTCTGATTGCTGATCTGTTTTTTCTCTGGAAGCTTCTGCAAGACCTCCTTTTCTGAGACTAGTGATCTGACATTTTATGATGTGCCTTGACGCTAGTCACTTAATGAGCGCTTTTCATCTAGAAACACACGTCTGTTCCTCCCCTTTACCTTGTTCTCTTACAGAATTTAAGTCCCTGGACTGATTCTCTAATTTTGTCACTTGCTCTTCAACCCTTTTGCTCAATGTATTCCTTCCCTTGTGGTTTTATTTTAAACTGTGTTTTCTTCCATTCAATCCTCTATTATAATGTGTGTGTGCTAAGTTGCAAGTTGCTTCAGTCGTGTCCGACTCTTTGTGACCCTATGGACTGCTGCCTGCCAGGCTCGTCTGTCCATGGGTTTCTCCAGGACAAGAATACTGGTTGCCATGCCCTCCTCCAGGAGATGGAACCTGAGTTTCTTAAATCTCCCAAATTGGCAGGCAGATTCTTTACCACTAGCGTCACATGGGAAGCCCCAGTCTCTCACCTAATAGGATCAATGTTTTTTTCCTTAAGTTTTACTCTTTGTTATCTAAGGTGCTTTTTTTCCCCCCCAGTATATTTGGTCTCTCTCTAACCTGAAGTTAGAAAGTTTCAGCAAACATCTGGAAATCCTTTGTTTTAGATCTTTCATCTTTCTTTTAAAAAATGCATATTCTTGTTTTAGTATTTATCTGGCTGCATCAGGCCTTACTGAGTTGGGCATATGGGATAGTTCATCATGGTGCGTGGGCATTTCATTGCAGCACGGAGCTACAGAGCTCATGGAGTTGCAGCACACAGGCTTAGTTGCCCCATGACACGTGGGCTCTTAGTTCCAGATCAGGAATTGAACCCATGTCCTCAGTACCAGAAGGGTGATTCTTCCCCACTGGACCACCAGGAAAGTCCCAGTCTGCTCATCTTTCGGGGGACATACTAAGAAGATGACTAGAAGATCTGAGGATACAGTTGGGACTTACAACTGTGGGTTTTACTGGCGGATGATCCAGCTAACTGCTCTGTTGAAGAACCCCTGACATTAATACCCTTAGGTCTTTTCTCTGAATAGTCAAATTTACCAGGTAAGAGTCTTCCAGTCTCCGACCTTGAAGGTATAAGCCTAGTTGCCAGAGTTCTAGAAACCATCACCCAGTAAATAACTTTCACTCAATCTCTGTCTTCAATACAATCATACCCAGGTACCCTCCATGAGAAAGACTCTGTTTTCCATCACTAACAAAGAAACCTCCAGCAATCTGATGAGTTGAGGGTAAGTAGTTGCTGAGACACATTAAGTAAAGAAGGAGATGGGGGGGTCAGTTCAGTTCAGTTCAGTCGTTCAGTCGCTCAGTCGTGTCCAACTCTTTGCGACCCCATGAACAGCAGCATGCCAGGCCTCCCTGTCCATCACCAGCTCCCAGAGTTCACTCAAACTCATGTCCATTGAGTCGGTGATGTCATCCAGCCATCTCATCCTCTGTCGTCTCCTTCTCCTCCTGACCCCAATCCCTCGAGCATCAGTCTTTTCAAATGAGTCAACTCTTCGCATGAGGTGGCCAAAGTATTGGAGTTTCAGCTTTAGAATCATTCCTTCCAAAGAACACCCAGGATTGATCTTTAGAATGGACTGGTTGGATCTCCTTGCAGTCCAAGGGACTCTCAAGAGTCTTCTCCAACACCACAGTTCAAAAGCATCAATTCTTCGGCGCTCAGCTTTCTTCACAGTCTAACTCTCACATCCATACATGACCACAGGAAAAACCATAGCCTTGACTAGACAGACCTTTGTTGACAAAGTAATGTCTCTGCTTTTGAATATGCTATCTAGGTTGGTCATAACTTTCCTTTCAAGGAGTAAGCATCTTTTAATTTCATGGCTGCAATCACCATCTGCAGTGATTTTGGAGCCCCCAAAAATAGTCTGCCACTGTTTCCACTCTTTCTCCATCTATTTCCCATGAAGTGATGGGACCAGATGCCATGATCTTCATTTTCTGAATGTTGAGCTTTAAGCCAACTTTTTCACTCTCCTCTTTCACTTTCATCAAGAGGCTTTTTAGTTCCTCTTCACTTTCTGCCATAAGGGTGGCGTCATCTGCATATCTGAGGTTATTGATATTTCTCCTGGCAATCTTGATTCCAGCTTGTGCTTCTTCCAGCCCAGCGCTTCTCATGATGTACTCTGCATAGAAGTTAAATAAGCAGGGTGACAATATACAGCCTTGTTACTTCAAATAATCCTCCTAATTTTAGTATTACCTACATTCCAGCTAAAATGGACTGGAATGGGTGAATTTAACTCAGATGACTATTATATCTACTACTGTAGGCAAGAATCCCTTAGAAGAAATAGAGTAGCCATCATAGTCAACAAAAGAGTCCGAAATGCAGTACTTGGACGCAATCTCAAAAACAACAGAATGATCTCTGTTCGTTTCCAAAGCAAGCCATTCAATATCACAGTAATCCAAGTCTATGCCCTGACCAATAATGCTGAAGAAGCTGAAGTTGAACAGTTCAAGACCTTCTAGAACTAACACCCAAAAAATATGTCTTTTCATTACAGGGGACTGGAAGGCAAAAGTAGGAAGTCAAGAGAGACCTGGAGTAAAGGGCAAATTTGGCCTTGGAGTACAGAATGAAGCAGGGCAAAGGCTAACAGACTTTTGCAAAGAAAACACACTGGTCATAGCAAACACTCTATTCCAACATCACAAGAGAAGACTCTACACATGGACATCACCAGATGGTCAATACTAAAATCAGATTGATTATATTCTTTGCAGCCAAAGATGGAGACACTCTATACAGTCAGCAAAAACAAGACTGGGAGCTGACTGTGGCTCAGATCATGAACGCCTGTTGACAAATTCAGACTTAAATTGAAGAAAGTACGGAAAACCAGTAGACCATTCAGGTATGACCTAAATCAAATCCCTTACAACTATACAGTGGAAGTGACGAATAGATTCAAGGGATTAGATCTAATAGACAGACTGCCTGAAGAACTATGGATGGAGGTTTGTGACACTGTGCAAGAAGCAAGACCATCCCCAAGAAAAACAAATGCAAAAAGGCAAAATGGTTGTCTAAGGAGGCCTTACAAACAGCTCTGACAAGAAGAGAGGAGAAAGGCAAAGGAGAAAAGGAAAGATATACTCATTTGAATGCAGAGTTCCAAAGAACAGCAAGGAGAGATAAGAAAGCCTTCCTCAGTGATCAAGGCAAAAAAAAAAAAAATAGAGGAATACAATAGAATGGGAAAAACTAGAGATCTCTTCAAGAAAATTAGAGATTCCAAGGGGATATTTCATGCAAAGATGGGCACAATAAAGGACAGAAACAGTATGGACCTAACAGAAGCAGACAATATTAAGAAGAGGTGGCAAGAATGCACTGAAGAACTGTACAAAAAAGATCTTCATGACCCAGATAACCACAATGGTGTCTTCATTCACCTAGAGCCAGACATCCTATAATGTGAAGTCAAGTGGGCCTTAGGAAGCATCACTATGAACAAAGCTAGTGAAGGTGATGGCATTCCAGTTGAGCTATTTCAAATCCTAAAAGATGATGCTGTGAAAGTGCTGCATTCAATATGCCAGCAAATTTGGAAAACTCAGCAGTGGCCACAGGACTGGAAAAGGTCAGTTTTCATTCCAATCCCAAAGAAAGGCAATGCCAAAGAATACTCAAACTACTGAACAATTGCACTCATCTCACACGCTGGCAAAGTAATGTTCAAAATTCTCCAAGCCAGGCTTCAACAATACATGAACCGTGAACTTTCAGATGTTCAAGCTGGATTTTAAAAAGGGAAGAGAAACCAGAGATCAAATTGCCAACATCCAATGGATCATCAAAGAGCAAGAGAGTTCCAGAAAAAAATCTATTTCTGCTTTACTGATTATGCCAAAGCCAAAGTTTATTGTGGATCACAACGAACTGTGAAAAATTCTTCAAGAGATGGGAATATCAGACCACCTTATCTGCCTCCTGAAAAAATCTGTATGCAGGTCAAGAAATGAGTTACAACTGGTCATGGAACAACAGACTGGTTCCAAATTGGGAAAGCAGTAAGTCAAGGCTGTATATTGTCACCCTGTTTATTTAACTTATATGCAGAGTACATCATGAGAAATGCTGGACTGGATGAAGCCCAAGCTAGAATCAAGATTGCTGGGAGAAATATCAATAACCTCAGATATGCAGATGACACCACACTGATGGCAGAAAGCAAAAAAGAACTAAAGAGCCTCTTGATGAAAGTGAAAGAGAAGAGTGAAAAAGTTGGCTTAAAACTCAACATTCAGAAAACTAAGACAATGGCATCTGGTCCCATCACTCCATGGCAAATAGATGGGAAAACAATGGATACAGTCGCAGACTTTATTTTTTGGGGCTCCAAAATCACTGTAGATGGTGACTGAAGCCATGAAATTAAAAGACACTTGCTCCTTGGAAAAAAAAAAAACTATGACCAGCCTTAACAGCTTATTAAAAAGCAGAGACATTACTTTGCCAACGAAGGTCTGTCTAGTCAAAGCTATGGTTTTTCCAATAGTCATCTATGGATGTGAGAGTTGGACTATAAAGAAAGCTGAATACAGAATTGATGCTTTTGAACTGTGGTGTCAGAGAAGACTCTTGAGAGTCCCTTGGACACCAAGGAGATCCAACCAGTCCATCCTAAAGGAAATCAGTACTGAATATTCATTGGAAGCACTGATGCTGAAGCTGAAACTCCAATACTTTGGCCGCCTGATGTGAAGAACTGACTCACTGGAAAAGACCCTGACACTGGGAAAGACTGAAGGCAGAAGAAGGGGACGATAGAAGATGAGATGGTTGGATGGCATCACCAACTAAACAGACATGAGTTTGAGTAAACTCCGGGAGTTGGTGATGGACAGAGAGGCCTGGCGCACTGCAGTCGATGGGGTGGAAGAGCTGGACAGGACTGAGCAACTGAACTGACTGACAGCCCAGCTGTACTGTAATCCCATTGATTTAGGGGTAAATTAAGTTGCTTCTAAGCTTTCTTCACTGCTGGTTTAGTTAACCATATGACCTTCTGTTTTCCAGTTTCTATTGAAAGTTTTGCTATTATTAACTCCTTTCCTTGACCCCTTCCTTAAATCCCCTTATTGTTATCTTCTTAGGATTTAGAAAAAGAGTGAAGTTAAATGCTAGATACCTCAAATTTAACTAAAACCCTCCACTCGCTTGCTAACCCTGGGCAAACTGGCTTCATTCTCAACCTTGCATAAACTGTCAAGATTGATCTTTCCTGAAAGATATAGCTGGTCAGAATCCACTTCTTGAAAACCTTTCAACCGTTCCCAAATGCCTTCAAAATAAAGTTCAAATTCCTTAGCTTGCAAGCCATTTTCTGGTCTGGCTCCCCACTGCGGTCTCCCCAGTCACACCTAGCCACCAACCACACTGCGTTCACTCCAGTCAAACTTATTGGACTTCCAATCTGTCGGCCCCTCACAACACTACGCGCTTGCTGTGCCCTTCCCTTTTCCACTCCAACCTCTCAGTCACCTGGTTAACCCCCAGATTCAGTTCAAGCAACATTTCCTCCTGGAATCCTTTCTCCATTCCTAGAGATACACCCTGGGCGTATCCCTAATAAAGCACCTATCCACTCTCACGTGAGTCCACCTCACTCACCTTTGTATCCCCAGAGGCAACCACATAATAAGCAATCAGAGAGGGAAACGGCTGACAGGAGCAAGCGCCTCAGAATATATTGACAGTCCGTGTTTTAGCGCAGCTCCCGGTCAGAGGGAAGCGCTACGGCGAATAATGTCACACTCACCAAGTCGTTTTCCCAGGGCCCCGATAGGTGGCGGAGTGGGATAGGCAGACAGAGGGTCCATGGCTGTCCAGTCTGTAATACCCCAAAGGTCCTACCATCATCACCCAGCACCCCGAAGACGCTCAAGAAATTCTTGTAGAAGAAATTAAACAGACCACAACAGTGTCGTGAAGGTGGACAGGTCTGAATGGCCTTAGACTGGAGAAATTTTCGATACTCCGTCTTACCACAGGTGGTCACGCGGTGGGGTCTCGCAGCGGGCATGCGCACGAGACCCTGGGAGTTGTAGTTCACCCGGTGAAACCGGAAGGGAAAGACCACGCTGAGCATCCTGGGAACTGTGGTGTTGGCTAAGGTGCGCCCTCTGCGCAGGCGCAAACCGACAGTTACTTCCGGGCGTTTTTCCGTAGTATTTCGCAAAAGAAAACCCGAGGGTAACGATGGCTACCTACAGCCTGGCGAACGAGCGACTACGCGCCCTGGAAGACATCGAAAGAGAAATTGGAGCCATTCTTCAGAATGCAGGTTCGGGATACGAAGACGAGAGGGGCGCGACCGCTTGCACATGCGCGGACCAAGTTGGGTTGGAAGGGATCCTAACTGGGTTTAGGGGTGGGTGGGGCTGGCCCTGGGGCGGGGCTATACTGGCGGTCTTCGGATAGCCCCGCCCGCTCTCCGCTCCGGCAGGTACCGTGATCTTGGAACTGTCCAAGGAAAAAACCAACGAGAGGCTCTTAGACCGACAGGCAGCGGCCTTCACCGCGTCGGTGCAGCACGTGGAAGCAGAGCTGTCGGCTCAGATTCGCTATCTCACTCAGGTGTGTGTGGTGGAACGTGCTACGCTCCCACCCCAGCTCTCTGCCTTAGCCTTATTCTTCAAGAGTCCGGGGCACAGCTTTGGACCCCCGGAGCCAAGCAAAACCAGCCCTACCCAGCAAGCCCGTCGATCCTGGCAGCATCCTTCCCTTCCAGGACAGGTTTCCTGTGTCACTGAGTTGCATCACATGAGCCAGTGGGTGGGAAAGCCCTGGGAGAGGGCATCTAAACAATAGGAAAGCTGTAGGATTTGCCCGTAGACATTTGACCTGACCTCAAGTGTACAGCGCTCCAGACAGCTACCTCACGAGAAAAGGAACAGGACTGAAAGGGCTCTGAGGTTATTACAACAGGAAGCACCATTTACTAAACGTGTACAGTGTGCTAGACATTCTGCATTATCTAATCCTATAACAACTCGGAAAAGTGAAACTGTTAGTCTCTCAGCCGTGTCCGACTCTCTGTGACCCTGTGGACTGTAGCCCGCCAGGCTCCTCTGTCCATGGAATTTCTCAGGCAAGAATACTGGAATGGGTAGCCATTCCATTCTCCAGGGGATCTTCCCGACCCAGGGATTGAACCCGGGTCTCCTGCATTGCAAGCAGATTCTTTACCATGTGAGCCATCAGGGAAGCCCATAACAACTCTAGGAAGTAGTTACAGTCATCCCCACTTTACAGAGGTTTTTAATAGAAGTTCATTGATGTGCTCTAGGTAATCCAGCTAACCATCTGGCATAGCAAATTCAAACTCAGGGAAGAAATGAGGCAAAAGACCTGATGACTTGTTGGGGAGATGGGTGAGGGAAGGGGTGCTTCACTGATCAATCTGAATGTCCTATAGGTGGCCACAGGGCAGCCCCACGAGGGCTCCAGCTACTCTTCAAGGAAGGACTGTCAAATGGCCCTGAAGCGAGTGGACTATGCTCGCCTCAAGCTCAGTGAGGTGGCCCGAACCTGTGAGCAGATGCTGGAGAACTAGGCCAAGCAGGTGAACAGCTTGGAGGGAGAGCTCCACATATACCCCAGAACCGAATCTGGAGAGTGTGGGCTACCCTGTACCTGCCGTACTGGTCAGAGGCCATGAGGACAAGGGTGCAGAAGGTGGGAAGGAAGACACTTAAGAGACCAAGCCTGTGCACAGCTGTGCCCTGGCTCCTCCAGCAGGTTGCTCCTGCCATGTACTTCACTGAGTACGGACAAGCTCAGACAGAAGGTGGAGACTTAGACACCCAGCCCACTTCCTCATGTCCCTGCCCTAGGCTTTCCGCAGACTTGGACCAAGGAAGACACATTTTTGGTTCACTGAAAAAGACAAAATGAGAACGAAGGGTTTTGCTAATAAAAATAATAACACTAAAACAAGGAGCTTAGACTCTAATTGGGGCATATATGGTGATGTAAGGGGTTGAGGAAGTAAAACCAGGCTGCATGGCAGCTGCTGAGGAGGGAGGGTGGAAAAGCCCAGGCCTTTACTGTGGGTTCAGGGCGTGAAGCAGGAGAGGGTAGAAGCTAGGGAGGAACACTGGTGTGGTGTGAAGTGACAAGAGCAAAATATACGGGTCATGGGACATGGAGGCTGGTGGGGGTTGGGAGGAGATGTTGAGGGGGAAGATGCTAGGTGGCCATCAGCAGAGAAGCTGAAGCCAAGAACCAGGCATGATTAGGGGGCAAGGGCATAAGACCCATGTCTGCAGAAAGAAGAGCCAAAAATTATAAAAATAAGTTTTAGTAGTTAAAAAATATGGAATTTATACAAGACATAAACAGTAAATTTTATATCACAGTATAGGAGAAATCCAAAATAAAAGAGGAAAGGTCTAAGGGAGGTCCGTGGCTGGTTAGTTGTGAATTAAACACTGACCAATAAGTAGAGTGTCTACCATGTGCCAGAGATTGTTCTCGTATATTAATTGATGCTGAATAAATCACAATCTGCCCTCACAAGATTCCATTCTGTGTACTGGTTCTTCTGCTGCAGATATATAATGAAGCTGCAAGATCTGGAAAAGATAAAGAAATTAACAGATGCGCTCTGAGATCAAGGGAAGTTGGGCAGGGTATCAGGGGGGCAAGGGGTGACAGCTTAAACTGGGGAATCAGAGTCCAAAACATTAGCTGTAGACCAGGTACACAGCAGGTGCTCAACAGTAAAGATCTGTGAATTGAATGAAGGGCTCCCACCTTCCTCCACAGCTTCATCTCCCACTAGTCTGCTCTAGCTGCCACCTTGATGTTGCTCCAAGCACTGCCTGACTTCGAGGGCTGGTCCCTGGGCCTATGATGGCGTCCCTCCCTCTCCACTCTGTAGTCGGGCTGACTCTTCACTCATCGCCTGTATTTGTCTCTGGGTCTGCCTGGGAGCTGCTGCTGGCAGAATCCCTGCCAGGGAGGCTCTGGGTCCCTGGAGGAGGGGTTCAGAAGCCCAGTTTACCTGGGGGATGCTGTAGAGGCTGCTTCCTCCTCCGCTTGCACACCACGTAGAGTAGGACTCCAGTGAGGATGAAAACGATGGCCAAGAGGGACAACACAGGCACCATGGCTAATGTCCCAGCCGCAGGACCCATGTTTTCTTTCAGCTGCTTCTGGTTCTCCCTAGCCTCAGGCTCTGCCCCCAGACTGTGGCCTGAAGTGTAAGTGGTAGTTTCATGGGTGGGGATGAGCTTGCTGTCCAAGGACAGTGCTCCTTCCAGAGGAGTGGGTTGCTGGGTATGCTGCAAAGTGGATGGCAGGTACATCTGGGAAGTGGTGGCTGTGTCTGAAGGTGCTGCTTCTGTGGGCTCAGGAAGCTGGGTGCTGTGAAGAGGTGCACCCGCCTGGTGGGTCACCACCCTAGGTTGAGCATGTCTACATTCTGAAGAAGCAAGAAGTGAGGAATCAGGGCTACGAGGTGACAAGGTGAAGAACTAGACAGAGGGCAGGGTAGTGGGTCAAGGAAAACACCAAGGGAACAGCTGAAGGCCAGGAAAGGAGGGTAGAGGGAAAATATGGAGAGATGAAAGTGAGCAACTACAACATGGAACCCCTGGGGCAATCATGTCCTGGGAAGTCAGGACACCCAGGTTGGAACCCAGACTCTGCTACAAAGTAGCTGTGACCTTGCCCCTTGTTGCCTAACCTCTCTGGGGTTCATTTCTTTTAGCTGTAACTTAGGGATAATTTTATTAACAAAGGCCAGAGTAGCAAGGAAGAGTAGATGAAATCAGATAGGTGCTGGGACCTGGAAGAACACCTGGTGTCTTAATGGTTGTGTATTTATTTTAGGGGTAAAATACAACCAGCATATCAAATTTGTGACTTCACAGGTGTTCCTGCTTAGGACAAGTTGCCATTAAATTTTTCAAAAGTAGCTGTATACACTTATTTATTCATTTCATTGTTTTAAAATTTCACTTCAAAGGAACAATAAAATACAGAACTCTCCTTAATAATATACATGGTGAAATGTCTGGGAATAAAGTATAGTCAAACCTGCAACTTACTTGGAAGTGTACAAAAAAGATATTAGGCAGATCAATGAGGGATAGAGGGATGCATAGATAGATGGGTGGGCAATAAAGCAAATATAGTTACAATGCCTTAAACTCGATATTATAAAATATAAAATATATTTGCTTTATTATGGATGTATATAAAATACATCAAATATAAAAATCAAACATAGAATTAGGTGGTGGTTATATGGATGTTCACTGGACAAATCTCTCAACTTTTGTACATGTCTTCAAATTTCCATAATAAAATTGTTCTTGTTGTTTAGTCATCAAGTAATGTCTGACTCTTTTGCAGCTCCATGGACTATAGCCCATAAGGCTCCTCTGTCCATGGGATTTCCCAGTCAAGAGTGACATCTTCTCCAGGGGATCCTTCCAACCCAAGGATAGAACCCACTATCTCCTCCACTGGCAGGTAGATTCTTTACCCCTGAGCCACTGGGGAAGCCGCCACCACAAAATACCGGAACATAAAAATAGTGCCTTGATTTCAAGAACAACATTAAGTAAATGCACAGTGATAGGAAGTATTGGCAAAAATCATGAAAGTGATGGTGAAGGGTTTATGGTAAAGAGGAACTTAAGTCAAAGCGTACTGAAGAAGAAAGGGCTGAGGCAAAGAAGGGTGTAAGGGGGCCGCACAGGAGCCCTGGGGACAGGGCCTAGGGAGGAGGGGGAAGCTCTCACCTCCGCTGTCAAAGCAGCGCATCAGTTCCTGAACCCAGCGGTCAGTGCTGCCTCCACACACAGTTCCGCGGGGTAGCTGGAACCTGAGGAACGACCTGGCTTCAGATGTGTCCCCACTCTCTGTCCCACCCCCGCTATTCTCAGCTCTCTCCTGGTTCCAAGGAAGTGAGGTCACTCCCGAGCTTCGGCAGTTTCTGCTGGGACTGGGAAATTCCAGGTAGGTGGGACAGGGGAAAAGGGAAACTGAAGGTGCAACGAATTAGGGCGAACGTGACCGGGAGGAATGGGGCAGGGGCTAGACGTCCTCCCAGAAGGAGATCGAGTTTGACCAGAGGATCCTGAAGGGCTGGGGGCGAGGGGCGCCGCGCAGCCCTCCCAGGGGTGGGTGGTGAGATTACCTGATGTAGGAAAAACAGCGCTGATATGCTGTCAGGTATTTTCGGAGATGACTCATTTCACTCTCGTTTGGAGGGGAACGGGAAGGGATTGTACGATTGCAGGGACACCTCCCAACCTTGCTGCCTTCGTTGCCATTGCCTGAGAGGAATGGAAGTGGCTCGCACAGGCCCCGGTTCAAGGGGCTCATGCAGCTGCTACTAAGACTTCAACCCACAGCCTCGCTACAGTGTCTCCCGTAGACCCCAGGATCTGAGCCCCGACCCCGGCTCGACCCACGCTTCACTCTCCCCAAATATGTCCATAATCACATCTGGACCCAGGTGTTCCCCAGCCCATCCCCAAGCCCAAGCAGCTGGCCCTCCCCCTGCCCCAGCTGCCTTGGGGACCCTGGCTCCTCACTTAACTCAACCCCGCGGCGCTAGTGCCTCCCGCCCGTTTCCTTCCCCGGATTCGGGGCTCCGGGCCTCTGACAAACCTGAAGGAGTGAGACAAGCTACAAACAGTAGGACCAAGAGTAACCGGGATGCCCGGCCCAGCATCGTCTCGGCCCGCCGCGTTCTGTCTGACTCCCCGACGTTCTCCGGAGCCTGACGACCAGCCGGTTTCTCAATGGCTTTCGCTTCCTTCTCCCGCTTCGCCTGTGATTCCGAGGGACACGGCGGTCGTCGGCGCTGGGGCCCGGCCGGCCGAGGCAGGTCGCGAGGGGGGCGGCGCGTCCCTCCCGGCGTCCTCACCGTCTCAAATCGACAGTGGGGTCAGTACCGTCGCAACCGCGTGATCGCAGGCTTGCGGGCGGCGGGGAAACTCCGGGAGGTGGAGTTTCTCCGCCAGCACCCCCGCACCCAGCCCAGAGCCTCGTCGAGGGATAACCAGGAATGACGGAAGAAGGCGAGAGAAAGCGAAAGGAAGCCCGAGGTGCACGGCTCGGCTGGATGGCAGCCCTGCCCCCTGGGCCGATTCGTCCGGCCCAGAGATGCCAGCACCGCCCGCCTGCCCTCCGCAGCTCAGTCTCTGTGACCTGCTCCTTAGAGAGGCTTTCACGTTTTGACCGGGCTCAGTCACGTGGGCGAAGCGACTGTCAGCCCCAGTCCGCGCGCTCCGCCCGCGCAGACACTGACCCGGGCGCCTCCGCGCCGCACCAGACTTTGGGGCGTGGCCACCCGAGCAGCCGGCCACGGGCTCGGGCAGCCTGACGTCACACCGCACCCCGAGGTATTTACCTTCGAAAAGTGGTGGCGGCTGCAGGTACCGGAGTAGTGGAGCGGCCGGGGCGGGGCTAGGTGTACTGGGGTTCACCGCCAACCCTAACCCCGTCCAAGGCGAAGGGAGGCCCTGCCTCTGATGCCCTCTTCCCACACCCCACAGAAGAGTCCAGAACTCTTCCCCATAGGATTAACCCTCTCCCACTTCGATCCTCGATTTAATTCAACCCCTACGTTTGAGGGTTTGAGCCTCAGATTTGGAGCCCCAAATATTATCTCCCTCCTGACTACTCACTTTTAACCCTAATCACCCACTTTCAAGTCTGGCCCCCATTCTCATCCTGAACTCGCATCCTCAGCCCTAAAACCTCCTTTCTAGCTCCCAACATCCATCCATAGATTCCACCCTAAGGGACCCCTCCAACCCACACTGTCCCCGGTGCCTCTCCCTCACCATACATCCCTTCCTCTTCTCAGTCTGGCTCAGGCCCTGTGCCCCTGAAGACATGGAGTTTGTGTCTGGATACCGGGATGAATTCCTTGATTTTGCTGCCCTCCTCTTTGGCTGGTTCCACAAGTTCGTGGCAGAGCGCGGGGCTGTAGGGACCAGCCTTGAGGGTCGCTGGCGGCAGCTGGAGGCTCAGATCAGAAGGTTGCCCCAGGACCCGGCCCTTTGGGTGCTCCACGTCTTGCCCAACCGCAGTGTGGGCATCAGCCTGGGGCAAGGGGCAGAGCCAGGCCCTGGACCAGGCCTGGGGGCTGCCCGGCTGCTGGGAGATGAGCCCCCACTCCACCTGCGAGACCTAAGTCCCTATGTCAGCTTTGTCAGCCTGGAGGAAGGGGAGCAAGGAGAGGAGGAGGAGGAGGAGGAGGAAGAAGAAGAGAATGGAAAGGAGGAGGGTGCCGGCACCAAAAAGGTAGAAACGGACGAGGATGGGGAGCCGGCCCCTGGCAGCAGGGAGCCCCCCCGGGAAGCCACCCCTCCAGGGGAGCCAGAGGATGCCCAGCAGGAGGCTGGAGGTGGCGAGGATGGCAAAGAAGACAGGGCAGAAGACGGGCCGGGGCCTGAGAGGAGGATGGGGCGGAGAGGCGGTAAGAACCCGGGACACCGCTGGCCCCCTCAGAGCGCAGTTAGGAGTCACACATGGGTGGGCCTCAGGCCAAGCTGGCCTGAAAAGGTGTTTTCATTGATCCACATTTTTTTTTAAGTTTCACCAGCATTTAAATAGTAAAAGAAAAAAACAATTCCAGAAGTCGAGAGTTAACACCTCAAGAAAAATGTGAAGTTCCCACAGCACACCCCCACATTTCTGCCTGGCAGCAAATGCTCGTTCTGTGGAGCCACTGTCCCCTTCCAAAAAGGCCTGCCCTCTCTACCTAGTCGCCTCTCCTGGCCCCAGGAGTATCTGATTTGGTACCCTGCCCCTAACAATCTTCCCCCTCTACCCCCGACTTTTCCTGTCTTCTGCAGATGCTGCCCCCTTGCACCTTTCCTGTCTCCTACTGGTGACGGATGAGCATGGCATCATCCTGGGCATTGACCTGCTGATGGAAGGAGCACAGGGGAGCACCAGCAGGGGCTCAGGGGCTGAGAACCTGGCTCCTCGAGCCTATGCTCTCCTCTGCCACAGCATGGTCTGCCCCATGGGCTCCGGAGACCCCCGAAAGCCCCGACAGCTTACTGTGGGAGATGCCCAGCTGCATTGGTACAGAAAGCTGGTAGAGGGTGGAGAAGCCTGGGGGCCTGGGCTTCTGAGCTCCACCCCCAACCTGATGCTGTCTCCACCCTCATTCAGGGAGCTGGAGAGTCTGGTCCCAAGGCTGGGAGTGAAGTTATCCAAGACCCCGATGCGGACATGGGGTCCCCGGCCAGGCTTCACCTTTGCCTCCCTTCGGGCTCGAACCTGCCATGTTTGTCACAGGCACAGCTTTGAAGTGAAACTGACACCCTGGTGAGCAACCTGCAAAGACAGAGTGAGGGGGAGGAAAGTCTGGCAAACAGAGAGGAAGCAGGCTAGTGGGGGACACTGTGGACAGACAGAATGAGGACCAGAGAAACAAGAAGATGGAAAAATACCATGCCGTTATAGGCAAAGAGAGTACACATAGACTGAGTGACATATGGGCAGCTGCAGAACAGATGGACAGCAGACAGGGGACCTACATACACTAACACTGGATACCCCACCACCTCCTATAACCCCAGCCCTCAGTGCGGTGCTGTCTTGTACTGTGGAGAGGCTTGTCTCCGTGCGGACTGGAAGCGATGCCCTGATGACGTAAGCCACCGATTTTGGTGCCCAAGGCTTGCAGCCTTCATGGAGCGGGCTGGAGAACTGGCAACCCTGCCTTTTACCTACACCGCAGGTACCATAAGGTCAAGATGGATGGGGGAAGCAGAACTAGGTCCTTGGAACAGGGTCCTGGGCTTGAAGGTTAAGTGCCTGTTATTTCAGAGTCTTGATCCCTGGAGTAACAGCTGAGCACTGGGTGTGTGGGGCTGGGAGCTAGACCCCTGGGGCTGAAGATAGCCTCTCTGGAGCTGAGGACTGAGTTCCCAGGTCCCTGAGAGAACTTAGGGGATTCAGGAGTAGAGATACAAATACTTGCTTCCCAGTTTCACAAGCTGGCAACCTGAAACAAATCACTTTACTTTTTAGAGTTTTTCCTCACCGGTAAAACAGGCAGATTAGCAAATGTTAAAACCCATGGAATTGTTATATGGCTTCTGTGGACTATGCTGTAGCCACTCAGGAATGTTAGTTCTCTGCCTGACTAGAAGCAGACTCAGATCCAGGGTCCTGGGGAGAGGCTGAGGTGAGCCCAAGTCTGGAATCCTGGCCACTGGGCCCTCAACCCCTCCCCTCATCCTTCTCCAGAGGTGACCAGTGAAACCTTTAACAAGGAGGCCTTCCTGGCCTCCCGCGGCCTCACTCGTGGCTACTGGACCCAGCTCAGCATGCTGATTCCAGGCCCTGGCGCCCCCAGGCACCCAAGGGGCAGCACACCCTCCCTCAGCCTTCTTCTCCATGGTGCGTGGGGCCTCTCTCCAGGCATGAGTCGCTCAAACTAGAGAGCAGGAGGGGAGATCAAAAAGTTGTCCAGATCCTAGAAAACCCCTCCACATACACAGCAGACACTCCCACCCCCAGCACCAGGGCACTGCCTGCCCCTCCCCAGCCCTCGGAAAAGTCACCCCTGCCCACCCTCTCCAGAAGCCCCATCCCTAGGCAGTTTCCCAGCCCCCTGCTGCAGCTCCAGGTCCTCTCAGGGAACACAGCTCCTTTGGAAGAAGGAAGCAGCCAGGTGGGGATCTCTCTGACACCAGGCTCATCATCTTTCATCCTCACAGGAGATCCTTACCAGCCTCTCCAGGGGGATGGGCCTGCTCTGATGCCTCCAGTGCCCCCAGATTCACCCAGGGGCCTCTTTGGTGAGCCAGAGGGGCCCTGAGGGAGCTAGGGGTGGGGATATGATCTGCAGGGCCAGAGGTCTTGGGTGGCTGAGAAAGGAGGCTGTTAGACTGGAGGGGACCTGAGGTCAGGTCCCCAGTAGCCCACTCTCCCCAGGCTCGTGGCAGGATTACTACATTTGGCGGGGCCTCAGCTTGGACTCCCCCATGGCCGTGCTCCTCACCTACCCACTGACTGTGTACTACGTCATCACCCACCTGGTGCCCCAGTCCTGTAAGGAGAGCTGAGGCAGGGGGGAGGACTGCGTGGAGCAGAGGGGCCAGGGGGCTGGTAGGGGACAGGAGGGAGGGGAGGAGGAGACCACATTCTTAAGTGGCTAGCTTATCACCCAGTCCCTGAGCTCAATATCCAGAACAAACAGTCACTGAAAATCCACGTGGTGGAGGCCGGGAAGGAGTTTGACCTTGTCATGGTGTTTTGGGTAAGTCCCTCCAGGCCTGAAGGGTGGGCATCTGGGTATGGAGGTGAACACAGGGTGGGATCCAGATTCGTCCTCTCTGCCCTTCAGGAACTCTTGGTCTTGCTCCCCCACGTGGCCCTGGAGCTGCAGTTTGTGGGTGATGGCCTGCCCCCTGAAAGTGACCAGCAGCACTTTACTCTGCAGAGGGTGAGGGTTGAGTACCCCCTCCCCCTGTCCCCCACCCTAATCTCCAGACCTGGTCTCTCTGTTATCATCCTGGTTGGGCAGTGCCGTTCTGACCCCTGCCTTCTCTCCCCTGTCTTACCTGACACATCTTCCAGCACCATCACTTCCACTGGCCTCTCTCCCACTTCTGACTCTCCAGGATGGCCCTGAAGTATCTGTCCGCCCTGGTTCTGGCATATCAGCACGGCTCAGCTCTGGGACTAAGGAGAAGGGGGGCCGCAGAGACCTGCAGATCAAGGTGTCTGCAAGGCCCTACCACCTGCTCCAGGGGCCCAAGCCTGACTTGGTCATCGGTAAGAGCCGGGGGTGGGAGGGTGGAGAAGGTGGGAGGAGGCCATGGAAGCTAGCTTCTCCCTGCTCTCCTTCCCTCCGCAGGATTTAACTCTGGCTTTGGACTAAAGGACACTTGGCTGAGCTCGCTGCCCCGGTTACAGGTGGGGGATGGGGCAAACGAGACCTTCTCTAACCTGCCTCCCGGTCCCCCATTTTCTAAAAGTGTCTTCTTCCCCATCATCTACTCCACAGACAGAGGGTGCACCCACGGGTCCTCCTGGCCCCTGTGTCTGCCTCATGCGTCTCCCCATCCCAGTCCTCTGGGTCCCCAGGAGGTATATGGGGGTGGGAGCTTTTCTGTGAGTGTCTGAGGCCCCGCTCCCACCCCAGTCCCTCCGAGTGCCGGCGTTCTTCACCGAGAGCAGCGAGTATGGCTGTGTGATGGACGACCAGACCATGGCGGTGGCCACAGGAGGGGGGACCAGCCCTCCACAGCCCAACCCTTTCCGCTCCCCCTTTCGCCTCAGAGCGGCAGACAATTGCATGCCCTGGTAAGGCCTTCGTGCTCTCTGGCTGCTCATCCTGAAAAGCCCACCTCAACCCTCGTCTCTATGGTCCTGGGACCCTTCTGGCCCAGCCCTACCCTCTGCTTCCTCCGCCCGCACTCCTCACGACCCCCACTGGAGGGTCTCGACAACGCCCACACACCCCTCTATAGAACCAGCTCACAAAATCTCTCCAACCCCTGGTCGTCTACCCACCAAAACATAGCCCTGATTACACCCTGGCTCACCCACGGAGCCCTAAGCCTAGCCCCACCCCCCGGGAACGCAGAATTTATAAGCCCCGCCCCTTGGGATAGCCCAGCCTATTGGCCCCGCCCCTGATGGAGCCACGCCCCCTCAGGTACTGCAACGCTTTCATCTTCCACTTGGTCTACAAGCCTTCGCACGGAAGCGGGGCCCGCCCGGCGCCCGGGCCGGTGACTCCGGCCCCAACTCCTACAGCCCCTCCCGCCCCCGCCCGTAGGCGCCGAGGAGAAAAGAAACCTGGGCGGGGGTCCCGCCGGCGCAGGTGAGGGCCGAGAGACAGCAGTCTACCGTCTCCCCCTACACGCCTCAGAAAGGAACGCGAAACAGGGGAGGCCGAGGGCGGGGCCGGTTGGCGGAACACGAAAAGCTAAATAAAATAACTTGTTTGAAACCACTGAGTCAAATGCTCATCGTTGGGTCCTTAAATGGAGAGAGGAGAAAAAGGATTTAAGGACGACATTTTCCTCCAGCTTTCTTCAGTTCCTCGACCGCTATCTCCTCTCTCTTTGCTTGGGATTCTAACCTTCCTGGGTAATCCCGTGCGTGCGTGCTAAATCGCTTCAGTCTTGTCCGACTCTTGGCTACCCCATGGATTGTAGCCCGCTAGGCTCCTCTGTCCATGGAATTCTCCAGGCAAAGATACTGGAGTGGGTTGTCACTTCCTCCTGCAGGGGATCTTCCCGGCCCCAAACTCCTAATAAGAAGAAGTGTTGATAAGACACTTTCCGGCCCCAGGAACATTCAGGGACCGGATCCAAGTCAAGATAAGACCAAGAAACGGAAAGTGACTTCTCTGTGGAAGGGGGGAAGGGAGGGGGTGCGGGGGCAGGGGAGGCATACAGCTTCCTAGGGGCTGCACAGCCTTGGTTTAGAGTCAGTGAAAGCCCCAGGCCACCCACCTGTCCCGCTTAGAAACCTCATGGCCATCCTTGACTCCACCTTCTCTCATCTTTCATGTCCCGTAAGAACCAACTGAATGAGACTGCTGGTCACTCAGCCTCCAGCAGTTTATGTCCAGTCCCACTGCAAATGCCCCCCGTATCGCCTATTCCTTCCAAAACAGACATTCAAAACATTATTCTCTGCTTAAATCCCTTCAGTGACTTTCTTCTGATTTTAAAATCCCCATAAGCATAAGCTGTGCCTAAAGATGCTTGTCACAAAGTATAAAAAAGGAAAAAATAGTGGAGAAACCTGGCAGACACCACCTGAATCAACTCATATTTATGAGAAATAAGAAGTCATGCTGACATCATGCTCCCTGACCTGATGCAATGACAAGGCCACACTCCCATCCCCTCTGTAGTATTTTTCCCCAAATCCATAACTTTAGACTAATCACAAGAACACATCAGGAAAAAAAAAAATTCCTGGGACAGTCTATAAAACACGTGACCACTATTTTCAAAAGTATAAGTCATAAAAAGCAAAGAAAGACCAAGAGAGATCGACAGATTGGAAGAGACTAAAGAGACATGACAATTAAATAGGATATAGTATCCTGGATTGGATCTTGAATGGAAAAAAAGAAGAATGGGAAAACAAGAAATTTGAATAGTCTGCTATTTAGCTAGTGGAATTGCATCAATGTTAACTTCTTAGTTATGGTAAAAGTATCATGGTCATAGAAGAAGTAACATTAAAGGAAGATGGATGAGCAGTATTTGGGAACACTCTAGTGTCTTTGCCAAAATCACTGCAGATGGTGACTGCAGCCATGAAATTAAAAGACGCTTGTTTCTTGGAAGAAAAGCTATGACCAACCTAGACAGAATATAAAAAGCAGAGACACTACTTTACCAACAAAGGTCCATCTAGTCAAAGCTATGGTTTTTCCCATGGTCATGTTATGGATATGATAGTTGGACTATAAAGAAAGCTGAACACTGAAGAATTGATGCTTTTGAACTGTGGTGTTGGAGAAGACTGTTAAGAGTTGCTTAGACTGCAAGGAGATCCAACCAGTCAATCCTAAAGGAAACCCGTCCTAA
Source organism: Ovis canadensis (assembly GCF_042477335.2). Taxonomy (NCBI): domain Eukaryota; kingdom Metazoa; phylum Chordata; class Mammalia; order Artiodactyla; family Bovidae; genus Ovis; species Ovis canadensis. The sequence goes on along the minus strand of NC_091255.1, from coordinate 35,157,395 downwards.
ATAATTCATTGGAAGGACTTTGCTGAAGCTGAAACTCCAATAGTTTGACCACCTGATGCAAAAAACCTACTCATTGGAAAAGACCCTGACACTGGGAAAGATTGAAGGTGGAAGGAGAAGGGGATGATAGAGGATGAGATGATTGGATGGCATCACTAACACAATGGACATGAGTTTGAGTAGGCTCAAAGTAGGGAGTTGGTGATGGACAGGGAAGCCTGGCGTGCTGCAGTCCATGGGGTTGTAAAGAGTCGGATACGACTGAGCGAGTGAACTACTGAGTGTCTTTGCAATCTACCTATAAATCTAAAATTATTTCAAAATAAAATGTTTAGAAGATCAGACTCTTTAGTATGGCTTATAAAGTACCTCTCTTTCCATTATCCTCTTTTTTTCTAAATATTTTATTATCTAAGTTTCCAAATCCACAAAAACCCTGGAAGACTTGGCAGAATGAATCTCTATGTACCCATCACCCAGCTTGGATAATCACCAGCATTTTTCAGTTTTATTATTATTCCTTGTGATGACGTGATAATATAAGAAATATATATTTGGTCTGCATCCTCCGTTCTTGGCAGGAGAGCTTCTATGACCTGAGTGATAGAGCTGAGAGGAGCCTCTTTTGTTATTCGTAATAAGCCCTTTACAACCATACCTGAGTTTATTCTAATAAGGTGACTCTGGATGAGTGTTTAGCTTCAGGATGGAGGTTAGATACCAGAGCAACCAATTATGTGAGTTGTATCCTTTATAGTAAATCAGTAATAATTAGTATTATTACTAATTCTGAGTTCTGTGAACAAAAGTTACGAATGGAAATAGAATTTAGAGTTGGAGTCAACCCCAGGAAGTTGTTTCACTAGAGGCATGTGTGTGTGTTAGTCACATAGTCTGTCCAGCTCTTTGCGACCCCATGAATTGGGATTGCCAGGCTCTTCTGTCCATGGAATTCTCCAGGCAAGAACATTATAGTCGGTTGCCATTTCCTTCTCCAGGGTATCTTCCCGACCCAGGGATCGAAGCCGGGTCTCCTGCATTGCAGGTGGATTCTTTACCGTTTGAGCCACCAGGGAAGAGCATAAAGAAGTGCAAACCAATAAGAAAAAAAAAATGTGAAGTACGCATCCCTTGGTGATTATTTGCAATAGCTATAATGAAACTTAAACATGAGTTCTGGTTTGGATTTTGATGCTAGACTAAGTTCAGATTTGGGTCGGCCTGAATTTTGGCCGCTAGCCTCAAAGTTATTCACTAAGTAAAAAATTAGGCTGGGACAACAGAAAGTACCTCTAAGTCTCCTGGTCACCAAGAAGGTAATTAGCGTGCATGCTCATGCATGCTGACTCTTTGCAACCACATGGACTGTAGTTTTCTGTCAGGTTCCTCTGTCCATGGGGTTTTCCAGGCAAGAATATTGGGAGTGGGTTGCCACTTCCTCCTCCAGGAGATCTTCCCAACCTAGGGATCAAACCCCAAATCTCTTGCATTGGCAAGCAGATTCTTTGCCACTGAGCCACCTGGGAAGTTAGCATGGGTAAGGAGGGCAAAAACCAAGAAACTCCTGAAAGCAGGAATATAGTTGTGAAGGAGTTAGCTGCTTCATTTTTCAGACTGGTATCATCAGCTTCCTGAAGGACCTTTACTAAAATGGATTGTGAGAGTGACTAATTTAGGGGCAACATCATTGGCTGTAAATGCAGCAGTGCAGAAGAGTATGTTTGGGTCGATATAGGACCCACAAGTCCCTGTTAAACAATCACAGATGGCTCTATGCCATCCAGACACACAGGAGGTTATTCCTGAGGAATAACCAGGGAACCATTGAGTCACCTCATTAGCATAAACTCAGGTATAGTCGAAAGGGGTTTATAATGAATAACAGAAGACATTCCTCTCAATCACTTAGGAAAATTTCAAGGGTTTCATACAATTTTGAGCTAGGAATATGGGACAAAGGCCAAAAAGTATTTCTTTCTTTTTGGCTGTGATGGGTCTTTGTTGGGAAATTCAGGCTCAATAGTTAACGCAAGCGGGTTTAGTTGTCCAGAGGCTTGTGGGATTGTAGTTTCCCAACCAGGGATAGAATTTGAGTCCCCTGCATTGGAAGGTGGATCCTTTACCACTGGACCACCAAGGAGGTCCCCCAAATATATATTGTTTATATCAAAATATCACACACACCCAGCTTTTTCCCAGAGTGTTGTAAAACACACCCGCAGACATCAGTTGTCTCACATGCATCTACAACAAATAAGGCCTTTTAAAAAAAGTGTAACCACCATGCCATTATCATACCCAATAAAATTAATGATTATTCTTTAGTATCTTATCATAGTACCCAGTTCATGTTCACGTTTCTTCAGTTGTCTCCAACCTGCCTTTTACAGTTGGTTTGTTACAGTCAAGAAATAAATAAGGGTGGCTCAGCAGTAAAGAATCCGCCTGCCGATGCAGGAGGCATGGATTTGATCCCTGGTCCAGGAAGACCCCACATACCATGGAAGACCCCCACATAACAAATCTGTTGCTCCTCACACCGCAACTATTGAGCCTGTGCTCTGGAGCCTGGGAACCTCAACTATTTAGCCCATGTACTGCAACTACGGAAGCCCATACTCTAGTGTCCTGTAGCCCAGCAAGAGAAGCCACCACAATGAGAAGCCCGAGCTCTGCAATGAAGATCCACCACATCCATAGATAAATAAATTAAAATTTTAAAACAAAGAAATAAAGAATATCTACAGGTGGCTTTTGGTTGTTATGTCTCTTAAGCTTGGGTGTTTTGTTTTATTTCCTATAACAAGCCTCCTTCCCTTTTTTTACGTTCACGCTGAGTCAATGAGTAACTAAATGAGTAACTAAATCATTTGTCCTGTAGAATGTTCCTCATTCTGGATCGGGCTGATTACTTCTTCTGGGAGGTTTTATTTTATTTTTTTTAATCTGTGCATCTGTATTCTTTAGTTCCTGAAAACTGGCAGTTAGAGCTAGATAAAAATGCTCTTTTAATGTGGTCCCTGCGAACCTTCAAAGGCAATTTCACTCCACTTCCTGCCCCCATCTCTACCCTGGAGCCAGAAGCTCTAAATGAAGACATTTCTCAGTGTGAACTTTCCCATTTTCTTGCACAACAAATTTCTTTACGGCTTAAAGGTCACTTCCTTAGAAGGGTAGCCTTCCTTGACCCCAGATGAGGGTAGAACCCCTTCCCTGGTACCTTGTGTGTCTCCTAATGCCATAAAAGGGCAGCCTAGGTCCCTGATGGATTGAGGGGAAATAGAACTTTCGTCACTCCCTTGGCCAGAAAAATAATCTCTCGCTAAGTTCCTGTGCTGTCCTACATAGAATTACCAAAGCATATTGTTATCTCCAAGCGGTAGCATTATGTTTTGTTTTGCTGTCCTGCTCATTTTTCCTGCATGAACACACAGTACTTTCATAATAAAAATGTTTAGATTACAAGCTGCCTACTTTGATAATTCACTTACTAAATACTGATTGAATGCACACACGGTTTTGTGTTAGAGATGCAAAGGGGAAAAAACACAAAAGATTGGTCCTCGCCTCCATGAAATTTACAAGGACCTCACCCCCATCACTCTACTCTTGCATTTTCTTTGAGCTTGTGTCACAGTTATTTTATCATGTCATTCATTTATGTTTATTACCCCTCCTCCTCCAATACACACTAAAAACCAAATTCCATAAAAGGGGAAACCTTGCCAGTCTGATTGTAACTATGCCCTTGCACAGTGCCTGAGACGTAATAGACACTTAGCATTTACTAAAAGTATTTTTTTTCTTGGCTGGGCTGGGGCACAGATCTTTTCAGTTGCAGCATGTGGAATCTAGTTCCCTGACCAGGGATAGAACCTGGTCTCCCTGCCTTGGAAGTGTGGAGTCTTAGCCACTGGACCACTGGAAAGTTCTTCCAGAGGAATTTTAGAAAGCTATTCCTGCTATACTGGAGGGAAAATTGACTATGAAAGAATAAGACTTGAGACAGATGAGCTAGGAGTTTTGGGTAATAATATAGGCAAGAGCTGGCAGTGCCTTGATGCTGGAGACAGGTAAATCCTGGGGCTAATGAGGAGGTAGAAATAACAGGTGGTGAGCAATCATATTGGAACAAGGTGGGGGGCAGAGAAAGAGCTGTAGGTTCCTAGTCAGGGCAACTAGATGGGAGGAGGTGGAAGGGTGGAGCTAGAGAGGTTGGAAGGAGAAGGAGACAAAGGTGATGAATTCATGTTAAGTTTGAAATGCTCGTGGAAACTCATGGTAGAAATTCTGGTAGGCAGTTAACATGTGAGAGAGAGAACTCACACAAAGAGGAGAGACGATGAGGGCCTGAGAGAGAAGAAGTGGCCTTAAAAACAGAACCTTGGGGACTTTCCAGATGGTCCAGGAGTTAAGACTCCACGTTCCCAAGGCAGGGGGGCCAGGGTTCAATCCCTGGTCAGGCAATAAGTTCCCACATGTCACAACTAAGACTCAATGCAGCTAAATAAATTAATATTAATTAAGTAAGTAATACATAAGGGTTTTCCCAGGTTGCACAGTGATAAAGAATCCACTTGCCAATGCAGAAGACACAAGAGACACAAGAGATGTAGGTTCAATCCCTGGGTCAGGAAGATCCCCTGAAGAAGGGAATGAAAATCCACTTCAGTATTCTTGCCTAGAGAACCCCATGGACAGAGGAACCTGGCGGGCTACAGTCCATGGGCTCACCAAGAGTAGGACACGATTTAGCACACACACACATACACATATATATAGGTGGGTGGTAGGAGGTGGGTGGTAAGTGTTTTATATATGTATATATATGTATATGTATATATATATATGTGTGTGTGTGTGTGTATATATATGTGTGTGTTATATTTATTTATTTATTTATGGGCTTCCCTGGTAGCTCAGCTGGTAAAGAATCTGCCCGCAATTCAGGAGACCCTGGTTCAATTCCTGGGTCTGGAAGTTTCCCTGGAAAAAGGATAGGCTACCCACTCCAGTATTCTTGGGCTTCCCTGGTGGCTCAGATGGTAAAGAATCTGTTTGCAATGCAGGAGACCTGGGTTCGATCCCTGGGTTGGGAAGATCCCCTGGAGAAGGGCATGGCAACCCACTCCAGTATTCTTACCTGGGAAATCCCTATGGACAGAGAGGCCTGGTGAGCTATAGTCCATGGGGTCACAAAGAGTTGGACACGACTGAGTGACCAAGTACAATATATATATATATATACACATATATATATGTATATATATATATAATAGAATCAATAGAATACAATATATATTATATATATAATATAGAATACTATACACACACACACACACACACATATATATATATACACATAATAGAATCCTGGTGGAGGGAAGGATGGTCAGAGGAAGAAGAGCCTGTCCTGAGAGAAAGAAGTGCTGAGGGCAAAGGAAAACCAGGAGGGTTCAGAAACAAAGAAATAGTACTCAGTTGTGCCAGACACTGCTGAGGCCAGGTCATGTCAAAGTGAAGAAATGTCCCCTGTACTTCACAGCAAAGACATGAGAGTATTCAACAGACCAGTGGTGGCAACCTTGAGAAGGTAGATAGTGAGATGGAGGTGAACTGGAAGCAACAATTGGGCAACTTAGAAGATACAGAAAACACGGAAAAGAAAATTCAAATGACCCTCAACCTCAACACCCAGAGATGACCATCGTCGCCATTTCGGTGTGTTCACCATCCCTTTCATCAGAATGTGTATTATTTGGCTGTGCTGGGTCTTCACTGCCACATGTACGATCTTTTAGTTGTGGTATACAGGATCTAGCTCCCTGACCAGGGATTGAACCTAGGCCCCCTGCCTTGGGAGCACAGAGTCTTAGCCACTGGGCCAGAACACACACATTTTCACAAACTTCAATCATATTGTACGTCATGTTAACTAGCTTGCTTTTTTAAGAAACCAATACATTATGAATTACTTCTCATGTCCTTGTTGTTGTTCAATCTCTAGGTCATGTCCAACTCTGACCCCACAGACTGCTGCACGCCAGCCTTCCTTGTCCTTCACTATCTCCCAGAGTCTGTTCAAACTCATGTCCATTGAGTTGGTGATGCCATCCAACCATCTCATCTCATCCTCTGTCGGCCCCTTCTCCTCCTGCCCTCAATCTTTCCCAGCATCAGGGTCTTTTCGAATGACTGCTCTTTGCATCAAGTGGCCAAAGCATTGGAGCTTCAGCTTTAGCATCAGTCCTTCCAATGAATATTTAGGGTTGATTTCCTTTAGGATTGACTGGTTGGATTTCCTTGCAATCCAAGGGACTCTCAAGAGTCTTCTCCAGCACCACAATTTGAAAGCATCAATTCTTTGACGCTCAGCCTTCTTCATAGTCCAAATCTCACTTCTGTACATGACATGTCATTAGACAGTTTATTTTCGTAGATGGATGTGTTAGGGGAAGCACATTGATTGAAACTGCCCACCCTGCCCAGGCACCATAGTAACCATTTGCATGAGTTGTTTTATGACAGGAGATCCTGATAAGGAATATGGAACTAATAAGCCACCACCAACTGGAAGAGTTCAGGTAAGGTGGAAAGGAGACACCCGGTGTCCATCCACTTCCCAGAATCCCTCTCGCTAGCATCCGTCTTGGCTGAGCGATGTGTGCGCCACCAGGAAAGACACTGAATTAGAATGATTGGCCAAAGACCACCTGGAAACTAGTCCCATCACCATAAAACCGAGACTGCAAGCCACACGGCAGAGCAGTTCTCCTGCGTTCCCTTACCCTACTGCTCTCCACCCGGGTGCCCTTTCCCAATAAAATCTCTTGCTTTGTCAACACATGTGTCTCCTCGGACAAGTCATTTCTGAGTGTTAGACAAGAGCCCAGTTTCGGGCCCTGGAAGGGGTCCCCTCCTGCAACAGATGCACATTAATTTACTTTATGAATGTGACACAGTCTAGTGGGACATTTAGGCAGTTCTTAATTTTTTTCTCTATTATAAGTGAAGGAGGATGTAGGAAGTGTCCCAGCGAGGAATCAAACCGACCACAAGACTGTCTCAGCCTCCCTGGAAGGCGGGGAAGTTGACATGCTTGAGACACTTCACATAGAGTTTCTGGCCAATGAAGGAGGAAGTCAGTTTGCAGGGCCTGGGGCAGATGCACAGGATGAAGAAGACAGCATCGTCTGTGTAGGGTGCTAGTCCCAAGCTAGCTTCGTGGACTCAGATCTGAGGCACAGAAGACAGGAACCACAGCAGAAGCCAAAGAGCTGCTGTAAAGCCACAAAGAGGACAGCACAGCGTCTAAAGCCCAGGAATCCACGGCACACACTTTCCCTGGGCAACATGCCAGAAGTCCACACTTGCCAAGACACTCGTTGACTTATCCCCACACAACTCTGTTCATCCCCTCTTGGGTTCAGTCTCCTACCTCATCCCTTTCCTGCCCCAGATTCTCTCACTGGACCTTCTGGGATTTAAGGTCAACAAGAACCTCCAAAGCGTCCACCTCTTCTCTTGTTTTTCTCTTTGCATTCTTCTTTTTTTTTTTTTAATCTAATGTACAGATCTTTAATGAGTATTGGTATAGAGGTTACTGGAGAGTAATGCCAAGTTTTCCACTGGAAATAATATAGTTGTTACTCTTATTGTTTTCCACAAAGAGAACTGTTGCTTAATAGAAGCTGCAATACCAATACAAACACAAAGATTTATTGTATATCAGGCAATAAAGGTTGATATCAAATTTAAGTTTAAAATGCTCATATTCATATGGTAAAATGCGTATAATTCAAAAGGTAAAAATCTCAAAGCTGGATGGAACCCTAATCCCTTTGCCTTCTTGCTCTCAGATTTTTGGTTATCCTCCAAAGCCCCCTTTGAAGAGGTATTTTTCCTCCCACATTCCACACATTCTGGGGTGAGGCTGTTGTCTTCCTTATCTGTTTTTGCTTTGAAAAAATTTCTCCTCCCTTCAAAACCCCAGCCTCTCAGAAGCACCTGCCAGCAGCCTAGACCAGCCATCGCCCTGCCTTGTGGCAATCATCTTGCAACATCTAGCAGTTTCATCAAAGGCTTATTCATTTGGCTTATATTTACTTCTCTATCATAAATCATCTTTGTTTATGCAACTGAGACATCCTCTGAGATAACACGTCCAGCAGCCCAACATCTCAGTTCCTCGTCCTCTTCTCTGCCACCCGACCTCAGCCACAAGCTGAGGTAACTGCACCTCTTCAAACCTTCGGATTCCCAGCACTCCACTCTATCCATCCTTCCAGTCCACTCTCTGATATCCTCAGTTCAACAACCCTTCAGCCTTTGGTTTCTCTAGTCCATTGTCCAGTCCACATTTTCACTGTCCATCACCCTCTTCACATCCTCACATCCCACTTCACTCAGCTTAAGTTCAACTGTCTATAACTATCATGATTCCTTTGTGTACACTCTTCTTTAAATTCTTTTTTTATCTTATTTATTTATTTGGCTCCACCAGGTCTTAGTTGCAGCATTTGTTGTTGTTCAGTTGCTAAGCCGTGTCTCACTCTTCTCAACTCCGTGGGCTGCAGCATGCCAGGCTCCTCTGTCCTTCAGTATCTCCTGGAGTTTGCTCAGGAGTTTGTCCATTGAGTTGGCGATGCTATCGAACCATCTCATCCTCTGCTGCCCTCTTCTCCTTTTGCATTTGATTTTCCCCAGCATCAAGGTCTTTCTAGTTCTCTGACCAGGGACTGAACCCAGGCCGCCTGCATTGGGAGCTCGGAGTCTTAACCACTGGACCACCAAGGAAATCCTCTTTGTGTACACACTCTTAATTCTCTTGTCCTTCTCCCACCATCTTCTATACAAAACTGCAAGAAGGATCAAACCAAACTCTACCAACAGTGAGACTTTCCCTGAGCTACTGAGTAAGGCTGAGGATAAACGACTGTGTTGACAAATCTCACTTTGACTCTGTAATGATGAATCACAAGCAGGTTCTTAGCACGCCTGGCAATCCTATGGCTTCCCTGCTCAATACTGTACTTTCTTCTGCTCTCTGAAATTCCCCTTCTTGCCTCGAGTGACGACACTGCACCCTCCAACCTCCATTAGTGATATGAAAACTTGTTTTCCAGAGGAAAGAGAAGCAATCAGAAAAGAACTTCCTCATCATCCCACCAGTGCTTCTTATGATAGCAATTTCTTACAATTTCCTTTTTTCTATTTTGGTCCTCCATGTTAAATTCATTCGTGTTAAATGTCTGGTCATCCTTTCTTCTCCATTCACATCCCAAACCGTTTCGATGAAAGTACTCCTGCTGAGATAAGGCCAATGGTCATTACTCAGCCTCTTAGCAGCATTTAACAGAGCTGTTAAATGCACTCGCTCTTTGAACCCCTGTGTTGGCCTCTGGGATAGCACACTCTCCTGGTTTTCCTCCCTCCTTACTGGAGGATCCTTTTGCTGGCTCCTCCTCCAGCCTGTTTTCCTATCTTTTCCTTTCTCTGATTACACTCCTTCTCCCATCCCTTCACCTATCTATCCTGTGCTTCTTTGTGTTTACGAATGGCCCCTCCCACCCCATCACTAAGTCTTAGGGTTCATCAATGCCCACAGCCCTCAGTAGATTCCAATGGCTCTACATTCAAAATTTGCCCCAGGGGACTTTCCAGGTGGTCCAGTGGTTAAGACTCTGGGCTCCCAATGCCCCAAGTTCGATCCCTGGTCAGGGAATAGATCCCCACGCCACAGCTAAAAATACTACATGTTGCAACTAAGCCCTGGTATAGCCAAATAAAACACAAAAACAAAACTCTACCCAAATCTGATCACTCGTCACCCTCCTCTGCCTTTACCACAAAGTTCAGGCCACCACTATCCTTCACCTGCACCACTGCAAATAACCTCCTCACCTGTCTCCCCTCTTCCAGTCTTACTCTCCTTCAATCCATTCTCCTCATAACAAAGGGTAACACGTCAACCCCTGCTCCAGGCTGCCCCGCGGCTGCCCCATGACTCCAATGACGGCCTTCAAAGCCACCTCTTCAGCTCTTTCCCTACTCACCGAGCTCTATGCACTCTGCCATTCTTTGCTGCACCCGTAGCAGGCTAAGCCTGTCTCCCCAGGGGCGTTGCACTTGCTGTTGCCTTCACTGGAACCGTCCCCCTCCCAAAGCACACTTCCTTTCTGAAGGTCACTGCCTCCAAGAGACCTCCCCCGACCTCCCTAATGAAAATAGCTCTAAGCACCTGTCAGTCCACCTCCTTGTCATGTTTTCTTTTTCTTCATAATAAGTATTGCTCTCTAAAGCTGTATAAGTATTGTTGACTTGTTTATTGTCTGCCTCTCGTCATTCAATCCCCAGCATATTGAACAATGCTTGGTACAACAGTAAGTGCTCCATAAACCTTTGCTCTATGAAAGAAAGAAAAGGTTGGGGGGCGGGGAGGGAAAGAAGAGAGGGAAGAAAGAGGGGAAGGATAGGCAGGGAAACAAAAAGCCTGAGAAAACAAGTTTTGGTTAAAGCCAGCTTAAATCACCGGCTCCTCCCTTCCGCATATTCCATCAATCATACTGATGGTAGCATAACAATTACAAACAGAAGAGTCTGCCAGGCCTGAGTACAAGTCCCAGCTTGACCGGTGTCAGCTTTGGTTTTAGGCAACTTACTTGATCTCTCTGAGCCACATACACCACTTTGGCAAATTTTTATGGTGACTACATCACAACAGGGGCATTATACCACATCTGTTGTGAGGATTATATATAAAATAACATATTAAAAGTCTCTGGCATTAATTGTAAGTGCTAATCATAAGGGAGTCATTTCCGCCAGTTCTTCCAGGTTTGCCATGATACATTCTCATTACCTATTTACAGCCTTCAGTGTTTGCAATTTGGATTTGCTGCTTTGGGTTTTTATTATTATTATTATTTGGCCACGCCATGCAGCATGAGATCTTAGTTCCCTGGCCGGGGATTGAACCTGTGCCCCGTCCAGTGAACAGTGGAGCCATAACCATTGGACCAGCAGGGAAGTCCTCGAACTATTTGGGGTTTTTTAGGTTGGGTTTTCTTACTTAGTTCAGTTCAGTCGCTCAGTCATGTCCTAGTCTTTGTGACCCCATGAATCGCAGCACTCCAGGCCTCCCTGTCCATCACCATCTCCCGGAGTTCACACAGACTCACGTCCATCGAGTCGGTGATGCCATCTAGCCATCTCATCCTCTGTCATCCCCTTCTCCTCCTGCCCCCAATCCCTCCCAGCATCAGAGTCTTTTCCAAGGAGTCAACTCTTCGCATGAGGTGGCCAAAGTACTGGAGTTTCAGCTTTAGCATCATTCCTTCCAAAGAAATCCCAGGGCTGATGTCCTTCAGAATGGACTGGTTGGATCTCCTTGCAGTCCAAGAGACTCTCAAGAGTCTTCTCCAACACCACAGTTCAAAAGCATCAATTCTTCGGCGCTCAGCCTTCTTCACAGTCCAACTCTCTTGTAAATTTCTGGTTTGCTGTATTGTGGTCAGAAAAGGTGGCCAGTACAGTTTCAGCTTTGAAGTTATCTGGTATTTCCTTCAGAGCCTAATATTTTATCAATATTTATAAATGTTTCATTAACGTCAAAAAAAGGTGTGTTCTCCATTTATGAGATACAAAGTTCAATAAATATCATTCGAAGGCAAGATGGAGACTTTATTGCTGCCTTCCTGGTATCCAGCAAAGGGCATGGTGCACATCATACACATTTAATAAATATTTGCTGAATGAGTGGCTAATTAATCAATCATCTTATTATCACTTAGATTCTCAATACCTTTGTACCCTTGGGTAATTTTTCTTACTTCATCTACTACAGACTGCTGAGTTATGCCACAGTTTCTTGCTACTATTATATAGTCCTTATAGCTACATATAGCTATATATATATGTGTATGTTTGGTTTCCCAGGGTATCTGTTTTGACTTTTTATATTTCAGGACAATATGATTTTGTGCCTAAAGCTTTATCATTGTTATATAATCAACGTAAATATACCCTATATCAGTATAAAATGAACACTTAACATTATCTATATGCTTTAATTTTATTATGCACTTATTATTTTCAATAATCAAAACATAATAATAAAATTCAAAATACCCAATAAGACCCTTCCCTGGTGGTCCACTGGCTAAGACTCCACACTTCCTAGGTAGGGGGTCTGGGTTCAATCCCTGGTCAGGGAACTATATCCTGCATGCCACAACTAAGACCCAGTGCAGCCAAATAAATAATTGTTTTAAAAAGATGCAATCATACATTTTCATAAAGGTGAAAAGCAATTTTCCTTTCCCTCTTGTCTTCCATATCTTGTTTCTCTCCTCTGAGATAACTACTGTTAACAGAATTTTGTTGATTAGCTTAATTTGAAAACATTAATTTTCTTCATAGAAGAGTTTAAAATATTTTCATGAATTGTTCTGATCCACATATTTGGTATAATCAGTCATCTTATTGTATGCTTTCTCTTTCTTATGCCTCTTGATACTTTATCTCCTGCTATATGGATTAAATTTTCTTTGTTTTTATCTTCTCTGGAACTTTTTAAAACATACTGCTGTTTAGTCGCTAAGTTATGTTCAACTGTTTTGCAACCCCATGGACTGTAGCCTGCCAGGCTCCTTCTTTCCATGGATTTTCCAGGCAAGAATACTGGAATGGGCTGCCATTTCCTTCTCCAGGGGATCTTCCCAAACAAGGGATTGAACCCATGTCTCCTGCATTGGTGGGCAGGTTCTTTACCACTGAGCCACCAGAAAGCCCAACTGGCACATTACTCTCTCATAACTCCCATTTGCTCAGTTGTCAACCAAACTTGCAAAAATCTTTTCACAAGCCAAGAGGGAGAGAAAGGGGCCTTGTGTTTCAGTATTTGTGATACACAGGGCACCCTGCAGTCTTGCTACCATAGTGTGGTCCTTGGAACAGGAGCCTCAGCATCATCCAGCTGCTTTTAAGAAATGTAGACCCTCAATTAAAAAATCTACAAACAATAAATCCTGGAGAGGGTGAGGAGAAAAGGAAGCCCTCCTGCACTGTTGGTGGGAATGTAAATTAGTGAACAGTATGAGGAAGGGAGAACAGTATGAGGTTCCTCAAAATACTAAAAATAGAACCACCATATGATCCAGCAATCCCACGCCTGAACATGTATCTGGAGAAAAATACGGTTCAAAAAATGCAGGCACCCCAGTGTTCACTATAGCACTGTTAACAGCAGCCATACACAGAAGCAACCTAAACGGCCATCAACAGAGGAAAGGATAAAGAAGATGTGGTGCCTATATACAATGGACTATTACTCAGCCATAAAAAGGAATGAAATAATGCCAGTTGCAGAGACATGGATAGACCTAGAGACTGTTACACAGAGGGAAGAAAATCAGAAAGAAAAAAACAAATATATAATATATCTTATATGTGGAATCTATAAAAATGGCATAGATGAACTCATTTGAAAAGCAGAAATAGAGACACAGATGTAGAGAACAAACTTCTGGTTATGAAGGTGGGGGGCGCGTGGAGAATTGGGAGATTGGGATTGACATATATTCACTACTATGTATGAAACAGATAACTAATAAGCACCTATTGTATAGCACAGGGAACTCTACTCAATGCTCTTTGGTGACCTATATAGAAAGGAAATCCAAAGAAAAGAGGGATATATGTATACTTATAGCTGATTCAGTTTGCTGTCCAGTAGAAACTAATACAACATTGTAAAGCAACCATGTGCTATGCTAAGTTTCCTCAGTCATGTCAGATTCTTTGCAACCCCGTGGACTGTAGCTTGCCAGGCTCCTCTGTCTATGGGATTCTCCAGGCAAAAATACAGGGGTGTGTTGCCAATTCCTTTTCCAGGGGCCCTTCCAGACCCAGGGGTCAAACCCTGGGTTTGATCAAACCCAGGAGAGATCAAACCCAGGAGTTCTGTTAAGGCTCCTTCATTGGCCGGTGGGTTCTTTACCACTAGCACCTACTCCAATAAAAATTAATTTAAAAAAAAATGCAGACTCTCAGGGCTCCCTCAGCCCTGATGAGTCAGAATCTGCGTTTTAACAAGATCCCCTGGAGGTCTGTATAAAGTTAAGCTGAGAGCCATGGAGGAGCCCCTCTTGCCAAGGTCTCAGTGTGGTTCTGGCTCTGTAGCCACAGGATCTAGAGTAGCCACCGGCCCAAGTTGCTCCCCATCACGTTACATTGCTGATTTCCCTCATAAAATTCAGCAAAGTCTCGGGACTTCCCTGGTGGTCCAATGGATAAGAATATGCCTTGAAATGCAGAAGCAGGTTCAATCCCTGATCGGGGCACTGAGACCCCACATGCTGCAGAGCAACTAAGCCCTCAAGCCACAACTAGAGTCTGTGTGCTGCAATGAAAGATCCCACAAAGAGGGCTTCCCTGGTGGCTCAGTGGTAGAGAATCTGTCTGCCAATGCAGGAGATCAATCCCCGGTCCAGGAAGATCCCATGTGCCCCAGAGCAACTAAGCCCAGGCACCACAGCTATTGAGCCTGTGCTCAAGAGCCCAGCAAACATGACTACTGAGCTCATACACCACAACTACTGAACCCTGTGCCCTAGAGTCGATGCTCCCCAACAAGAGAAGCCACCTCCATGAAAAGCCTGGGTACCTCGACTAGAGAGTAGCCCCCACTCACTACAGCTGGAGAAAAGCCTGCACAGCAAGAAAGACCCAGCACGGCCAAAAATAAATAAATAAAATTCTTTTAAAAGAGATCCCACATGCCACAACTAAGACCAGACGCAGCCAAATAAATGAAGACTTAAAAAAAAAAAATTTGGAATAGTCTCTAACTTTTAGTTTACTGCCTGTCTTCCAGAGTATAACATAAGCTACGGGGAGGGACCTTGTCTGGCAAGTTTAGTGCCAGATCCACTGGGTCCAGAACTGGGCCTACAAAGAAAATTTCTTGAGACATCTCCAGAGGTGACACACACTATTATTTTATGTATTGCTAAGAAAGAATGCTGCCTGGTATGTGATAGAACAATGCTTTCCTAGCACTTGAAATGTTTGTTGTATGCTAATTAAAAGTTCTTCCAAAAAAATCATGTTGATGCATACAAGAAAAGGAAACTGCAAGTAAAGTAAATTGGTTAAAATATTCCCCAAAGTTCTTCAAAATCTGACTCTTCTGATTTGTTTTCCTGGCTGAGTCATAGATAACTGTTTTCACACACAAAACTGACTGTTGTGCCCTCAAGGGCACTGGTGATGCAGCTTTTCTCAAGAGTGCTCCCCTACTGTCACCAAGATTTTCTCCCAAAGTCCTGGTGCTTTCTTTTTTAAAAGTTGTTATTTATTTATTTTTGGCTGTGCTGGGTCTCTGTTGCTTCGTGCAGACTTTCCCTGGTTGCAAGTTTCTGACTGCGGTGGCATCTCTTATCGTGGAGCACAGGCTTATTTGCCCTATGGCATATGGGATCTTCCCAGACCAGGGATAGAATTGGGGTCCCCTGGGGTCCCCTGCATCCCCCATAGGTGGATTCTAATCCACTGGATCACCAGGGAAGTCCTGTGGTTTCTTGTTTTACCACATGGTATCCACAGAATCAACACCTTTACTCAGTTCAATTTGTGTTCTGCTACTTTGTTTCCATGACTTTCTAAATATACCATTAGCTTTTTTGTCTCTGCTTTAAAACACAGTGCAACCTTTTTTGGGACTTCAAAATTGAAATATAGTTGACATATAACATTGTATTAATTGTATTCTACTAATATATTTTAAGTTTACAACATAATGATTTCTTACATATATGTATAAGGCTTCCCTGGTGGCTCAGCTGATAAAGAATCTGGCTGCAATGTGGAAGACCTGGGTTCAATCCCTGGCTTGTGAAGATTCCCCTGGAGAAGAGAACAGCAACCCACTCCAGTATAGATGGCTTCCCTGGTCACTCAGACAGTAAAAAAACTGCCTGCAATTCGGGTAACTCCGGTTCCATCCCTGTGTCGGGAAGATCGCCTGAAGGAGGAAATAAATAGCAAACCACTCTAGTATTCTTGCCTGGAGAATTCCATGGACAGAGGAGCCTGGAGGGCTACAGTCCATGGGGTGGCAAAGAGTTGGACACAACTGAGTGATTCCATATATATACATATGTATATACTACAGAATGATTACTACTGTAAGTTTAGTTAACATCCACTACCTCACATAGTTATAATCTCTTTTCTCATTATGAGAATGTCTAAGATTCGCATTCTTACAGATCTTGAGAACAGATGTGTCGTTGCCAAGAGGGAGGGGGAGTAGGGGAGGGAAGGACTGGGAGTTTGGGATTGGCACAGGAAAACTATTATATATAGAGGGGGAGGGATAAACAATAAGGTCCTACTATACAGCCACCTGAACCAATAAAATGCTTTCTGTTTCAGTAGAGTTGAGTTTCTGTGACCTGATACATTTCTTTAAAATGGACTCTGGTCATGGCAGGCAATACATGATTGACATCTATACTGTTGTTAATATAATTTTTAGAATTCACTCTATATATTTTCTCTTTAAAATGATTTTCGAAACTTTTATTTTGTGTTCTAACCAGGTTTATAAAAAGTATTTAGTTATGCCAAGATTTCCCCATTTTGGAGTTTTCATTTCACTTCATGTCTCGGTAAGTTAAAATATCTTTTTTAAAAAGGAGAAGAAGGAGTCACAATGGTATTTCCAAACCCAAACATTCTCAGAAATTCTGTTGCCCCTCACATGCAAAAAGAAACTTGGATACGTATAAAATAATTGACTCACAACTTGTGACATAAATGTAGACGTTGTTCCTTTGTCTCCTGGGCATTGAGTGTCACGGAGAAGTCTCAGGCTTGATTGCTTTTTGTTGCTTTTTAGGAAGATTTTTCTTTTTTTTTTTCTTTTTTAATTTGGGGTATAGGCTTCCCTTATGACTCAGCAGGTAAAAGAATCCCCCTGCAGGTTCAATCCCTGGGGCGTGGAGATCCCCTGGAGGATGGAAATGGCAACCCATTTCAGTATTCTTGCCTGGAGAATCCCATGGGCAGAGCAGCATGACGGGCTACACAGTCCACGGGCCCACAAAGAGTTGGACACGACTAAGTGACTAAGCACACAGGATAGTTGCTTTATGATGTTGGGTTAGTTTCTCTGTACAACGAAGTGAATCAGCTATGTGTATACAGCTATATTCGAGAATCAGCTATATTTGAGATCCCCGGTGGCTCAGCGGTAAAGAATCTGCCTGCCAATGCAGGAGATGTCGGTTCGATCCCTGGGTCAGGAAGATCCCCTAGAGGAGGGCATCACTACCCACTCCAGTATTCTTGCCTGGAGAATCCCCATGGACACAGGAGCCTGGCGGGCTACAGTGTATGGGATCACAGAGTCAGACAGGGCTAAAGCAACGGAGCAAACAACAGCACGATATTTGCAGTGAAGTAAGTTCTGAGAGAGATGGGAATACCAGACCACCTGACCTGCCTCTTGAGAAATCTGTATGCAGGCCAGGAAGCAACAGTTCGAACTGGACATGGAACAACAGACTGGCTCCAAATAGGAAAAGGAGTACGTCAAGGCTGTATATTGTCACCCTGCTTATTTAACTTCTATGCAGAGTACATCATGAGAAACCCTGGGCTGGAAGAAACACAAGCTGGAATCAAGATTGCTGGGAGAAATATCAATAACCTCAAAAATGCAGATGACACCACCCTTATGGCAGAAAGTGAAGAGGAGCTAAAAAGCCTCTTGAAGAAAGTGAAAGAAGAGAGTGAAAAAGTTGGCTTCAAGCTCAACATTCAGAAAACGAAGATCATGGCATCCAGTCCCATCAATCCATGGAAAACAGATGGGGAAACAGTGGAAACAGTGGCAGACTTTATTTTGGGGGGCTCCAAAATCACTTCAGATGGTGATTGCAGCCATGAAATTGAAAGATGCTTACTCCTTGGAAGAAAAGTTATGACCAACCTAGATAGTATATTCAAAAGCAGAGACATTACTTTGCTGACTAAGGTCCGTCTAGTCAAGGCTATGGTTTTTCCTGTGGTCATGTGTGGATGTGAGAGTTGGACTGTGAAGAAAGCTGAGCGCCGAAGAATTGATGCTTTTGAACTGTGGTGTTGGAGAAGACTCTTGAGAGTCCCTTGGACTGCAAGGAGATCCAACCAGTCCATTCTGAAGGAGATCAGCCCTGGGATTTCTTTGGAGGGAATTATGCTGAAGCTGAAACTCAAATACTTTGGCCACCTCATGCGAAGAGTTGACTCCTTGGAAAAGACTCTGATGCTGGGAGGGATTGGGGGCAGGAGGAGAAGGGGACGACAGAGGATGAGATGGCTGGATGGCATCACGGACTCGATGAACGTGAGTCTGAGTGAACTCTGGGAAGTTGGTGATGGACAGGGAGGCCTGGCATGCTGCGATTCATGGGGTCGCAAAGAGTCGGACGTGACTGAGCGACTGAACTGAACTGAAGTAAGTCTAGGAAGCCTTTTAACTTTGCTGAGATGTATTCTTTAATTCAGATATTTAGTCAGGATGAATTTGGGTTCGGTTCACGTTAAAAAGAATATAATTTTATATATTTATTTATTTACTGTGAGCTGTGCTGAGTCTTTGGTCCTGCAAGGGCTTTTCTCTAGTTGTGGCAATCCAGGGCTACTTTCCAGTTGCAGTCCACAGACATCTCATTGCAGTGGCTTCTCTTGTTGCGGATCATGGTCTCTAGGGGATTCAGGCTTCAGCAGTTGCGCTTCCTGGGCTCTAGAGCACAGGCTCAATAGTGGTGGTGCACGGGCTTAGCTACTCTGCAGCCTGTGCCATCCTCCCAGACCAGGGATCAAACCCCGAGTCTCCTGGCATTGACAGGCAGATTCTTTATTACTCAGCCACCAGGGAATCCCCTGTTCACTTTCGGTACTTCGCCTGGGATACAGTACACCCTCCAGCCCAGTAACTTAAGTGGCACCACACCCTGGAGAGACTTCCCAGCACAGATCTGTCACTTGTGACGTCACTCCCGCCAGTTCTGTTCTTATCTTTGGGAGCAACTGGTTTCCTGACCTTCCACCTCTGTTCTCTCACTCCTGTTCCCTTACAGTTTTTGTTGCTGGTCCTCTTTCCTAATCTTCCGGTCCTTTACTTGTGCATTTTGCTCAAGTTTATCCTTAGTATCCCTCACCAGCTCTGTCCCACCTTCAGTCCCGTTCTTTAGTGCTTCTCACATGGACTTTGGTTATCTTTGTGCATTTTGAGTTTCCAGGCAATTCTCTGTCTCTCCCAAAAGAGAACCACTGGTGCCTTTTCATCTCAGCCTTTTGTTTCTTAAAGTACTCTGCTCCTACTTTTAGTGAAAACCTTCCTGAAAATTCCTTTCAAATAGTACAGTAAATATTTCTCAAGAATTCTGTTTCTTTCTTTCAGTCTTCAGGAAAATATGACCTTCCTTCATTTTGATGAAATTTTTCAGAATCCCTATAATGTTTTTAACATTATTTCATGCACACAAAATTGCACAGAATGTAATATAAATAAATACCTGTAAACCACACAACTTTTCTTTTTTTTTCTCTTTACTTATCCTGAAAAGCAGAATCATCTCTCAGACTCAGGACTGATGACCTTGTAGACAAATATTCAGCTTGCTCTCGTCCCTGTTCCCAGTCCACTGGAACAATGGCTACAGTGGGAACACCTGCCAGGCGGGCGTCACAGCTTCTCTGGTGGCTCAACATCACTTCCAGTGACTTAACAGAAACACTGGTCATTCATCTGCCTCTACTTTCCAGTGCTTGCGCTTCTTCCTCCTGTACTGTTATATATATATATATATTTGGATATGCTGCGGCATGCAGGGTCTTGTTCCCTGATCAGGGATTGAACCCAGAGTCCCTGCATTGAGAGACTGGAGTCTTAGCCACTGGACCACCAGGAAGTCCCTTTCTTCCTATGGTTTCTGTTTATTTATGGATGCAGCTGCTTCGTGGCTTCTGTTCACTCCCTGCTTTCATACTTTCCTCAGTTTCTTTTATACTTTTCTTAGTTCTGGGCCACCCCTCTGTCTGATGACTCTCAGGTTGTCTGTAGCCAACTTTCTCAAGAATGAAGATCCAATTTGTTGATCAGTCATCATTCAGTGAGGATACCTCTCTCTGTTGGGCAGAGTTCTTACCTTCGGCAATCATACAGGTCTCTGGTTTCACGTCTGATTTTGGGTCGCCTACATTTTCTTGGATCAATCAGCTGTGGCCTAGATGACAGGATCTCTGTGAGTCAGCTATTGCTGTGTTACAAAAAAATCCCACAAAGTCTTCAGTTCAGTTCAGTCAGTTCAGTCGCTCAGTTGTGTTCGACTCTTGCAAGCCCAAACAAATCTTTGTCCATCGAGTCCGTGATGCCATCCAGCCGTCTCATCCTCTGTCATCCCCTTCTCCTCCTGCTCCCAGTCCCTCCCAGCATCAGAGTCTTTTCCAAGGAGTCAACTCTTCACATGAGGTGGCCAAAGTATTTGAGTTTCAGCTTTAGCATCAGTCCTTCCAATGAACACCCAGGACTGATCTCCTTCAGAATGGACTGGTTGGATCTCCTTGCAGTCCAAGGGACTCTCAAGAGTCTTCTCCAACACCACAGTTCAAAAGCATCAATTCTTCTGTGCTCAGCTTTCTTCACAGTCCAACTCTCACATCCATACATGACCACTGGAAAAATCATAGCCTTGACTAGACGGCCCTTTGTTGGCAAAGTAATGTCTCTGCTTTTTAATATACTGTCTAGGTTGATCATAACTTTCCTTCCAAGGAGTAAGCGTCTTTTAATTTCATAGCTGCAATCACCATCTGCAGTGCTTTTGGAGCCCCAAAAATAAAGTCTGACACTGTTTCCACTGTATTAGTGGCCTACAAATATAAGCATTTATTTTACTCATTCATGTATGGATGCACTGGAGGTCCACTGACGTAGGCTGGGATCTGTTCAGGGCTTTTTCTTTGTATCTTACACCCTCCTTTGACCAGTGGAGGTCCTTCTAAAGGGAGAATCCACAGCTAGGGCTTAATGAATTCTGTGTCAAAAAAGACTCTTTAGGGAATTTCAGCGGTTAGGACTCCAAACTTTCACTGCCGAGGGCCCAGGTTCAATCCTTGGTCAGGAAACTAAGATCTAGCAAGCTGCACAACATCCCCTTGCCCCCAAAATCTACAGAGTCCATGTAATCTCTATCAAATTACCAATGGCACTGTTCACAGAACTAGAACAAACAAATCTTAAAATTTCTATGTAGAGACAAAAGACCCTGAATAGCCAAAGTAATCTTGAGAAAGAAAAATGAAGGAGGAAGAATCAGGCTCCCTGACTTCAGACATTACAACAAAGCTACAGTCATCAAAACACTATGGTACTGACACAAAAATGGGAATATAGATCCATGGAACAGGATAGAAAGCCTAGAAATAAACCCATACATCTATGGTCAATTAACCTATGACTAAGCAGGAAAGACTATACAATGGAGGAAAGACAGACTCTTCAGTAAATGCTGCTGGGAAAATTGGACAGCTCCATGTAAAAAAAATGAAATTAGAACATTTGTTAGCACCACACACAAAAATAAACTCAAAATGGATTAAAGAGCTAAATATAAGATAGAATACGAAAAACTCTTAGAGGAAAACACAGGCAGAACACTCTGACATAAATTACAGCAATAACTTTTCCAAACCATCTCCTAGAGTAATGGAAATAAAAATAAAAATTAATAAATGGGATCTAATTAAACTCAAAAGCTTTTGCACAGCACAGGAAACCACAAACAAAACAAAAAGACAACCCACAGAATGGGGGAAAAAAATTGCAGACAACGCGACCAACAAGAGTCTAATTTCCAAAATTTATGAACAGCTCATGCGGCTAAATATCAAAAAACAAACAACCCAATCAAAAAATGGGCAGAAGACCTAAACAGTTATTTCCCGAAAGAAGACATACAGATAGCCCAGAGGCACATGAAAAGATGCTCAATATCATTATTAGAGAAATGCAAATCAAAACTACAATGAGGTATCACCTCACACCAGTAAGAATGGCCACCATCAAAAAATCCACAAATAGGACTTCCCTGGCAGTCCAGTGGTTAAGACTCTATACCTCCACTGCAAGGGGCATGGGCTTGATCATTCCGGTTTGATCCCTGGAATGAGAACTAAAATCCCACAAGTCTGGAGAAGGAAATGGCAATCCACTCCATTACTCTTGCCTGGAGAATCCCTTGGACAGAAGAGGCTGGCGGGCTACAGTTCATGGAGTCGCAGAGTCAGACATGACTGAGCAACTGACACGCACACAAAATTGAGGAGATACTTGATGGCTCAAGTGTATACTTTATCTACTCTCCCATTTCCTGCAGGAAGCAGAATGGGGCAGGCAGGACCTGGGAGGCAGGATGGCTCGCCCCCACTCCTTCCATCCCTCCTGGAAGTCTTTGGCCCTCAGTGCCCGCAACAGCTGGCCTTGGGCAAATAAAAGACTAAGTTGTTTACTGGCAAAAAAAAAAAAAAAATCCCACAAGTCAAGGAACAGGGGAGGGGAGGAGACTTAATCTCTCCATCTCTTCACTGTTCTTTCCTCTGGATTTTCTTCACTTTCCAGCAGGCAGGCAACAATATGCCACTGGTGACTCCATCAGCACAACCACATCAGGAATTCTTTGACCTCAGATCTCCAAAAAGAAGAACCAGAAATAGATTCCCATGGGACTGGCCTAGATCAAGGGGCCATGACTGAATCAAACAACGGAGACCAGGGGGATGGAGGCTTAAAAAATGAGACTTCAGTGGAGAGCCCACCTGGGAGACACAGGTGATGGCTTCGACAGGAGGAGGGTTTGATAAACAGACACTGACAAGAAGACTCTATACATGGACATCACCAGATGGTCAATACCAAAATCAGATTGATTATATTCTTTTCAGTCAATAATAGAGAAGCTCTATACAGTCAGCAAAAACAAGACTGGGAGTGGACTGAGGCTCAGATCATGAACTCTTTATTGCAAAATTCAGACTGAAATTGAAGAAAGTAGGGAAAACCACTAGAATATTCAGTTCAGTTCAGTTCAGTCGCTCAGTCTTGTCTGACTCTTTGTGACCGCATCGACTATAGCACGCCAGGCCACCCTGTCCATCACCAACTTCTGGAGTTTACCCAAACTCATGTCTATTGAGTCGGAGATACAATCCAACCATCTCATCTTTTGTCATCCCCTTCTCCTCCTGCCTTCAATCTTTCCCAGCATCAGGGTCTTTTCCAATGAGTCAGCTCTTCGTATCAGGTGGCCAAAGTATTGGAGTTTCAGCTTCAACATCAGTCCTTCCAATGAACATTCAGGACTGATTTCCTTTAGGATGGACTGATTGGATCTCCTTGCAGTCCAAGGTACTCTCAAGAGTCTTCTCCAACACCACAGTTCAAAAGCATCAATTCTTCAGCGCTCAGCTTTCTTTATAGTCCAACTCTCACATCCATATATGACTACTGGTAAAACCAGAGCCTTGACTAGATGGACCTTTGATGGCAAAGTAATGTCTCTGCTTTATAATATGCTGTTTAGGTTGGTCATAACTTTTCTTCTAAGGACTAAGCATCTTTTCATTTCATGGCTGCAGTCATCATCTGCAGTGATTTTGGAGTCCAGAAAATAAAATCTCTCACTATTTGCCATGAAGTGATGGGACCAGATGCCATGATCTTGGTTTTCTGAATGTTTTCTGAGTGAAAAAGCATTAAGCCAACTTTTTCACTCTCCTCTTTTACTTTCATCAAGAGGCTCTTTAGTTCTTCTTCACTTTCTGCCATAAGGGTGGTATCATCTGCATATCTGAGGTTACTGCTATTTCTCCTAGCAATCTTGATTCCTTGTGCTTGAAGCTTGTGCTTCATCCAGGATTTCTCATGATGTACTCTGCATAGAAGTTAAATAAGCAGAGTGACAATATACAGCCTCCTTTTCCTATTTGGAACCAGTCTGTTGTTCCATGTCCGTTCTAACTGTTGCTCCTTGACCTGCATACAGATTTCTCAAGAGGCAGGTCAGGTGGTCTGGTATTCCCATCTCTTGAAGAATTTTCCACAGTTTATTGTCATCTACAATAAACTTTGGCTTTGGCATAGTCAATAAAGCAGAAATAGATGTTTTTCTGGAACTCTCTTGCTTTTTTATGATCCAGTGGGTGTTGGCAATTTGATCTCTGGTTCCTCTGCCTTTTCTAAAACCAGCTTGAACATCTGGAAGTTCATGGTTCACATACTATTAAAGCCTGGCTTGGAGAATTTTGAGCATTACTTTGCTAGTATGTGAGATGAGTGCAATTGCGTGGTAGTTTGAGCATTCTTCAGCAATGGACAATGCCAAAGAATGCCAAAGACCATTCAGGTATGACCTAAATCAAATCCCTCACGATTATACTGTGGAAGTGACAAACAGATTCAAGGGATTAGACCTGATAGAGTCCCTGAAGAACTATGGACAAAGGTTTGTGACGTTGTACAGGAGGCAGTGTTCAAGACCATTCCAAAGAAAAAGAAATACAAAAAGGCAAAATGGTTGTCTGAGGAGGGCTTACAAATAGCTGAGAAAAGAAGAGAAGTTAAAGGCAAAGGAGAAAAGGAAAGAAAGATATACTCATCTGAATGCAGAGTTCCAGTCATTAGCTAGGAGAGATAAGAAAGCCTTCCTCAGTGATCAAGGCAAAGAAACAGGAAAATAATAGAATGTTTTGTTTGGGAAAGAGTAGAGCTCTCTTCAAGAAAATTAGAGATACCAAGGAAATATTTCATGCAAAGAGGGGCAATAAAGGATAGAAACTGTATGGACCTAACAGAAGCAGAAGATATTAAGAAGAGGTGGCAAGAATACGCAGAAGAACTATACAAAAAAGATCTTCATAACCCAGGTAATCATGATGGTGTCATTACTCACCTAGAGCCAGACATCCTGGAATGTGAAGTCAAGTGGGCCTTAGGAAGCATCACTATGAACAAAGCTAGTGGAGGTCATGGAGCTCCAGTTGAGCTATTTCAAATCCTCAAAGATGATCCTGTGAAAGTACTGCACTCAATATGCCAGCAAATTTGGAAAACTCAGCAGTGGCCACAGGACTGGAAAAGGTCAGTTTTCATTCCAATCCCAAAGAAAGGCAGTGCCAAAGAAAGTTCAAACTACCACACAATTGCACTCATCTCACGTACTAGCAAAGTAATGCTCAAAATTCTTCAAGCCATGCTTCAACAGTACATGAACCATGAACTTCCAGATGTTCAAGCTGGATTTAGAAAAGGCAGAGGAACCAAAAATCAAGTCGCCAACACCCACTGGATCATCAAAAAAGCAAGAGAGTTCCAAGAAAACATCTACTTCTGCTTTATTGACTATGCCAAAGCCTTTGACTGTGTGGATCACAATGAACTGTGGAAAATTCTTCAAGAGATGGGAATACCAGACCATCTTATCTGCCTCCTAAGAAATCTGGATGCAGGTCAAGAAGCAACAGTTAGAACTGGTCATGGAACAACAGACTGGTTCCAAATCAGGAAAGGAGTATGTCAAGGCTGTAGATTGTCACCCTGCTTATTTAACTTACATGCAGAGTACATCATGAGAAATGCTGGGCTGGAGGAAGCGCAAGCTGGAATCAAGATTGCCAGGAGAAATATCAATAACCTCAGATATGCAGATGACACCACCCTTATGGCAGAAAGTGAAGAATAACTAAAGAGCCTCTTGATGAAAGTGAAAGAGGAGAGTGAAAAAGTTGGCTTAAAACTCAACATTCAGAAAACTAAGACCATGGCATCTGGTCCTATCACTTCATGGCAAATAGATGGGGAAACAGTGGAAACAGTGAGAGATTTCATTTTGGGGGGCTCCAAAATCACTGCAGATGGCGATTGCAGCCATGAAATTAAAAGACGCTTGCTCCTTGGAAGAAAAGCTATGACCAACCTAGACAGCATATTAAAAAGCAGAGACGTTACTTTGCCAACAAAGGTCCGTCTAGTCAAAGCTATGGTTTTTCCAGTAGTCAGGTATGGATGTGAGAGTTGGACTATAATGAAAGCTGAGTGCCAAAGAATTGATGCTTTTGAACTGTTGTGTTGGAAAAGACTCTTGAGAGTACCTTGGACTGCAAGGAGATCAAACCAGTCAATCCTAAAGAAATCAGTCCTGAATGTTCATTGGAAGGACTGATGCTGAAGCTGAAGCTGATACTTTGGCCACCTGATGTGGAGAACTGACTTACTGGAAAAGACCCTGATGCTGGGAAAGATTGAAGCCAGGAGGAGAAGGGGACGACAAAAGATGAGATGGTTGGATGGCATCACTGACTCAATGGACATGAGTTTGAGCAAGCTCCAGGAGTTTGTAATGGACAGGGAGGCCTGGCGTGCTGCAGTCCATGGGGTCACAGAGTTAGACACTGTGGGACTGAAGTGAACTGACCAGAAGAAACAGAAAAAACACCACCATCTTCTTGGTTTCTTTCCAGGAGGAAGCTTCTCTGTGGGGCTAAGAAGCAATGAGGCTACCACACATTGGCTTAGTGTGTTCTTTGTTACAAAATTCTTCTCACTCTCACCCCTTTTTCTTTTGGCTGCACCACATGGCATGTAGGATCATAGTTCCCCAACCAGGGACTGAACCCGAGCCCCTGGCAGTGAGAGTGCAGAATCCTAACCACTGGACCACCAGGGAATTCCCTATTTAATCCTCACCACCAGCCCAAGAGCCCAGGAGCATCACTATGCCCTCTATACAGATGAGGCAACTGAGATTTAGAGACATTAAGGGGCTTGGGTAAGTCACAAAGCAGGTAAGGAGCTGACGGAGGGTCTGTGGAGAGGTGTGTGCAGAAGAAGAGGAACACACCGACCCCATGCAACTTCCTCTGTGGGTCAGCCTCGCCTACCTCGTCCACCACATCCTCCCCTTGGCCTGCGTCTCTGCAGCAGCCCCACGTCTCCTGCCCCTGTCCTTTATTATCAGCTGCTGCCAGCTTCGACACACCTCCTCCCCGACCTTTGCTCCTGGCTTGTTTTTCCCTCTGGACTCGGGAACCTTAGGTTCACTTTCACTCACCGCCTGTCCTTTCCGAGAGCCTCACCATGTGCACCGGCAAGTGTGCCCGCTTCGTGGGGCTGTCTCTCATCCCCCTCTCCCTGGTCTGCATCGTGGCCAACACCCTCCTGCTGGTGCCCAATGGGCAGACCACCTGGACCAAGGACCACCTCAGCTTGCAAGTCTGGCTCATGGCTGGCTTTGTTGGCGGGGGCCTGATGGTGAGAGGACTGGCTGGGGCGCATGGGCCATGGGAGGGGGCACCACTCGCTGGAGTCCTGACCAGGAGTGGGAGGGAGGAGAGGGAGGGAGGGAGAAAGGATGGTGGTGGCTTGGTGGGGACTGGGAGCCCACCCAGCCTGCCCCCAAATGCTAAGCACTGCATAGGGTTGCTGCTCAGCCCCAGGGTCCTCAGCTGAATGTCTGAGCTGAACGAGAAGGAAGGAGCCTCACTGCTCTCAACTGTTCCCTCCTGGGTAGGGAGTTTGTCCTCCCAGCCCTTCCCCATCCCCACTGCTGAGCAGATGCTGGGAACACCTCATGACAAGGGTTGAGACAGAAGGAACAGCTGGTTCCCTGGGCGGTTATCGGGTTAAGATAATAATGGGCTCAGTGCGTGTGTGTTGCAGGGGGAGGTGGTTTACAGTGATAGTATAGTGTCTGGAGCCAGGTAGTGATGTCGCAGATCAGTCATTCTACCTATCAGCTCAGTGTCACCTCCTCCACCTCCCTGTCCAACATTTCTGGATGCCCACCACGCACTGGGCACTAACGCTAAACTCAGAGCCTAGGTCAGTATGGTGGAGAAGGGGTCCCCGTTGCTTTCTGGAGACCAGGACCTGTCAGGAGAAGTGGGGGAAGGGGAGACACAGATTTCCCGGACTTCTTAACCCCTATTTGCCAACCCCTCCCTGTGTAGGGGAACGTTTTCTTTTGTGCTCCGCATGGCATGCGGGATCTTAGTTCCCTGACCAGGGACTGAACCCATGCTACTTGTGGTGGAAGCACAGTCTTAGCCACTGGGCCACGGGGGAAGTTTCAAGGGGACCTTTTTGGACTGTCAAGTGAGTTTAACATCCTTATGGCCTGAAGGCAAAAGATTTATCCCTCGGCACTGTTCCCCACTTCTCAGGAGGGCTGACTGATGAAATTCTCTAGGGGAATGCTTCATCTTTGTTTCTTTTGCTGACCACAGCTCTGTTCGCTAAATGGGGAACGAACTGAGCTTTTCCTTTATACAACAATCTCCTCTTACCAGGGCTTCCCTGGTGGCACAGATGATAAAGAATCCGTCCGAAATGAGGGAGACCTGGGTTGGGAATATCCCCTGGAGAAGGGCCTGGCAATCCACTCCAGTACTCTTGCCTGGAGAATTCCTATGGACAGAGGAGTGCGGCGCACTACAACCCACGGGGTCACAAAGAGTCGGATGTCACTGAGCAACTAAGCACCCCTCTCACCCCCCACCCCAGGGCCTTTTCTCCTACTCTCCCTCTCGCGTGGATTTATGGCAGTTGGACTCCACTCCATACCTCTGACCTCAACCCTCTTCGAGACATCACACTCCTCCCAGCCCTACTCACTCACTCTCTGTCATATCACACCCCTTTGCCAGCCCAAACCAACAACACCTCCTCACAATCTCACCAGCCTGCTTCTGGGAAGCAGGTGAGATCAGCGATGGGCAGAGGCCAGAGCATCTACGCCCCTGAAAAAGCACAGTGAGGAATTTGAATTTTATTATAAGTGCACAATAAACTACTGAAGGACTTTTTAGTTTTTCAAAAGTCATACAGACAACTTCCCAGATCCTTAATACACAGTCCGGTGAATTTTTATAGAGGGGACACACTTATGTTCTGGGTACTTGATCAAGATCTGGGTCATTACAAGAATCTCAGACAGGCATTCTACCAGGCCCTACTCCACACTGCCAAGGGCCCCACTATCCTGACTTCTACCCCAGAGGTTAGATTTGTCTGCTTAGCACTTTATATAAATGGAATCCTACATTATGGACACTTTTGTTCTGACTTCTTCAGATCAAAATTACATACGTTTGTGAGTTTCCTCCATATTAGTATACAATGCTGTAGTTTATTATTTCTTATGCATTCCATTGTATAAATATTACCACAATTTATTTAAACATTCTACTGTGGTGGATATTTGGATAGTTTCAAACTTGGATTTATTCCAAATAACGTTCTCTAAACATTCCTATAAATGTCTTTAGGTGAATGTATGTTTGCATGTCTATTGGATAGATACCTACAGAGTAAAACTTCTGAGTCTTAAGGTATGCAAATATTCAGTGCTAACAGATATCACCAAAGAGTTGTCTGAAGTACTTATAACAATTGTATCCCCATCAGTAAAGTATGAGAGTTCTAATTGCTCCATATCCTGTTGGATATGGCTGGCTGCTAGGTGGACAGTGGACAGTAGGAGGTCAGCAGTGGCTGTAGGAAGACCAACTGAGGTTACTACAGTTGTCCAGGAGAGATAACAGTGGCGTGGACAAGTCCAGTGGCCACGGAGATGGAGAAAAGTAAACAGACCCAAGCTATAAACTCAGTGCTTCCTCCAGCTTCTTCAATTACCTCTTTTCATTGAGACAAAGAAAGAGCAGAGAGTGAGACAGAGGAGCTCAGAGAAAAAAAGGAAACAAACACTTTGGCTAAAAAAGCAAAAATTAGGGACTTCCCTGGTGGTCCAGTGACTAAGACTCTGTGTTCTCAATGCATGGGGTCCAGGTTCAATCCCCAGTCAGGGAACTAGATCCCATACGCCACAACTAAAGAGTTCACATGCTGCAGCTAAAAGATCCTGCATCCTGCAACTAGGACCTGGCGTGCATGCCGTCATTCAGTCATGTCCGACTCTTCGCGACCCTATGGACTATAGCCCACCAGGCTCCTCTGTCCATGGGGTTCTCCAGGCAAGAAAACGGGAATGGGTTGCCAGGTCCTCCTCCAGGGGATCTTCCAGACTCAGGGGTTAAACCCATGTCTCTTATAGTCTCCTGCATTGACAGGCAGGTTCTTTACCACTACTGCCACCTGGGAAGCCTAAGACTTCACAGCCAAATAAATAAATACACAAACTTTTAAAAAATCACAAACAAGGAAGTCATTTGAAGTTGATAAATCCAAAAGATAAATCCAGGTGTCTCTGGGTCCAAGAGCCTCTGAGTAAGTGATATAACCAGACAGGCTAAGCAAGGGGGCCACCTCTGGCCCCAGACCTCCCACGAGACAAGGAAGAGAGAAGAGCGTCTAGAGAAAAGTTCACTGAACTCTGCAGGTGTTTCTGTAAGGTTGCTGTGAATGATGTAATGGAACTAAAGCTCTCAGCTTCTCCCTTGGAGAAGACCCAAATGTTGCTTAATTGGTGTGAGACAGACAAGGAAGACAGGGAGGCAAAGATCCAGACAGCTGCAGAATTATAGAGATGGGAGATAAGCAAAGAACCTGGTTGGGTGCAACAAAGCTAAGGCTGAACCCAAAGGGAGGGTGCCTCAGACACCTTCATAGAGTTCAGTCTTGACAGGAGACTCTTTGAGGAGACTCTAAGGGATTGGATCAGGGAAAAGATCAATTGAAAGTGAAGTTCAATCTGGTAGTAGCAGGACTTCCCTGGTGGTCCAGTGGCTAAGACTTTGCACTCCCAATGCAGGGGAACTGGGTTTGATCCCTGATGGGATCAAGCTGAAACTAAAGATTCTGCATGCCTCAGCAAAGATCAAAGATCCGTTTGCTGAAACTAATACCCATTGCAGTGAAAAAAAAAAAAATCTGGTAATAGCAATGTAGGATTGCGTATGGGCACAGGGCAAGAGACATGGAAACCCAATAGGGAGAATGAGCACATCCTTCTTATGGGAGGTGACTGGGGACTGACTGGGTGGAAGAAAGGACTGATTCAAGAGCTACTGAAGGACTTGAGGTCTGGCTCGGTATGGAGGATTCAAGTTTTCAGGACTGAGTGACCTGGAGGATATTTCCACTGATGGAGACAAGAAAGCCAAAGGGAGATAAATTTTGGGGGGAATAACCTGTGAAGTCAGTAGGTTGGATGAACTTGAGTTAAAACCAAGACAGACAAATGAACAGACCCTTCAGGCAGTCAGATCTGAATTTGAAGGGATAGATTTAGAATTGATTCTAACAATTGATTATTGTTAGAAGCAGCAGCAGACACCCTGGGAGGGGGTGGGCTCTCTGTGGACGACCGCAGGAGAAAGAAAGACAGGATCAGGGTTGTATCTTGAGGATTCCCATCCTTCCCATCAGAGTCTTCATTTACATACTCCTCCACCCTCCATCATAATCCCAGTTCACCAGACACTCCAACACCACTATTCCTTCCTGCTGCTGAGGGACTTTATACTTATTGACCATTTATTCTGAGTTAGTCTTCCCATCAAGTCAACGTGTTATTTCATTAAATCCTGACAACAGCCATGGGAGGTACACAGACCCATTTTACAGAGGACAAAACTGAGATCCAGAGAGATGAATCAATTCATGAGTGTGAAATGAGCACAAGTTTGGCATTAAACCCAGGCTTCCAGATTCCCATTCACTTGGGCACCTACTATATACTGAGACTTATGGGGGATATAAGGATATTGGAGCCCTACCCTCCTGGAGGCTACAATCTGGACAGAGATAAGTAGGCACATAAATACAGATAAACTTAAAGCAGAGCCCCACAGTGTTGCAGGAAAAGTAAAGATAAGGTCTCCTTATAGTTCAAAGGGCTGAAGGCATCACAGTAAGTTTCCAGGAGGAGGTAAGCATTGATGCAAGATGGGGACCTGCTGGCCTTGTTATTATATCAACTCTCCTCCAATAGGTACTTTGTCCTGGAATTTCTGCTGTCCGGGCCGGGGGCAAAGGCTGTTGCGGTGCAGGCTGCTGTGGAAATCGCTGCAGGGTAAGATTCAAATTAAGACGGGGCTCAAGGGACTTTCTCGGTGGTCTAGTGGTTAAGACTCTGTGCTCCTAACACAGGGGGCCCAGGTTTGATCCCTGGTGGGGGTGAAATAAGATCCCACATGCCATAGGACACAACTTTAAAAAATTAATACATTTTAAAAATAATAAAGACAGGATTCAGCTTCGGTCTTTGAACCGGTTTTCGAAGAACCACATCTAAAGCCATGGTCCCTCTACTGAATTCCCAGCTTCATGAGCACCTCTGCAGAGTCCTAGGCTCCATCTCACCCCTCCCTCGCACCGACAAGAGGGGACTTACAACCCCCTTGAAACTCCGTGGCCACCGGCTCTTAGGATTAAGCAGAACTCCAGCCCCGGGGTTTGACGGGAAGTGTATTTTTAACGACACTGGGAAAGATGGGGGGCACGGGGCCAGGCGCGGTTCACCCAGGAGGAGGAAGGGCGGCCCAACACAGCTCTGCTCGCGCTGTGCCTGTAGATGCTGCGCTCAGTCTTCTGCTCAGCTATCGGGTTGCTTGGCGCCATCTACTGCCTCTCGGTCTCGGGAACCGGGCTCCGAATTGGACCACAGTGCTTAATGAACGGCTCCTGGGATTACCACTTCCAAGACACCGCGTAAGGCTTAGCCTGTATTCGCGGCCCTGCCCCATTCTCTGTCTCTGCCCACCTGCCTTTTCCACGTGGACCAGGGAACCTAGGCCGGACTCAGCTTCGAGACAGCTTCCTCCACGCGGGCCAAACAAGCTCTGTGCATATCCCCCTCGGGCGCCTGCTCGGGGCGGGAAGCCCCAGGTTGGGGGCGGGGGGCGGGGGGCGCGCTCCGCGTGACCTCCTGCTCTTGCGTGACCCTGCCCCACCCGCAGAGGCTCTTACCTGCTCAACCGCACGCAATGGAACTTGTGCGTGGAGCCGCCCAATGTGGTCCTCTGGAACTTGACGCTCTTCTCGCTGCTGGTGGCCGCATCGTGCCTGGAGATCTTGCTCTGTGGGGTGCAGCTGGTGAACGCGTCCATTGGTGTCCTCTGTGGCGATTGCAGGAAGAAGCAGGTGGGACGGTGTGGGATGGAGCTGGCAAGGATACCTATTTGCTCCCTGGCTGTGTCCTGTCCTCACTTTATCTTTTCTGCAGGGCTCCTCTCAGTGAGGCTCCATCCACCTGGTCCCTCGCTCCTGGATACCCACCTGGCCCGCCCTACCCTGGAATAAACTAGAGTGTTTAGAGTTCTCTTCCGCGTCTCAGACTGTGCCCTTATACAAAGAGTGTTGGAAGGCCTCCAGGTACACTGTTGCTTGGGGCTCTTAAACCTTGCTTGCTATTTTCTTAATATATAGTTACTGAGCTGTTGGTGCGCTGAAAGTACTGTATAAACAAGACAGGCAAGTTCTGTGCTCTTAAAGAATTTAACATTCCAGGGGTTAGAAGATGGACAGTTTTTAAAAGAGGCAGTAGATTATTTCAGTTGGTGATAAGCACTGTTTAAAAACATGGAGGTAATGGGGATAGATATTGACTGACGCATGGCCTTTTTCATAAGACAAAGTCCAAGAAAGAAAAATGGGACCTGAAATCTGGTGGATGGGCTAATCATCTGGACTGTTGGGAGAGTCCAGGCAAGGACAAGGACACTTCATAGGACTCAAGGTACAGAAAAGCCACTGTTTGAGTTTTGTAGGGGGAAGAAAAGGAAACATATGGAAAAGACGAGCTTCCCAGGTGGCTCAGTGGTAAAGAATCCGCCTGCCAAAGCAGGAGATAAGGGTCTATACCTGGATTGGGAAGATCTCCTGGAGGAGGAAATAGCAACCCACTCCAGTATTCTTGCCTGGGAAATCCCTTGGACAGAGGAGCCTGGCGGGCTACAGCCCATGGGGTCATAGAGTTGGACTCCACTGAGTAACTGAGCAGGCACGCGTGGAAAAGACATGTTAGTCTCCTAAATTCTAGATAATGAAGCCTTAAGACAATATAGCATTGTCACCTAATTTGGTAGAAGTTTCTTAATCTGGGGTCACTGGTGGTTCAGAAAGGAAACAACCTGGGCTCTTAATGGGGATGACGTGTTTGCAGAGGCTGTCAGAAAAGCAAGGACTTCCTCAACCTGTAAGCAAAATCTGTTTCAATGCGTTTGTTTCTTTCTTTTTTTTTTCCCCTGAACTATGGAGTCGGTAACTTTCAGTAGCTTGCCCTAGACTTCTGAGTTTGCTTAGTCCCTCATTCGTGTCTGGCTCTTTGCAACGCTATGGACTGTAGCCCACCAGGCTCCTCTGTCCATGGGAATCCTCCAGGTAAGAATACTGGAGTGGGTTGCCATGCCCTCCTCCAGGGGATCTTCCCAACCCAGGGCTGGAACCCAGGTCTCCCACCTGCAAGGCGGATTCTTTACTGTCTGAGCCAGCAGGGAAGCCCAGACCTCTGAGACCAACCCCTAATTGGGCCTGGCCCAATGCCAGGTTAAGAGGAACAGGAGGCGACACAGTTTCCCATCCCTGAAACAAGCCAGACCAAAAAGCCAAGACAGAGAAGCTTTAATAGCGGAGGTGGGATGAGGCATGGGGCTGGGAGAGGACGACGATGGTATCAATTGCGGCAGCAGAAAAAGCGTGCGTCGTTGATGGCGGTGTCGTCGCGGAGGCCTTGAGGCTGCTGGATCTTGGTTTGCAAGCCGCATACGCCTTTAGAGCAAAGCTCACTCCAGTCTCCGAAGTCTCCCCAGGTCAGGCCCGGCCCCTGCAGCTCCGTGCCGTCGGAGCAGAGGAAGCGCACGTTGTTCGCAGCTGTGTTGTCCCCAAAGGTCACGGGTGCCTCCACGCGAAGCGAGAAAGCCACCAGGAAGCCGCCGACGGGACACCACAGCGGCTCACTCCACCATCCCCACCTGGGGTGGAAGGGAAGACACACTGGCACCGCGGGGCCCCCTATCCACCTCCAGCCCGACCCAGGCCTCGGGGGCTTCCCCGCCAGGTGCTCAGTCACCTGACTTCCACAGAGATGCGGGCGGGTGGTGTGGGGTTGGATGGGGCGGTCCCCCACCTGCTTCCCATTTCTAAACCTCCTGGAGGAACCTGCCCGTCGGGAGGGGAGGGGATGTGTGTAACCGAGGGTAAGGGGCATACCCCGACCCTAGGGGATCCTCGGCCCCTGCGCCCCACCTTCCAGACTGGGACTCCACCACGTGCGCGTTGAGATCCGCTTGCCCGCCCGCGCAGTGCAGCCGGATCCCATTCAGGGCCGTGTCGTCGTTAGGAATGCCTTGTGGGGGCTCCACCTGGGCGACCGTCGACGAGTCAGAAGACTGCCACCCTCGGTTCCGGGGTCCCCTCCGAGACCAAGGCATGAGTCCCTACCTTGAGCGAGAACCCGCTGGCGAAGAATCCGTCAGGACACATCTCGGGCCAGGCCCAGTCGCCCCAGGGGCCCCCGTTGGTCACCTCGATGACCGACATGTAGCCATCTGCTCCTGCGTACCCCAAGCAAGTGGCCTGCACCAGCAGCAGCAGCGGCAGCTTGGCTCCTGCTTCTAGCTCCATCCCGCAGCCTCCGTGAGCCTAGGCTCCTTAGCAGGCTTAAAAGCAACCTTTGCTTTTAAGAGGGCTCGGATTGCGGAAGGGCCACCCGGATTAAGTGAAATTCAAAACTAATCCGGTCCTACAGATTTGACTCTCAGCCAAGCGCCAGGGGAGGAGGGGCAGCAAGAAGCCACGAGTTTGAAAAACTACCCACTTACACAACGTTAACAAACTTTAAACCAAGAATCATGGTTCGCGTTTTGCAGGCATATTTTATTTAATCCACAAAACAATTTTAGGCGGTGGAAATTACCCTTCCTATTCTGCAGATGAGGGAACTGGGGCTGCAAAATGGCAAACAATTTGCCTAAGGTCACAGGCAGCAAACCAGGGAACGTTCCAGCATTGGGAAATGGGGGACCCAAGGCTAGGGATGGAAGTGATGGTTCCAGAATTCCAGGGGACAGGGACCCCAGGGACCTCCAGGATGTGAGATAGCATCAGAGTGAGACAGGGTAAGAAAGAATCCATGGACTATGGGAGCTAGGAAGCATCGTGTGAGTGGTTGGAGTCCTGACTCCTTGAGAATCTGGGACACCTCTCTCTCTCAAAAGAAACTGTACACAGAGACAGGGAAGAAGTCTGATAAGTTTACAGATGGATGACTGAAGACAGGAGATGCCATTTATTCCGTTTCTTCCTGTATCCTTTCCCTCAATGTTTTCCCGCCTATGACCACCAGGGGGACTCCTAATTGAAACAACAACAACAACAACAACAACAACAACAAAACCACTCAGGTTTGTTGTGGGGAGTAATGAAAAATGAAAGAAAGTGAAGTCACTCAGTCGTGTCCAACTCTTTGGGACCCCATAGACTGTCGCCTACTAGGCTCCTCCATCCATGGGGTTTTCCAGGCAAAAGTACTGGAGTGGGTTGCCATTTCCTTCTCCAGGGAATCTTCCTGACCCAGGGATCAAACCCAGGTCTCCTGAATCCCAGGCAGAGGCTTTACAGTCTAAGCCACCAATGGGGAGTAGTACCAATCCTCATTGGCCTGCCCCTCACGCATATTCCTGTGCTTTATTCAATACATACTTATTTAGAAACAATGTGTTGTATCACAGGTAATATTCTAAATGCTGTAAATAGAGTAGCAAACATGAAAAAGCCCCTGTCTTCATCAGAGCTCACATCCCAGTTGGAGAGACAGATGATAAATTCTTCAATGCACCTTGAGCTCTGTAAAGGCACATTTCTATTCCTGGGGCCTAGTACAGGGCCTGGCATGCGGAGGTATTTATAAAGGTTGGTTTGACTGAGGAATCATTTTGGAGGTTTAAAGAATTAAACAAATGTAAAAGGAGACAGCCTAAAGTATATAATTGAGACATCAGGCTTCCAGTTCAAGACAAGGTCCCCTGAGGAGAGGATGGGGCTTCCCAGGTGATGCTAGTGGTAAAGAACCTACCTGTCATGCAGAAGACATAAGAATGGCAGGTTTGATCTGGGGGTTGGGAAGATCCTGTGGAGGAGGGCCTGGCAACCCTCTCCAGTATTCTTGCTTTGAGAATCCCCATGGACAGAGGAGCCTGGTGGGCTACAGTCCATCATGTCACAAAGAGTCGTATAGGACTGAAGTGACTTAGCACACATGCACGAGGATACGATAGTTTAGAAGTGGGTGTTCCCTGGGTCCCAGGTGCCCCATGCTTGAACTTTAAAAGTAAGATTTATGGAGCAGTTGTGGTAAGCTTTTCCATTTACAGTGTTTGCACATGTGATATCATTTAATCCTCACATGAGGCCTTGCAAAAGAACCTATTGTCATCCTCAATTTACAGTGGAGGAACTCAAGCCCCAGAGTCAGCCTAAGGCCCACCATTGTTCCTTGGGGGACCTGCTTCTGACCTCAGCCTCTCTTCACAGTACCCAGGCTGCCTCTTACTACCACCCAGCCTTCCTCATTCCAGTCCCTCACCCCTCGGATGCTGCCCTCTGGGGCAAAGGGCACAGGGGAAGGGGACTTGGTAGGTTAATTATTAACTCTTTGCAGCTCAGGCACTGCGGCTTCCCTCCCCTCCTGGAGGCGGAGGGACAAAGCCTGGCTAGCGGCTGGCAAGGGGGTGGTGGTCCCTGCCGCAGCCATGGGGGTCGCACTGCCGGGGCAGATCCCGCGGCGGTGGCTGCACAGCGCAATTCCTCTTGCTGTCTTCGCGCTACTGCTTGTTTATCTCTGGGCTCGGAACCTTCGTGAGTAGCCCGTTCTCTCACCTGCTCTGGGAGGAACCGGGGAATCCAGGCCCTGGGGACCTAAGACCTCACCTCAGGCCCTCACTGCTCTGTCCCGCCTCCCTCCTCAGGCTGCGGATCTGGGACGCAGTCCTGCATTGCAGAGGGGCCGCCACCTTTCCAGGTACGCTACCGGCAGGGCTGGAACTGGGAGCTCCTGGCGTGGTCCTGAGCGGACCAGTCTGAGGATCTGATGAAGAGCAGGCCCTCCTCCTACTCTCCCCTCTCCCGTCAGAAGTTGAGAGTCCAGCCAGAGAAACACCAGCTAGATCTAAGGAATAATTTCTTCAGAGACCAACTGGGCTGCTTGGCGAGCCCAGCAAGCTAGGGGTTCTGCTCCCATCTCGATGCCCTCAAATCTAACCTGCAGGTCCAGCAACAGTCGGGACCCCTGGAGGGCCCGGAATGGGAAGAGCCTCAATGTCTGGGCCCCCAGGGGATGCTGGGCCATATGATGAGGTCGTTCCGCGCCAGTCTGAACACGGAAGGGGACGTGGAATTATCACAGTACCTGGCAGGATGGAGGGAGCTAATCAGGTGAGTGAGCTCTCTCCTCTCATCCAGTCCCCGCCTCTTGGTGGCTCCATAGCCCTCTCGCAAACCTTCCTACCCTTCCCACCATCACACACCCACAGGTTCCTAACTCCCCTCGGCTCCATCTTCGCCTTCGCCACAAGCGAGGCCTCCGCCAAAGTGACAGCCCTCGAAGCTCTGGTGCACGGCCCACAAGCCGCGCACTACACGTCCCTGGGGACGATGGTGGCGTGGGAGCGGCCCGAGATCGCTCCACCGCCCTCGGCCAAGGCTTCGGGCTCGGTAACTATGCTCCTGCTGCACCGTGCGCTACGCTGGTCCCAGCTCTGCCTCCACCGGGTGGCGACCGGGATGCTCGGAGGCCCGGACGCCGGCGTTCAGTGCAGCGATGCTTATGGTACGGCCCTGGCCCCGCATCACACCTGGCTCGTCCGTCAGGCTGTCCACCTCGCATTCCTCGCTTTCCCGAGTCGCGGCCGCTTACTCCAGCTGATGTGTCCCGGAGCCAGAGAGACGGAGGCGAGGGCCGCGCTGGCCCGGGCCGCGGGCACCCTGGAGGACGTCTACAACCGTACCCAGGGCTTATTGGCTGAGCGCGGCTTGCTGGAGCTGGCTGGCGGAAGGAAGGACGGAAGCACACCGAGGAGGCGTCGGTACAGCTGGGGTTGAGCCCTCGGCTGGCCTCTCGCCGCCAGGGGCGTGGTCACCACATACCCCGCCCCGTGGTGACGTCACCAACGCGGCGTGGGTTGGGGGTTTAGCCTCTTCCTCTATCTGCAATCTCCCGGAGGAGAGAGGAACAGTGGAGAATAAAAACAGTGGGGCTATTCTCTGATAGCCGTCGACTTAGGGCGTTTTGTGCGATGATGGCAGGCGGTTAAGGGAAATAGGAAAAATAGATGCGGGAAGATGAAGATGTGCTATTCCTATTCCCCGCCGCCGAGAGACTTGCTACCCTTGACCTGTCTCAGTCATTCCTACAGCTTCACTTGTCCACTACATGCCACGTCTCCAGTCCAAACCTGTCCCCTGAGCTCCAGCCCCCATAAAGCCAACTCTTTCCCGGACATCTCCACAGACACCGCAAATGCAACACATCCTACACGGATCCAGTCACTTCCTCCCAGAACCGCACCTCTTCCTATGTTTCCTGTCTCAGTAAATGACACCCTTTCCCGTCAGCTACCCAAGGCTAAAACCTGTGCTTCTTGACTCACGTCAAGCAGGTGCCAGCTCAATAATGTTTGTTTGTTGACTCCAGTGAACAAAGTTATACACTGATAACTCCCAAATTATAACTCCAACCCACTTTCCCCTGGATTCCAGAATACTATGTATACTCATCCTTATTCCACATCTCCATGTGGATTTCAACTAAACATAGCAAACTTAAGTCCAAAGCTGAGCTTCCGATATCCTCTCTTCCTAAAATGCTCCATAGTCCTCACTACCTCAGTAAATGACAATTCCATTCTTCTACGTCCTTAAGCTAGAAAACCTTGTGGTCATCCAGACTCTGGTTTCTCTTTCATCATACCCACCTCCAATCTGTCAAATTCTATTTCTTACTATCTCCACTGCTACCCACCTATCAAGTCAATTTTATCTATCACTTGGATTGTTTCAATAGCCTCCTGTTTCTCTCTCCCATGCTTTGCTTCCCTACAGCGTGTTTTCAATAAAACAGCCACAGTGATCTTTAAAATGTAGAGCATATCATGTCACTTCCCTGCTCAACATTTTCCAATGGCTTCCTATTGAACTTAGATTAAAACTTTTAAAAACTTAAGCAGAAGATTTTCTGGATCATATCTTCAGTTGAGAAGGTTGAAAATTTTCTCGAAAGTCCTCTGTGAACTGATTGCACTAGCCAAACGGACCTCCTCAATATCCATTGAATGTGTCAGGCAGGGGTTTCCCTGGTGGCTCAGCGGTAAAGAATCTGCCTACCAATGTAGGATTCTCGGGTTCAATCCCTAGGCTGGGAAGATCCCCTGGAGAAGGAAATGGCAACCCATTCCAGTATTCTTGTCTGGGAAATCCCATGGACAGAGGAGCCTGGCATGCTGTAGCCCTTGGGGATCGCAAAAGTCAAATACATCTTAGCGACTAAACAACAACAATATGTCAGGCAAGATCCTGCCTCAGGACCATTGTACTTGCTCCTCTGTCTGTCCAGAATGCTTTTCTCCAATATATACAAA
The DNA here is from genome assembly GCF_042477335.2 of Ovis canadensis. Taxonomy (NCBI): domain Eukaryota; kingdom Metazoa; phylum Chordata; class Mammalia; order Artiodactyla; family Bovidae; genus Ovis; species Ovis canadensis. The sequence continues at coordinate 35,116,757 of NC_091255.1, read as the reverse complement.
TGACTTCCCTCCTTCCTTTTGGTCTTTATTTACATGTCTCCTGAGTGAAACCTGCCTTGATTATTCTTTCTAAAATTTCAACACACACACACACACACACACACACACACACACTTCCTATCTCCATTCCTTGCTTTTTCTTCTTAGTGTAATTCACTATCTAACATACTATATATTGTACTTTTTTTTTTCTCCCCCAATAGAAAGTTCCATGGGGCTAGGATTTGTCTACTTTGTTCCCAGATGTACTTTCAGTGCCTCAAACGGTGTCTGGCACCTAGCAGACATTCAACAGCTCTTTGATGAATGAATGTATGAGGAAACACTAAAAATAGTTCAGATAATTGCAGTCAAGAGTGTCAAAAAGAAGAGGGGATTGCACAACAATGTAAATGTACTTAATGCTATCAAATTGTATACCAAAAATGGTTAAAATGCTAAGATGTGATTACAGTCAGGTGGGCAGGAGCAAGTTCACAAAGGCCCTTATAAACTATTACAGAGATGGGAGACTGTATCTTGAGAGTTAATTTTAAGCAAGAGTGTGTCAGGGTCATATTTTCAATTCAAACCCCAGCTCCAGCTCAGCTGAAGTATGTAGAAATAGTATGGCAAGTTCATAGGAGGACCACTCCACACAATAACAGTCAAATATATATTCTTCTCAAGCACATACGCAACCCCAGAGTAGACCACAGAGTAGGCCACAAGAGTCTCAAAATATTTTTAAAGGCTGAAGTCACGAAACCTTCTCCAACTAAGCTGAAATGAAATTAGAAATCAATAGTAAAAGGAAATTTGAAAAATTCACAAATATGTGGAAAGTAAAAAAGCATACTTTTAGCCAAACACTAGGTCACAGAAGAAATCACCAGAAAAATATTTTTTCTCCCCCACTCCAAGAAAAATACTTTGAGACTAGGGAAAGTGAAAACAAAGCACACCAAAACTTGGGATATAGCATAAAAAGTGCTCAGAAGAAAATGTGTAGGTATATATACCTATATTAAAAATGAAGGGGGAAAAATGAAGGGAACTTCCCTGGTGGTCCAGTGGCTAAGAGTGTGCTTGCAGTGCAGGGGGGGCTGGTTTCGATCCCTAATCAAGGAACTAGATCCTGCATGCCACAACTAAGACCTGGTGCAGCCAAAATACAAGTAAATAGCACAGGGAAATATCCTTAATATCTTGTAATAGTCTATGATGGATATATATATATATATATATATAACTTAATCACTTTGCTATACACCTGAAACTAAAACAATATTGTAAATCAACTATACTTCAAATTTTTAAGAAGGTTGATGTTGGGAGTTCCCTAGTGGCCTAGTGGTTAGCATTTGGGGCTTCCACTGCTGTGAACCCTAGTCGGGGAACTGAGATCCTGCAAATCCCGAGGTGCAGCCAATACATAAGTAAATTAAAAAGCCTATTTTTAAAAGTTTGATGTTTTGCTTATGAAGACGACAAAACGAAACAAAAACCCTCTTAAATTAATAACAGGAAAAAAATCCAAATTTAAAATGGACAAAGCACTTTCCAAAAAGATATGCAAATAGTCATTCAGCACATGAAAATATGCTCAATGTTACACAAGCTATCACTTCACACCCTCTAAACAAGCTAAAGTTAAACATGCTCAGTGACGATTAGGAAGTGGAGAAATCTTAATCCTCATTCACGGCTAATGGGAATGTAAAACGAGGCAGCTGCTGTGCAAAAGCTGTAAGTTCCTTAAAATGTTAAATAAAAACTTACATGACCCAGCAATTTCATTCCTACTATATACTCCTAGGTATTTGCCAATAAAGGTCCGTCTAGTCAAGGCTATGGTTTTTCCAGTGGTCATGTATGGATGCGACAGTTGGACTGTGAAGAGAGCTGAGCGCCGAAGAATTGATGCTTTTGAACTGTGGTTGGAGAAGGCTCTTGAGAGTCCCTTGGACTGCAAGGAGATTCAACCTGTCCATTCTAAAGGAGATCATCCCTGGGTGTTCTTTGGAAGGAATGATGCTAAAGCTGAAACTCCAGTACTTTGGCCACCTCATGCGAAGAGTTGACTCATTGGAAAAGACTCTGATGCTGGGAGGGATTGGGGGCAGGAGGAGAAGGGGACGACAGAGGATGAGATGGCTGGATGGCATCACCGACTCGATGGACGTGAGTTTGAGTGGAACTCCGGGAGATGGTGATGGACAGGGATGCCTGGCGTGCTGCGATTCATGGGGTCGCAAAGAGTCGGACAGGACTGAGCGACTGATCTGATCTGATCTGATCTAAGAGAAACGAAAACATAGTGCGGTCACTCTAAACCGGAGATGCACAAGTCTACCATGAAGGTTCTTTGATCCGCAATTCCGATCAGATTTATCAGTCTCGCCCGAACCGAGAGGAAAGTAGTCTTTCCATACCGTTTGCAGGTTTTTCTGTTGGTTTTTTTTGGTTTGCCAGCCACACTGCCATCAAGCGCTCCCTGTCGCAAAAGAACTTTCCCTATGCATTTCTTTTCCCTTCTGCCGTCAACCAGAAGTCTTCAGATCACGACTCAAGAGAGTGACAGAGCGCTTTACGACAGTTGCTTTGCGGCAATACCGGAGCCTCCAGGAAGATGGCGGCCACCCTAGTAGCAGCTTGGGGAACCAGGCCGGCACCAGCTTGGGGGCCTGAGGCTATTGCCCCCGACTGGGAGAACCGGGAAGTTTCCACAGGGGTAAGGAAGAACTCGGGATTCAGGAGATATGCGCAAGGCTTGAAGAGATAGAAGGATAACGCTGGAGTGGGTTGGGAGAACTGAAGGGGCGGGAGGAGAGAGGTGGTCTGTGCGGTGCACCCAGGCCGGGGGAAAGGTATTCTAAGGATGCAGGAGTGATGTGGTGGGAGGTGGAAGGTAGGCTGAGCGTGGGATTCTGGAATCTCGCAGGACGAAAGCTTAAGGCCAGGGTGGCCCTTTGGGAATTTGAGGATTGGAATTATGATACCCTGCGGGGTATTGAGACCCCCCCCCCCCCCCGCCATGAGATTTGATGATGGTTTGGTACTTCCCTGGTGGCTCAGACGATAAAGCGTCTGTCTACAATGAGGGAGACCCAAGTTCGATCCCTGGGTTGGGAAGATCCCCTGGAGAAGGAAATGGCAATCCACTCCAGTACTATTGCCTGGAAAATCTCATGGACAGAGGAGCCTGGTAGGCTACAGTCCATGGGGTCGCAAAGAGTTGGACACGACTGAGCGACTTCACTGTCACTTTCTTTGGTGGTGCAGGACTTAACTCGTACTCTGTGGACTGGATAGACGGATCATTGAGGTTTGTGTGTGCTGGAGAATATGGAGAGGCCGACTCGCCCTTTATGCTTTTTTCCAGACCACTATCATGGCCGTACAATTTGATGGGGGCGTGGTTCTAGGAGCCGACTCCAGAACAACCACTGGGTGAGCTCAGGACAGCTATGTGAAAGATCTTCTTCCCATCTTCCCCTTTCTTCCTTCCTTGCCTGCCAGCCCATCCTTATCCTCCTTGGGCTGCTGTGGGAACGGAGATTTCTGCCTCCTGGGAGATTAGGATTTGCCATCTTTTACTACTTTGTAGTTCTCTAAACCTTTTGGTGAAATACTTGCAAAAGTTTGTTTTCCAGCCTGTTTCAGTTTAGATGAAGACTGATTGGGAATACTGGAATTCCTATTGAGGTAGTGGATAGTGAAAGATGGAAGTGGGAGACAGGTGGGCTCCTTCCCTCACTATTCTGCCATCCTGCAGGTCGTACATTGCCAATCGAGTGACTGACAAGCTGACCCCTATTCACGACCGTATTTTCTGCTGCCGCTCAGGCTCAGCAGCTGATACCCAAGCAGTAGCTGATGCGGTCACTTATCAGCTTGGTTTCCACAGGTACTTGTGGGCAGGGGAAGAACAAGTATCTGAAAGGAATTGGGACCTGAGGGCCTGAATGGTCTGACACTGTCTTCCCTATGACTCTCTTCATCATCTAGCATTGAGCTGAATGAGCCTCCGCTGGTGCACACAGCGGCCAGTCTCTTTAAGGAGATGTGTTACCGATACCGAGAAGACCTGATGGCAGGAATCATCATTGCCGGCTGGGACCCCCAAGAAGGGGGACAGGTCAGACACCACCACCCTCAGAACGCTGGAGCCATGCCTTTCAGTCTCTCCCCACCCCAGCCATTTTCTAGTTCTTTTTCCAGTCTCTACATCACTTACTATTAACTCTACACAGACCACTCCCACAATGGACAGGTGATTGTATATGTACAAATGATGACATTCTTCTCTGTCTGGTAGGTGTACTCGGTGCCCATGGGGGGTATGATGGTACGACAGCCCTTTGCCATCGGGGGCTCTGGGAGCTCTTATATCTATGGCTATGTGGATGCTACCTACCGGGAAGGCATGACCAAGGAAGAATGCCTGCAGTTCACTGCCAATGGTGAGAATTTGGGCTCCTGGGTCTGTGAGCCTAAATCTTCCTAGCCAAGCCAGGTCAATATTCCTCTTCCCTTGCCATGATCCCAGCATCTGACTGTGATCCTAACTTTCTTCTCTTAACCTAATTTTCTTCTTTTATCCACAGCTCTCGCTTTGGCAATGGAGCGGGATGGCTCTAGTGGAGGGGTGATCCGCCTGGCAGCCATTGCAGAACCAGGGGTAGAGCGGCAGGTACTTCTGGGAGACCAGATTCCCAAATTCACCATTGCCACTTTACCACCTCTCTGAATCCTGAGATCCTAAGATATAATGAGACACCCCATACATACCCCATTCAAAATTCAATAAACAGTTCATCAGTGAGAATCTGTGTGCTTTGAGGTTCTTTCCTTGACCTCTGTCTGGGCCATTCCTGTTTGTATAAATCACTGTCCTGAGCAAGCTGGAATGGACCCTTCTTCCAGGCCATCAGCCCCCACACTTTCTTTACCACATCCAGGCACTTGTGACAGGAGTGTGGTTGATGTGGGGGCTTTCCACAGGTGTTCCACTCCACTTGCTATTCAAGCCCAAGGTGGGACTCAAAATTCTGATGGAGACTGGAGTCACCTCCCCTCAGCCTGCCCCCTGGGAGGCTACTGGCTGTGAGGCCAGAAGGATTCCAGATCTCCGACCCAGGCTAATGGTCCCCTGTGTTCACACTCACCTCTGTCACTTCATCAGAAGCAGCTCTTGGGTGGAAGGTGGACCTTGATGCAAATGGAGTTTAAGATTGATGTTGAGTGGGAGAGAGCGGCCACTGGGTGTGCTGTGGGTCAGCTCCAGTGACCACCTTTCCTTTGGGAGGGTGATGGGAAGTCAGCTTTCAGTCCCTCGGATGGGAAACCGGGAGTGAACTCTAGCCCCTGCAAGACTGGCTGGACCCAGAGACCTCAGTGGTGCTCATTGACAATGACTGACAGTCTTCCCTCATCTGTTTCTCCACTCAGTGGCTAAGGGAACTGTGAAAGCCACATTTGGAAACCTGGTACTAGAATATAATCCTGCCTTGGGGAATTCCCTAGTGGTCCCATGGTTAGGAACTAAGATCCCTTAAGTCAAGTGCCATGGCCAAAAAAACAAAAGCAAACAAAAAAACACAATCCTGCCCTGGGAGGTTTCAGGGGGTACAGAGGAATCTTCTTAAGGATGTGGTGAGGTCCTGGATTAAGTGAAGAATCTCTGACCCCAAACGTGTATCTCAAGCTTAAAATAACCACTGCAGAAGTTTTGATTTTCTGTAAAACCTGTTCTCCTGGTCTTCCCTGTCTCAAAGCATCTTTGATTGCTCTTTCCCTTATACTCCACAACCTGCAAACTCCATCCCTCCACAGAAAGGCCTTTCCTAACCTGAATTTTAAGAAACACCACCACCCTTTTCTCACATTATCTGTTTATTTTCTTCACAGCAGTACATTTTAGTGTCTCATTACCATGCTTATTTATTATCTGCCTCCTCCTACCAGAAAGCAAATTCAGTGAGAAGATTCCTTGTGCTTGAGTGACTGATATATTTTCAATTCCTGGCAGGGAGTGAACATTTGATATTTATCAAACGAATATGCTCCCTGGCCCAATCTGCTGTCCTGCCTACCCACTAACCGCTCCAAACTGGTTTCACCACCTTCAGCTCTGAAGCTTGGTTTCAGAAAACCTACTTCCCGCTGGGCGTACCTGGGCTCTGCTGGAGATCAGGCGCCTCCTGTTTCCCACTCCCGTGTCCTCACTCCCACCCTGCTGCACTTCCCACCTCAGCCCCATCACACAGGCCTGGTGTCGTGGTCCCCATCTCTCCAAAACATACCACATACACACGCGCACGCAATACTCTCAATGTATTTAATAAGGTCATGAGGGTCCTGTGGGAAGGGCTTTGGGCTCAGATGAGAAGGTGGGGAAGGAAGGTTGCCAAGGCCTGGAGGTGTAGCCCCCGGTGCCCCGCATCAGATGGTGGAGTCGTTGGCTGACGCTACATCATGCAGCTGGTGGCGGAAGGAGAGCCGGGCCTTCCTGCTGAAGTAGGCACCAGACCCTGGAGATGGTATCCCTCCCTCGGTGGCAATCGGGGCTACAGCCGGGCTGCTGTCTGGATCTGGAGGGGCAGCTGGATCCAGGCCTAAAAGGGACATTGGAGGGGGAAGATGGGCACAGTGGATCAGGAGGAGGAAAAGAGGCCAGGGAAGATGGCTGGGGACTTGAGGGGTGAGTGTCACCAGCATCAGATGGCAAAAGGGAGAGGCGAAGCTGGTGGCAGGGTCGGCTTCCCTGGCCCTTGACCTGTGCACTGGCACAAGGGGCCACACTCAGAAGGGCTCCTGTGCTTGGTGTCATGCTCTGCTATCAATGTCTTGAAATTCTTGATAATTTTTTTAATAAGGGGGGTCTCACTTCTTCACTTCATAATGGGGCCTGCAAAGTGTTTAGCCAGTCCTGTGGCGAAGCGATAGATCCACCTCCCACCCAGGAAGAGAGACCATCCTTTCCCTTCCCTGGTCTGAGCATCTGCCTTTCTCTGCAGCACAGTCTGTCTGACTGTCTGCCCACCTTCTCCTCTGTCTCCCCCATACCTGCTCCTCTGTCAGTCCTTCGCGGTCTCCGGCACCCACACCATGGGAAACACCATGCCCCCTTCAGACCCATCTCAACAGTGGAGAAGACGGAGATGCTGAGAATGGCCAGGAGGGCCCCAGGAGGGGTGTGGTTTCCAAGGCCCTCCACTGTGGGCAAAACTACCACTTAGCCTCAGACCGCCTGGTGATTATCGGCGCCAGGAGATGGAAGGGGGAGAAGAGGGACGAGGGAAGGGGTGGGGGATCCCCCACTCAAATACCTCTCCTTTTGTGCCTCCTTAATTTGGGGGTTGTCTCTGATCTCCATGGAGAAGCAGAAGACTGGGAGGAAAGGTAGGGTAGAGACAGACACATACAAGCCAGACAGGCACAGTGAAAATTCACTGCAGTAATGCCAGACAACTTTGTGCCAGGCTGGACCCTGCTGGGGATACATTTGTATTTCACAATGAGATTCATTTCTATTTAGGATACCCAAGATGTAAAACTTGAAAGAACAGTCTATTTTTTCAGAACAAGAAAGTTTATCGGTCAGGGAAATGTTTACATTCTCATTAAACAGTCTAGTAGCTCTTGTCCCCTCTTATGAAAATAGTCCCAGTTGATTAATTATCCTGTGCCAGGTAGATTCTAGGGACTTTTACACATTATCTCATCTGATTGTGTCAATGATCTTTTAAAGTCGATGTCATTACTATGCGACTGCACAGATGAGGAATCCAAGGCACTGAAAGATTAGGTCACTTGTCCAAGGTCACACAGGCAGTCATCAGAAGAGCAGTAACTTTCCCTCACCCTCTTCAGTCTGACCCGAGTCTACTCTACCACCTCACTTGAGCTTCCCGAGCTTATTCCTGGCAGGCTTTGATGCCCCCAGCAGGTGTAGGACAGCCAAACCCCGGGCTGGGAGCCATGGGTCCCAAGTGTGCTAACCAAAGACTCTAAATGCCCTCCAAGCAACTATATTCCAATAAAAATTAATTTTAAAAAATAAATAAGGCCTTCCCTGGCGGTCCAGAAGCTAAGACTCTGTGCTCCCAACGCAGGGGGCTTGGATTCAACCCCTGGTCATGGGAACTAGATCCGGCATGCTGCAACTAAGATCCAGTGCAGCCCAATAAAAAATAAGTAAATAAAAATAAATAAATAAATAGGGACTTCCCTGGTGGTCCAGTGGATAAGACTTCACACTCCCAATGCAGGGGGACCAGGTTCAATCCCCGGTCAGGGATTGACCAGCAACTAAGTTGATTGCAGCAACTAAGATTTGACATGCAGTAACTTAAAAAACATCTATTTCTGCTTTATTGACTATGCCAAAGCCTTTGACTGTGTGGATAACAATAAACTGTGGAAAATTCTTCAACAGATGGGAATACCAGACCACCTGACCTGCCTCTTGAGAAACCTGTATGCAGGTCAGGAAGTAACAGAACTGGACATGGAACAACAGACTGGTTCCAAATAGGAAAAGGAGTACGTCAAGGCTGTATATTGTCACCCTGCTTATTTAACTTCTATGCAGAGTATATCATGAAAAATGCTGGGCTGGAAGAAGCACAAGCTGGAATCAAGATTGCCGGGAGAAATATCAATAACCTCAGAAATGCAGTGACACCACCCTTATGGCAGAAAGTGAAGAGGAACTAAAAAGCCTCTTGATGAAAGTGAAAGAAGAGAGTGAAAAGTTGGCTTCAAGCTCAACATTCAGAAAATGAAGATCATGGCGTCTTGTCCCATCACTTCATGGGAAATAGATGGGGAAAAAGTGGAAACAGTGGCAGACTTTATTTTTTTGGGCTCCAAAATCACTGCAGATGGTGACTGCAGCCATGAAATTAAAAGACGCTTACTTCTTGGAAGAAAAGTTATGACCAACCTAGATAGCATATTGAAAAGCAGAGATATTACTTTGCCAAAAGGTGCGACTAGTCGAGGCTATGGTTTTTCCTGTGGTCATGTATGGATGTGAGAGTTGGACTGTGAAGAAAGCTGAGCGCCGAAGAATTGATGCTTTTGAACTGTGGTGTTGGAGAAGACTCTTGAGAGCCCCTTGGACTGGAGGGAGATCCAACCAGTCCATTCTGAAGGAGATCAGTCCTGGGGTTTCCTTGGAAGGAATGATGCTGAAGCTGACACTCCAGTACTTTGGCCACCTCATGCGAAGAGTTGACTCTTTGGAAAAGACTCTGATGCTTGGAGGGATTGGGGGCAGGAGGAAAAGGGGATGACAGAGGATGAAATGGCTGGATGGCATCACCGACTCAATGGACGTGAGTCTGAGTGAACTCCGGGAGGTGGTGATGGACAGGGAGGCCTAGCGTACTGCGATTCATGGAGTCACAAAGAGTCAGACATGACTGAGTGACTGAACTGAACTGAACTTAAAAAAAAGAATAGAGAAAAAGATCCTGCAAGCCTCAACAAGATCTGAGATCTATGCTGCAAGTTAGACCTGGCACAGGGACTTCCCTGGTGATCCAGTGGTTAAGAATTCACCTGCCAGTGAAGGGAACATGGGCTCGATTCCTGGTCTGGGAAGATTTCACACGACGCAGAGCAACAAAGCCCCATGCTGCAACTACTAAAGCCCTCGAGCCCGTGCTCCACAAGAGAAGCCACGGCAACGAGAAACCTGAGCACCGCAACCAGAGAATAGTTCCCACTTGCCACAGAGAAAGCCCTCTAGCAGCAACAAAGACCCAGCACAGCCAAAGATTGGAAAAAAAAAAAAAAGACCTGGTACAGCCAAATATTTAAATAAATAAATAAAATGCCCTCCTAGAGCTACATTGTCATTCCCTTTGTGTGTCATGATGTGGGAAAGGTCAGAAAGCACTACTGACTCCATTGCCTGACTGAAATCTACACTTGATTTTTTATTTTATATTGGAACATCTGTTTTTTAAATTAACTTTATTGAAGTAAAAATTTACAATTTAATGCACATATCTTAGTGTGCGGTTTCATGAGTTTTAATAAGTGCATTGTTCAGTCGCTAAGTCATGTCTGACTGTGACCCCATGACCTGCAGGACACCAGGCTTCCCTGTCCTCCACTATCTCCCGGAGTTTACTCAAACTCATAGCCATTGAGTCAGAGATGCCATCCAAATGACTCATCCTCTGTCGCCCCCTTCTCCTCCTGCTCTCAATCTTTCCCACCATCAGGGTCTTTTCCAATGTCAAGTGCATACACCCATGTAATCCCCACCCCAATCAAGACAGGGGACGTTTCCCTCCCCCAGTTCCCTGTGTGCCCTTTACTGTCCCTCTTTTCCCCACTCCCTGCCACAGGCAACTGAAGATCTGATTTCCATCACTATAGATCGGCTTTGCTGTTCCAGAACTCAATATTAGTGGAATCACATAGTACTCCTCTATTGCGTCTGGCTTCTTTCAGCATAATGTTTTTGAAAGTCACCCATGTTGTATGCATTAACAGTTGTGTGTATTAACAGTTGTATGTAGTAACAGTTTGTGTTTCTCGTAATAACTTGATTGAGAATAATTCATATGCCATAAAATTCACCCTTTAGTCTATGATTCAATGGTTTGGTTTTTTAATTCACAGAGGTGAGCAGTCATCACAGCTAACGTAGCCTTCTCATCACCCTCAAAACAAACTCTGTGCCCATTAGCAGTCACCCCTCTGTCCCTCTCCCCAGCTACTGGTCCAGCTATGGTCTCTTTGAATTTACTTATTCTGGACATTTCATAGAAATGGACTCATATAATATGTGGTCCCTTGTGTCTGGTTTCTTTCACTCAGCATAACCTTTAATGGTTCACCCACATTGTAGCAGGCTATCAGTACATCATTACTTTCAGGGCTGAATAATATTTCATGGTAGGAATATACCACATTTTTTTAATCCATCTATAACTTAATGGACATTTGGTTTGTGTCTACTTTTTGGTTACTTGAATAACATTGCTATGGACATTCCTGTGCAAGCTTCTGTGAAGAAATGTTTCAATTCTGTTTGGAATATACCTAGGAGTGGAATTGCTTGTCCGTACACTAGTGGTAAAGAACCAAGGCAGGAAACCTAAGAGACATGGGTTCAGTCCCTGGGTTGGGAAGATCCACAGGAGAAGGAAATGGCAACCCGCTCCAGTATTCTTGCCTGGAGAATCCTGTGGACAAAGGAGCCTGGCGGGCTACAGTCCATGGGGTCGCAAAGAGTCGGACACAACTAAAGTGACTTAGCACAAGCATAACACAAGCACAGTAACTCTACGCTTAACATTTTGAAATTGTTTTCCAAGGTGGCTGCACCAGTTTACACTTTATTCATTTTTATTGCTGAGTAATAGTCTATAGGCCACAAATTAATCAAAATTAAAAACCTCTGCTTTTCAAAAGGCATCATTTATTTATTTGTTTTGGCTGTGCTTCGAGGCTGGGCCCTGCAGTCAGAGCCAAGTCCTAACCACTGGATAGCCAGGGAATTCCCAAAAGGCACCATTATTTTAAAAAGTGAAACTATCTTCTGGGTGAAAATATTTGTAGTCCATTTATCTGATGAAGGATTTGTATCCAAAATATTGGGTTGGTCAAAAAGTTCATTTTCATTTTTCCATAACACCTTATTAAAAACCCCAAAGAACTTGAAAATTCCGAACAAACTTTTTGACTAATTTAATATATAAAGAACTCTTACAATTTAATAAGTCAAATAACATGGTTTTCTAAACAGTCAATGAAAGAATCAAACACTTAATAAAAGATACATAAAAATGGTCAATAAACACTTGAAATATGGTCGGCATCATTAGTCATTAGAGAAATGCAAATAAAACTAAGATGTATTATTTTACATTTACTAGCATGACTAATGCTAAAAAGATTTTCAATATCAAATCTTGGTCATGCTGCAGATCAACTGGAATTATCATACACAGATCTTGGAAATGTAAAACAGAACTACCATTTCGGAAAACAGTTTGGCAGATCCCTCTCATTTTAAAATACCTCCCCCCATTTAAAAATATTTCACTTATTTAAAAAGTGCTTTTTAATGACCATTTTTAAATAGCCTTTGTCACTTTCTTTACCATGTCTCCATATAAATGTATGCAATTAGAGATCAAATAAGTTTGGCAAGTTTCTAGCTGTTTACTGAAGAGAAACGAGAAGGTATTTCTACAGAAAGACTTACCCAGGAATGTTTCAGTTCAGTTCAGTCGCTCAGTCGTGTCCAACTCTTTGCAATCCCATGAACCGCAGCATGCCAGGCCTCCCTGTCCATCACCAACTTCCGGAGTCCACCCAGACCAATGTCCATTGAGTCAGTGATGCCATCCAACCATCTCATCCTCTGTCATCCCCTTCTCCTCCTGCCCTCAATCTTTCCCAGCATCAGGGTCTTTTCAAATGAGTCAGCTCTTCACATCAGGTGGCCAAAGTATTGGAGTTTCAGCTTCAACATCAGTCCTTCCAATGAACACCCAGGACTGATCTTCTTTAGGATGGACTGGTTGGATCTCCTTGCAGTCCAAGGGACTCTCAAGAGTCTTCTCCAACACCACAGTTCAAAAGCATCAATTCTTTGGTGCTCAGCTTTCTTTATAGTCCAACTCTCACATCCATATATGACCACTGGAAAAACCATAGCCTTGACTAGACCAACCTTTGTTGACAAAGTAATGTCTCTGCTTTTTAATATGCTGGTCTAGGTTGATCATAACTTTTCCTTCCAAGGAGTAAGAGTCTTTTAATTTCATGGCTTTAGTCACTATCTGCAGTGATTTTGGAGCCCAGAAAAATAAAGTCAGCTACTGTTTCCCCATCTATTTGCCATGAAGTGATGGGACCGGATGCCATGATCTTTAGTTTTCTGAATGTTCGAGCTTTAAGCCAACTTTTTCACTCTCCTTTTTACTTTCATCAAGAGGCTCTTTAGTTCTTCCCACTTTCTGCCATAAGGGTGGTGTCATCTGCATGGTAAGGTCAGGGGCTGACGCTGGGTCCCTTGAGATAAATCAGGGGGCAGAGGACCAGGGTTGGTAGGATTTGAGGGACTGACAACGAGTCTCTCCTCTGAGCCTTTTTCTTCCTCTGCAGACAGAGTTCCTGGAAGTCAGTCAGCTGTCCTTTATCCCAGACCTTGGATGCAAAGGATTGTGAGTGTCTGACACTTTTCACCCACCGTCTGCCAATGTCTGAATCTCTCCCTCCCCGAGAATAGGGAAAGCAGGGCAGGGTGGGCTGGGAGTCTGATTTTATCCCCACAGGTTTGAACCCTGGATCCCTCTCCAGCGCCTCTTCCTGGTTTTCCCCACAGGGAGGGGGTGATCCGGAAGCGCTCAGGTGGCCACCGTGTTCCTGGCCTCACCTGCTGCGGCCGAGACCAAGTTTGTTATCGCTGGTCCAAGCGGTGAGGGCTGAGCAGAGAGGCTGGACAGTGGGTGGGGCGAGGAAGGAGATGCGAGGGGCGGGGGGCATGAAGGAATGGCTGGAGCCCTCCCCTCCAGGTGGCTGGTGGTGAAGGACTCCTTCCTGCTGTACATGTGCCTCGAGACTGGCGCCATCTCCTTTGTTCAGCTCTTCGACCCTGGCTTCGAGGTGCAGGTGGGGAAAAGGAGTACAGAGGCACGGTACGGGGTCCGGGTCGACACCTCTCACAGGTAAGGCCTCCTGGTATGGACAGCACCTGGTGAGTGAAGAGCCAGCCTGGGGCCCTAAGGGGAGATGCGTGGAAGAGACCACGGAAGAGAGGGTGTTCCCACTCCACCCCTCTGGAGATGGCCATGATTTGGAACCAGGGAACGTTCTAGCCAGATGCTTGGGGCTGCTCCTAGAGGCTGGCCCAGAGCTTTCTCTGGGGTTGAGGGCGAGTGGGAACAAACAACAGGTTCCCTTGCTTCCTCACTCCCTTGGGGAGAGGGAGGAACGAAGCTGCTTCCTTATGTGGGATGAGGGTAGGGATGGGTCCAGAAGTCAGGCCGGGGGGATGGGTTAGATGTTTTGCCCCTCCTTTAGGTGGTGTTGTGTACAGGGGGCATGTACTATACCCTGCTTTTGCTCTGGGCTTTGGGCAGTTGGGATTTTGGTCTGTTTGTATCTTTTGTCCAAAATTTGCCGCAACTGTTCATGCCCACAGTTATTTTTAGTCCCATGTAGTTTCTTTGTGTTTTGTTGCTCCAAGAGAGGCGGGTCCAGGTGCAAGCATTGCAACAAAGGGTCCTAGGTCCCAGGCCTGTCTCAGAAGGGCTTTTGGTGCAAAGAAAGGGCACTCCGTCCATTCACTTATTTATTCAATAAACTTGAGGGACTTCCCTGGTGATCCAGTGGTTAAGACTTCATGCTTCCACTGCAAGGGGCACACTTGTGATCCCTGGTCAGGGAACTAAGACTCCACATGCCATGCTGCATAGCTCACCCCTTCCCCCCCATCCCCCTCCCCCCCAAAAAAAACAGACAACGACCTTGAGTGGCTGGCACAATACTAAGTGCCAAACACCCAACTGTGAATAAGACAGATGTATGCCCTGTCCCTGTGAAATCAAGTATGGACTGAGGAAGGAGGTGGGAAAGAGCAGACAGCTAAAGGAAGAGGGTTTCTGGGCCAAGCCAGAGGTATGGAGGGCGAGGATGGTGGTCCATCTTTGTTCTTGCCCAGGTCCTTGATTCTCAAGTGCAGCAGCTACCGGCAGGCACGGTGGTGGGCCCAGGAGATCACCGAGCTGGCCCAAGGCCCAGGCAGAGACTTCATTCAGCTGCACCGGCACGACAGCTACGCTCCTCCTCGGCCTGGGACCCTGGCCCGGTGGTGAGACACTGATGTCCTTTCTGAAATTGTCAGTGGTCTTTCAGCCTCCTTGGTGTTCTCTGAGTCCTGATCTTCTCTCTCTTCTGACCCCTTCTGACCTCAGTAACCTACCCATTTGACTTTTCCAGTCGCCCACACCCCCTGACCTTTGATCATTCTGATTCCTCTGATTACCCTCTGATCTTTCTGAACCCCAAATTAGGTGATCTCTGACCCTGACCTCTCTGACTGACCTCCTGTGACCTTTCTAACCCCCTTTCACCCCACTGACCCTCTGTGTTCTCAGGGATCTCAAATCTCTCTGATTCATTTGGTCTATTTAATAAACATTTTCTAAGCACCCATTATGTGCCAGGTCCATGGCAGGGATAAGACACAGTAGGTGATTCAATCATGAAACAGTGGGAATTTGCCATACTGGCCATAGACACAGAGTACCAAGCTCAGACAAGGGGCATCTGCTCTAGTGCAGGAGGTCTGGACTGGCTTCCAGAAGGCAGTAACTCTGAGGTTCACGTTAGCAAGATAAAATGGAGAAGGGTGGTCCCTGCAGAGAAGCTAGAAATAGTCTGGCGTGTTAGGGATTCACGAAGGCTGACTTGTTCCAGTTTGAGAAGCAGAAGCCAGAAAAGAGTCTGGAGCAGGGGACTTCCCTGGAAGACTAGTAATTAAGACTCAGCGCTTCCAGTGCAAGGGTGTGGGTTCAATCCCTGGTCAGGGAAATAAGATCTTGCCTGCCATGTGCGGTGCAGCCAAAAAAAAAAAAAAAGTGTCTGGTGGTCTCAGGGCCTGATCAGCACCTCTCCTGCTAGCTAAGGAGGTTAACTTTTATCATAAGCAGAGAGGAGTCATGGAAGCAATTCCTCCCCCCCCCCCCCCCTTGGTGTTAGTGTTGAGAATTTTGTGTTTTTTTTTTTTTTTAAATTTTTATTGGAGTTGA
Source organism: Ovis canadensis (assembly GCF_042477335.2). Classification (NCBI taxonomy): domain Eukaryota; kingdom Metazoa; phylum Chordata; class Mammalia; order Artiodactyla; family Bovidae; genus Ovis; species Ovis canadensis. The sequence goes on along the minus strand of NC_091255.1, from coordinate 35,100,987 downwards.
TTTAAATGTGTTGGTTTCGGAAGTACAACAAAGAGAACCAGTTATACATATGTCCACTCTTTTTTAGATTGTTTTCCCATATAGGTCATTACAGAGTATTGAGTAGAGCTCTCTGTGCTCTATACTAGGTCCTTATTAATTATCTATTTTCTATATACTACTGCTAAGATGCTTCATAGTAGTATATATATTTCAGTCCGGATCTTCCAATTTATCCCTACTTCCCCCATTACGCCCTGGTAACCATAAGTTTGTTTCCTATATCTGTAACTATTTCAGCTTTGTAGAGAAGTTCATTTGTACCCTTTTGAAATTTATTTTTTAACAAAAGAACTGATTGCGCCAGTTAGTATGAGCCAGGAACTGTTCTGAGTGTTTTATGCTTTGTTGTTGTTGTTGTTTAGTTGCTAAGTCATGTCTAACTCTTGTGCCAGGCCATGGACTGTAGCCCACCAGGCTCCTCTGTCCATGGGATATCCTAGGCAAGAATACTGGAGTGGGTTGCCATTTTCTTCTCTAGGGAATCTTCCCGACCCAGGATTAAACCTACGTCTCTTGCACTGGCAGGCAGATTCTTCCTGCTGAGTCACCAGGGAAGCTGCTTTATGTTTATGAACTTACTCCGTGACACAGGTACAGTTGTTATCTCCATTTTCCAGATGAGAAAACTGAGTCAAGGAGAAGTTAAATAACTTGCCAAGGTCACACACCTTGTAAACAATAGATTCAAATGCAGGCAGTCTGGGTCAAGACCCTGCTCTTCACCATCAAACAGAACAGTTATTAAAAGTCTAACAGGGGCTTCCCTGGTGGTCCAATGGCAAGACTCCCTGTTCTCAATGCAGGGGGCCTGGGTTCAATCCCTGCCGAGGGAACTAGACCCCACATGCTGCAACAAAGAGCCTACATGTCACAACTAAGACCCTCTGCAGCCAAATATATAAACAAAATATTTTAAAAGTAAATAAAAGTCTTAACAATGCAGAACTTGCACAAGCCTCTACCTACTCTCCATACCTTAGTTCTTCCCTACTCCCTCTCCCACAAATCCCATTTCTCTCCCCAAAAGTAATCCTGGTGATAGTTTGATATTTATCTTCCTAAGTCTTCTCCTGCGTATGTTCATGCACTTGTGCATATATGTTACTTTTTGTTTTAATATAGATAAGATCATGCCCCCTCTCCTTTGTTTTTTTTTCCCACTTAATACATGTGTTAGAGATTAGGCATTTACATTATTTCCCACTTTCAGCCTTATAAACAATACTGCAATGAACACAATGCTTGCCTAAGCATTTAATAGGATGTCTTCCTAGATACAGAATTACTAAGTGCATTTAATGGTATTAGGGAGTGTGTACATTTAATATTTTGTTAGATACTGCCAAGTTGTCCTCTAAAAAGGCTATAAAGCCAATTTATATTCTCACAGTCTATGAGAATACTCACTTCCCCCATTCTGATACTGAGCGTTACCTGTGATTTTAATTTTTGCCAGAGTGGATTTAAAAAGTGTCATTTTATTTTAATATCAATTTCCTTGTTTAGCGATGATATTGAACATCTTTTCATTTTCTCCCTGTGAGCTATCCGTTCTTACTCTTTGTTCAATTGGCTTATATGTCTTTTTGTTACTGATTTGTTGGAACTCTTTATATGTGATGTATTAACCCTCCCAGTCTTTAGTCATTTTCTTTAGTTTATTGTGTCTTTTGTAACTTTTATTTTTATTTAGTTCATACTGGCAAGTTTATTCCACTTTGAAATATCTGCTACTATCTGACTCTGTGATCACTCTTGGTCTTTGACCTTGCTATCACCTCTGACCCATGACTGTCCTTCGATCTTCACTCTCCAGAGCTTTCTGGCTTCTGACTTCCCTGATCTCCTTGGCTTGGCCTCCCCCCAGGTTTGTGAATGGGGCAGGTTACTTTGCTGCTGTGGCAGATGCCATCCTGCGAGCTCAAGAAGAGATTTTCATCACAGACTGGTGGTAAGTGGGAGAAGAACCTGAGCAAGAAAGTGTGGGTTAGTACCTGCAACAGATCAGCTTATGGGTCAGAAAAGGAGTGGAAGGGGAGGAGTGGCTGTTGTTGGGAGCTTAGCTTACCCTCACCTGCTGCCCTGAATCCCAGGTTGAGTCCTGAGATTTACCTGAAGCGTCCAGCCCATTCAGATGACTGGAGACTGGACGTTATGCTCAAGAAGAAGGCGGTGAGGAGAATGGTCTGGCTGGAGGGGAGGTATGGTCAAGGGGTGGCTTGTGGGTGGAGATTGGTTGGAAGAGACTATAGCATGGCGGGGGGTAGGGGGGGAAGGTAAAGAATCTAAAACTTGAGGTGGAGGAAATGTACCCATCCTGGTTCAGTCTCACAGAAATCACCTCTTCCACTTCCCTGGGGAGAACTCCCTTAGAGAAGAAGACCAACCTCCCTGTTCTTGCCCTTCCTCTCCTTGATGTAGACTTTCCTCCCAATACCCTATGCACTCAATTCTGTTATGGGGGATGGACATATCTGTCTCTCTCATTGGGTGGATGAATACCACTAGCTGCAGTACAAGGCACAGTGTCTGCTATGTTGGGAGCATCCAGAGATGGTGATGGATGGGAGGAAAGATATGCGGATGATGGAGAGTGTGTGGGTGAGGGGATGGATAGATGATGGAAAGGGAGATAGAAGGCTATGAGGTTGGGAAGGTAGATCCAAGGAGAGTGGTAAATAGATAGATGAGTGACAGATGGTAGATAAGGGATGAGTAAATTGTTGGGAAGATGGATGGCTAGATAATGCTAGGTAGGTGGGTAGATGTGTGGATGGATGAGTGAGTGAGCAGATAGATGATATTCAATCTAAGTTTGCTGTAAGCATCAAAACAGGGTGTCAGTGGCATAGCATTGAGGATCTCTGGGTGGAGAGGAGGAACATCCAGGAACCCTGAGGGTGGGAAAGGGTCATTAGGATCTGATTCCCTCACTGACCACCAGGAGGAGGGTGTCCGAGTGTCTGTACTGCTGTTCAAGGAAGTGGAGTTGGCCTTGGCCATCAACAGTGGCTACAGCAAGAGGGTACTGATGCTGCTGCACCCCAACATAAAGGTGACTCAGGCCCCAGAGACCCCTCCCTTCTGGCCCTCCTCACTACACATCCCCCCTCCACCAACCCTCCCTGTCCTTGAACGTCTCATCTTTCCATCTTCCTGTTCCCCGCCTCCTCCAAACGCTGCCTCTGACTTCTCCCACCTACGCCCACACTCATGAACTCCCCCATACCTGCTCCAGGTGATGCGCCACCCAGACCAGGTGACACTGTGGGCCCATCATGAGAAGCTCCTGGTGGTAGACCAAGTAGTGGCCTTCCTGGGTGGGCTGGACCTCGCCTATGGCCGCTGGGATGACCTACACTACAGACTGACTGATCTGGGGGATTCCTCTGAGTCAGCTGCCCCCCAGGTAATCCCCCAAGGCCTTCCGGAGCACACCCCCCCCCCCAACTCAACTAATGTAAATCCATACCCCTTCCCAGCTGCAGCCTTCCTCTCCAGTCACAGCCCTCATTCAAAGTTCCTGTGCCTTTCTGGGACCCCAACAACCTGCTTTGAATATACTGACTCAGTTGCCTCCCCATGACCTCTACCCATTTCTCTAGGGATTTCAAATGCATCTGAAGGGGAGGGCCAGGGAATCAAACTCTCTCTGTTTCATTCTTCCTCTGTGTGTCTCTCTGTCTTCCCGTCTTCCAGTGCTCCTTTCTTCTCTTTGGCCTGGCTCTGTGTGACCCATGACCTCTCCTTGCCCCTGGCTTGGGTGTGTTCCCCCTACAGCCTCCCACCTCACGCTCAGACCTTCCAGCTACCCCCGACCTCACTCACAACCAACTCTTCTGGCTGGGCAAGGACTACAGCAATCTGATCACTAAAGATTGGGTGCAGCTGGATCGGCCTTTTGATGGTAGGGGGTCCACCTTCTTCAAAGTCCCTAAGAGCTGGGAGCCGGGGCAGAGGGCGGGCCTGGGTCTGAGGATGGGATGAACCGGGTCTTAATGCCACCTCTTCTCCGGTCAGCACCTCCTCCTCCCTGACCCACGTGTTCCCAAGGGACCGTCCCTGACCTCTTCCCTGACTCTCCTGGGACATTCTCCCTCCCCCCAGATTTCATTGACAGGGAGACTATGCCACGGATGCCATGGCGGGACATTGGGGTGGCGGTCCACGGCTCACCCGCCCGGGACCTTGCCCGGCACTTCATCCAGCGCTGGAATTTCACCAAGGTGCCTGATCCCTCCGAGCCTGGAGGGTGGGCGGGAGCCAGGGGCAGCTAGCCATCTCCCGCTGATTCTGCCACCCTTCCGCCTTAGACTACCAAGGCCAAGTACAAGATACCCATGTACCCCTACCTGCTGCCCAAATCCACCAGCACCGCAAACCAGCTCCCTTTCACGCTTTCCGGAGGGCAGTGCGCCACTGTGCAGGTGAGGCTCGGAATTCAGCCGGCCCTCTCCCCGCTCCCTTCAGCGCAACCTCGCTTCAGCACTCTCCCTGACGGAGAGCGCCCTCCCGCCCCCGCCCCCGAACCCCTCCTCTCCTGGACTCAGGAGGCACATCCTATCCGTCGTTCCCGCAGGTCTTGCGGTCAGTGGACCGCTGGTCAGCGGGCACCCTGGAGAACTCCATTCTCAATGCTTATCTGCACACCATCAGAGAGAGCCGGCACTTCCTCTACATTGAGGTCTGTCGGAGTGAGGGTGGAGCAGAGAAACTTAGGATATCCTGTCAGTGGGCTCAGTCGTTTAGGGCTGGCATAGCTGGACCTGGAGAACTTGGTGAAGCCTGGACCCAGGGCCGGGAGCCTGGGGAGGGGGATGGCGACATGGAGCTGAGGGCAGGAACTGCTGACGGCGGCCGGACTGCTGACGTCTGTCATTCGTCCCTGCTCCAGAATCAGTTCTTCATTAGCTGCTCAGATGGGCGGACGGTGCTGAACAAGGTGGGCGATGAGATTGTGGACAGAATCCTGAAGGCCCACAAGTAAGGCGGACCAGCTTGGAACCTGGGGGTTATGGGCGTGTTTTAAGACTAACCAGAGGGATGAGGGGAGGGGTGGGGCTTGGGAGACGGGTCACACCGCTGACTCCGCCCCTCTCCAGACAGGGGCAGTGCTTCCGAGTCTACGTGCTTTTGCCCCTCCTCCCTGGATTCGAGGGTGACATCTCCACAGGTGGTGGTAACTCCATCCAGGCCATTCTGCACTTCACTTACAGGTGACCACCGCCTCGCCCTTCCCACCCTAACCCCTGCCAGACTCTGCCCCTCCATGGCCCCATCCTGATCCCTTCTTGCTGGACTGTTGAGGTCCACCTCTTTTCTGACATCCCCCTCCCCCACCCTGCCCCAACCCCTGTCGGTCCAGTCTCCGCCTTCCTCACCCATTCTTTTCGCTCAGGACGCTGTGTCGTGGGGAATATTCAATTTTACATCGTCTCAAAGCAGCCAGTGAGTTCTGGGGGCTGGGGGTTCAAGCCCTGGACCCCTGGGGAGGGAGAGATTGAGGGACTGGAGCCCCAGGGATGGAGGGACGGAGGCTGTCATGTCTGCATGCTTCTGTGGTTACTGCCGGAGCCCATGGTGGCCTATTAGTGCAGAGAGAAGTGTATAGACCAGGCTATATAGGGCTTCTGAAGTGAGGCGGTAGATGGACCAGGACTCTGCCTGCAATGGAGGGCACCTCTCACCTCACTCCCTCCCTGCCCCCCCCCACATCTCTTGCTTATAGTGGGGACAGAGTGGCAGAACTATATTTCCATCTGTGGGCTACGTACACACGGAGAACTAGGCGGGCACCCAGTCTCGGAGCTCATCTATATCCACAGCAAGATGCTTATTGCAGATGACCGGACAGTCATCATTGGTCAGTGCTGGGTCCCCAGCAATGAGTGGAGGGTGCAGAGAGGTGGAGCAGGGCCCAGCCAGGCGCAATGGGATGGGACTGGGTGATGGAGATCACAGCTGACGTCCAGTTGGGGATGGAGGCCAAAGAAGTCGTGTTGCCCACAGGCTGGTGCTTGGGTAGAGGTGATGGGGTGGGGTGGGGTTCCCTGGGCTCAGGAAGATATAGTGTGTCCTGCATCCACCCAGGCTCAGCAAACATCAATGACCGGAGCTTGCTGGGGAAGCGGGACAGTGAGCTGGCCGTGCTGATCGAGGACACAGAAATGGAGACATCCCTCATGAACGGTGTGGAGTATCAGGCAGGCAGGTTTGCCTTGAGTCTGCGGAAGCACTGCTTCAGGTAGAGCCAGGTGGGATGCTAAAAGGTGGGAGGAGGTGGAAAGGGGGAGGGTTTGCTCTTTTAACAGGTGTGAGGATTGTCTAGAGGTAGTACTGGATTACTAGTACTTGTGCTATGCTAAATCACTCACTCGTGTCTGACTTTTTGCAACCCTATGGACTGTAGCCCACCAGGCTCCTCTGTTCATGGGATTCTCTAGGCAAGAATACTGGAGTGGGTTGCCATGCCTTCCTCCAGGGTATCTTCCTGAACCAGGGATCAAACCTGCTTCTCCTAAGTCTCCTGCATTGGCAGGCGGGTTCTTTACCACTGGTGCCACCTGGAAAGCCACTTACTAGTACTTACTTAGTACTTGTGCATCAGTCGCTCGGGCGTATCCTACTTTTTCGACCCCATGGACTGTAGCCCACCAGGCTCCTCTGTCCAAGGGATTCTCCAGGCAAGAGTACTGGAGAGGATTGCCATTTCCTTCTCCAGGGGATCTTCCTGACCCAGGGATTGAACCCACATTTCCTGCATTGTGGGTGGATTAGTACTTGCTTGTGTTCTTAGTTACTTCAGTACTTAGAGGCAGACTAGTCCAGTTTAGGGTACCTGCAAAGCAGGGATACCAAAAAAAAAAAAAGAGAGAGAGAGAGAGGGAAACAAATACTTTAAAAATAATTTGGCATTTTTTTTAAAGCATTAAAGTAGTCACCAAAGTAGACAAATTAAAGCTCTGTTGGACTTGTTTACACTGATTTGATTGTTTAGCAAAAGTGTTAGTTGCTGACTCGTGTCCAGCTTTTTGCAATTCCATGGACTGTAAGCCCACCAGGCTCCTCTGTCCATGGAATTCTCCAGGCAAGAATACTGGAGTGGGTAGCCATTCCCTTCTCCAGGGGATCTTCCCAACCCAGGGGTTGAACCTGGGTCTGCCACATTGCAGGCAGAATTTTTACTGCCTGAGCCATCTGGGAAGCCCCGATTTTACTTTTTAACCGTGCATCTATTTTCAATTACCTGGATAGGCGCACCATAACTTTTCTGATATTTAGGCCCTTGAAGGATCTTACTCTAGCCCCACTGGGACCCCTTTCTCCTGCAGCGTGATTCTAGGGGCTGCTGCTCGGCCACATCTGGATCTCCGGGACCCTGTCTGTGATGCCTTCTTCCAGTTGTGGCAAGAAACAGCTGAGAGCAACGCCAATATCTATGAGCAGGTGGGTGGGGGTGGGGAGAGTGCTGGCCCACGGAAGCTGAGGGATTATCCTGTCCAGGGTGAGATGGAGAGGAGCCACTTCACACAGCCATTCTCATAAGGAGATGAGGGTCTGGGGACATCATGGGATTCAGGGTCAGTGTAGGGGGATATGTGTAGGGTGTGGGGAGTGGGGTCATGTAGCCCAGTTGGGTTTGGACTCTTGGCAGAGTCTCCTGAAGCCTTATTGGCTTCCATGCATCCCCCACCCACAGATTTTCCGATGCCTTCCATCCAATGCCACACGCTCCCTGCGGGCACTTCGGGAGTATGTAGTCGTGGAGCCCTTGGCCACGGTCAGCCCTCCCTTGGCCCGGTCTGAACTCACCCAGGTCCAGGGCCACCTCGTCCACTTCCCCCTCAAGTTCCTGGAGGATGAGTATTTGCTGCCCTCCCTGGGTAGCAAGGAGGGTGTGATGCCCCTAGAAGTGTGGACATAGCTACAGCTCCTCCGGCCTGGAAGAGGCCACCAGCCTCTGGGCTACACTGCCTCTGGTTCTCTGCCCCCTAACCCTCAGGACCAGGGCAATGCCTTTGAGACCTGGGGGAGGCAGGCATCCCTGGAGGGGACTAAAGAAGTCACAAAGGATGTTTTTTGGGAAACAACCAAAGAAGACACTCCCAACCCCAGTTGGGGAGATGGAAGAGGGTCCCAGAGAGCTTCCTCCTCCTCGCTGTCCAGTTCAAACCACTACTACAAAGGAGAAGCAAGATTCCTGCCAGGATGCCTGGGATCAGCCTCCTACTCCAAGAGGACCAGACTTGGCCTTGAGCCTTCTCATCTCTCCCTTGACTTCCTGCTGGGGAACCCCCTCCCTGCCCCAAGGCCTCTCCTAGCTCATTACTGCCAAGGCAGAGGGAAGGATGGAGCCACTGCTGGCTTCAGTGCCCATGGTGGGGAGGGGTGGGAGGAGGGATGCACACTAACCCCCTCCACCAGCTGCTGACAGACACTAACTTTGTATCCGTTCAATAAGCATTTCATAAATAAAAGCTTAGAAAAGCTCCTTGTCTCTTCCTTGGCTGAACTAAGTGTGTGTCTCAAAGGCCCCCCAGGCCCACACAGGTGCTTCACCCCCTCTCCCCACCCCACTCCTTTCTTTCTTTGGCTTCATCTCAGCTCTGCTCCACTTGTCTGTGGCTTTTGGAGCTCCATCACTTGGTGCTGGGAAGACCAGGTGTTCACACAGGGCTGGCTGTATAGTAGGAAGCGTGGACCCACATCGGGACTCCTGGAGGAAAATGGAGCCCAGGGTGCAGCTGCAAGTAAGGGAGGCGCCCAGAGAAGGGCCCAGAGGGGCCGTACCTTGTTCCTCAAGTGACTGCCCAGGAGGCTTAGGGAAGCCCCTGGGAGTCGGAAAGGGTATAGGCTTGAGGTCAGAAAGAACTGGACCCAAGTCTCGGGCTTGTCACTTTTTACCTCAATGGCCTTGTCAAGTCACATCACTTCTCTGGGCCTCAGTGGTCCCACCTGGGAAATGAGAATGAAAGTGAAAGTGAAACTCGCTCAGTAGTGTCCGACTCTTTGCGACCCCATGGACTATACAGATCATGGAATTCTCTAGGCCAGAACACTGGAATGGGTAGACATTCTCTTCTCCAGGGGATCTCCCCAACCCAGGGATCGAACCCAGGTCTCCCGAATTGCAGGCAGATTCTTTACCAGCTGAGGCACAAGGGAAGCCAGGGAAATGGGAATAATACTTACATAACTGTCTTGCTGTAAAGATTCAGTTGTTGACTTAAATATTTATTGAGCACCTGTTCTTTGCCAGACATCATCTAAACCAACAGCAGTGAGTACTACAAAGTCCCCACCCTAATAGGACACAGCTTCACTGTCCAGTACAGTAGCCACCAGCCACATTTGGCTATTTACACTTAAATTTATAACAATTAGAACTAGGTAAAGATTTAGTTCCTTGCATCAGCCACCAAGTGGCTGGGAGCCACTTGCAGCTAGTGGCTAGCATATTGGATGGAGAGCATTTTTGTCATTGCACAGAGTTGGCACTGCTGCAGAGTGAAGAGAGATAGTACACGTCATTGTGTATGAGAGAGTGTGTTAAGTCACTCAGTCACGTTCGACTCTTTGCGACCCCATGAACTGCAGCACGCCAGGCTTCCCCGTCCTTCATCATCTCCTGGAGCTTGCTCAAACTCATGTCCATTGAGCTGGTGATGCCATCCAACCATCTTGTCCTCTGTCATCCCCTTCTCCTGCCTTCAAACTTTCCCAGCATTGGGGTCTTTTCTAATGAGTCGACTCTTTGCATCAGGTGGCCAAAGTATTGGAGCTTCAGTTTCAGCATTAGTCCTTCTAATGAAGGACTTTAGGATTGACTGGTTTGATCTCCTTGCAGTCTAGGGGACTCTCAAGAGCCTTCTCTGACACCACAGCTCAAAAGCCATCAATTCTTTGGCGCTCAACCTTCTTTATGGTCCAACTCTCACATCCATACATAGTTACAAGAGAGTATAGCACACACTGGATTGAGGAGGGTTACCTCCCATGGCAGGTAGAGAGAAAAGGCTAATATAATGGGTATACAGAGAGAGCTCTTTGAACTGGTAACTTTTATTTTTTTTTTTAATATTTATTTATTTGGCTGCACCAGGTCTTAATTGCAGCCTCAAGGATCTTCGGTCTTTGTTGCGGCACGTGGGATCTTTAGTTGCAGGATGCAAATTCTTAGTTGTGGCATGTGGGATCTAGTTTCCTTGACCAGGGATCCAACCCAGGCCCACTGCCTTGGGAGCATGGAATCTTAGCAACTGGACCACGAGGGAAGCCCCAACTTTTTTATTTCTCAAGTTGGGTTGTGGGATATAAATTTTATGCATATTTTCCCTGTATCTTTTTGTATATCTGAAATATTTTGCAATTGGAAAAAAGTTTAGCACAGTGCTGGCTCTTGCCCTTCATCCCTCTGGTCTCATCCCTCAATCTCAGAATTGAGCAGGAAGAAACAGAGGGGAAACAGAGTGAGTAGTTTAGGAGGCTTTCCTGGAGGAGAGGTCCTTGGGGATGATGATGTGGAGAAAGAAGATGCTATCGCTTTGCTCCCATCCTCTCCTCTGAGTGCAGCCCTCTGTTCCTCTGAAAAAGCCATTTCCACACAAGCAATTCCCCCTCCCTTGTATAGCGGTCCCCAGGTACTAATTGGCATTCTGCTAATTAGCCTCATTGTCAGCACTAAGTGCCTCTTTCCCTAGGGGACCATTATCTCATTAACTGTGGGGTGGAGGCAGCAGCTGCCCTGGGACTGGGCTGGGGTCGGTGGGCTTCTGCTTCATACCATCTGTTGGTCTATCTGCTCTGCCCTCATTGGTCATGGAGTTTCTTGAATGGAGACCCCCATAGGGCAGGGAAAAGAGCAGTGAGGTTGCAGTCAGAAGAGCTGGCTCTAGACCCAGGATGAAGAGAAGAAATCCAGCTTCCCAAGATGGGTGGGAGGATCTGAGGGCGGCTGTGTCTGTGCAAAATATCCATCCCCCAGGGATCCAAAATTTGTCTTATTTTTAATACTTTTAACTTTTTTTTTCCTCCCAATATTTATTTGGCACATGGGATCTTTGCTGTGGCATCGCAACTCTTTGTTGCCGCGTGTGGGAGGGATCGAGTTCCCTGACCAAGGATTGAACCCTGGCCCCCTGCATTGGGAGCATGGAGTCTTAGCCACTGGGCCATGGGGGAAATTTATATTTTAACTTTTCTTGATGCCCGATTCAGGGCTTCCTCCACCACATTACCTCTTCTTAAATTATTATGGACAGTTTCATATGTACATAAAATTAGAGAATAGGGGATGGTGACCCCTTAGGTGCCCATGCATCAATACTCCAGCTTCAATAATTATCATCATGGGGACTTCCTTTGTGGTCCAGTGGTTAGCAATCTGCCTTGCAATGCAGGGGACATGGATTGGATTCCTGGTGGGGAACTAAGATTCCCCATGCTGTGAAGCAACTAAGAAAGATAACACAACAAAGACCTGAGGCAGCCAGATAAACAAATAAATATTAAGGAAAAAATCATCGCATGGGGCCAATCTTGTTTCTCCAGTCTTCTCCAGACAATCTTGTCTTCCCCAGGCCCAGATTACATTGCCTCTTGAGGTTTGGCTGGCCATATAGCCTACCCTACTCCCTCCCCCCCGACCCCATACCGTGATCTTCATTTGGTCATTCACTGATTAGGTATCTCTTTATTAAACACAGCCTAAGAGTAAAGTGAAAGTGTTAGTTGTTCAGTCATATCCGACTCTTTGCGATCCCACAGACTATTGCCTCCCAGGCTCTTCTGTCCAAGAGATTCTCTAGGCAAAAATACTGGAGTGCGTTGCCATTCCCTTCTGCAGGGGATCTTCCCAACACAGAGGCTGAACCCAGGTCTTCTGCACTGCAGGCAGGTTCTTTACTGTCTGAGCCACCAGAACAAGACCATGGGGTAGAAGGGAAAAAACACAGAATTTAAAGTTAGTGCTTTGTGAAAGTCATTCATCTCTCTGAGGCTCAATTTACTAATGTCTTACTCTTAGGCATTAGTAAATTTACTGAGAGCTTCATACATACCAAGTGCTTCACACATTTAATTTTATTTTTTTCTAACCTCCCTGTTATTATCCCTATTTTACAGTGATAGAATTGAGCCTCAGAGGGATGAATGACTTGCACAAAGCACTAACTTTAAATTCTGTGTTTTTCCCTACTATCCCATGGTCTTGTGTTTGAGTTACTACCCAGTGCCTACCCAGATACAGAGGCTTCATTCACATACATGTTACTAAACCTCTAGTGGGTGCCAGGCCCTGTGTTGAACAAGGCTGACATAATTCTTACCTTTAAGGAGATTCAACATTTTACAGTTCAAGGTATTAAAAGTTACCATGGGTTGAAGCCTGGTGGCTAAAACAGAAGAGCCAAACTCAGTCTCAGGGGGTGAAGGAAGGCTTCATGGAGGAAGTAATTTAGACATGAAGGGCAAAGCAAAAGGCACTGAAAATGGGCATGGTCAGAATATTCCAGAGAGAAGAAGTGGCAAGTGCAAAGGCTGGAGGAGGGTCTGTTGAGTTCTGGAAACTGCATGGAGAGGATTTCCATATGGCTAGAGTGTGTGAGGTTGAATGGTGGAGTACTGAAAAAGAGGGCTAGAGAAGCAGGCAGAATCTTGAAGGATCACGATTGCCACACTTCAGACTCAAAAGACAGGAGTCAGCGAAGGATCTTAACAGGAGAGTGACGTGAGATTTGAGTGAGTTTTAGAAAAACCAGGCACTATGAGCATAGAGAATTGACCTTAAAGAGGTCAGGCAAGAAGATCAAGTAGGAGGCTAATAAGAGTATTGAAGGTGAGTGATGACTGTGGCTTGGACAAGGACAAATGCAAGGTAAACAGAAGAGGGGGAAGGTGGGGGAGCGAGACTGGATGTGCATCTGAATGTGAAAAGAAGAGTCCAGAAAGGAGAGTGTCTGTCCCTTTCCAAGGACTTCTCATTTAAACTCTCGGAGAAGGCAATGGCACCCCACTCCAGTACTCTTGCCTGGAAAATCCCGTGGATGGAGGAGCCCGGAAGGCTGCAGTCCATGGGGTCTCTGAGGATCGGACACGACTGAGTGACCTCACTTTCACTTTCATGCGTTGGAGAAGGAAATGGCAACCCACTCCAGTGTTCTTGCCTGGAGAATCCCAGGGACGGGGGAGCCTGGTGGGCTGCCATCTATTGGGTCGCACAGAGTTGGATACGATTGAAGTGACTTAGCAGCAGCAGCAGCAGTAAAAAGTGAAAGTGTTAGTCTCTTAATTGTAGTAGTTCAGTTGTTGTGACCCCATGGACTTGTAGCCTGTCAGGCTCCTCTGTACATGGAATTCTCCAAGCAAGAACACTGAAGCCATTCCCTTCTTCAGGGGAGATTCCTGACCCAGGGGTCAAACTCAGGTCTCCTGCATTGCAGAAAGAGTCTTCACCGTCTAATGCAAGAGACACAGGTTTGACCCCTGGGACAGAAAGATCCCCTGGAGAAGACAATGGCAACCCACTCTAGTATTCTTGCTTGGGAAATCCCATTGTTAGAAGAGCTTGGCAGGCTACAGTCCACCAGTTCGAAAAGAGTTGGACACTACTGAGATTAAACAATGACAACAACAACAAAGTAATGTTTACATTAAGGCTGGAGGTGGGGTCTTGCAGAAATACTATCACTGTTACAAGTGATCTCAAAGATCAAGCAGCCTTCTCTTTCAAATTTGCAAAGAAAGGCCCAGAGAAGCAAAGCAACTTGCTCAAGGTCACACAGCATGTCCATGTCAGAACATGACTCCTTGCTCTTTATATAGCATTACTCAGCCTCCAGTGAGGCTAACGGCTGGGGGTTCTACGCCAACATGCCTAGACCTAAGGTGACCCAAGCCAGACTTGAAGGGGGTCAACATAGATTCTTACTGCTCCCCTCCACCTCTCCCTGCCACCCCTCCTCCACGCACAGCTCCAGTGATCAATTAGTAATTGTGGAAGCAGTTCTGTTGTGCCGAACAAGAGGTGCAGAGACAAAGGCCTGCAGTAGGATTTCCTATCCTCAGATCTTAGGATCCTCAACACTTCCCACCGCAGTCGGGGAAGGGGTAAAGGGGCAGTCACGAGGCAGCCAGTCCCCCCTCCACTCCCCAGCCCCCAGACGGTTTCTCCAGCCAAGTTCTCACGAAGACGCCCCTCCCTCAGCGGCTCCACTGTTGCTATGGCAATTAGGTGGGTGGACAGCCCATCCTATCTAGAGGCCACCCAGCCCTTGCGTGGGGAGTTACCATAACAACCCCCCTAGTAATAGAGGGGGTTGGGTCCCACCCCCCTTCCCCCGCAAATAGAGAGGTGGGTGGTTTGATTGGCAGCTGGGCACACGAAAGAGGAGGGAAAAGGAAGGAAAGGCGTCAAAGGAGAGCTCAGAAGGAAATGGGGGAGAGAAAGGGCAAAAAACAGGGGAAGGGAAGGAAACGCGTATGCGCACGCGCGCCAGCTGGTGGGCGCGCTCCGCGGCCGCCTCGGCCGCCGCCCACTTCTTTCACGCCAGGCTCGCGCGGTCCCTCGGTCCTCGCGCGCGCCTTTCGCTCCCTCTCCTGCGCCTGCGCGCAGGTGTCGGCGCCGAGGGGGAGGGGGAACCCGGCGCGCCCGCGTCACGTTCCCTCTTCCACCCTCCGGGTGCGCGGCCACTCTGCGCCTGCGCAGGAGAGGCGGGAGGCTCGGGTTGCAGGCTCTGGGGCGAGAGCTCCTGTCAGTCGGTGGGTCGGTCCTCCCGCCGGCCCTCCCCCTCCCCGTTCTACGGGGGAGGCGCGGTGGAGCCCGCCCCCAGGATCCCCCGATGGGGGAGAAGCGGCGACGGCGGCAGCGGAATAACCGAGCCGGAGCGTGAGCGGCCCCGGGGCCCCGTTCCCGGTGGAGGCCATGGGCGACCCAGCCCCCGCCCGCAGCCTGGACGACATCGACCTGTCCGCCCTGCGGGTGAGCGCGCCGCCCCCCCAGCCTCGCCCGGTTCCCGTCCCCGCCGCTGGAGAGCGGGTGGCCGCACGCCTCGCGAGCTCCCCGGGCGCCGGGTCTCCCGCGGCGACCCCCGCCCCTCTCCCTGGCCCCCGCCCTCCGCTCCCCTTCGCTCTCCACGCGCTGCAGATTCTGGGAGCCAGCTTGGTCCCCGCCCTGGGGTGCCCCGCCCCCATTCCTCTCTCCTCCTCTACCTTTACTCAGCTTCCGGACCCCTTCCTTCCAGGTGTTTGCGGCTCACCCTCCAGCTCCCCTGAACCTGCAGTATCTTCACCGTGGTGCCCCTTCCTGGCCCCTGATCCCCTTTGGGGCCTCTTTCCCCCTCGTTGCTCCTCTGTTTTCTTCCCCCGCCTCCTGTTTCCCGGCTCCTCGAATTTTGACTTTGCCACTGCCTCGCCAGCCTCCCCCTCATCACCCTCTCTCCTCCTCGCCCAGCCCTGAATTGCATCTCTTCGCCGGCCGGCACTTCAGCCTCCCCTCTCGGGCCGCACACCTCCTACCGCCGCCCTCACCCGGCTGCTTGGCTCCCGCCCGCCCGGGTGCCTTCCTTCGCATTTCAGGTGCAGCAGTCCAGCACCAGGCATTTCCGGTCTCAGGGTCCCCCGCATATTACATTACCAACTCTGCAGCAGAGCTGTGGGGCTGGGAGGAAAGTCAAGTGCACCGGGGGAGGAGGGGACGCGTTTCTGGTCTTCAGAAACTCTGGCCTGGGCTGAGAAGAGGATGTTTACAGGTCTGTACACACACGAACACATGCAGCATGTGGTCCTTCCGGTTTGGAAAAGCTTAGGTATTCATGGCTTTGCTGGAAGGCGGGGGAGGCGATGGCGATCTCTCCAGGGAGGGGCTCATTAGAAAAGGGATCAGAGGGGAACAACTGCAGCAGGAATTTCTTGGAAATACCTATTCGTTGTCCCTCCTGGGGCCCTTGCACGTCCTCATTTGGGAGCTTTCAGCAGCATTTACCCGTTTTTCTTCAGCAAGGAGCCCTGGCTTAAGGGGCCACTGAGTGATTTCAAGGTGAAGACTCCAGCCTCTCCCCCAGGGGGTGTTTTTGTCCTGTGTCCTTCATGCTCTCTCAACAGGCCAGGGTGTTTGGGGAGAGTAGGATTTCCCATCTCTGGGTTGGGTGCTCCGGAGGCCCCTGTTGAAATGTCTTCTGGTTTTTGAGTTGGCCAGGGAATGTGGCCAGTAGCTGGAAAAGGCGGTCAGCCACACAGGTGCCCCGGATATGACTGGAGGGGAGAGGGGAATTGAAGAGAGCAGAGTCATGTCGTTAATTGGGTTTCTCTAGGTGACACAGTTTTTCTTGCCATTCAGGTCATAATTTGTTTGGTGAAACGTTGGGCTAGGAGACCTGACTTGCTTCAGATAAGGTGATGAGTTGCTGAGGAGGGAGATGGAAGATTGAATTTCTCTCTCTTTCTCTCTCTGTGTGTGTGTGCGTTTAGGGGAAGAGGGTCTGAAGGCTTTGGGAGGGAGAGTCTTAATCAGTTTAAACTGTGATTCTCAAGTCAGGCCAGCTGGGGTATAAGATGGAAATCCAGGCTCCCCTTAGTGTACTATCTACAGGATGAGTCCCCACCTTGCCTTCCCACCTTGGTTGTTGATTAACTCTCGCTGCAGGTTCCTGTTGCTGAGGTGACTTAAATATAATAAAAACAGGTGGGTCCAAACCATGATCTTTGGCTTAAACCTTGTGGGGCTCTGCCTGGGCTTCTCTTTTCCTTTAGCCTCTTCTGCTAGTTTGGCCTGGATCCTCGGCCTGGGATTTCCAGCAATTCTGCAGACACCCTATGACCTTGGATGTGGTATTTCCCTTCTTAACTTCTCTACTTTTGAAGCAGTGTTAGCCTCTTTCCTCAATCATCTCCTGCCCTATTCTCCTCTCCTTCCCTTCAGAGAGGCCCTAGACCTGCTCCCAGTGCTTATGGTCTTTCCTGCCTCGGGCATTTTAAGAAAGCATCCCTCTTCCTCCCCACCCCCCCGCCCCCCACCAGCCCAGTACTCCAGGGTTTGGGGGGGGAGTGAGGGGACCACTTCTTTTGAAATAGGACTGCAGAAGGGCTGTTGGACTTTTCTCAGGGAAGGACCTGTCCCCTCTGCCCCACCTCAGAGAGCCCCTGTATAACAACTGGGCTCAGTCATCTCTTGTTCTGTTCTTGTCTGTCGAGAAATGGCAACCTGGAGAATTAGCAGAAAACTATTTCTCTAAACTGGGGAGGGGGATTGGAGAGGAGCATATTCAGCATTTATTAGCCAGCCTCACAGAGTCTAAGTTGTTTTTCTTCTCTTGTTTCAAGATAAGGCTTAGCTTTCAGGTGCTGATGAGAGTAATAGGCTGGTATTAGGAAAGATTGAATGGCACTATCTCTTAGCCATGGGTGGGGAGGCGGGTAGACCTGCCACTTTGTGACCACAGGCACGCTTGACCTCTTTAAGGCTCCGTCTGTCTTCTGGCCCAGTAGTGTGGGGTAGTGTTCCTAAGTTCAAGTCCCCGCTTTCTCACTTATGAGTATCCATGGCCTTTCTTCCCTGGTTGGCTGCAGATTCTGCCAAGAGCCTCACCTTCTAATTCTCCGTATGCTCATCTGTATAGTGGTGGTGGTACTGAACTCCGAGTTACTGAGGACTGGGTGAAATACTGCATATTAAGTACTTAGTCCAGTTCCTGGCACATCATGACCATATGATTGCCCTTATTGTTAATTGTTACCAGATGACAATCAGAGAAGGCTTCTGGCACAAGTGTATCTAGAATAGCACTCCTGCCCCTGCTTCATTTTTGTATAAATTTTTATATAGCATCCCTCAGTCTGCTTGCTTTTATTTTGTAGTCTTTATCACCAGCTGACATGTGCTTATCAACCCTGACTAAAATCTAAGTTCAGTGAAAGCTAGGATTTTGACTGTTCTGTTCAGTTTTGCATCCTCAGGGCCTATAACAGTGCTTTGCACGTGAGGGGGTCTCAACTGTTGAATAAATGCGTGTCCTAACAAGTGAAAGCTCTTAGCTCTAAGCTCTGCTTAGAGAAAGCATTCAATAAACATCATGCTGGTTAGGCTTTCTCTTTGCCTTTTGTATACACACAATTAAGAATATATCTTTTCTGAGTTTTTTTTGGAATGAGACCTCGTCTGGTGGTAAACAGAGCTCTGGAAGCCTCCATCTGAGACTTGAAGTAAAGTTAGGATCTTCCAAGAGAAAAAAAATGGGCCTCTTATTTCAGACCCTCTCTGTGTCCAAGTTTGGTTATATTCCAGAAGAATCTTCTGACTGGGAACTCCTGGCTTCTCACAGAGCAGAAGTATCAGTGGAAGTGGATGGGACAAGGAGGGAGCAGACCCTGGGCTGACCTCTTTCCTTTTGTGTTGCTCCTCGTGGTTGACCCGCTTCACAAACCGAGCAGCTTCTCTTTACTGTCCGGCCAGCTGGAAGTTTTAGACTGCAGTGTCCTTGGAACCGTGGGGCTGCGCTTAGTGTGTATTGAAATAACGCCATGGCCCACAGGCAGGAGGGACTTGTTGCCGGGCAGTCGTGCTGACGGAGATGTTCTTACTCTAACAGTCTTGTGTTGTTGTGTCCCTTCTCTGGAGGGGCCTCTTCCCCTTCCTTTTCTCTTCGCGAGGCTGTGGAGCCAGCACCACTTGGAGGGCTGGCAGTTCTGGGCATGTGTTTCTAGGCCGCTGAGCAACCGCTGCACTCTGATGTGCTGGCTGTCCAAATGTTGATGACAGATGCCTCAGGCCAGGGCTGGACTGGCTGATCTCCTGCAGCAGAAGCAGGGGCTTTGAGTGGGGACTTTTTTCCTAGAGAACTGCAGGTGAGGGTGGGGCTCTTGGGGGAACTAGTGGCACTTGGAGTGAAGTGAAAAGCTGCTTTGGCCAGAGGCTGGAAGGAAGGTAGCAGAGAACTTTGCTAGAACGAGATGTTCACCCATCTCCCAAGCTAGGAAGGAGACATCGATACCCTTTGTGCCGCGGGTAGGACAGAGCCCTTGCCCTTTGTGACCCACAGAGGGGAGGGTCTTTGGAGAAGTGAGGTTTTCACAGTTAAGAGAACAGTAAGAGGGTCAGCAAGAGAGCTGGCCTGCCTACCACCACCAGCTTCTCCCAGGAGCTCAGTTCACAATAAAATTCTAATTTCAGATCTGGCCTCCATTCCTTTCCACTCTAAACTGTGTGCCTAAAATGAGACAACAGCTTGGGTAGGTTGAGTGTCCTTGCCTGTCATCTTGGGGACAAGATAGCAGGAAGTGTGCAGCCGCCCTTTACGAACTTGTACTTTGGCCTTGGTTAATAAATAAGGAATGTGGTGACCTCTCAACCCAGGAACATAAAACAGCTCTGGGACTGCAGAGCATCTCCAGAAGCCATTTGAGAGTCTTCGCAACTGATCTTTCTGTCTCCAAAGTTGTACCAGAGAGAGTTACCTGTAACATCCTTTTCTGCATCAGTCAGTCACCAAGCATTGTTGGTCTACTATATTGAGAATCACATTCTAGATACTACAGGAAGGATGTAATAATGTGATGATACCATTCTAAGCCATTTAATCAGAGCTCTGGGAGCTTCCACCTAAGCAATGCCTTTGCAGGCTGAGGCTCCCCCCCAACCCCCTCAACACATATCCCCTACCCTCTGCAATTTTTAAACTGTTTCTGCCTTCCTCTATCTTAGAACCCTCAGGGTCAGGAAGTTTTTGTTAACTCTGATTGCTGTGACTCATACTCATTTTCTGTTTTCTGTCTGTAGTGGTCAGTCATCTTGAAATCTGATATCCAGTCTTTCCCCCTCCTCCAGCACTCAGTTTACACTCACAACTCCCTCAGTGTTTTCTTCAGTAGGCTGAAGAAATAGAACAGAAAGTGATCAAGTTAATAAGTCAAGTCTCAAAGCATTTCTCAAATGCCTACAGAATATAGGAAGATACAAAAATATGACTTGGGAGAAGGCCTTGTTCATTCTTTTCTCTGTCTTGTTTTCCCTGGCCTTTTCCTCCTAACCAGCCAGTCCTTGACTTCAGTCTGGGATTCTTCCATCTACAGGACACTCCCCAAGAGGGTGATTGAAAAGATGCTTGAGGTTTTTTGTTCTTAATATGGGTAGGAGATGGTGGAGAAGAGAATAAAGGGATGGAATTATGGTGACCAGGAAGCCCCTGGAGATTTTGCCCAGTGACCAGACAGCCAAGGATGTACTTGCTAAAGGTAGGACTTCCTGTTCTCCTTGAGGAAAGAACTAGAACTAGGCATGAAGATACAGTGACACGCAAGATAGACATGGTTTTCCTATGCTCTAGTAGTGGGGAGAGACATTCATAAAACAGTCATATGTATATCTCTCTATATATAATCACATGTACAGAAAATTGCAAGCCATGATAAGGACTGTAGCAGAAAACTTTAGCAAGCCATGAGAGTACATAACAGGAATTGTTTTTACTTTTTACAAGACAAAAATATTTGGTTGGTTGGTTGAGAGACAAATCACCTGTCAGAAAACCAAGCTGACAGTGCCACAGAAAGCGTAGCTAGAGGTGAGCCAGCAGGTAGAGTGTGGGAATGACCTGAACTGGGAGACCCTGGAATGGGGCCATTCTTAGGGTGGGGGTTTAGGTCAACAGTTAACCAAGGGACAGGCGCTTGAGGATGGGGTAAAAACTCCAGGCTCATTTCCAAAAGGATTTCTTCTGAATCTTCCTGTGAGAGAGGAAAAAAAGTTTGTCTCTTTCAAAGGATAAGGGTATGTATGTGGAAGGAGCGTATGACTCTTATTTATTTAGTGGGGGGAAGGTCTCAGTACTGGGTGTGTGCGAGTTCACATGTCGCTCTGCAGAGGGTGACTGCGTGTGCTTGTTGTCTTAAGTGAGTGTATGAGGGAGCGGGTGTACCACTAGATGGTACAGCCCTTTTATATCAGGGGTGCCCAGCCTCCGGATCTACTGCCTGATGATCTAATATGGACCTGATGGAATAATAGTAGAAATAAAGTGCACAACAAATGTAATGCACTTGAATCATCCTGAAACCATCCCCCACTTAGCAGTCCTTGGGAAAATTGTCTGCCACAAAACCGGTCCCTCGTTCCAAAAAGGTTGGAGACTGCTGTTTTGTATCATATTTATGTATGTAAGATACACAACGTGTTTTGATAGACATAGGCATAGTGAAGTGATAACTGCAGTCCAGCTGATTAACATTTTCATCTCCTTACACCTGTGTGTGTGTGACTTGATGTCATTGGCCCCGAGTAGTGGGTCGGGTTGGAAGGTACGTAAATCTCACAGGAATAAGCACGAGCAGGCCCGGCCTTGGAGTTAGCTTCCATGGTCAGTGGGATTCTGCCTAACGCTAGGTGGATACTGTATGTATAAACAGGTCTCTCTCAATTTACACTGAACAAGTCAAGGATGAGTGGGGTGTGTCGGGAAGTGTTACCAATTTTGCACAGAGAACCACAGTCTTGGGTTTCTTGGAGGAGCCAGACTCCAGGAGCGGCTGAAATGTCAGGAGGGTGGGGCGGGCTGCCAGAAGTGTGTGTTGGCCCAGCCTGTGGTGTGGAGAGAGGGATGGGTGGAAGACATGGAAACTCTGCCTGCAGCAAGAGGAATGCTGCAGGTTGGTAAGGGAGCAGCCGAGAAGACCTTGGACCGAGGAGGGAAGTCTGTGTCCTCACAGTGAGAGAGTCTTTGCAGCCAAGGGTGACAGGTGAAGCTTCTGTAGTCACAGCCAGGAGCTGCCCCCTCAGAGCCTGTGACTAAGTCTGTGCCTGTGGTGGTGAATCTGCTCTGCCTTTCGGAGGAGAAGGGCCTCTTGAAAAGAGGCCCATGGCAGCGGGTCTTCTGAGGGAAAAGGGAAATCTTCTCCCACCCTCTTCCACCAAAACCATCCAGGATAGGATCTGAAGGGCCGGAATTGCCGAGTTGCTCCTAGACCACAGGCTTGGAGGAGTTTTCTTTCAGCAGTGGTCTCTGCAGGGACACACTGAGGATCAGTAGGGCCGAGTGAGGAAGTTTCCACCTCCTTCCAGTTACCTCGGTGTTCACTTTCCCCACAAAACCTCCCCTGACCGTGCCAGCCCTCACTGGTCACCTTCTCACGGACCTTGTAATTTAGTATTTGAATATGTATCACCCCTACTAAATCGTATTTCATCGTCTTGTTTTTCCTTTCACTTCCTTAACTATAGGAACCGTAATCCACACTTTCTGTTGAGCCTCACAGTGCATATAGAGTACACAGCAGGGTTCAGTACTTATTCCCTTGATAAGCGATCAGGAGCCAAGCATTCTTGTCGCTTTCCCACCGGAGTGCCTCGTATGTGCTGGGCACCATGTGACACAAAATAGCATAGTTCCTGACTAAGTGCTTCCCAACCCAGGGGGGCACTGCTCTCCTGGGAGTGTTTGGAAATGTTGGGGAGGGAGGTTTCATTATTAGTTTGTCTCAGAAGCACTAACAACCTTAAATATTAATATGTGGGGATCAAGGCTGTGAACCACCTGGCAATGACCGGAAAACACACTGAAGAATTATTTTCCCACCCACCTTGCCGATAAGGCCTCTTGTGAACCTGTTATGGATGTGGGAAATGTCAGGGGAAGGACTGGACAAGTTTCTCCCGTGAAGTCAGAAGTCAATCCTAAGCTCCCTCCTTTCCTTCTTTCTGGGCGGAGAGAGGAATATAGGCTGTAAATTACTCGTGCGCATGGCACGAAGCTCTTCTCACAGCTTGGATCTGTCTGCCAGCACACCTCTGGAGGTAAAATGGGCCAGCTCCAAAGCCAGACTGCAAGGAAGACGATTTTCATGTTCTTTCTTCACCACCCACCCACTCTCTCTTTCAAGGCATATTTGTAAGAGAGTGGCTGAAAAGCATGTCATACTTGGTCTTCAGTTCTGAGCAGCTTAGGAGAGTCTTCAAGAAAAGATTCAGACAGACTTTGTCTTGTAATAACCTGTAATGGAAAATAATCTAAGTATATATATATAATTGAGTCACTCTGCTGCTATAAGCCAGAAATTGACACAATTTTGTAATTCGGCTCTGATTCTATTGAAACAGAATAGCTGGACATGGGGTGCCCTAAAATCTGAGCAGCAGGAAGACGAAAGGAGGAGGTAGGTGTGAGGTCCCGTTATGCGAGAGGAGGCTGGTGCAGGGGTCTTTGCATCCTAAGGTCGGCCCCATGGAGCCAGAGGTGTGCTGAGGGAGTGTCGTTCCTCAGTCTGCCGGGGAGTGACTAGAGGGAAGACCACTAGGCTAGTGTCTCCTTTGGAGAAGGACAGAGCCCTGGGGGTGAGTGAGGGGCTGGGAGCAGAGTGGCTGGTGGGAATGCGTGAATGTCGCGGGGCCACCATCACTTCTTGCTATCCGAATCTGACTTGAGGGGGAAAGACTGAGGGGCTCTTGGTCTAGTCTAGCTTAAGGTTTGGAGAAGTTGGGGAAAGTCCCTCTCACCTTCACGATGTCCTTCTTCACCATGGAAACTACCTTCAATCCCAGAGAGCAGGGTTGGGAGGACAGACAACACGTGGTTCAGAGGTTGGCCAGTCCCTGTGTCCCTTCAGACCTCTAGGAAGCCCTCTTTTTCTCTCTTTCTTCAGTTTGGAACGAAAACTGCTCTGATACAGGTCATTTATATTTTAATGTGGACTCATTTCAGAAGGGGTTCTGGAGTGGAATAGGGAAAATAATGAATAGTTGCTATGCAGTTCCCTCCTTGTATAATCTCATTATTCCTCACAGTAACCCTTTGAAGTGGGATATTTTCCTCACGTTTCAAGATGAAGAGACCAAGGCTTACAGAACTTGGAAATTAAATAACGTGCCTGAGGACAGCCACTAAGCAGCAGGTTGCAGAGTTGGGCTCAGGTCTGACTCAACCCAGAACCTGAGCCCATGTGCCCCTGCGCTGGTGGAGGCCTGCGCCCAGGTGGCAGGCGTCTCTGGGGCATGTTGAGGGGAGGGTGCCCTGCCACTGACATTCTGGACTGTGTGCCTTGAGCAGTATTGTTTTCCACTTGCTTTAATCATGGACGTGTGGCCTGTGGAAAACAGGCTTAGTGGGCTCACTCGGGACAATGTAACACTGTCCATAAAATGTCTGCGGTGAAGAATTGTATTAGGAAACTTTGAAACATGGCCTGTTTTCATGGTTTGGAGGCAGCCTGTAAGAGCAGTGGTCACCGCCTCTAAGAGGTCACCGTTTATATCTGTGTCTTGGCAGTGGACAGGTTTTAATCACGTGGGAGCATTTTTTGAGACGAGAGGATGACTCTACTTACTTATTTAGTAAATGACTTAGATTATTTTTAATATTTAATTGTTTGGCTGCAGCGGGTCTGAGTTGTGGTGCTCAGGATCTCTGTTGTGTCATGTGGGATCTTTCGTTGCTCACATGGACTGTAGTTGTGGCACAGGGACTTAGTTGCCCCGCACATGTGGGATCTTAGTTCCCCAACCAGGCATCGAACGTGTGTCCCCTGCATTGGCAGGCAGATGGGTAACCACTGGCCCACCAGGGAAGTAAAAAAAAAAAAAATAGTAAATGACCTTAGCCTGAGCCATTGGAACTGCTGGTGGGTTGGTGTTGATGGGCACATGCTGAGAATACAAAGATCCAGGGGCCTGTGCCCAGAACTGGTGGAGATTTCTGGATGTCAAGCTGCCAGGCAGCCTTCTCTGATGACGGGAGCGAAAGGGGTATGCAAGAATTCAGATTTGTTCTGGAGGAAAGAGCATTAATGATTCAGAAGAAGCCCTGTTCTTCAGAGGGAGGAGAAAAAGACTAGCTCATCCCTCCCACCTTAAAATTTTTTTAAAAAAATTGTAGTTATTAATAAATACAGCATAAAATCGACCATCCTAGCCATTTTTAAGTGCACACTTTGGTGACATCAAGTACATTCTCGCTGTTGTGCAATCATCACTGCCGTCCCCCTCCAGAACGTTTTCATCTTCCCCAACTGAAACCCTGTCCCCATGAAACACCCAACTCCCTGCCCCCAGCCTCTGGCAACCACCCATCTGTGTCTCCTCCCTTTGTGTGTGTGCAGGGCTAAGCAGAGGGCTGACATGGCAGATACTTACTATTTGTCGAGTCAGGTGAGGTGACCTGTTTCAGAACTCCGTGTGTCATCAGCCAACCCGGGACACTCCCCTTCCTCCTGACTTCAGTGCAAGGCAGTAGGCCTCCAAGGGGGGTTTTCAGTGAAATGGCCACTTGGAATCACAAAAGGTTCAGGCAACGGAAAGAGAAGTTGAGGGTTTCTTTTCCTGTATTCAGCTCCTTTTGCCATCTCCCAGCTGGGCTTTGCTTTCTGGTTCTGTTGTGCTTATAGGCGTCATCTTGTTTACTCTCAGCCCTTACGTCTCATCCTGGGGGTGTGGTGGGTCGCGACAGAGGAAGGTGGGAAGACCACCATGCAGGGGACGAAGCTAATAAAATGAAACAGCACATCTCTGTGTGTGAGGGGTTCCTGTGTTAACAGAGAGGGCTTCTCCCTGGAAGCAGAAGAAAACCACCCTTACATGAGTACATTGTACCCAGAGGAGGGTCTCTGTCTTTTCTGTGTTTCCCCTTTCCCAAGGGGTGGCCAGTGGTGTAACTCTAATGTATTCATGTATCATTAGGAGCAGAAAGGTGACATCAAGTAGGAGGTAGTTGTTTAGTATCAGGCAGTCTGAGCTCAGGAGCTTCTTTCCTGTGGAATGACAGGCCACAGCAAAGGCCTAGATTCTCATGGGGACGAAGGAGTGGTCAGCTGTTAAAGCTGTCATGGGGGAATCGAGGGCAGCCTTTGAGGCCCCTTTGATGTCACCTTCCTGGGTCTCCAGGCCTGCAGAGTTTGGAGCCTGGTCAGGCTGTATTCCTCTGTGGTGTCCACACCCCTGGACAGACCCAAAGCATGACCTAGAATTGAGTTGGATTTCTTAGAATACAGGTGACCAATTCCGTGGCCTGCCTACCTCCTCCCTTTGTTCACACCATTTACAGTTTTTTCATTGACCTTCGTGGGGAAGGAAATCTATAGGAAGGAGAGGCAGGCTTGGCGATTAAGTCACCCAGGAAGAGAGGAGGGTAGGGGAGACCTGTGTGGCGGAGAGGCCTGTCTTACAGGTCAAGATCCAGGCCACAGGGCCTCTAGTTGGAGGTTCGGGGGGCAGCTTAGGGTCCCCTGTTCGGGGCTGTTTCCCTGGATCACCCGCCCTGGTGTCAGGTCCCAAGTCCTGAGGACTCACCGTCTTTTCTGTTTCCTACGCACAACCTTATAGGAGGCTCCACGTGTTCACTGTCACCTTCCAGGGTCTGCCCCGTGGCCCTCCTCACCACAGCCCCTCTCACTCCAATCTAAAGCCTGTTTCTTTCTTAGATTGAGTCAGCTATAAATGGATTGATGGTTTTTCTTGGGCTGAGCCTGGTTCACTCACCCCTGATGCTCATGGTGTGAATGGAGGAGCACTCCACTCCTCAGTCATGGGAACACAGCCTTCCCTAGGTATTATCCTGCCATCTGGCATTGTGCCTGCCTGGATTTGGTTGTTATCACCACCACCGATAAAAGCACGGAGTGGCTTAAGTGTCCATGTTTAAAGCAGAGCCTCCATGGACCATCTGACATTTTTAAAGATGCCAGCAGCGGGCCAGGGTCCCAGAGCTGGTTAGACCTGAACTCAGAGGCTTTTGTTGCCCTGCCACAGTGCCCAGGCCCCAACAGAAACGGAGGACTCCTGTGTGTTTGGTCAGCCTAGAGTTCAAGGTGCATTCTGTGCAGATGAGGTGTGTGTCGCAAGTCAGTGATTAATGTCCCCACCGCTGCCCACATCCCCCACCCCATCCTTGAAACCTGCCCAGGTGGGGCAGGAGTGACGTCTGCAGAGCTCCCCGGTGGAGGCCTGCTGACACAGGGCTGTCAGAGTTGAGGCAACGTGATATGTGGAGCAGGCGTGGAATCAGGAGCCCAGAGACCTGGCTCCTGTTTCAGTTCCTCTCGCTTATAGGATGAGCGTCGTCTCCCTAGGACTTGGGTTTCCCCACTTAGGAAGGGGGCTCTTAATCAGAGGCACGCTCAGAGTCACCTGGGCAGCTTCTTTAACCTACGTTTTACCCAGACCCTGCCCCTCCCCTCCAGGTGATTCACTGTTCCCAGGGCAGTGCCTTGGTATGTGTGTTTTCCCAGGTGAGCAGATTCCCTTTGAGAACCACTGGACCAGATAATCCTTAAGGCCCCCCAGACCCAAGAGGCCCCTCCTCCCTTCTTTCCTCTCTTCATTGCTAAAAATCCTTGAGCACTGAGTTGGGACGTGGGGTGGGGCATCCAGGAAGGATACCAAAGAAAGGGAAGGTTCAGAAAAGTCTGAAGGACCATTTGAAGTAAGAACATCAGTGTGGGTGCGCTCCTTGTTGTTCAGTTGCTCAGTAGCGTCCAACTCTTGGCAACCCCATGGACTGCAACATACCATGCTTCCCTGTCCTGTCCGTCTTCCAGAGTTTGCTCAAACTTGTGTCCGTTGAGTCGGTGATGCCATCCACCATCCCGTCCTCTGTTGTTCCCTTCTCTTCCTTAGGCTCCCCTGAGTCTGTTAGAGCTGAGGGAAGAACAGGCAGACCTGGTGAGGACTGACCTGGGAAGACAGGACATCTTTACTTGCTCTTTGAAGATAGGAAGGGACCTGGATATCGGGGCCTTTCCCATCCCCCCAGGTGCTGGAGAGGGATTTGAATCCAAACTCCAGTTCTGTCACTTACTGTGTGACCTCTGGCAAGGTCATAATTACCCCCACACCCCATTTTTGCCATTTGTCAAAGACCCACATAACAGGGCTGTTTCGAGGGTTAAACAGAAGTGTATAAGTACTTGGCCTGGTAGCTGCTCGTTAGATAGGTGGTAGCTGCATGATTTTCTCCTATGGAAGTCCCCAGAAAGGATGTCTCCTGGGGTTCTGTTAACACTTCTCTTCTTCTTCACATTTTGTTTGGGGAAAAAGAAAACCACCCAGTGTCTTGAGTTCAATCTTAATGGCTGTCGGTGAGTGCCTCAGTCAGCCCCCAGGTGTGGGTCTGGCTCTCCCTTCTCTATCAAAGAGCATTCTACCCTCTTTCAGTGGAAAAGAGAGCAACTTCGAAATCTAATGTCTAAACTTGAAACTCCTGTTTGTCCTGCTCCCTGAGTCAGGAATTCCAGCCCCACATTGCCCTTGTGTGTGGAAGCTGCGGGCTCAGCTGGGGGTGGGGGTAGGCCGGCACCTCACCCTGGGGACATTCTGATGGTGATAAATGGCTTCCTTCAGATGTGAGAGACAGGACTTTACACAAAAATGTGTAAAGTGCTTTATGGAAAGGCTACTTGGATCCTCGATGGCCTTGCCTGGAGACTTGAGGCTCTTTGGGCCTTCCCCACCTCTGACCTTCGCTGAGATAACTCTGACTTGTCTTTTTGGTCTCAGGCTAAATATCACTTCCCCCCATCAGCCCTTTAATGCCCAAGCCCCTATCATAACCTCCCTTTAATCTTTCAAAAAGTATCCTGTGTACTTTCTGAAAATGTATGCATTTATTAATGTGTGTTATTTTTGACCACGCTGGGTCTTCGTTGCTGCGAGTGCGCCTTTGTCTAGTTGTGAGCGCGGACTGCTCTGGTTGTGGTATGCGGGCTTCTCGTCGTGGTGCCTTCTCTAGTTAGGGAGCACGGGCTCTAGGGCGCCCAGGTTTCAGTCGCTGTGGCTTGAGGGTTCGAGAGCACAGGCTAAGCAATTGTGGTGCCTTGGTTTAGTTGCTCCACAGCATGTGGGATCTTCCCCTACCAGGAAACGAATCAGTGTCCCCTGCGTTGCAAGGCGGATTCTTAACTGCTGGACCACCGGGAGGGCCCTGCCCTCCTATTGCAGTTCAGTTTGTGTAGGTGTGTAATTGTGTCTTTAATGTTTGCTTCCTGTAAGCTGCACGAAGGAAGGGTCTGTTTCTGTTTCATTCATTGCCACATTCTGGTCTCTGCCAGGCACTCGACATTTGTTGAATGACGGAATGACCTGGTCACAGGGCCCTAAAATTGGCAGGAATGTAGCCAGGGAAGCTTTCTCAGGAAAAAAGAGGAGTGGTGGGCCTGGTGAATAGTTGGATGAGCATGTTTGCTCCATCTTGCTGGTCAGGAAATTTCTCCCTCTGTCTCACCTATGTACCCCTTGGGCTGTAATTTATTCTGAGTTGGTCCTTGGTGGGGCCAGAGAATTTCTGGTCTCCACCCTTCGGAGAGTAACCCTTTCTAAGTCTGATTCAGACAGTCCTTCCTTCCCCTCCCTGTGGGCCCCACCCTCCACCTGCTCTTCTCTCAACTGACTCACTTGGCGCCCTCTACCCTTCCTTCCCGGGTGCCTTCTCATAGTCCCGTCTGTCATAACCTTCCTCCCTGTGTCCTCTCCGGTGGCATCTGGCCGGGTCTCCCATCTGGAAGTAGGAGCCACACAGGGGTCAGACAGGACCTCGGCTTTCTTGGTCACGAGCCCTCCCCAGCCTCTTGCCTGGTGTTCATGGACACCTGACTCCCACAGGAGGCGGTTGGCAACGAAGTCTAATGGTTTGTTTGTGCTAGAATGGAAAGCCAACAACGAGAAGCCTTATTATTACCCAGCCCCTGATTATTGTTGTCATCCTGTGGGAGCTTGGTGTCTGCCCCGCTCCTGCCTCCTTGTGTCCAAGCTCTGCCCTTTCTCTCCTGTTCTCTGCTTGCCAGGGACAGCCCCACTCGCGCCGCCCCCTGCGCCTTTCAGCCCTGCCTCCAAGGCCGTGGTCATTTTTTCCCTCCCTTCTCTCTTGCCTGCCCTCCTCACAGTTTTACTTTTTTGTCTTGTCTCTTTTCTCCCAAGCTGCGACTCTTCACTCTAAATCCCAGGAAAATCACCTTCTGACAGAGTTTTCCCTTGGCTCTATGGGAAGTAAGTCTCTTCACAATGACTCTGCAAATTTGTAGCACTTTGTGTGTATCAAAATGTTTGTACATCTATGAACCCTTGTGAGATGGGGTTGGGTTGGTAAGGAAAAGAGGCTCTGCAAGCTTAAGAGATTTGCTGATTTGCCTTCATGATATGAAAGAATCAGAACCAGTGCCCAGGCCTTCTGATTCTCAGTGAAGCCTAAACCATTCCCTGTCATTCCGTCTTACTAGCCTCTTGGTTGCCTTGCTGCTTCAGCTAAGGAAACATGTCTCCGAGTCATCTGCTCCTACTTTGGAACCTTCCTTTAAGTTGTCTAAGATGTGACCTTCCTCTGTCCTTCACCTAACCTAGCCTCTGCCCCCTTCTTTCTCCTTTTCAGAAAGCTTGGCTCTCTTCTCCCTCAGAAACCTTCCCCGTTCTCTATTCTTTCCCTGTTGCTTCTTACAGCCTTTGGGTCCTTGTTAATGTTTCCCTTTGATTCTAGCCAGCGGTATAGGAGTTCCTGCTGTAGGAAAGTCCGCTTTCTAGTAATATATGTTTACCCAACATATAAATTATGGGGCGCTGATTCACATAACAAAAGAGGATTCACTTTCAGTAGCTGCCCTCGTTTGTTGCTTTTAAGTGACTATTTGTGGATTATTTTGGAAAAAAATGGAGATTAAACCCAAAGCTAGTGTTAGAAACTATAGCACTAGGGAAAGGGGATGTTTTATCTAGATAGCACCTGCTTTCTTCTGTTTTTATATCCACTCAACAGAAGGATATTGAACGTGGCCTTGGGCTTCTGTGGTGGTTCAGTCAGTAAAGAATCTTTTGTAATGCAGGAGACCTGGGTTTGACCCCTAAAGAAGGAAATGGCAACCCACACCAGTATTCCTGCCGGAAAAATCCCATGGACAGAGGAGCACGGAGACCATGGGGTCGCAAAGAGTCAGACACAACTGAGTGACTGACACTTTGACTTCTTAAGACTTTGTCTTGCAGAGGAAAAACAATTAAAGAATCAGTCACTAAAATGAAATTGGTGCCATGAAAGGGGCTGTGCAGAGTGCCGTGGGAGCAGGACCACAGTCAGGGAAACTTCCTGGACGAGATGGGGTCTGAGTTGAAGTCTGGAAGGATGTGCACAGGGCATCCAGGTCAAAGGGAGGGGAGAGATGGAGTTGGAAGAGTGGACAGCATGTGCCGAGACCCAGAGGTGAAAAGGAGCATGGCGTATTAAAAGAACCAAGAACTCCTTGCCTTGTCCTTCTCCCCCTACCCCCCTCCGCCACAAGATGGGAATGGGTGGGGCTCCAGGTAAGCCATCCTTTGGATCATCAGCTGTAAGGCAGTCAGATCTGAGCTTAAGGAAGAGCCTCTTTGGCCCACAGAAGGCCAGTGAACAGAGCTCTGGGGCACGTGTGCCATGGAAGGCCTCCTTGGATTCTCCATCAGAAGACGAACCAGGCTCCACTTTGAGAACACAACGTCTTGGAGCCTTGGTTTCCTCATCTGTGAAGTGGGGTAATAATTCCCGCCTGGCTTCCCTCCAGGTCAGAGGCACAAATGAGACAATGACTGTGGAAACACCTTGTAAATCGTGAAGAGCTGGGTAGTTGGATGATGGCAGCACAGGCAGCTGCTGGGAGGTGATGAAGTTGATGCTGTTGGCCACAGACAGAGACAGTCTCTGTATTCATTATGGCAGAGACAAGACCAAACTCTGACACCTTGTAACGTTTTATTAGCAAAGGCTTTAAAAACTTGAGACTTGGAAAGTGAGTACTAGAGAAGTAAAGGGGAGACACCACCCTCAGCTGCCTGGAAGGCTTTGCAAGACCTTCCAGCTCTGAGCAGGGGGATGGCTAGAATGACCTCCCTTCTGAGGCTGGGAGTTGTCACCCCAGGCCTGTAGTTCTCTGTTTTCCTTTAGCTGCTGGAGCCAGGCGGAACCTCAGAAGCAAGCTGTTTATCTTGTAGGTTTTTTGGTTTATTTTTAAATTTCTGACTGTGACGTATTTATTTTTTCCTTTTCCCTTTCCCCACTTCTCCAGCTCAGCATCAGAAAGAGACCATCTGTCCCCGGCCTCGCCTGCGGCCATTTTAGAACCGGCACCAGGCTGCTGCTCGAATTCTGGTCCCCTCCTCCCCACCTCCCTCCTGCACTGCCTGTCTCTCCTTTGGCTCCCTGCATGGGTCAGCCCCGCCTCCCGTGGGGCTCTCCATCCAGGAAAACCCTCTGATCTGGATAAAGCCCTCAGCCCAGGGCGTCTGGGAAGCCAGGTCTGTGAGAAACCTGGGCGCTGAGGCATGGAGGGCACGGATCCCAGCCTGGCGCAGGCAGGGCCCCTGTCCGCTCTGACTGGTTTCTGATCAGAATGGTATTTGTGTTCATGTGTGTGTGTCGGGTCTGGACTTGCTTCTGCCTATTCGTGTATCTGTGTGTGTGTGTTCATGATCGTGTGTGTCCGTCTGGCATAGAGACCCAGAAAGAGCGACTTAAAAACTACCCTCTGCCAGCACATAAACATCCTTCCTGGTTTCTCTCCTGCCCCTCCGCTCCAGGGCACACTCGGTTCCCCCCGCTCCTGTACTCCTTTTCCAAAAAAAATGCTTCAAAGCCGCCGACAAGCAGAGGGTGAGTACTTCACGGTGTGGAACCAGAATAAAAGGATGCACTTGAGTTCCGCAGTGTGGGGTAGGCTTATCCACGGCGGAGAGGAGCTTCAGCTTCAGAGAGGAATGAAGACTAGGAAGGGAGTCTTCTGAAGGCCTCCTGGTTCATTACTGGGCGTTGTGGATGACGGGGAGTTGAGGCGGGTTTTAGCCTTCCTTTCGAGCTCTCTTCTCTCGGGTTTGTTGGCTCCGTGAGGAGGTGCCTTGATGGTCCTCCCCCGACCACGCCGCCGACTCCGGCCGACTTCCTTTCTCCCACGGGAGTGTCTGTCTGTCTCACGCTTTGGCCTTGGGCCCACTTTCCACACTGAGCCCTTGGTGTAGGAATGGGGGTAGCACAACACACTTCCTGGGTCATTGGCGGGTGGGGGGCGGGATGAGACTGACTCAGGCCTCGGAGGGCCTCCTCCTGTTGACACAGGCAGGCGTCTGGACCTGCTGGGTCCTTGGGGCTGTGTCTGCTTTCTGTGCTTGGGGACGAAGCTTCCTGAGGAAACCTCCTGCCACCTCCCGACCCCACCGCAGCCCACACATCCACTCCCATTCGCTTCCTCTTACACCCGTCCTTTCCTCAACACACACCCTCCTGTATCTCTTCTCATAGGCGAACACGCACACACGTCCTTCAGTTGCTTACAGCTAACTGAAGGACATCTCTCCACCAGGAAAGCCACCCCTGCCAGCACCAACTGTGCCTGCATCCCTGTCGGCCTCAAGCTGCCGGGAAAACCTGTCTGACCCCCACCCCGCCGCCTGGCCCCTTCCCGGTGGGGGCTCCGATAGCAGGGGCTTAGGTGATCTGGTTGGTCGTGGTACGAGGGACAGGGTTTGAAGCTGCATCTGCACGGCAGTCAGTGGTTTAGCACTTAGATGGTTGGCATGTAGGGGTGGCTTCAAGGCCTTGGTGAGCTGCTAGGAGACTGAAGGCCCCCTCCTCCAGGCTGTGCCTTGGTGCCAGCCCTGCCTGTGCCCCCCTCTTCCTTTTCCTGAGGGCCTGCTGGGTCACAGGAAGAGCTCAGAAAAACAGGCCTATTGTTTTCTTCAGGGAGGGAGGGTGGGAGGCCCTCTCAGCCCAGCCTAGTCTCAGCACCAGATAAACAGAGGCTCCACAGGCCCTGGCAGCCCTGCTTTTCCAGGCGAGAGGGTGGTTTGGCCGCAGCCTCCATCACGCCAGCTCTTGTTGGTCCCCTCTGTGGACCGCAAGTTCCCATTCTCTTTCCTGAGTGGCCCTGCGGTTCTTTTCCCCATCCTCCATCGACATCACAGGCTCTCTGAGCCTCTGGTCCTCTGTGGAGTCCTGGTGTGCTTGGCGACAGGGGAGGTGGGGCTGAGGCCCACACTTGTCCCCCTTTCCCCCAGCCCGGGGGCAAGCCCGCCTCCTGGCACTGCTCCCCTGTGGAGGGGTGGGTGGGATGGCACCTCGCCTAGGTTAGGGAGCCACACCAGTTGCAGCAGGAGGACCTGCCAGGGCATATCCCAGTGAATAATCACAGCAGGGCCTGAAGTGCAGGAGAGACCGGACCTTCCCTGGTGTCTTTCCCAGGGATTCTCAGCCCTCCCCAAACTGCAGAGTCCTGGTTCTTTCTACCATTCCAGCAGCCTCCTAGAATCTCCTGGAAGGGACAGACCCTTGCAGCTCTGAAAATTCTGTCCGATTTGTGGGTCAGCAAAAAAGTGGGGTCAGATTTGCCACTCCTACCTGCTTCTCCGGCAGTTGCCTCACAAGCAGCATTATCCCTGAGGCTTCAGTGTATGTAACTCTTCTCAGCGTGTTAATTCTCCATTCTGGCATCTTGATTTATAAGCTCCTCGAAGGTAGAGCCAAGGTTTAAGAAGGCACTCTTTGGCAGGCAGTTTAAAAAGATGCTGCAAATATTGACGCTAACAGTTTGCATTTATTAAAGTACTTCGGGAACCCCTGTCCCCCTTGGGGGATTTC
Source organism: Ovis canadensis (assembly GCF_042477335.2). NCBI lineage: Eukaryota > Metazoa > Chordata > Mammalia > Artiodactyla > Bovidae > Ovis > Ovis canadensis. The sequence continues at coordinate 35,066,395 of NC_091255.1, read as the reverse complement.
ATCTCCATGCAGAGCAGACACCACACATGTGACTCCCCGCTTGGAGGTGGATGATCTTGAAGCAGCAGCGCAGGGAGGCACGTGGTCAGAGCAGCGCCGAGGCCAGGGTTCGACCTGCCAGCTCTGGGCCACTTCAGGAAATGTTGACCCCAAACCTGAGGGGCTGGCCAGCTTTTACCTTTCTGTCACCTGCCCTTCATCCTGGATTCCCCTGTGACTCCAGACCTCTTCTGTGGATTTCTGGGCACCTGCACGCCAACTGTGAGGGAGCAGTTGGGGCGCTCCTTCTCTCCTGTGTCTGGCAGCCGAGCCTCACGGCTCCTTCATCCTTGAGCTTCAGTTCTTGCTGCCTGCCACCCCATCCTAGCCAGGCCTCAAACATGGATGCATAAGCTCTTCTGCATTTTCTCTTGGGAAATAGTCACCACCTTCATTTTTCACCAAACGATTCCTTGGTTTTCAGAGAAGGCAGAGGAGAATGCCAGTCAGTACTGGTCCCCAGGCCTCAGAGTAACTGCCTTGCTATTTGTGAGAGCTCTGTCGCCATCTTCCCCTCGTCCTTTCTCCAGATATGAGCTAGGGCCAGGGGCGAGGTCAGTCCAGGGAGCCCCTTGAGGATCAGCAGAGCAAGGGAGAAAGCTCCCCAGTTTGTGCCCAGTTCTCTCCTGACCAGTCCCAGCAGTAAGCAGAGCCCCCAGTGAAGGTACAGGTAGGCACCTTGGGAAGGATCAGGGCCCTGTGCCCAATCCACATTTAGCTAACTTTTATCAAGCTCGCAGCCTGTGCCAAATGCTGGCTGAAGCACACGGCAGTGCCTTCAGGAAGTCTTGGGCTACAGCTGGGCAGACTGACACACTGGAAATCATGAGAGGGGAACTGAAGACAGAGGAGTCTGAAGGGATGGCCCATTCCTGCTGCCACTTGCCTACCCCAGGGGTCTCCTCTCTATCCATCCAGCTTGGTGCCTCTTCCCTCCCCCCCCCTCAGCTCTTTATCTTCTACTTCTTCCAGAAAGCTCTCCTCAACCAAACCCACCTCCTCCTTGCTCTGCTGGCATTTAAAGGTTAAATCAACAAGCATCTGAGCACCTCACGGGTACTTAGAAACACAGCTGGTGCTATGAGGAAAACAGGAATCGGTGCCAGCTGATGCCCGAATCGTGCAAGGGCAGTGTCCTGCGTGAGCGGCATGTCACTACGTGAGTGCACGTGTGGGTCGGGCTGCAAGGTGGCGTGTGGAATGCCATCCCTTGAATTGTGCCTAGAGGCACATCTACCTGCAGAGTTACTGCAGATACCATCACTGCTGTCTCTCCATACCTGATCGCATACAGTCATAAATCACAGATGGCGTCGTGCGGCGTGAAGTCCGGTGCCGTGTAATGTCTCCCTGGCAGTTTTTGACCTGGATGAGGGGGTCTGTCAGGTGTCTCACAGCCCCAGTCTTCAGTAACTGATCCGAACACTTTTGCTGCCTTCCACAGCCTCTCCACCAGCTGAAGACCTGGTGGCTCAGACAGTAAAGAATCTGCCTGCAGTGCAGGAGACCCAGGTTCAGTCCCTGGATCAGGAAGATCCCCTGGAGAAGGGAATGGCAACCCCCTCCAGTGTACTTGTCTGGAGGATTCCATGGGTAGAGGAATCTGGCGGGCTACAGTCCATGGGGTCACAAAGAGCTGGACACAACTGAGAAACTGACTTGCACTTTCTCTTTCAGGAAACGCTTAGTAACATAAACCCTTGTGAGTGAAAGTAGCCACAGACTGTTACTCCACATGCTCACAATTCAACAAAAGTGATGTTGCGTATGACACAGAGAGCTGCCCAGGCAATAAAATAAAACATTTGGGTGCCCACATCTGTGCAAGTCTGTAGAGCTCTCATACCAGGTGGCAACCGGGTACCACCTGAGTGTGGTTCCTGCCCTGAAAGAGCATCTCTTCTACTTCGGGAGATGAGACATAACCATGCGAAAAGTTAAATAATGAGGTTATGGTCCAGCTTGTTTAGTTGCAAGGAAGCTCTCAAGTGAGGCTGGATACAAGAAGTTGCAGCAGAGACTCTGGAGCCAGGCTGTATGCATTCAAATGCTGGCACTGCCACTTCATTAGCCATTTGACTTTAGGCAGGTTATTTACCTTCACCAAGCCTCTATTTCCATCATGTGTAAAGTGGGGATCATAACAGTATCAGTGCCGTGGAGTTTTGTGGGATTAAATTAACTAGTAGCACTGCTGTCATGTTGATTTCGATTGACTTGAAGGGTCCGAATCTCACTGCAGTCTGAGCACACGAACAGCGTGCAGCACAGCCAGTTTCCTGGAGCTAGAGCTGTAGGGTGATTGAGTCATGGTAGAACCAGGCACAGCGAGCGCCAGCCAGTCCCCTGTCCCCCTGCTTCCCTCTCCCTCCACTCTGTTCTGTTCTCAGCCAGCCTCTCTGCTCACAACAACCTCTGCCACCCTGACTCCCCAGGTACCTTCCTGGTGTCTTCCCTCTGGGTTTTAGTTGGAATAGCCTAGAGGGAAATTTGCCCTCATTCATCTTTTCTCTTGGTTTCAGATTGGCTACCCTTGGGTCAGGAGCCCATCTTTTGGACTCATGAGCTATGATTGGGGTAAAAAAGGAACCACATGGTTGAAAACAGGGTCCCTTAGGCAACAAGAACTTTGATCAGGCCTAGAAGTCGAATTTTGAGGGCAGACCTGGGCTCCTCTGCTTCCTGGCTGTGTGTAACCCTGGGCGTGTCATTTAGTTGCTCTAATATTCCTTCCCTGTAAAATAAATATGCCAATAACATCTACCTTACAGTTTGCTATGAGATTATACTTCTCAAGCACTCAGCAGTACCAGGACCAAAGAAAATGCTGAGAACCTGCTAGCTGTTTAATTATTACAGGGATGTGGGGAGGGTAGGCAATGAGAGAGCACTCTGAGACAGAAAATGTGGGAGATGTCTCATGAGGTGGTCAAGGTAAGAGGCACAGGGTTGGGACAGATAAGAGCATCCTTGCTCAGAGAGTCCTGGGAAGGCTGTTAGACCCCAGCCGTCATCCTTATTGTCGCCCTTGCCTGATTGCCCAAGTCTGGGGGATCACGAGAGAGCAACCGCAGAACTGTAGAGTTGTTTAGTGTCTGCCTTCCCCGTCAGAACACTGTTACAGCAGGGACTGCCCCATTTTACTCAACTTTCTTCCAGAAGCTAACACAACTCCTGGCACATGGTAAGGAAGTAATACATAGTCATCAGGTTGGCAGCTTTGTGGAATGTGGACCTGAGCATTTAAAATCACGTGGTTATGGGGACTTCCCTGTCAGTCCAGCCATTAAGACTTCATGGTTCCAGTGCAGGGCATGCTGGTTCAATCTCTGGTCGGGGAACTAAGATCTTACATGCTGCGTGGCACAGCCAAAAAAATAAAAATCATAGAGACAGAACCAGAAAGTTTTCTCATTGAAAGGGAATCCAGAGAGGTTAAGTGACTTGCCCACAAACATACAGCCTGTTAGCAACAGAGCTGAGAAAAGAAACCAGGTTGCCTAATTCTAAATTATATACGTAGTTATATTTTATCATTGTCTGTGTTTGTCTTAGGACTTTTTCACATGTGTTATTAGCACTTTGAGGGGTCCCTTCCATGTGAGTAGGTTAACTTTCTTAGGGTGGCAGTTTTCACTGTCAGCAGTAATTTATGGAGTAGTATGAGAGGGGCTTTAAGGTTATTATTTTTAACAACAGTTCTATTGATGTGCAATTCACATAGCACAAAATTCACCCTTTCACAGAATTTTAAAGTGGTTTTTGGTGTATTTACAGACTTGCTATCAACACTGTCTAATGTCAGAACATTTTCTTCAGCCCCAGATAAAACCCAGTACCCATTGGCAGTCACTACAATTCCTCCCAGCGCCTGAAGGAGGACTAATCGACCTGCTTTCTGTCTAAGGATTTGCCTATTACAGACGTTAAACATAAATGGAGTTGTAAATATGTGAAGTTTTTTTTTTTTTACTGCCTTCTTTCATTTAGTTAGTGTAATGTTTTCAAGGTTCATCCGTTGCTGTAGCATGTATTCTTATTACTTCATACCTTTTTGTTACCAAAGAATATTCCGTTATTGGAATATCCATAAATAGATACATCATATTCATTCATCAAGTGATGGACATTGGGCTGTTTCTGCTTTTAAGCTGTTATGAATAAAGCTGCTGTGAACATCTTAGGTACAGATTTTTGTGTGTTCGTGTGTTTTCAGTTGCATTGGGTATCTACCTAGGAGTCAAATTGCTGGGTCATGTGGTAACTCTATTTTACATCGAGTTAAACTGAGAAACTGCTAAACCGTTTTCCAAAGTGACAGCCCCATTTTACCTTCCCACCAGCAGTGTATGAAGGTTCCAAGTTCTTTGGGTTCTCATCAGTGCTTGTCGTCCGTCATTTTGATTAAAGCTGTCTTCGTGGGTGTGAAGTGGCCTCTTGTTGTGGTTTTGATTCTTACTTCCCTAGTGACTCATAAAACATCTTTTCGCCTGCTTATTGGCCACTGTGTATCTTTTTTGGAGAAATGTCTATTCAGATCCTTTGCCCATTTTAAAATTATTTGTCTTTTTATTGTGGAGTTATTTTATTCTCAAGGTTTTTTAGTATTCTGTATACAGGTCCCTTGTCAGGTATAAATCCTTTATCTACATGTCCCTTATCTCTGGTACATAATTTGCAGATGTTTTTTTCAATCCTGTGGGTTGTCTTCACTTTCTCGATGCTGTTCTGTGAAACACACAGTTCTAGGCTTTGGTGAAGTCCAGTTTGCCTTTTTTTGGTCTTTTGTTACTTATGCTTTCAGCACCATACATAAGAAACCATTCCCTGATCCAAGATCATGAAGACTTACTCCTGTGTTGTCTTTTGATTTTTTTATTGTTTTAGCTCTTACCTTTTTAGAGCCATGACCCATTTTGGGGTAATTTTTTGTGTGTGGTATGACATAAGCATCCAAATTTATTCTTTTAAATACGGATATCCAGTTTGTTGAAAAGACTGTTGAATGATCTTGGTACCCTTGTTGAAAATCAATTGACCGCAAATTGAAGAGTTTATTTTTGGATTCTCAATTCCAATCTATTGATCTGTATGTCTGCCATTGTGCCAGTATCCCGTGGTCCTGATTGCTGTAGCTTTGTAGTAAGTTTTCAAGTTGAGCAGTGCAAGTCCTCTAACTTCATTCTTCCTTTTAAAGACATCTTGTCTCTTGGGTCCTTTGCATTTTCATATGACTTTTAGGCTAACTTGTCAATTTCTGCCCAAAAAAGCCATCTGGGTTTTTGATAAAAGTACACCGAATGTGTGGATCTTAATAGTACTAAATCTTCTGGTCCGTAAATGCAGGATGTTTTTCCATTTACCTAGGTCTTCTTTCATTTCTTTGAACAGTGTTTTACAGTTTTCAGTGTACATGCCTCACACTTCTTTGGTTCGATTTATTCTTTCTGATACTCTTGTAAGTGGAATTGTTTTCGGAATTTCCTTTCTGGATCATTAATTGTAGTATACAGAAATAAGAGTTGGTTTTCATATATTGATCTTGTATCCTGCAACCTTGTTGAACTTGTCAATAAGTTTAATAGATGAGATCAATGTGTGAAGTTGAGGTTGAAATTCATGGGTTGGATAGCTTGTGGTGGGCTAGAATGGCTAGTGATTTCTTGGAGAAAAAAAAAGAACACCACCGCCACTTGGGATTTGACTTGGCTGACAGGAGAGGTCATCTTTTGGTGCGGTTGGCCCCTGACATAGATAAAAGGGGCATGAGTTGAGTCAGTGCAGATGGGGGTGCTGTGGTGCCCTTGTAGGAGAGCAGTAGCTCTCCACCACTGTGCCTCCTTTCAGATCCCTGATGCTTCCTTTCGCCTGTTAGTAACTCCCCAAAGCAGCACAGCCTCTCTGAAAGGGGCCACTGACCTCCACGTTGGAATCACCCAGGGGATCTGTTAAACATACAGATTCCCCTCCTCACCCCAGACCTGCAGTGCTAAATCGGAATCTTGAGCAGAATCTAGGATTCTCACATATCCTAAAGCACCGTGTCTAGCATCTGTTCCCAAGCTTTTCCAGCCTTATTCAGGCCCCAGGCTCCCGCTTAGCAAATGATCTTCCCTCCGACGTAATCACCTAAGTCAGAGTCACTGGGTATTCATGGGGAGCTCCCCCATCTTCCTTTGTCTTTAATCTCGAGAGAGCAGCGACTCTTCATGTCTTGTTTCTTTCTGTCCTTCTCTCGCCCTCCTTCATTAGTCTCCTGTACCCTTGACCCCATCCCTTTCCACCTGCCAGCAACTGGCTGGACAAGAACCAGGCTGCTGAGAACAGAGTCTGAGCACCAAGGCAAAGAGCTGGAGGAGGCTCCAGAGCTGTGCCCTTGTGCAGGCGGGCAGGCCAGGACTGCCTGGTGGCTTACCAGGAGCAGAGCATTTCCCTTTGGGGATGCCTCTTCTAGATCGCCATCGAAGAGGGTAGCCACGCGTGCAGACAGGCAGATATATGAAGGGCCCACATCTGAAGCCAGATCAATGCATTAAGTCATATTTGAACTGTGGTATTACGTATTTCTGGGCATTCTGAATCCTTGAGTCTGGCACTGTGGTATTTGATCAGTGCTGTAATCCACTGATGCAGTTTATACACAAATAGATACATATGCACCCATGTATATCATTAAACAGCAAGTTGTCAGGCATCAGCAGTCGCTTTTTAGTCTTCTTCCCTTAAGTATTTGAGATCTTCCCTATTTTGAAAACCCTCTTGTCTGACCTTGCTCCCTCCTCTAGCCGTCATCTGCTTTTCCCCTTCCTCTCCAAGTCGGGCTTCTCCAGCAAGGGTGCTGCCCCCAGAGCCTTCACTTCCTCATCACCCCACCCCCCCGCCATCTACTCTCACCACTATGGTCTGCACGGGGATGCCCAATGGGGCCCTTGGTGCCAAGGCCAGTGATGCTTTTCTTAGTCCCCTCTGACCACCTCCCCTCTGGTGTCTGTTCCTCTGATCGCCCGTGTGCAGCACGTGGCCCTTCCTCAGGGGCTGGCCTTGGCCCTTCTAGTCCTCATTCCCTGTGCACCTACCCTGAACACCATTTCCCACACTCACAAACAGTCTTTAAATCTTTCTCCTCAAACCCTTGTTTCTAGCTGTCTGGTAGATATTGACTTCTGTGCATCCCCAAACATCTCAAACTTAACATCCAAACCCAAGCTGCTGTCCCTCAGCAGGGCCTGGCCTTCCCTGCTCTTCAGTTCTTGTCACCACTCAGACACTACCTCTTCCAGGGAGTCTGCCTGAGATTCCCACCCTGAGTCAAATTCTGTCCTCTGAAACCGCAGAGCTGGCTTATTACCCAGTCCAGCTTCCTCTTAGCTGTGTGAGGAAGACGAGGCCATGGACAGTTAAATACTTGCTCAGGGACACATAGCTATGTCCCCCTAGAAATCACTCTCCAGCGCTCTTTCCTCTACTCCAGGCTGGAGTGCCTTCCATTGCTCCCATGGCACGTAACCACTGGGTGTCCAAGTGTCCACGCTGGGGAGCTTGGCCTGTCTGTAAAATCACATGGCCCTTGAGGGGCTGTCCGTGGTTCTCATACAGCACGGTTGAGATCCCCATTGTGCCTCACTGAGAACTTGTCACATAGATAAATATTTAATGGATAAATGGAAGAAGACAAAGTCACTTGGCAGATCTCCCCAGATTAGGGCCAGGGCAGGGCTGATTTAGACACTCACTCAGGCAGTATTTAGCAGTTGTCTGATGATGGGGCAACTTTTAAGTATCTGGCTGAGGTGTTTGGACTCCCTTCTGGGTAGAGGAGCAAACTCAGGAAGGCAGGGTGAAGCAGAAGGCAGGCGCTCCAGGAGGGAGGGGGTGGAGGGATGGGCCTGGAGTAGCAGCTTCGGGAATGGAGAGGAGGAGACACACGGGCGTCTTGAAAGGAGAAGGAACTGGGGAGGGGATACTGCCAAGGTGGGGCTTGGGTGAGGGTGGTGCTGTCGTTGAGAAACAGTGGGGCCAGGCCTCCGTGGAGCGTGTTCCCTGGAGGATGTTTCGGGCCAGGACTTCTGTGTCACACGCACAGTCTCAGCTTAATTCTCAGAATAACCCTTTCAGTAAGTGTGGTCAGCCTGGCCGGGGGTCAGGAAACAGGCTTGAGACCGTTAATCCGTGTCTGAACGTGAGTGTCTGAACTCACAGGCTGTCCTTTCATCCCTCGGTGCCTTCCAAACAGAGCCTGAGGAGGCAGGCTGGGGGCTCAGGTTGCAGCCTCTGTTTGTGTTGATCCGAGGTGACGATGCTGTGTCATTGTGACTCTGCCAGGCCGCTCTTATCCCCTCTTAGATTAGGAGCACCAGAAAATCAAGCCCATGTGTCCTTCTCCTGTCTCCGTCCATTTCAGAAAGAAAGATGGAAGAAAGGACTTCCCGATGGTTAAGAGTGTAGAGGCCCCAGGATGGATGAGGCCATTCTCTGGGAGAGACTTTTTAGGGAAGTGAGTTCCCTTCAAGCCTCTGAGTCTAGACTTGCAGGTGGATAAGATAACTTCTTCTAGGTCCCTTGTAGCTCTCAGGTTCAAGCAGACCTCTTGTCAGCCCCTCTCCCTTTCCTGTGGGGCCTGCTGATTTTTAGACCTATTCAAGGGTTTTGTTTTGTTTAGTAACTTAAGTTGGAGCTAAGTAATTGAACATAGAACCAGGGAATTATTGGTTTGGCTAGCCCAGGCCCTTTCAGAGCAGGTGGAAGGACTCTCTCTGTAGCTTCTGTCAAGGCTCCCGCAAACCTGGCCATTTCTGGAATGTTCTTTCAGGCTGCTGCTTGCAAAGCCCTGGGCTAGGTGCTGGACAGGCAAGTAAGCAGGGAGGATTCAGTCCCTTCCTTCCAGGATTTACAGACAAGTCGGTGCATAGTCACGGCGTGTGGAGGCACGGGCTCTGACGAGGATGTCCGGGAACCAGGCTACATTTCCGGTCCTCCCAGGACGTTCCTGAGGCGGGGGTCTCCCTGGTCTTCAGCCCATCCAGGTTACCTTCCACGTCCCCTTGCTGCAGTGGGTGAAGGAAGAGGTGTTCTTTTGGTTTGTTTGGTTTGGGGAGTTTCTTTGGTTGTTTTTACAGAAATCCTATCTTGGTTTTCAAAATCAGAGAGAAAGTTTTATATGATATACTTTGAGGATTGTCGGCAACAAGGCTCAAGTGTCGGCTGGGGAGTTTGTTTCCTGAGTGGCACGTGCCTCACCTCCATCCTGCAGGTGGGGGAGAGCCTGCCTGTGGCCTCAGGCGCCCCTGGCAGGCCTTGGCCTGCAACTCCACCTCCCAATCCCTCTCTCTCAGAAAGGAGTCCTGCCCAGAGGGTGCCGGTGGCCTCCCTGCAGCTGTGCTGCTCAGCACAGCAGGCCATGAGCCTCTTCGGAGGCGTTTGTCCGAGCCCTGCAGGCCCTCGCCCCTCCTCTCCTGGTACCACTTGGCTCCAAACAAGGGGAACTGAAGTTCTCCCTTCACACCGCCTCTCCCTGCTCTCCATCCCCCCATCCCCTCTGGATCCCTGTACCCCACCAAATGCTGGGAGCCCTGGGCTCAGGACTGGGAAAGGGGAGAAGGCTGGCTCGTGTGCTCTGGCTCCTCCTAACTTTCTTCATCCCTGCTTTTACTTTCACTGCGCACACGCCTGTGCCAGGCACTGACTTAATAAGCATTTTGTGGGTGTTGCCCCATTTGAAGTTGCCACCAGCCCAGAGGTGGGTACTCAGGTGTCCCCTCGTGCGGATGAGGCCACAGGCTTTCAGAGATCGTCACTGAGTCTGAAAGCAGCAGCCTGTCCAAATAGCCAGCGGGGCTCTGCCCCCTGTTTTCTCTCCCCTTCTTCCGGCTTTCCCCTCCCCAAACATAAACTCTGACCCAGTCTCGGAAAAGGGCAGGTCTCCATCAGCCCCCCAGCAGCCCCATCAACACAGTCATTCTCAACTCCTGTCGAACAGCTTTCCCCGCCTCTAGCTCGGGTTCCTGTTCTGAAGTGCTGATACCTCATTCTCTCTCTCCCCCTGCCCCCTCAGGACCCTGCAGGCATCTTCGAGCTGGTAGAGGTGGTTGGCAATGGCACCTACGGACAGGTGTACAAGGTGAGGCTCTGGGTGTGGTGGGAGGGGCCCTCTCCTATGGGCCTCTGTGGAGTGGGCTGTGGTCTGGAGATTTGACAGGGCCTGGAGGGATTACAGGGGCCGGGGGCCCTGGGAAAGGAGGGGGCCCAGGGAGGGAGAGGAAAGGGATAAAGTCAGGAGGAAAGGAAGCAGCGAGAGGCGGGTGTTTTTGCTGGCCTCTACCTCTGAGCTTAGAGCCAGCCCTGGGTGTGGCAAGAACAGTCTGGAGCTGGGTGGGGTGAGGAACAGGGACACGCGGGGCAATGGGAAGGGCATGGGGACATGTGTAACTGAGCTCAGAAGTACAGGTGTGGCTTCTCCTGAGTCCACAGGAGACCCAGGGGTCGGGGGCGGTGGGACCTAGAGGGGCACCCTCAGTAGAGGGGACCCACTTTCTTGAGCCCCCCTGACCGGCCTGCAGCAGGACTGGGACCAGGGCGCAGGCCTTCTGCTTTTGAGGCTGCCTCTCTCCTCCGCCTCCACAGCAGTGGCGTTTCCTCAACCACAGACTGTGGCTTTTGGCCTGGCCAGTCTGGCCCTTCACGTGGTCTACCCGCCGGTCACACTTCACGGGGGAGGCAGCCCCATCAGAGAGGTGGTACTCAAGGTGGATGCTGCCCCCAAGTGTGCGCCTGGCTGCTTCGGCTCTAGATATGGCACTCAGCCTCTTCACGAGTCTCCTGTGTCTCAGGGGCCAGGGTTTCCTGGGTCACTGGGGCTACCCACCTGTCTCTTACCCTTCTTCTCTGTAAGCTTTGGAAAGCAGGTGCACCCCCCCACCCCAGTCACCCCATCTCTTGCCTAGTTGTTGCCATGGAAATAGCAGCTCTGTGTTCTACTGCTTCTCTGGGCTTGGGGGTCGTGAAAAACTGCTGGGGATAAAAATAATCCCTGGGCTGGCAGTCCCCCCCCAACACACACCTTTCTCCTCCCCAGGAAGCCTTAGACTTTCCTACTGGAGCCTGAGATGACTCCTGCTAGGAATTTTGGAAGGATAAGGGAGGCAGAAGGGGAATGGCAGGGACACACTCTAGAAGAAGTTTCTTCCCATTAGCACTGGTGGTGGGGTTTCCACATAGCAGTCAGCCCTCCCATGTTTCTCTAAGTTTCCTAAAATCTCAGCCCTGTCTACTCTCTCCTGTTAACAGTAATAAAAAGCCCTGTGTATGTGTCTGGGGGTGGGGGTGATTCTGGGAAAGACCTCCTGTCCAGAGAGGTGAATCAGGAGAGGACTCAGGCAGTCTGTCTTGCATAGAAGATGCTGGAGAGCCAAAGCCCTCCTCCCCCAGCCACTTCTCCCAGCTCCATGCTGCTCCATCTGAGGATGGAGAGGGAGCCCTCACTCGCTGCTCTAACTTTCAGACAAGGCTGTCTAAGGCAGAGAGGCTGGGACAAAGCACAAGTGTCTCTCCCTCATCCCTCTTGAGTGTTTCAGGAGAGGAGACCCTTCATCTTTATCCAGCTTAGCACTTGGAATCCAGGCGCGGTGATTTTCCTATAACCGACTCATAAACTGAGGTGTCTAGCCAGGGGCATTTTCTAAGAAAGAAAGCAGCCAAAAATTGTGGCCTCTCCCAGAATTAAGCCCCTCCCGAGTGCAGACTTGACCACCCCCATGCCTGGCTCTTTGTTCTACAGGGTCGGCATGTCAAGACTGGGCAGCTGGCTGCCATCAAAGTCATGGACGTCACGGAGGTAAGGCGCGTATAGGGCAGGGGAGGGTCGGGGTGTTGAGAGGGGGGCTTGCGGGGGTGACTCTCAGGGTTCACCTCTCCCTATTCACGTAGGATGAGGAGGAAGAGATCAAACAGGAGATCAACATGTTGAAAAAATACTCTCACCACCGCAACATCGCCACCTACTACGGGGCCTTCATCAAGAAGAGCCCCCCAGGGAACGACGACCAGCTCTGGGTGAGGAGCGCCCCTGGCCTGCCCCAGTTAATGCATCTGTTCTCCTGCCTCTGAGCACAGCTCCTGGGAAAGCAGCACATCTAATATGTGTGGGTTTTGGCTAGACTCGGGCCCCTCCCAGCAGCGCACAAGCCTCTCTGGGCGATTACTCTCCAATTACTCGGCCACAGCTCGCTTAGCTCTTTAGGGCCTCCCCCAAATTCCCTCCAGGCTCGGAACATTCCTAAGAGTCATCGCCTTTCCCTGCCTGGGCGCTGTTGCCCGCTAATTCCCCAGCCTCACCCTTTCTTGGGCTCAGCCCAGCCCAGAGGAGAGGGCAGCAGGGAACACAGCCATGGCTGGGGAACTGGCCCCCAGATCAGGTCCCCCTCCCAGCAGTTGCTAGACAAGTGCTTACTGAGCGTCCTATGTGTACCCTGCACAGATAATCATGAGTTGTGGTCCCTGCCTCCAAGGCACTTAGTCTTTTTTGGGTGGGGAGAGACACACGTAGAGAAAGGCAACCAGCTGTGTGTAGTGGGAGATTATTAAGGGCTAGAAGCTGAGCGCTAGTGACCCAGCGCCCCCTTGTGGACCCCATCCTCCCCTCCAGCTATGGGAGGGGCACCCCAGATGCGCAAATTATCTCTTTGGCGCATGCAAATATAGGTACCTCAGGCTGCCTTTTTTTGGCATTGGATGCAGCTTGTAGGAAACATACAGTGAAAACATTTGGACAGGCGTACTGCTCCCCCGGGGATTTGTTTGGCCTCTGCTTTGGGTCCCTGGAGGTGGGAAGCATACAGTGAAAACATTTGGACGGGCATACTGGTCCCTCAGGATTTGTTTGGCCTCTGCTCTGAGTCCCTAGAGGTGCCGGCCAGCCGGAGTTCTTCTCATCTTCCGGCCTCTGCCTGGCCTGTTTACAGACTGTGCTGAAGCCTCAGATTCCCTTCTGCAGCTCTCTGGTAGCCCCTGGGCTCTGTCTTGTCTCTCTAGCAGACCTTGGGACTTGCTGACTCTTGAGTCCCTTTTTTGTCTCTCTCAAGGGTTGGCCAGGCTTTCCTTTGAAGGGCCAGACAGTAAATATTTGGGGCTCTGTGGGTCATAAGCTTCTAACAACTACTCAGCTCAGCCATAGATAATGCAGAGATGAAAACAGGAATGTCCCTTGACTCCAAAGAGCTTTATTTAAGACGCTAAGATGTCAGTTTCATGTGATTCTTCTTTGATTTTTATTTCAGCCATTTAAAAATATAAAAATGCTCAGCCTCTTGGCCGTAGATTGCCGGGCCCCTGCTCTGGAGCGCTGGTTCTCTGCTCGCTGTTGGGCTTTGTGGGTCCCAGTGAGGATCTGCTGGTAGCTTTAGCCCCTTCCCCAGGAAAAGTGCACAAACCTGTGTCATTCTCTCTGCAAGTTCAGGGATTCCCTGGGGTCCTCTTCTGGCCCAGACCATCACCTCCCTCAGCCCACCTGCCCTGTGTCTCCCAGCTGTGTCTCCTTCCCCTTTCTCTTCTAATCTTACCAAGTTCTGTGGCTTTCACTAGGGGCCTCATGGCCCCTGCTCTCCAGCTCATACCAATTCTGACCCAAGGACTCCAGTCCTCCCCCAGGGGCCTGGCACGGGAAGGAGGCCTTGCCTGACAGATACTTTTCCCTCCGGTGCCTCCCTGGGACCATAGCTGGTGATGGAGTTCTGTGGTGCTGGTTCTGTAACGGACTTGGTGAAGAACACAAAAGGGAATGCCCTGAAGGAGGACTGTATAGCCTACATCTGCAGGGAGATTCTCCGGGTGAGCGCCAGGTCCCTCCCTGCCTCCTCCTCCCATCTCCCTGGAAGCGGGCCTTCCCTGCACTCACAGGGAAGGAGCTGGAACTGTGTCCCCTTGAAGGAACAGATGGCCTGATGCGAGTGCGTGTGGAGAACCCTCAGAGGGACCCCGTGCCTCTGTTTCCCAGCCCTGCCCTTTCTTGAGGCCGTGCAGCTGGATCCTCCAGTCTGAGGACACTCCCCTCAAAGCTGAGCCTTTACCTGGGCTCCTGGCTCCCAGGTGGAGAGGGACAGCTCCCCCAGCCCAGCCCAGCCAGGTGCCTCCCCAGCCCCTCGACTCACATCCTTGTCCTCTAACACCAAGAATACTTCCCCCCACCCCTCCTGCCCCAGGGTCTGGCCCATCTCCACGCCCACAAGGTGATCCACCGAGACATCAAGGGGCAGAACGTGCTGCTGACAGAGAATGCCGAGGTCAAGCTAGGTACGCTGACGCCTTCTGACCTCTAGCACGGAGTTGGGGACCCGTTTGTTCATTCCCTCTAGTCGCTCAAGTCCACCTGTCTACGGGCTGGGGGATTTGCTCCCTGCCTTCTGCTGAAAACCACTGGAGAAGCTTTTTGTGTGCTCCCTGGTGTGTCCGGGTGCTGTGCCAGCCCCTCTGGGGAGATGTTTGGCCCCTTCTGCCTGGAATGCTGTCCCTTGGTCCTTTCACCCTGGTTTCTCCCCCAGACACAGGAAGACTAGGTCAGGGTCTTTGGGATGGATGCTGATGGGGTGAAGAGGTGGCCGGGTGGGGCTAGCACAGAACAGCCCAGTGGGGGCCACAGGTACAGCATTCCGTCATGGCCTTTTGCCTCTGCCCTCCCAGTGGATTTCGGGGTGAGCGCACAGCTGGACCGCACCGTGGGCAGGCGGAACACGTTCATCGGGACCCCCTACTGGATGGCCCCCGAGGTCATCGCCTGTGATGAGAACCCTGATGCCACCTACGATTACAGGGTACGGGCAGGGAGGCAGCCAAGGGTAGGAAGTGAGATGGAAATATTGGGAGCTTGAGCAGGTCGGGGAATGAAATGAAGGCCCAGGGTTGTGGTAGCAGTGAGAAGCTAGGGAAGGGTTTGTGGCCAGGAAAGTACGGATGGGGAGGGTGGGGGAGCTGGAGGACAGTAAGGGTTGGAGCAGAGGAGCCTCGGGAAGGGTATGGACCAGGAAGCAACTCGGGGAAGAGAGGCTGGGGATAGTGGGAGAGGGGAGTTCGTGGTCAGCAGCGTTCACCTGTCCCTCTTTTCATGCCTCCGCAGAGTGACATTTGGTCTCTAGGAATCACAGCCATCGAGATGGCAGAGGGAGCCCCCCGTAAGTGCAGGGTTTGGGAGCAAAGGGAGGGCCCAGAAGGAGCTGTAGGGAGGAGGTGGGGTCATGGCAGGCCGGTGAGACCAGCTGATGGTGCCTCTTCTGTGTTCCAGCTCTGTGTGACATGCACCCCATGCGAGCCCTCTTCCTTATCCCCCGGAACCCACCACCCAGGCTCAAGTCCAAGAAATGGTAGGTCTCGGGGGATTGGCGTTTAGCAAGGAGGCCCCCCCAAACAAGGCCTCCACCTTACCCCCTACCCCCAGGCCTAGGTCTGCACTGCAGAAGAGGGGGTGGGTGGGGGGTGCGTGGTGTGGGGGACATGGGAAGATGGGAGGGAAGTGGGTGACTTGGATGAACGGATACCCCCTTCTTCCTGGAACCACCCCCTGTCTGACATGAGCCACCGTCATCTCCAGGTCTAAGAAGTTCATTGACTTCATTGACACGTGTCTCATCAAGGCTTACCTGAGCCGCCCACCCACCGAGCAGCTGCTCAAGTTCCCTTTCATCCGTGACCAGCCCACCGAGCGGCAGGTACGCATCCAGCTCAAGGACCACATTGACAGATCTCGGAAGAAGCGAGGCGAGAAAGGTCAGTGGGCGGGGAGGGGGGGAGGGTCTGCCGCCCCTGCTCCTATTCACCAGCCCTGGCTCCCCCTCAGGCCCCCTTCCAGGCCCAGCTCTCCCTGTCCAAGGAGATCTTCTTTCCCAAATGTCCAACCCCAGAGGGCTTTTTCCACCTTAGGTGGGGAGGTCTAGAACTGCACGTGGGCATGTGTGAATGCGCGGACACCTCCCACCCACATCCCACCCACTGTGGGGTCCCATCCCCATCTCTGTCAAGGCCCAAACCTGGGACCCGCTGTCACCCCCGTTGCTCCAAGGAGGCGTGCCATCCAGACAGACCTTCCTGGTTATCCCCATCTAAGGTTTCCCTAGCTCAGGGTGGGGTCTGGGGCACTGGGTGAAGAAACAGCAGTGATTTCCCTCCTGCAGAGGAGACGGAATATGAATACAGCGGCAGCGAAGAGGAGGATGACAGCCACGGAGAGGAAGGGGAGCCAAGGTGGGCCTGGCAGGCGGAGGTGGGGGACCGTCACCGTTCGAGGGACAACAGTGGCCCTTGGCTTGGGGACTCAGCCTGGGGGTGGTGGACACAGACAGGTGGACCCATGGGACGGAGGCCCTGTGTGCTGAGTCGGAACGGAACGAATTCAGGAGCTGGAGGGAACTCAGGGCTGCAGGCTGGGGTGTTGAAGGAGTGCGGGCCCAAGGCGGGGCAGAGGGAGGACAGGTCTTCGGTCATCCCGGAGCAACCCGAGGCAACCCCGTCTGGTTTGCAGAAGCACGTGTTTAGGGCTTCCAGAGGGGAGGGTGGCTTCTGACCCCGATACTCCCGTGTACCATCTTGCCCAGCTCCATCATGAACGTGCCGGGGGAGTCGACCCTCCGCCGGGAATTCCTCCGGCTCCAGCAGGAGAACAAGAGCAACTCAGAGGCTTTAAAGCAGCAGCAGCAGCAGCTGCAGCAGCAGCAACAGCGAGACCCAGAGGCGCACATCAAACACCTCCTGCACCAGCGCCAGCGGCGCATCGAGGAGCAGAAGGAGGAGCGGCGGCGGGTTGAGGAGGTGTGGGGGCGGGGCACGTCGAGGGGCGGGTCCTCCTGGAAGGGCCTGACCTGACCAGATCCTGGTCTCACTGCTGGTCTGCTGGTGCGCTTAGGACAACATGAAGAAGAGGGAGCGAGGGGGGCCAGCCCCCCGCCTTCAGACTTGCAGGGCAGGGCTCTGTCCTCTCTGAGGGGCCCCTAAGGCACCCACCAGCCCAGTGTGGGTGGTGGTACGCTCAGCATCCCCTCAGAGCGGAGTTTTCCAAAAAGCCACTGTCTCTCCTTCCTCGTGTCTATATGTAAACCTCAGCTCTGGGGTTTGCCTGCTCTGTTTCCCTTCCGACCCGAGGAGGCTGAGGGTCTCTGCTCAAACCCCTCCATGTCCTGGGCACTTGTCCCTCCAGCAGGTGCCCAGTCTGTCGGTAAATAAGATCCCTCGAAAGGCCCTCCTTTTACTTATGGTTGTTGGGGCTTAGATTTGCTTCCTACAAGCTTGTCCAGCGCACTAATTGGAGGTGGATGGCAGAAATTAATTTTAATTAATAGAGAATCTTATTTTTAAGTAGCTGCAGTTTTTTTAAATCCCAGTTTAAAAAATACTTTGTATATGTGTATAAAGGTATTTATTTTGCAGGGGGCATGGTGAGGAAGAAGAGACGTTATAGATTGGTTAAAATTTTGCCTTAAATGATGGGATTTTTGTTGAAATAATTACATGATCCAAAGTTCATGGAGGGCTGAGCTTAATTTAAAAGTTATCTAAGCAGTAGGCTTTCCTGATAGCTCAGTTGATAAAGAATCCACCTGCAATGCAGGAGACCCTGGTTCGATTCCTGGGTCGGGAAGATCCCCTGGAGAAGGGATAGGCTACGCACTCCAGTATTCTGGCCTGGAGAATTCCATGGACTGTTTAGTCCATGGGGTCACAGAGTTGAACACGACTGAGTGACTTTCAAGCAGCAGGAGATAGGCGGAAGCCTCCACACTGCCTGTGTACTGCTCCCCAAAGTGGGCCCCTGTCTTCATTGAACGAAAAATAATTTTCAACAAAGGCTGCCCAAGAGAGCCTAGTACAAATTATTATTAATGAATATGGCTTTCAGGTAGCAGAGTAACCAAAATCTGTCTACCAAGGTGTTTCCTGGAGAAGGCCTGATGTATCTTTAGGGCTTGTGCTCTTTCTTTCTTTCCTTCTTTTATTTATTTATTTTTTGGCAGAAAGATTGTGAAAGTTATTAAATGAATGTGACCTGGGCTACTGATATTGCCCAGGGTCCCTTACTAAGTCACATTTCTGTGCACGGGCACCTGGTGCCCTCTTGTGGCTGAAGGCTGCCACTGCATCCCACTCCCTTTGGCCATTAGGGTTCACTTGAGAGGCCAGTAGCTGGGACATGGGGGACACTGTTGTGGATTCGGTTTTGTCTGTTTGGTGACGGAATGGATAGGGGACGGTTTTATCCAATTAGGCCCCCTCCTCTTGGCAGCTCCCATCCCAAGCCCACAGCCATTTAGACAGCAGCTCCTTCCGAGCCAGGCCCCTGTGGGCTCTGGTGTGAGAGTAGGTAGGTTTGTAGAAGCAAGTTGAAGCCACCCGCTCTCACCACCATCCCCAACGAGATGGAGCCTAGCCCAGGAGGGACAGAAGTGGGCTGAGGTGGGCCCCTGCTTCCGCGTGCAGTGCTGCCCTGGGTCTGCTATGGTCCTTCAGGCTGCCTGTTCCCTCCCCTGCAGCAACAGCGGCGGGAGCGGGAGCAGCGGAAGCTACAGGAGAAGGAGCAGCAGCGGCGGCTGGAGGACATGCAGGCTCTGCGGCGGGAGGAGGAGCGGCGGCAGGCGGAGCGTGAGCAGGTACAGCGCCCCCAGTGCACACCGGACTCACCCCTTCCCACCCTGGCCTCCCCTCCTGCTCCTGCCGCCTGCCTGCCCTGCTCCCCAGGCCCCTTCCCCTTCTCTCCCTCCCCCAGAATTCCTCCTATCTTTTCCAGCTTCACTCTCTCTCTCTGTTTTCTCCCACCCCTCAACCCCCCACCCCGGCTCCCTGCCCTCCTCCTGTCTCTGTGCCTTCATTCCCCATCTCTTTGCCTCCCACCCTGACTCCTGCCCCCTGCACCTTCCCTCATGGGGCCTCCGCCCCGGTGTCCCCCTCATTCCCTGCCTCCGTGGGGCTCATCCCACCCTGGCCTCTCTCTTACTCTCCCCCACCCCCCACCTCGGCCTCCTCCTCATCCTCACCCCGCTGACCCCATCCTCCAACTCCTTCGCCGCCGCCGCTGCTGCCCCCCACCCCCCTGCCTCTCCCTCTCTCCCTGCCCTCTGCCCCCCACCCCGCCCCCCCAGGAGTATATCCGTCACAGGCTAGAGGAGGAGCAGCGACAGCTCGAGATCCTTCAGCAACAGCTGCTCCAGGAACAGGCCCTGCTGCTGGTAACGGGGTCCCCAGCTTCCCCTGGGAAGACACGCATTCAGAGCATCTCCGCTGCAGTGGGACGGGAGCACTTCAGGGGAAGGGGTCACCCGGGCGTCAGGGGAAGAGACCTCTCCTCTCTAGGCAGTTGGAGGAGAGCAAGGGCGTGCCTGCTCTGGCTTCCAGGGTCCACCCTGCTGAGCCCTCTCTCCCTACACTTGGGCCCAGGAATACAAGCGGAAGCAGCTGGAGGAGCAACGGCAGTCCGAGCGCCTGCAGAGGCAGCTGCAGCAGGAGCATGCCTACCTCAAGTCCCTGCAGCAGCAGCAGCAGCAGCAGCAGCTTCAGAAACAGCAGCAGATCCTGCCCGGGGACCGGAAGCCCCTGTATCACTATGGTCGGGGCGTCAACCCTGCCGACAAGCCAGCCTGGGCCCGAGAGGTACTCAGCGCCTCCTGTGCTGTCTTTAAGACTCTGTCATTTCGTGCGGGAGGCCCTGGGGAAGGCAAAGGGCAGGCAGTGCGTCTGGGCGGTGCTGGAGAGGTTGGGACATGACTTGAGAACAGGACAAAAGCCGTCCTGCTTGGCGTCCTGTCGCCTCACAGGTGGAAGAGAGAACAAGGATGAACAAACAGCAGAACTCTCCCTTGGCCAAGAGCAAGCCAGGCAGCGCAGGGCCTGAGCCCCCCGTCCCCCAGGCCTCCCCCGGGCCCCCAGGACCCCTTTCCCAAACTCCTCCTATGCAGAGGCCGGTAGAGCCCCAGGAGGGACCGCACAAGGTGAGTCTCTTCCTGTTCCTGTCTTCACACACAGATATGGGGGTGGGGGGTGCCTTGCGTGTACACATACATGCACATGCCCAGAGCCAGGGGGCACAGACCTCAGGACTCGCGGGCAGAGACAGGCACACGTCTGTCTCTCTGTCTTACCTGTTCTTGGGCTCCAGGAGCCCCTTTCGATGGATAGTTGGAACTCAGAGGCTTGACCTGCCCCTTCCTCCCTGCCCAGGCCCCAGCTCCCAGGTGGGGGCGTGCCACAGAGCAGGCGGCCCACCCTCCCTGGTCTCTCCCCGCAGAGCCTGGTGGCACACCGGGTCCCACTGAAGCCATATGCAGCGCCTGTACCCCGCTCCCAGTCCCTGCAGGACCAACCCACCCGAAACCTGGCTGCCTTCCCCGCCTCCCACGACCCCGACCCCGCCGTGCCCGCACCCACCGCCACGCCGAGTGCCCGAGGAGCTGTCATCCGGCAGAACTCAGACCCCACTTCCGAAGGGCCTGGCCCCAGCCCGAACCCCCCAGCCTGGGTCCGGCCTGATAATGAGGCCCCTCCAAAGGTAAGGGCAGCCTTGCAGAGCCGGAAGAGGGCAGAGAAATTGGGGGGATAGAGTGGGAGTGGTCAGCAGACGAGGTGGACACAAGCTTGGGTGTCTGGAGGGAATGGAAGGGTAAGGAGTTCGGCCTGGCCGATCCCGCAGGGGTCACCCGGATGTCTGGTAGGCAGGCCGGCATGCGAGTGTGTCCAGGTGATTTCACGGTGTGTGTGGGAGCAGAAGAGGCCCCCGGGGTTCAGGGAGCACCAGGGGCAGACTTGCTGGCCAGATCCCAGCTCTGCTGTCTCCCCCGCTCATGAACCTTGGACAGAGATCATCAGCTTCCCCAACCTAAGTCTGCTTCTCCATCACGGTGGGGGGCGCCCCCTCCAGGGTCTCTAAGAGGGGCCTGGTGTCTGCTGTGCCGTCACGGAGCCCTGACCCCTTCCTTCCCTCCTCAGGTGCCTCAGAGGACCTCATCAATCGCCACTGCCCTTAACACCAGTGGGGCCGGAGGGTCCCGGCCAGCGCAGGCGGTCCGTGCTAGGTAACACCTGGCTGGGGGCGGGTGGCAGCCTAGGGCTCGGGGCGGGCAGCAGAGGGCAGTGTGCCAGGTTGCCCACTTAGGGGTGGGCGAGCCCCGCCGCAGTCACCTCAGCCCCCGCCCCGCCCCGCCCCGGCACCCTGTGCTCCCTCCACAGACCTCGCAGCAACTCCGCCTGGCAAATCTATCTGCAAAGGCGGGCAGAGCGGGGCAGCCCCAAGCCTCCAGGGCCCCCCGCTCCGCCCCCCGGCCCGCCCAACGCCTGTAGGTAATGGAGCTGTCCCCCCTGCTCCCTCCCACCTTCACTTCTGCCACCTGTCCCCCCTGGTGACGGCTTCCTCTGCGGTGCAGCTCAGCCTCCCGGGGCACGGACACCCTCTCGCCCTGACCCTGCCTCCGCCCCTCCCACAGTAACCCCGACCTCAGGAGGAGCGACCCCGGCTGGGAGCGCTCAGACAGCGTCCTCCCGGCCTCTCACGGGCACCTCCCGCAAGCCGGCTCGCTGGAGCGGAACCGGGTGGGAGGTACGTGAGCCCAGCCCTGGGGTCAGTCTCCCCAGGGTGGACCCCACCTTTGGCAGCTCTGGACTGGGCAGCATGGTTACCAGACTGGACTTGAGGCCAGACCACCCTACACCGGTGTCAGTGACCTCCTTTCTCCCCAACCCTGCCACATCTAGCCTCCTCCAAACTGGACAACTCCCCTGTGCTCTCCCCTGGAAACAAAGCCAAGCCCGATGACCACCGCTCGCGGCCAGGCCGGCCCGCAGTAAGTCATCAGGTGGCCCCCTCCCGTCTTCTCATGGTTTGGGACCTGGGGGCCACTGTGGAGCCTCTGGAGCCCCAGAGAGCTGGGCACCAGGGGCAGGGCCATTATTAGTCTGAGGCTGGAGGGTCTGTGGGCTAACAGGGTGGCCCTTCCCAGTTACTAACCTTTCTTAACCTCTCTCCTGCCTCCTCCTGGCTGCCCTTCTTCCCCCGCGGCCCTTCCCAGAGCTATAAGCGAGCCATTGGTGAGGTTAGTGAGCAGGGCCGCGGGCAGCCCCTCCTGTTCCCTGCCTTTCTCCGGCCTCTGCGGCACCCCTGCCTCCCCGCCTCACGCAGCTCCTCCCCCGCAGGATTTCGTCCTACTGAAAGAGCGGATCCTGGACGAGGCCCCCCGGCCTCCCAAGAAGGCCATGGACTACTCGTCGTCCAGCGAGGAGGTGGAGAGCAGCGAGGATGAGGAAGAGGAGAGCAATGGCGAGCCGTCAGAGGGGAGCAGAGACGCCCCTGGGGCCCGGTATGGGGGCGCCCAGGGCAGGGGCACATCCCCTGCCAGAGGCGCCTGAGAGACAGGTGCTGAGGGAGGGGGTGTTGGGTCAAGTTTGAGGGAAAGCAGTTCCCATCCCAGAGCTGCTGTGGGGCCTCGGCTGTCATTGCCGGCCGGTTCTTCCTACCCTTCCGTAGAGAACGGGATACAGGCCTGGGGGCTGGTGTCCCCTGCTGTCCTTCACTGTCCTGTGAGATGAGCACCTCTTCAGGACAGCCAGCGCTCCCCCAGTGTGGGGCGGGAGCTGCTGGGTGCCAGCAAACACTGCAGGTGCCCGTGCCCCGGCTCCCTGTGGCACTCAGGTGGCACTTGGGTGACAGGCAGGCCCCAGAGGGCCTCCTGACCTTCCTCTCTCCATAGCAGCGATGGAGACACAGACAGCGTCAGCACCATGGTGGTCCATGACGTGGAGGAGATAGCCGGGCCCCAGACCCCCTACGGGGGTGGCACCATGGTGGTCCAGCGAGTGAGTACCCCTCCTCTCCCGTTCTGCTCCAGCCTGCCCTGCCCCTCCTCGGCCCCAGCACTGGCCCCCTTCCCTTTGTTCCTTTAGACTCCCGAGGAGGAGCGCAGCCTGCTGCACGCCGACAGCAATGGCTACACAAACCTGCCAGACGTGGTCCAGCCCAGCCACTCGCCCACTGAGAGCAGCAAAGGTCAAAGCCCCCCCTTGAAGGATGGAGGCAGTGACGTAAGTGGGTGGAGGTGGCTCCATGGGGCGAGAGGAGGTCACTGGCCATGGACAGGAGGCCCAGGGGCGCTGGGGCACTGTGGTCGGCAAGGGGGAGCCCTGGGAGCTGGTTGGCCAGGGTGCAGCAGGAGGGGTGGGCCCGGGCTGGGGTCTGGCATGTTTGCCTCACTGCCACCCTCACCCCACAGTACCAGTCTCGTGGGCTGGTAAAAGCCCCCGGCAAGAGCTCGTTTACGATGTTTGTGGACCTGGGGATCTACCAGCCTGGAGGCAGTGGGGACACCATTCCCATTACAGGTGAGACAGGAGGCCTGCGGAGGGGTCGGGTGGCCTCTGATGACAGGCTTCACTGAGTGCTCACAGCCTCCCCTGTGGCCCGCACCTGCCCTGGCGCGAAGGCAGTAAGGGTTTCTGGGGCCGCCTTGACTCAAGGCGGGGCAGAATGCTCAGAGGTGACCCAGGGACCTGCATGAGGGAGCGAGGGCTTTGCCAGGCCTTCTGGCCCTGTGTAGACTCCTCCAGGCACCTGGTCCATTCCCTAGTCTTTCCCTTTGGTTCGGAGTATCCTGGAGCGTGGGATACAGTGAGACAGAGTGACAGGACTCAGCCCACTCCCTTCTCCTCTCCTCCTCCCGCAGCCCTGGTTGGTGGAGAGGGCAGTCGGCTCGATCAGCTACAGTACGACGTGAGGAAAGGCTCTGTGGTCAACGTGAACCCCACCAACACCCGGGCCCACAGCGAAACCCCCGAGATTCGGAAGTACAAGAAGAGGTTCAATTCCGAGATCCTCTGTGCGGCCCTTTGGGGTAAGCCAGGGTGGGGAAGGAAAAGAGGGGCCTGGTGTGCCCCCGTGCTCCTGGTCAGGCGAGGGCCTGGCTCTGCCTCTCATCTGCCCAAGGGCTCCTCTTGCAGGGGTCAACCTGCTGGTGGGCACGGAGAACGGGCTGATGCTGCTGGACCGCAGCGGGCAGGGCAAGGTGTATGGACTCATCGGGCGGCGGCGCTTCCAGCAGATGGACGTGCTGGAGGGACTCAACTTGCTCATCACCATCTCAGGTTGGGGGGAGGCGGTGGCCAGGAGGAGGGCTCAGTGCCTGAGGGGAGGGCTGCCCCAGGACAGGAACTGGAAGATGGGGCCCCCACTTTCTCACCCCTCGAGGTCCACACGGGATGGTGGGGAAGTGGAAGCTGGGCCTCCAGCGAGGGTTCTCTGTTCCTCAGGGAAAAGGAACAAACTGCGGGTGTATTACCTGTCCTGGCTCCGGAACAAGATTCTGCACAATGATCCGGAAGTGGAGAAGAAGCAAGGCTGGACCACTGTGGGGGACATGGAGGGCTGCGGGCACTACCGCGTGGGTGAGGAGGTCACAACGCAGCCGCAGGGCACATTTGTTTATGAGAAGAGAGAAAGACGGGGTCCTGGGCTGAGAAAGCCTTGAAGGCCAGAGACGGGGGTGGGGGTGGGGCTGCAGTTGGGGGTGTAGACAGACCCGGGGGAGGGGCTGCAGCCCAAGCAGGGAAGCGCCTGCATCCCCCCCCTTTTCCTGCTCCTAGTGAAATACGAACGCATCAAGTTCCTGGTCATCGCCCTGAAGAACTCGGTGGAGGTGTATGCCTGGGCCCCCAAACCTTACCACAAATTCATGGCTTTCAAGGTAACCCAAGCCTCAACTTCCATCACTGGTCCAAGGTCTGGCTCCTCTGCCCACATCCCCTGAGCCCTTTCTCCCCCACAGTCCTTTGCTGACCTCCCGCACCGCCCTCTACTGGTGGACCTGACCGTAGAGGAGGGCCAGCGGCTCAAGGTCATCTATGGCTCCAGCGCCGGCTTCCACGCTGTGGATGTGGACTCGGGGAACAGCTACGACATCTACATCCCTGTGCATGTAAGCTTGGCAGGGCTGCGGGCGGAGTGGGGCCCCCAGCTTGGGCCCAGCCTTGGGGCCTCCCACCCACTTTCTCCTTCCCAGATCCAGAGCCAGATCACACCCCACGCCATCATCTTCCTCCCCAACACGGACGGCATGGAGATGCTGCTGTGCTACGAGGATGAGGGTGTCTATGTCAACACGTACGGCCGGATCATCAAGGACGTGGTGCTGCAGTGGGGAGAGATGCCCACCTCTGTGGGTGAGTGAGGGGTCTGCCCCCCTGGCCTGTGTCCCCAAGCCAGCCGGGCTGTAGCCCACTTATGACCCCTCTCTGCTCCCCCCACAGCCTACATCTGCTCCAACCAGATCATGGGCTGGGGAGAGAAAGCCATTGAGATCCGCTCTGTGGAGACAGGCCACCTGGATGGGGTCTTCATGCACAAACGAGCCCAGAGGCTCAAGTTCCTGTGTGAGCGGAATGACAAGGTGGGAGTGATAAGCCGCCCAGGCTCCTGTACAGCGTGGGCCCCATCCCCACCCCTACCTGGGTGCCTGGGCAGAGCTGGGGGAGGGGTGGTTATAGGTCTTCCTGAGAGGCAGCCTGCCCTTCCCCCACCTTCAGTCTCTAAGAAGTCTGGGCTCCTTCATGCCACGTGTTCCTGCCTTTTGGAAGGGAATGGGGGCACTCTGCGGGACTAAATCCTGCAGTTTCTCCCTTCTCCCAGTTAACTGAGGCACCTCCATCGTGGCTGCCCCACTCACCCTGGTGACTTCTTCTCCTCCCCACCCAGGTATTTTTCGCCTCAGTCCGCTCCGGGGGCAGCAGCCAAGTTTACTTCATGACCTTGAATCGTAACTGCATCATGAACTGGTGACGGGGCCCTGGGCTGGGCTGGCCTCTGTGGACCAGCTCACCCCCCACAGCCAGACTCCCCGGGCCGCCCTTCTCTTCCCTCCCTGGGCTTTTGCTTTTACTGGTTTGATTCACTGGAGCCTGCTGGGAACGTGACCTCTGACCCCTGATGCTTTTGTGATCACGTGACCATCCTCTTCCCCAACATTTTCTCTCCCCAAAACTGTGCCTGTCCCAACTTCCAGGGAGAGGCACAGCTTCCCCTTACCAAGAACTGAGTGGGCCTAGCCCCACCCCCCTTTCTCCACTTACAAGGAGAGTGCTTGGGGCTTGGACCCCATACCCCACTGCTGCTGACTTGGCAGGGCCCTGGGCCCCATCATTTGCACGTCAGGGGAGCCGGCTCCCCCCTTGAATGTACCAGACCCTGGGGGGGGTCACTGGGCCCTAGGTTTTAGGGGGGTCACCAGCCACTCCAGGGGCAGGGACCATTTCCTCATTTTCTGAAAGCACTTTAATGATTACCCTCCCCCCAAACCCCAGGGAATGGAGGGGGGATCCCGCCAGCCAAAACATTTACCCCTTTACAATCCCCATCTCTTCTAGCCTCTGCCCTTCCCCGGTGGAGGGGGGAGCAGGGAGCTCTCACCCTCTCCCCCCCTTGCTTGCATCTGTATATAGTGTGAGCAGCAAGTAGCCCGCCCCCTCCCTGCCCCCGCCCCTCCTCAATGTAGTGGCCTTGGAGATCTCGTTTGTTAATAAAGACAATTCAACCAGCTCCTACCACTTCAGGACCTAGGTTACTCTGTTTTCTCTCATCATCCCGGGTTCTAGCCAGGGCCCACCAACATGGCTGGGATGAAGGGGTTGGGAATCTGTAGTCCCTGAGTCTTAGTGGAGAGGGGGTGGATGGGCAGTGCTGGGCTAAGAGAACCTACAAGAAACAACTAAGGGAAGGCCCAGGCATCCTCAGCCTTAAACCTGTGGACCTTGAGCTGGGACCATTTGGTTCCTACCCACTCCAGCCTGGCCAGACCACAGAGCTGCCTGGCTTCAGCTTCTCGATGTGCAAGTGTTGCAAACGGGTCTCTCCTGTTTAGCCTCTGAGAGGCTCACAGGGCTAGAGGATCACATGGGACTGGGGCCCAAGAAAAACTGGGAGGGCAGGAAGACTGAAGTGAGAGTGGTTCTTGCTTTCTGGAGGGTTGACATGCGGGAGACTGCCTGCACCATCTGCAGCTCTTTCTGATGCCAGCCAGGTGGCCGAACCCACACACGTGCAGACACATGACTCCTGTGACGCTGAATACAGATTTATCATTGGCAGTGGGAAAGGATAGTAATAAAGCAGTGGCAGCAAGGTGTTTTTCAAATATCCTCCTGGAGACGGGTGGGAATTCTTGGTGTGGCTGTGGCCTCAGGCCTACATACAAGGCGGGTAGGGCAGCTGGGGCACTCGGTTGAAGTAGGCCCCGAGGAAGATGAGGCTGGAGCCCACGAGGAAGAGCACCAGAGCGGCCCAGAAGCAGATGCTGTCAAGGGCCTTGCCCATGCGCACCCAATCGGACACCTCCTGGGGAAGGGGTGGGCACAAATTGAGTCCCTAAAAGCTGCAGGAGCCAGCTGCGCAAGAGTCTGGGATGGCGAGGCCCCCCAGCGCTCCACCCCACCTCCGTGCTCCGGCCCCACCTCGCCAGTGGCTTCCTGGTCCCGCGTGCTTGAAGCCACGAAGTTCACGGCATCCACACAGCAGCGGATCTCGGGGGCGGCAGCGCCCAGGTTCTGGCAGAGGGTAGCTGGTGGGGGCGACCTGGGGTGGGTGATCAAGAGCCTCGCCCTTGAAGGCGCCCCCCTTGGTCCTCTCGGGCTAGTCCGCTCACCGGTCCAGGTTCCGTGCCGGTGCCTCTGCTGCTCAAATACGAGTTCGCTCCGCGGCTTTTTCAGTATCAGCTCCTCCGCGCGGAGCAGGAGGCCCAGGGACGACGCCCGCCTTGGGGGCGAGGCAGCCCGGGGGATCTCAGGCGGCGCGCCGGAGCCCAGGAGCTGAGGCAGCAGCTCCAGCAACACCTGGGGTGGGCGGAGCGGGGCGAGGTTAGCTTGAAGCCCCACCTCTTGCCCCAAGCCCATCCACCCGGTGCTTACGTGGCGCAGCCGCGGGGACATGGCGTGAGTGGTGGGCGTCCGCAATGACACGTTGAGCACGATGACGCAATTCATGACAATGAGTGTGGCAACCACCATGACGAAAATGAGGTACCTGAGGAGCCCAGAGTTCGTGATGTCACAGCCTCCCCGCTGCCCACGAGCCACAGAGAGGCCACAGGTCCTCTGACCTCACAAACGCACCTCTCCGCAGGCGTGGAGCAGCTCCTCATGGCGGGGCCAGACGGTCGGCCCCCCGGCCCGGTCTTTCCCCCCGCCCTCGCACGGCCAGTGGCAACCATGAAGGGGACCCCCAGTTCCCTGGAAACCCTACTGTGGGTCTACCACTTCCACAGCTCCACGGAGGTGTGCCTACATGGATACCCATAAGGGCTGCACCTGGAGACGCTCTGGGAAGGTTTCCAGCGCCCCCCCCCCGTGACCTCTGCCCTATGTCCCGATGACCCCGCTGCCCCTGTGCCTTTCCAGGTGGCCCTCCAGCCCCCGCTTCTGTCTTCCCTGGAGCTCCTTGCGGCCGCAGCCCATGAATATCTGGAGCAGAGGTTCAGAGAACTGAAGTTCTTGGAGCCTCGAGAGGCGGAGAACCCGCCTGCCCGGAAGCCCACCCTGGGGCTAGTGCTAAGAGAAGCCGCGGCCAGCGTAGTGAACTTCGGGGCCACCTTGTTAGAGGTGGGGCGCCGGGGGCGGGGCGCAGAGGAGGGAGTCGGGGAAGGAGATCGAGGATCAGATACCTCTGCATTCCCACCAACTTCTGTATCCCCTCTACAGATCTCAGCCCTGTGGGTGCAGCAGGAGCTACGGCGACTAGACTGCGGCCCTGGTCCGGGCCCAGACGCTGGGGATCCGGGTGGAGCCCTGGCCCGGGTAGCCCAGGCCGCGGGGCAGGGGGCTCTGCAAGTGGGGGCTGCAGCAGGCGCGAGCGCCCGGCTCCTGCTCCAGGGGGCCTGGCTGTGCCTGTGTGGACGAGGTCTACAGGGGTCCGCCTCATTCCTGCAACAGTGGCAACGCCAGCTGGACCTCGGAACCCCTGGGGAACCGGTGAGTTCAAGATGAGGGAAGAGTTGGGGGCCAGAGGAGTCCCGGCTGGGTGGCACTGAACCGGCCCACCCCCTGCAGAGATACTCCGGAGACCTCAAGTTGGCGTCCAGCAGCACTGCAGAGGACGGGGGACCGAAGAACCCACTACGATCCCAGCCCTGCCCCACGTCCAAATAAAGTCCAGGTGGAGACCATATAGTTAAGGCTACTCGGAGTCCTTAGGTATTGGCCCTGCCCTCTCCACTGAGACCCCCTGGCCCCGCCCTTCACGCTAGCCACGCCCCGCGTAGCCACTGCCTGGATCCTCTCCGCCCCTCACCTGCCCAACAGCGGCACGCTCAGAGATGTCTCTGGGGTTTTCTGGGCAATCAGGAACAAGAAGACGGTCTGGGCGAGCAGGACATTGATGGAAACGGTGCATTTCTGGCCGCCGGCTGGAGGGAGTGCCTGGTGAGGACAGGCCCCGCCCCCTAGGAGGGGGCCCGGGTTTGGGGTCTAGGTGACTCCATACCCTGCGCGGGCAGGAAGTAGGCGAGCAGCACCAGGCCCGAGATGAGCACGCAGGGCACGATGATGTTAATAACATAGAATAGCGGCTTCCGACGAATAATGAGCGAGTAGATGACGTCAGTTTCCCCTGGGCCACCCGGAGAGTCACCGTCGTGGCGGCGGATCACCCCGGGGCAGAAGTCGATGGCCCACTCGCCGTTCTCTGCGGGACGGGAAGCGCGGTTAGCTGGCTCTCGGGGAATGTGGCGCCCTCCTCTGCTCTCCGTCCCCACATCTGACGGAGGGGGGTGGGGGGCCTGCAGTGCCAGGCGAGGAGAGGATGAAAGCCATCTGGGCCAGGGCAGGTGGACTGGTAATTGGGTCAGAAAGGGGCGTTCCCAGGGAGCTTACGGAACCATTACAAGGGAGGAAGGAGTACTAGGCCGACAATCAAAAATGATTTCAGGGAAGGCTCAAGTTAAAGCAGGGCTGTCAAAGTCAGTGCCAGCATCGAGGGCCCAGGGCAACCCCACTGTGCAAGTCCCCTCTCGGGACACGTCTAGAAGCGGGTTTTTCGGAGCAGGAGGGGAGTCTAACCAGTATAGGCCTCGGTGTCGATATCGATCTTGCTGATGGTCTCGCCCTCGTCGTCCACCGCAAAGACAAACTCCACCTCTTCGGCATTGTACGTCTGGGAGCTGCAGAGCCAGGATCCGGACCCCGACCCCAGAGGCTGGGACCCGGGCCTCAGGCCCCGCGCTGGAAGCTGGGTTCTGGCAGGGGAATCACGCTCCACCCGATCACCCAGGCCCCGCCTCCAAGCCTGGGTTTCCACCCCTACTTCTCATCCGCTAGAGCGCGCTATCTCCTTCTAATGCCTAGCCCCACCTCCAGCACAAAGCCCCGCCCCGGGTTGGAGGTCTCCCCGCCCCTGCGCACCTGGCCCCACCCCTTAATCCCTCAATTGTCCGGGCCTGCGAACAAGTCTTCCCACCGGAAAACGAGCGAGCAGTTCTGCCAGTCGAAAGGGAAGTAGGTGACCTCCACGGCACAGGTGCTGCGGTAGATGGCCGGGGGCAACCAGCTCACGTAGCCGCCCTCGGAGACCAGCACATTGGCCTCGTAGGCCACCCCGAACTGGCCGTCGATACTGTGGGCTCCAGGAAACCGAGAGTTGGCCCAGATCTGCGGCTCCCACACCCCCCAAGCAACACCCCTGCCCCAGCCAGGTCCAGCCCAGCCCCCACCCCTCCCCAGACCTCGGCTTCGCTCCAGTCTGGCTCGGTCCTCACTTGTTTTCCAGCACAATCTCTGGCAGCCAAACAAGTTCTGAAGGGACCCGCAGGGTTTCTACGCCCCCAAAGTCGCCCTTGCTGTAGTTGAGTCGATAATCTTGCCAGTCCTAGGGGCGGGGGAGGGGACGGAAGGACGTGCGCCGCGCTGCCTGTGAGGTGTTTGGGAGAAAAGGGCCCCCTAGATCTCAGGCTGTTCCCCAGCCTCGACTCACGATTCCAATCCAGACGCTGGTGGTGAGGGTCTCTTCTTTCTCGTTCTGTGGGTGGGAGATGAAGATGATGGGGGATAGCTTTAGGAGAGAGTTGAGAGCTTGGGGCCAGAAGTGGGATTTTAGGCTCCGAGATGGCATGTACCGGTGCGGGTATCTTACCAGGGAGATGAGATTGGTCAGGGTGACTTTGAGGGAGATGGTGACAGTGTCCTCGGGCTCCTGCACTGGCCGGCGTCCTGGGTCATAGTTGTCGAAAAGGTAGTGGTAAAGGCGCAGCTCCTCATTCTTCCCCTCACCTCTGCCTGGGGATGGGGCGAAGCAGCAGGGTCAGGACATGGAGAGGCTGAGGAGCCGCCCCGCTCTGCCTCCGGGTCTACAGGTCTCTGCTTCTCTGTCTCTGAGGCTGTATATTTTCCCATGTCTGCCTCCCGAACTAGTGATACTGTGCCTGGGGACCAAATATGTCTGTCTACATCTCAGTCGGTCTTTGTCCTGTCCCTTTATGTCAGTGTCCTGCGCGTGGGTGTTCCACCTCTTCCCCCGACCCTGGCCCATACCGAGGAGCTGCAAGAGGAGCAGGGCGCAGAGCAGAGCCCCTGCCATTTCGCTGTCTGGTCCCCCAGGTTATTCTGAGCTTTGGCAGTCTCCGAAGGGGGCAGGCCAGGGTGCATGAGTGAGGGGGAGGAGGGTGTTAGTTCCGGGCTCTGACTACCCCTACTGCAGCCAGGGACATCTTGGCTGCTTCCAGAGGCAGCTGCCCCATCCTGAGTTCCCTGCCCCCACCCCATCCCAGCCTGTCTGCCTGGGCTTCGGCCAGCTGTCCAGCCCCAGCCCTGATCCTCTCATGACTGGAGCAGGCCCGATGCTGGTGGGCAGATCCTTTAAGAACACCTGGAACCACAGACCTGGCAGAGGGGGTGTGGAAGGTCCTGCTTTCAACACTGCACTGGCGTCCTCTGAGTCAGCTGCCCTGCACAGGTGATATCCCTTGCCTGCTACACTCAGCACCACCCATAGCCCAGCCAAGGTCACACAAATGCAGTTTCCACCAGCAGAGTTCGGCAAAAGCAGAGTGTCCATAAAGATCCGGTAATGAGACAGGCAGCCACAGGGGATTAAGCTGCAATAACAAACTCCACATGGCAAAAGAGATGGTGCCACAGTACAGGGCCCACCTCCTCCCAGAGCCAGTCCCAGTGTCTGCCCACCTGCAGCTCTGTCTGGGTGGTCACCTACAGAGATCCCCGTTTTCCATCTCTCTGTTGCCACCTTGTGGCCACATCTGAAAGTTACTGTCTGCCCCACCTCATTCAAAACCCACCTTTCAGTCTTTCCTAAATCTCCTTGGACCACCCCCTAATCAATCACTGGAGATGCTTGTTAAAAATGCAGTTTCCTAGGCTCCATCCCCAAAGAATCCCAGTTTAGTAAGATGACACAGAGGAGGGGCCAGGAATCTGCTTTAAGAAATTTCCCGTGTGTTTCCTTATGGGGTAGGAAGCCTCACACCAGTACAGCAAAACAGTTGCCATTGCCCTAAACGTATCAAAGAGGACTCCAGGTCAGGTCCAGGTCATGTTACTGAGTCCAAGCTCCTGCTGCTTGCCACATGACAGGCCAATAAATCAAAAGACAAGTTGTTGGGCAACTTTATTTGGAAAGCCAGCAGATGGAGAAGACGGTGGACTAGTGTCTCAATGAACTATTTTCTCTAAGTCAGAAGTCAGGTTTCTTTTCTATTTAAGTGGTTTTGGGGGGGTGGGACGTGGCCAAGTCCTGGTTCCAGCCACACTCTATAAGGGATGTGTTAAAGTCTTCCTTCCTGCAGCCACTTACCTGTGGGCCTGGTCAGGATGTTTTCCAGTGAGCTAAACAAAGGTATTTCAGCTTAATGCTCATTAGCTAAGAGACAGGGTTCCCAGAGAAGGGCCATTATGTATAATTTAAGCTTACATGCAATGTTTCTTTAGTGATTAACGTAACAGAACACAAAAGGTTCTTCCTTAGTACAATTCCCCACAGTCAATGGGGGATAACGTGCAAGGCAAATTGCTCTGCCAGGGAGTGGCGTCTGGCCCAAATTGGGTTCCCTGCTGAGTCTTAGCTGTTGATACTAGACCAGGTCCCTGTGCCTCAGGAACTAACAGAGGATTTTCCAGTTGATCCCTATAAGGAAAAAGAGCCAGTCTGACCACTTTCTGAGCCCCAGACTCAGGAATTAGAATTGGGGCCAAATAGGAGCAAGCGATGGTGGAAGGGGTGTGTATAGTGGCATAACAATGCAGCAGCTGGGACAGCCAGCTGGACCAAAGGTTGGAGCAACATTCCCTCACCCTACCCTTGGGTTTCTTTCTTTTTTAAAAAAAATATTTTATTTGGCTGCACCGAGTCTTAGTTGGGGCATTTGAACTCTTAGTTGCAGCATGTGGGATTTAGCATCCTGACCAGGGATCGGAGCTTGAGGCCCCTGCATTGGGAGCACAGAGTCTTAGCCACTGAACCACAGGGAAGTCCCACCCTTGGGTTTCTGACATGACTTAGTAACTGAACAACAACGACTGTCTGACATTTTCCCACCCTGAATGCAGTAGCACAAGAGCTTGCATATAAGAGGAACGGAGTGGGTAGCCTTTCCCTTCCCCAGGGGATCTTCCCAACCCAGGGATCGAACCCAGGTCTCCTGCATTGGCAGGCAAATTCTTTACCACTGAGCCACACAACATAAGAGGATTCCATCATTTTTCCTTGCTTCTTCACAGAATAGCTATGGAGCTATTCAAAAACTGCTGTAAAACCATATAGCAAGTCGTCATCTTTAACAATACAAAGAATGCTTTTTTGTCTTAGCATCAACCAACCATACTGAATTCTGGGGCAGGGCTTTTGTTGATTTTTAGGAACCAAGTGGAATCTTTCTCTTCGCCCCTGGGAATGTCCCACTTTTAGACAAGAATAGACTTTTTCTATTCCTTTCCTCCATTCGACATCAGTAGAAGTTTCAAATATCATAAAACTGATTTGGCTGTAACTGGAGAAATGCTACCAAAACAAAATGAAACCAAAAACCTAAAGGGTAAACCAAAAACCCTAAATAAACCCTCAAGTCTGGTCTTGGGGTTTAACAGATACCAATGACACGGGAGACCACACATGATATAATTAACAAAGCAAAGACAGCAGTACATGGTACACAGGGTCCCAGGATAACCCCACATAATGAACCCCTTGAGGAGATCCTAGCAGGTACTGGGGCCATACATTTTCAACTTCTTAGTCATGGTTTCATAGCTGTAATCAGACCACTTATCCAAAATACGCCTCTGAGGACTTTCTTCAGGCATAGTTGAAATATTTCCCTTTTTTTTTTTGGCCACACTACACGGCTTTCAGGATTTCGGCTCCTCAACAAGGGACTGAACTGGGCCGCAGCAGTGAAAGTATCAAATCCTAACCACTAGATCACCATGGAACTCCCCATTCCCCATTTTTCTTCGAGACATAAATACAAGACAGACAAACAGCACACACAAATGTCAGCATCCAAATAAACAAACCAATTCACACAAATTGCATAAAAGTCCATCAACTATGTCCTCTTATCCTCTTTCCAACATGGTGCCCTACTCAAATGTGCTTCCCAGGTGGCGCTAGTGGTAAAGAGTCTGCCTGCCAATGCAGGAGATGCAAGAGACAAGTGTTCGGTCCCTGGGTCAGGAAGATCCCCTGGAGTAGGAAATGGCAACCCACTCCAGCATTCTTGCCTGAAAAATTCCATGGACAAGAGGAGCCTATAGTGGGCTCTACAAAGTGGGCTCTACAGTACATGGCGTCGCTCAGACACGACTGAGCACACACACACGCTCCACTCAAATACAAATTGTCTTATTCTAAAGGAAAGAAGCCCTAAATGGAGAAGAAATAAGATCTCCAGTTGTTACATGGAGTGACTTACCTACTGCATGAGATGTTGATTCCTTGCTCCACCCGCTAAGAGCTGGGACAGCCAGAGAAGCTTCAGGGAATTTTAAGGGGAAGATCCTCAGGACGAGTGGTCCGGGCAGCTGCTAGGGCCTTACCCCCAAAATCCCCCAACCAGAGCTGGCTGGCCACGAGCAGCAAGACTGGCTGCTCATACTGCTTTGCCATATAATAGGTCAATAAATCAAGTGACAAGTTGTTGGGGTAAGGAATGGCAGCCTGAGAAGATGGCAGACTTGTGTCCTTATGAACCATCTTCCTTGAATTAGAATCCAGGCTTCTTTTAACACTGAAAGAGGAGGGAGTAAGGCCCTGGTTCTGGCCAGACTCCAGGAGGGATTTCCTCCTGCCTTCAGTCTTTCACAGATGGGCCTGGTCAGGAAGATGCTTCCTCGTGAGCTAAACGAAGGTATTTTAGCTTAGTGTTCATTACCTGGGTGACAAGTGTCCCAGAGATGGGCCATTATGGGTAATTTAAGCTTAGAGGCAACATCCCGTTAGTGATTAACTTGTAGAAGAACACAAAGGTTCTTCTCCCTCTTATAGTCACACAAGTAGATTGGCAACGACGCCTGAGACTTACAGTCAGCGTTATTGATCATGGACACCTGTGTTCGTTTTACAGGCCACAGAACCGTTTCACATTCACCATTTTGGGGTCTCCTTTCTCGTCCTGTAAGGTCCTTCATAACCTTACATTGAGGGTCCACACAGCTTTTCCATTTCCCCACACACCCTTGAAACCTCAGCTCCTCCTGGTAATGCCTTTTCATTGCTCATTTTAGACTTCAGTCGCCCAGAAAGAATCTCATTGGCACAGCTCACCTCCTTGCACATGGCTGATATGGGTACCGGCTCTAAAATCTGCACTGCTGCTCATTCCACAACCTCTGGACGAAGGCTGGGCCAAGGACTGTTGTGATAAATGCAGCTATTTATTCAAACATTAATAGGCACCGACAGGTTTCCCTGCACAGGGCCAGATGCTCTGGTTAGAGAGATGAATAAGCCATGGCCCCAAGGAGGAGGAAGACACCTCACAGGTGACAAGCAGAAGCTGTGGGTAGGGTCCCGTGTCACTTAGCTTCTTCGCACTGCAAGAGTCAGATTCACGAGCGAGGTCTCCTGTAGGTTTTCACATAGACTGGGACAGCCCGGACAACTGTCAGCACCCATGGCAGCCCAGGGACTGACCGCTGCTGCCTTTGCTCTGGGCTCCTCTCACGCCTGCTTTTTCTATCTCGTACGTCCTCTTCCTACTGTGTGGTCTCTGCTGTCTCGTGTCTTCCACCTCATCTCACCCCTAGTCTTGGCCCCACATCAGCCTTGACCTCTCTCCAGAGGCAGCCAATTCAGGCTTTGCTGCCTGATGCCATGAGGCTGTGGGTGCAGGCATAGAAAGGTGCTGGAATGGGCCAAAGATGCCCCCCTTTACCCAGGGTGGTGGGCATGGCCACACGACCAGTGCCATCCATCACTTACCAACCCAGCCCACCTCCTAGATATCTAGTTACCAGGACACCCTGTCATGAGTCCATTCTCACAGCCACAGTTGAAGATGCATTACACCCTTCCAGCCAGGATTGAAACGTCTCACTTCCAAGACTGATGGTGACAAGGGCCCTTCGAAAAAGCTCTCCACCTCGGAGTCCAGTGTCCTCAGGCTTACATTCAACCTCCTCCGGGTGTGGTTTCTGTCCGTTTTCCAAACCATGGGCTAACTCCTCAGTTTAAGTACCATCACTACATCATGTATAAACAATACAGCTCTCTCTCTCTCACACACACATAGACGTCATGTAAGACACATAAAGGGGCAGACCCACACTTGGACCAACAACCTGCATGTAGGAGAGTAGCCTGGGGTGAAGGGACAGTGAGTAGGAATCGTAATCCCAAACCTGGGATTGAAGCCTGGGTCACTGGCCCCAGACATCTCTCATGTTCTCCAGGAGAGGGCTTTACTGCAGAGTCTCAGAGGGGTGGTAACTTACGGGTGGAGATCTTGCTCACACCAGTGAATCCCAGGGGCATCTCCTGCAGAGTCAGCACATCAGAAAATCCTCCCCTGAGGGAGTCCCCAGGAGAGGCTCTCACCCTCCCGCCCCCTGCCCCTCCCCCACCCGCCAGTGCCAGCCCAGAGCTGAGCCAGCATCCTTCCAGTGTTTGCTCTGGATGAACATCGCCTCAGGGATGGAGAGGCCGATTTGGAGTCAGACACCTGATCCAGGTCTGGATTTTGTACTTTTTTTGGCTTCGCCACGAGGCACATGGAATCTTGGTTCCCAGACTAGAGATTGAACCCCCGACCCTGCAGTGGAACTGCAGTCTTAACCACTGGACCTCCAGGGAAGTTGCTGATTTTGTCCATAAAAAGGACAACTGAAAATTCCACAGAAGCTCAGTGGGCTGCCTGGCAGTTATGTTTCTGGAGACGCCTTGACTTCCAAGCTGGAGCCAAAGATCTCAGCTCAACAGGAAGCCACTCCCTTCACCTCCCGGCTCTTGGTTCTTGGCTGGCAACTCGAAACAGCTGCACTGTCCGGGCGGCCAGCTCTGCTCCGCAGCCATCAGCACCCCATGGGGGCAACATCCCCAGGCTGAGGCCCCGCCACTGGCAACCGAGGGGCTCCTCTTTTTTGATGGACCTGGAAAGTAGGTCTGGATGAGCCAGGACGGGGCAGGGGTGTGGCAGACACTGATTTCTAGCCTGTCTCCGGCTCTGGGACCTAAACCCTCAGATGGCTGAGACCTTGCTGGGTTCCTTGTTCACGGCACATGGCCCAGAGCCCAGGACATAACAGGCTCCATAAGTGTTTACTGGATGAATAAGTAAGAACAAATGAATGTGTATCTTCCCAGCACCCTCCCTTCTACTGAGAAGTACTCCTGTCCAATCACCTGACTACAGAGGAGCTTCCAGCTCTTTAAAGATGTCCCTCCCGACCCCCACAACCCTGGCCAGAGTTGATGGGCCAAGGGGAGGATACCTGACCCAAGCCAGGCCAAAGAAAGTTTTTCCTGAGAATTTTGTTAAACAGGAACTCAGGGTCAGTCTCTCTGCTGTAGAAGATGTGAAATGTAGACGTGCAAGACAGCCCCATTCATTCCTTGCATTTTCCATGGAGTGAGAGAGAATGCAGCTGATACACAAAGACGAGTAGAGACAAGAAAAGGCCTCCAGCCGCCCAGCCCCTGGCTCCAGAAATTCCTGAGGCCCAGCTGTGCTTGTCTCCTCCTGCAGCCTGGTTGCCCAGTGATTCCTTTGATTGAATGAGGTACTACATTACCTTACCAGCACAGCTCCCTTTCCTTGGCTTAAAAATTTTAAGATGTAAGAAAAATAAAGTGATACAAAGAAAACAAAAATGTCCCATTACACAACGCCCGGGAAAACGCCTCTGACAATAAAAAAGCAATACATGCCATCACCAGAAAAATGGAAGAGTCCAGAAAAACACAGTGAAAATCAAAAACTTTCCTCTTCCTAAAGGTTAACAGCTCCCTGTAAATCAAATTATCTTAGACCAAAGTCTGGCATATGTGTGTGTGAGTATCTGTACGTATATACACATATAACCTTCCCTGGTGGCTCAG
Organism: Ovis canadensis; assembly: GCF_042477335.2. Taxonomy (NCBI): domain Eukaryota; kingdom Metazoa; phylum Chordata; class Mammalia; order Artiodactyla; family Bovidae; genus Ovis; species Ovis canadensis. The sequence goes on along the minus strand of NC_091255.1, from coordinate 35,027,826 downwards.
AGGGTAAAGAATCTGCCTGCAATGCAGGAGACCCAGGTTCGATTCCTGGTCAGGAAGATCCTCTGGAGAAGGAAATGGCAACCCAGTATTCTTGCCTGGAGAATCCCATGGATAGAGGAGCCTGGTGGGCTATAGTCCATGGGGTCGCAAAGAGTCGGATACAACTGAAGGGACTGAGCATGCAGGCATGCAAAGAAGCATCAGAATGTGCTTACTATTTGGTAGCTTTTTATCCCGCAGCATATTGTAGAGATTGGTTCGTATCATCACACACAGGTCTTCCCCAGTCTCCTAATCGCTGCAGTGCTCACTGCATGCATGCAAATCATAGATAACGCATTGCCCAGTGGACAGACGTTTAAGAAACTAACAATTTTGGGTTTTGTGATCACATACTATGCAACTATATGTATGCATTTAACTTTGCTGGACCTTTGCAAATGATCCATAGGGTAAATTTCTAGCAGTGAAATTGCCAGGGCAAAGAGTTTATGTGTTAGAAAAAACAACAACTATTGATGCCTTTTGCCATGTTGTTCTCCAAAAAGCACGCACACAGTTACATTCACTCCAACACATCACAAGAATACCTGTTTCCTCATACCCTCCCCAGGCAGCCCATTATCAAATTTAAGACTTTTTGCCAAACCAAGAGGTGAACACTGCCGTCTCATTGTTTTGATTAACATGTCTTTTTACAAATGTATTTACTTACTTTTGGCTGCACTGGATCTTCATTGTTGCACATGGGCTTTCTCTAGTTGCAGCAAGCTCGGGCTCTAATCTCAAAGGCTCAGCAGTTACAGCACACAGGCTTGGTTGCTCCACAGCATGTGGGATCTAGTTCCCTGACCAAGGATTGAACGCATGGCCCCGGCATTGGCAGGCAGATTCTTAACCACGGGACACCAGGGAAGTCCGATTTACATGTCTTGATGAAGAAAATTGAGATTTTTTTTTTCAGCAGATAGTTTGGCCATCTATGTGTATCTTCTTTCTTTTTCTTTTTTTGAAAACTGCCTATTCATTTCAGTGGAACAAAATAATATCTGTTCCAATATATGAGAATCTGCAATACAGTGAAGATAAAACATTATCTTGATGTTGAAAACTAGGGGATTTCCCTGGCATTCCAGTGGTTAAGACTCCACGCTTGCAATGAAGAGGGTGCGTGTTTCGTCTAAGATGCCACATCTTAGTTTTAGCCGAGCGATGTGGCTAAAAAAGAGGGCGGAAAGAAAGGGAGAGACACAGGAAGAGGAAGGAGGGAGTGAAGCTGTCCCCATGGGGCACCCTTGGGGATCCAGGGGCTCCCAGAAGCCCAGGGTGAAGGACTCACTCTCCCCAGGCATTGCTCTCTGTCCTATCTTGGATAAACAAGTCCTTGGGACTTACCAGCACAGGAAAGAAAGTCCATACTAGTCATCTTGTTAAAGGGGATCTCCAATCAACTTTTCACTTCAGGACAGGAGACTAGAAAACAAATCATGAAGAGAAGTCTCAGTATCTGCCAAGAACTGGGAGCACCTTCCCAGCAAGTTTCTACGACCTCATGGGCTTGGCCTCAGAGAAGGTGATCTGACGGTAGACGCATCCCTAGGATTCCACAGATGTTGAAGGTCCAGGAGAAAAATGACTGAGTCAGAGAAAAACTGCTAAGAACTCCCAGTTCCTAATAGCCCAATGAAGTGGAATTCCTCAAGCAAGTAGGAGGCAAAAGGCAATTATAAAACGAAGTGGGTTAGAGACTTCTCTGGTGGTCAAGCAGCTAAGACTCTGCTCCCAATGAAGGCAACCAGAGTTCGATCCCTGTTTGAGGAACTAGATCCCACATGCCCACAATGAAAGATACTACCTGCTGCAACCAAGACCCAGCACAGCCAAAGAAATAAATAAAAATAAACATTAAAAAAAAATGAAGTGCGTTATATCCAGTGATTCATACTCCTAAACTCTTTTTTTGACTCCTAACACTCTTAATATTAAAAATAAGTGGAGCTCAATTTTTTTTTAAGTCAGGTGTAAAAAAGGCTACCACTTTGGGAACTTGGCAGTTTCTTACAAAATTAAAAGCGTGTATTTCCTATCTGACCCAGGAATTCCAGTCCTAGAAATTTATCCAAGAAAGAGAAAAACTTATGTTTGTAAAAGATCTGCACGCAAACCAGAGCAACAGTTGCTTGGCTGAGAGGACTGACCAGAAAGGGCACAAGGGAATGAATGAAAATGTCTGTACTGATAGCGGTGGTGATTACATGGATGGACATATTTCTCAAAACTCATAGAACTGTACACCTCACATCTGTGCATATCTCTGTGTATAAGTTATTGCTCAATGTAAAAGGTTTTTAGGGAATTCCCTTGCAGTCCAGTGGGGAGGACTTGGTGTTTTTACTGCCAAGGGCCTGGGGAACTAAGATTCTGTAAGCCACCTGGCACAGATTTAAAACAAATATAAAAGCTTATTAGTTGAAAAAATTAAAGTAAGACATTGTTGGGACTTCCCTGGTGGTCCTGTGGCTAAGATTCTATGCTCCCAACGCAGGGGGTTTGATCCCAGGTCAGGGAACTAGATCCTGCATGCTGCAACTAAAGATTCTACGTACTGTAAGTAAGACTCGGCACAGCCAAATTAATAAAATAAAATAATTTTTTAAAGTAAGAATTGTTTAAATGCACAATAGAGGACTATTACTAGAGCATACAACTCAGTTTTATAATGTTTAAAGTTGATTTTAAATACTGTTGGCATTCTGTACATGTGGACCCAGAAGCCATGGAAACAGAGGGCTGACTGTATTTACCCAAATAAGGGGGAAATATCAGTAAACTGAAGCAGAAAGGAGTAGTGATAAAGAATAGCTAGTGATGAAATGGTAATGAAAGATCTCCCCTCCCAGTGAACCCACACCAGGTCGCTTTATGAATGAGTTGTACCAAAATTTCAAGGAATGGATCACCTGTACTTTGTATAATCTGCTCCTGAAAACAAAAGAAGTCAAGCCAACTAGGTTTATGAAGATTTTACTCCAGCTAAGGATGGACAAGAAAATAAAAATATAGGCTTCACTCACTTATGAACATAAATGTGAAAACCCCAAAGGAAATATGGGCCAACCAAATCCAGAAGTTTACCTGAAAAGAAATCTTCCAATCTAACGAGGTCAAGTTTGCCCTGGGGGTGCGAGGACGGTGTGCCACCCCACATTCTTCCTTCCTGACAGAACCCCAGCTTGTTGGAGGCAGTGCGTGTGCCCCAGTCCTGAGGGATGAGTCACGATTAGTCACAGCCATGCCCTGCTCCCCGCCAGACACTCAGAATGCAAACCTCCCTTGCAACCAGAAGCACCAAGATCTGTTTCTGACTTATGATACCAAGACAAGTCGACTGGGGGAGGAGGTGTCAGTGGAAGTCTGACCTTGGCTGCTGAAAGGAGAGTCACTGATGGTAAAGCAGTTCAGCACTTCTGTTGTCCCGCCCTCCCGTTCATCACCAGATCTGTGTCTTTGGATGCAGTAGTCAGCTTGCACCCCTGAGGGTGCCGCGAGGACAAAAAGCCAGTGTGCTGATGGCAAGACAGAAAGAGAGACTCTTGACTGGAGGACGCCATCAAGTGCTGGGTTAACCTGAGATGGACCCTCTCCAGCCTGCTCCTTAAGTAGTTACTGTCCTTTGAGAATTCCCTGGTGGTCCAGTGGTTAGGACTCCATGCTTTCACTGCAGGAGGCACGGGTTTGATTCCTAGTTGGAAACTAAGATGATCCCTCAAGCCGCAATGTATGGCCAAAATAAATAAATAAGTTAATTAATAAACTTAAAATAAGTTACTGCCCTTAGATTTTTAAGGTACAACTGCTGGTATTCTGTTATATGCAGCGGAGACCATATCTACCAGTTCAAATGGTTTATCATCAGAAAATCTACCACCATTATTCACTGCATTAGTGGGCTAAAGGAGGAAGAGCACACGATTGTGTTTTGTAATAGGAGAGGCTCAGGGAGCAATGCCTAATTTTAATCTATAAAACTTCAGAGGGAATTCCCTGGTGGTCCAGTGGTTAAGAATCCGCCAGGCAATGCAGGGGACACGGGTTCAATCCCTGGTCTGGGAAAATCCCACCTGCCCCGAAGCAACTAAGCCCATGCGCCACAGCTACTGAGCCCGAGTGCTGTAGAACCTGTGCTCTACAAGAGAAGCCACTGCTGGGCAACTAGAGAAAGCCCTCCAGCAGCAACGAAGGCCCAGCGCCGCAAACAAAGCAAACAAAACAATCCTATAACTAATGTATTTAATGATGCCCTCCTGGTTAACATGGATACAAGACACAATTGCCACTACCACAATACTGGGGGTCCTGAGCAACGTGCTAAGATAAGAAAAGGCAATAAGCAGTACACAGACGTGAAAGGAAAAGATACACCCATTGTTACCTGTGATGATATGATCACCTGTGTAGAGAATCTACCAGAAACAAGAAGCAAACTACTAGAACCGAAAGGAGAGTCAGGGACTCTGATCACTACAGGAGAAATTGAATGCTAATAGCTCTCCGTTAGGAATTATAGAAAGCAAAACATCATTCACAATAGTAGTACAATATGTAAAGTATTCAGAACTTGATTAAGAATGTTCTTTCCATTTATGTAAAGCCTTTATGGAAAAAAATTAAAACTGTTAAAAAGATATGAAATTTTGGTATAAATGAAAGATCAACAATTTGTTTGGATGGGTCAAATCAATATTACAAAGATGTTGTGCTTAGTCGCTCAGTTGTGTCCAGCTCTTTGCAACCCCATGGACTGTAGCCTGCCAGGTTCTTCGGTCCATGCGGAGTCTCCAGGCAAGAATACTGGAGTGGGTTGCCATGCCATCCTTCAGGGGATCTTCCCAACCCAGGTGTTGAACCTAGGTCTCCCACACTGCAGGCAAATTCTTTACCATCTAAGACACCAGGGAAGCCCATAAAGATGTTAATTCTCCCTAAAATAATATATAAGTTAAATTTTCCGGAACTTGACAAACCTATTCCAGAACGTGTATGGCAGTACAGAGGTACATGGATAGTTACATCAGCTTTGAAAAAGAAAAGAAAAGAGAGAATCACCCTGCCAGGTAGTAAAACATATCGTAATAATTTTGGCAGAATCCTTAAGACTATAATAAAAAGACACTAGAGGAAGCATATAAAAGCTAGGTATGAGACACAGACAAGCCAAGGCAGTGTCTTATTTGATGTGGTCAATCTATGCCGCAGTTTCTACCTCTTAGAGCATGAGCTATGTTTCTGAGTGCCTTCTATCCCAAAGCTCGCCATCTAGAGGGGT